>NC_059157.1:5630000-6255000 GCF_019923935.1 Bubalus bubalis
ATTTAAGTAAACCTATGGCTGAACAAGAGACTATGGTAAGTGGGGCCATTTTGAATGTTTTTATTTTGGATAAAATACCAATGTATTTTGGCAAGGAATATGGTACTAAAGGGCTTCCCTGATGACTCAAATAGTAAAAAATCCACCTGCAATGCAGGGAGACCTGGGTTTGATCCCTGGGTTGGGAAGATCCCGAGGAGTAGGGAATGGCAACCCACTCCAGTATGCCTGCCTGGAGAATCCCCATGGACAGAGGAGCCTGGTGGGCTACAGTCCATAGGGTCGCAAAGAGTCAGACACGATTGAGTGACTAAGCACATGGGACTAAATCATAGACAGCTATTAGAATATCACAAAATTTCTTACCCCTTTCCAGACCAAAGGGAAGATCAGAAGGAGAAATGAAAATGAAACGACTTATCAGTGGCTTTACTTTTCTACAATATTTTCATCAACTTGTCACTTGTTATCCAAGATAATTTTGTGATGTACGAAAGAAAAAAGAACAGCGTGTTAAAACTGTATGTTACATATGAGTTTGGCGTCATAAAATATATTTTAGGTCTTTTCACACTGTGACTTGAAAACACTGTATATCAATGAAGAGAGGAGAGAGCAAATTTGGGTACTTCTTACTCATTAAGTTTTAGTTGTATTTTATAACCACATGTTTGTTTTAATTTCTCTTAAAGTAACTCTACTATCATTGAAAGAAGGTCGTACTAAGAAGTGATGGACTAGGCCTTGGATCAAGGATGACTCAAGGTCATATTAGGGAACAATTTTAGAAAAAGTGTACTTCCAGATACATTTAAATCCATTACTAACCAGGAAAAGCTAAGTTTCTCCCAAATCCTCTAGAGCTGGGAAAGACGGCAAAGCACTCTACTTGGGAAAAAAATGCTTCAAGAGACATTGCCCAGAAAGAAACAAATACGCTAACAGGTATATAGTCAACCCTTTATCTAAAGGAGAGAAAAGGACAGGGAATTCAGTGGCAGTCCAGTGGTCAGGTCCCCATGCTTTCATTGCTAAGGGATGAGGCTGCAGATTCAATCCCTAGTTGGAGAACTAAGATCCTGCAAGCTGCCCAGCAGGACCAAAAACTAAAAAAGGAAAAAGGACACAAAACTCACCTGGGACAGCACATGAGCTGTAGTTGTTCAGTCCCTAAGTCAGGTCTGACTCTTTGCGACCCTGTGGACTGCAACACACCAGGCTCCTCTGTCCTTCACTATCTCCCAGAGTTTGCGCAAATGCATGTCCACTGGGTCGATGATTCCATCCAACCATCTCATCCTCTGTCTCCCCCCTTCTCCTTTTGCCTTCAATCTTTCCCAGCATCAGAGTCCTTTCCAATGAGTTTGCTCTTCCATTAAATACTACCTTGCTGACTTCTTGCATTTTAAAAAATACACTCATGTTATTTTTCCCTTGATAAATTCAGTCAGCTCTGAGCAAATAAGTTGCTGAATTTTTCGAAGACTTAGCAATAAATGTCTACTTTTTCTTTGTTCTATTCCTGTCTCCAAGATCTGAAAATAAATTGTAAAAGTAAACATAAGTTTATTATTAGAAAGGCTTATTTGAATACTGTAGACAAGACAGGAAACAAAACTAAGCAAAAATAAGGGTGGGAGGAAATTCCCTGGAGGTCCAGTGGGGCTCAGCGCTTCCACTGCGGGTGGTCCTGGGTTCCACCCCTGGAGGGGGAACTAAGATCCCTCAAGTCTCTGCACCGCAGGAAAAAAAAGGTGTGTGTGGGAGGGACATCACTATTACTGTACATACTTCGCAGACAACCCCCCCGCCCCCCCCCAAAATCCCCTTTAAAAAGTAAAAACACAAGCTACGACTTGGATCTTCTAACAAAGTATCAATGGCTTTCCACATTAATAAGTGAGTCCATTTTTAGCAACTCCATGGACTGTAGCTGTCCAGACTCCTCTGTCCCTGGGATTTCCCAGGCAAGAACACCGGAGTGGGTTGCCCCATTTCCTTCTCCAGGGATGGAACCCCGTTGTCTCCTGCACCTGCAAGCCTTTGATTACCACCGAGCCACCCGGGAAGCCCTACATTAATAGTCACACACATAATTATTTTAAGTGGCCGCAGAGCATTTAGATGTACCACAGCTTTGTGTTCCATGGGGTCGCAAAGAGTCGGACAGGATGTAGCGACTGAACAACAAAACTCACAGCCGACTTTCTGCTGCTGGGCATTTTATTTCGGCCTACTTTGCTACTACAAACAGCTGTGGGCGATCCAGAAATCACTGGAAAGACACAGGAACGTCTTTAACTCTTCCCTAGGAGTCTAGCAGAATCTGACGGTGCCCCTTTTCCCCACAACAGAAGACTATTTGGGCATTTTTAGAAAAAAATTTAAAAAATCCCCTCTTGACGGGCAAAATGCTCTCTCCTTGCGTTTCATGAGCGTTCCAGCTTATCTTGGAGCGGCCGAAGTGGCCGCAAGCCCGGAGCCGGGATCCGCCTTCAGGAAAGTCTGACCTCCGCCAAGGGGACGCGGGGGAAGGGCGCTCGGGCCAGCGGGCGCGCGCGCCCTCCCGTTCATGCGTGCGCGCTCTCGCGGACGTGCCTGTGCGCGTGCGCCAGCGAGCCCGGACGTGCCTGTGCGCGTGCGCATCGCCCGCAAGGCTCTGGGGACCGCGGCTGCGCGGGCCGCACCAGGTGCAGGTAGTGGCCGCTCGCCCCTCTTTGGCTTTCGCGCTCCGGCGCCCTGTCGGGTCGGGGGCGGGTGCGGAGAGCGGCGTGGAGGACCCGGGGCTGCTGTCTGTTCCTCTCTCCACGCCCTCCCCGGGTGTCTGGGGCGGTGCTGGGAGTTGGCCACCGTCCCTTGTTCCCGGCCTCCCCTCGCCCTTGACCTTCGCGGTCGCAGAAATCCTGGTTCTCTCCGTGTTGAGGATCCAAAAAGTCCTCTCACCCCTACTTCGAAGACTACGCCCCGAAATGTGTTTTACTCCGTTAATACCAGAAGCATTAAATGTAATACGGTCTCGGCCATCCTGAAAAAGGATGCTTTCCGCAGCCTGTGTCAGGCCAGGAGTGCCCGTACGTGTTTCATAGTCAAGTTCTGTTTCTGTGATTCGAATGAATCGTCGTTTCACCCCTTTGTCTTCGAATGTCTTAGGGTAATTGGAGTCTGAAAAGGGCTGCGTCCAAACAGTGGTTCTATAATAAGTATAAATTAAAATGAAGTAACGTTATTTTCCCTATGTTCCCTTAACAGCTCACAACCGAGCGCCTGAAAACCACACCCTGGATGTTGTTTTCTTAGACCTTTTAAGGTGTTCTAAACCACAGTGAATATACCTGTTGGGCGTGTTGTGTTCTGTTACAGGAAAGGCGCTGAGCCTCTGAATTTCAACCATGCTGTCCGACGGCTTGCAAATTTTCCTAAGGATTACCAAATGTCATCTGATACATGCAAGATCATGCCAGCGATTAGTAAATGAAAGGCGGTTTTTGGCAACCGCACCAGCACCGGGATGGCGTCGGCGGGTCGTCATCACTGGCATCGGTTTAGTGACCCCTCTTGGCGTTGGAACTCAGCTGGTGTGGGACCGCCTTGTCCGGGGAGAGAGTGGCATCGTCTCCCTGGTTGGCGACGAGTACCAGACCATCCCGTGCAGCGTTGCTGCTTACGTGCCAAGAGGTTGTGATGAAGGGCAGTTCAACGAGCAAAACTTTGTGCCCAAGTCAGATACCAAGTCCATGTCTCCTCCCACGGTGATGGCCATCGCTGCCGCTGAGTTAGCCTTAAAAGATGCGGGCTGGCACCCTCAATCAGAAGCTGACCAGGCAGCTACAGGCGTCGCAATCGGCATGGGAATGGTTCCTCTCGAAGTGATTTCCGAAACCGCTTTGACGTTTCAGACCAAAGGTTACAGTAAAGTCAGCCCGTTCTTCGTCCCTAAGATTCTGGTCAACATGGCATCAGGCCAAGTCAGCATCCGCCATAAGCTTAAGGGCCCCAACCACGCGGTCTCCACGGCCTGCACCACCGGGGCTCACGCGGTGGGAGACTCGTTCAGGTTCGTAGCCCACGGAGATGCGGACGTGATGGTGGCCGGGGGGACGGACTCTTGCATCAGCCCCCTGTCCCTTGCTGGGTTCGCCAGAGCCCGGGCTCTGAGCACAAACACGGATCCGAAGTCCGCCTGTCGACCGTTTCACCCCCAGAGGGACGGGTTTGTAATGGGAGAAGGCGCGGCAGTGCTGGTCCTGGAAGAACACGGGCATGCGCTCCGCAGAGGGGCCCGGGTCTACGCAGAGATTGTGGGCTACGGACTCTCCGGGGATGCCGGCCACATAACCGCCCCCGACCCTGGAGGAGAGGGTGCCTTCAGGTAAAGACTGCTCGTTTGTTCCCATTTCTTCAGCTAAGACTGTTGGAGTCTCAACTTAGGGGAAATGGTAGTATCCGGCCTTGGTGTTTGACCGTGTTTGAAATATTTGAAAACGTTTGAATATCCTTTTGAGTTTTATTGAGTAGTTGCTGGTACTGGAAATGTCAAGCGTAGCAGCCAGCTGGATGAGGAGATGGTCGAAGCCCTTCATCACACTTCAGATTATACCCTTATATTTCCTTCTCTTAAGGAAATCGAGGCACCCAGAACTGAAAAAGGAGGTGTTAACATCCATGAGATTTTCAAAGGTTTTCCCAGAGAAATGTTTTATTTATTTTTTTGAAATATTTTATTTTAAAATTTGTTTGGAGGTTTGGCTTTGTACTTCTTCATTCATTTAGAATTCTTATGGCCTGAATAAGAAGGTTTTGAAAGATATTTGAAGCATTAAGGTAATGGCACATTTTTGTGTGGACTTTTTTTTTTTTTAGATTATTGGGAAATATGCAAAGTTTTACATTTAAATGTGAAAGAAAAAATTAAAACATAGTTATAAATCTTTTCTCCTTATTTTAACTCTGTATGCATACCCCACTGATAAGAAATTCCCCAAAGAAAAATTATTCTGAGGCTGAGTCTACATGGCTTTTTCCTCCAGGAAAAAAGGACAGTTCAAATAAAATGGAAATATGTTTTATTAGAGATTATAAAATCCATAGGCTTACATGTTTATGTCACAGTGATGAATCAGTGCAGGGTACTGGGGGTGCCTTGGTATTCCCATGCAGGTGGCATTCTAGTGCATGTGGTAATCCAAGATGCTGTTCTGTTATGGGAACGAAAAGGGTTCTTTTCATCCAGTGTACTTGGATATTTCTGTAGCCATTATCTGTAGTCCTACGGACAATGAGTGTGTGTTCAGTCGCTCAGTCATGTCTTACTCTTTGTGACCCCAGGGACTGTAGCCCGCCAGGCTCCTCTGTCCATGGGGATTCTCTAGGCAAGAATACTGAAGTGGGTTGCCATTTCCTTCTCTAGGGGATCTTCCCAACCCAGGGATTGAACCCATGTCTCCTGCGTTGGCTGGTGGGTTCTTTACCACTGAACCACTGGAGAAGCCCACAGATGATGGGCTTGTTAAAATGAAGCGTTGTTCTGATGAGTTCAACTGCTTTTTTCTTATTTATTAGATGCATGGCCGCTGCTGTGAAAGATGCAGGCATCCAACCTGAAGAGGTATCCTACATCAATGCACATGCTACTTCCACGCCTTTGGGAGATGCTGCTGAAAACAAAGCCATCAAACAGCTTTTCAAAGACCACGCACACGCCCTTGCAGTCTCCTCCACCAAGGGAGCCACGGGGCACCTCCTGGGGGCTGCCGGGGCGGCTGAGGCCGCCTTTACTGCCCTGGCTTGTTACCATCGGAAACTGCCGCCTACTCTAAACCTGGACTGCACAGAGCCGCACTTTGATCTCAATTACGTGCCACTCAAGGCACAGGAATGGAAAGCTGAGAACAGACGAATTGCACTCACCAATTCCTTTGGTTTTGGCGGTACTAATGCAACACTTTGTATTGCTGGCATGTAGGACAAATCACTTGTAATTAAATATTTATGTTTTTAACTGTTGTAAACATCATTGAGAAATAATACATTTATATAAATGCATATTTTTGTATAATGATACCCAGGCACCCTTTATTCTTGTCTGGGTTTCTCAGCCTTGGCACCGTGGATATTTTGTGCAGGGTACTTCTTTTTTGGGGAAAGGGCAGCTGTCCTGTACATCATACGATGCTTTATAGCCTCCGCGTCCCTGTTCCCTAGATTCCAGTGACCCCTCCTTCCCCAGCGGTGACAACCAAAAATATCTCTCGGCACTGCCACGAGTTTCCTGGGAGGCTGGGGGCACAGAAGTGAGATGTTAACGGGCTGCATGTGTTACCTTCCCGCTGACCTTTGCTGTAGCACTTTATCTCCTATGTGCCCGAGTCTCCAGCCATATTCTTGCACTGACCCCCAGTCGTAATTCTCACCGGCACACAGTTCGTTCAGTTGAAGTTTATTAGGAGCCAGCTGTGGATGCGGTTTTGTGTACTGGCCACCAAGCATAGTGTGGAAAGACTAGGAACTGTAGAAAGACACCAGCACTGAATGTCAATACACGTAACCTGAGAAGCGGGCAGGAGGGAAAGCCAGGTCTGGTGGAAATCAGGTCACAAAATTCACTTTTAAAAATAATATTTTTCTTCTTTCATATGTATTATGAATTATATATATTATATATTTGTTCTTTCATATACATTTTATATATATATATATATATATACACACACACACACACACACACTTTATTTATTTATTTGGCTGCAATGGGTCTTCGTTACAGCATGTGAGATCTTAGCCGCAGCATGTGGGATCTAGTTCCCTGAGCAGGGGTTGAACCTCGGCCCCCTGTATTGGGAGCATAGTGTCTTAGCCGCTGGACCACCAGGGAAGTCCCAGAACCTTTTAAGTTTTGCTAAAGCACTGAGAGTAGTTGGAAGCCATTGAATGTTTGGAGTGTTATGATGGTTCTGTAAGCTGTCAAGCTGGCCAGGCTGAAATATGAATACATTTCCCAGAATTCACTTTCCCCTATGTTTGGTCAGGGCTGGCCCCGAGAGATTCTTGTAGGGGATTCGCAAGGTGCAGGGGAAACAGCAATGATTTTGTAGCTCACATGGGTTGTGGCTTTGCTGGCTGACAACCTTGCGCTGAGGCAGCGGCCGAGCCTGTAAATTGAGGCATAATTTACATGCAGTAAATTACACCCATTTCAAGTGTACAGTCAAATAAGTTTGATAAAACTAGTTCCACTTGTGGAACTGCCACCTCAATCAGAATATAGGGCGTTTCCAGGAATTCCCTGGTGGTCCAGTTCTTAGGACTCCACACTTCAGCTGCACAGGGCGCGGGTTCCATCCCTGGTTGGGGAAACCAGATTCTGCAAGCCATGCAGCACAGCCCAAAACAATAAAGAGAATCCTGAGGATTTAAGATAAAAGAGCATAGAGCATTTCCATCACTCCAAAAATCTCCCCGTGCCCCTTCACAGTCAGTCGCCCTACCTCCAGAACAGCTTACTATCACTGTAGATAAGATTTGCCTTTTCTAGAATTTTATATAAATATACTCCTATAGAATGAATGCTCCTTGGTTCCTGAGCTGCGCATGTCTCGTGGCTGCTATGCTGCACCCCTTGTACCACGTACCACAGGCGTCTACTCCCAGCTGGTTTAGGGGGCAGCCCTTTCCGGTTCCTGCCGGCCTCCCTTTCTGCAGGAAAACTCGGAAGAGGACAGTCAGTGGGATCAGCAGCAGCCCCTGGCCCTGCATCTGTTTTCGTGAGCACCCTGGTCAGGAGCCACCCTCTCCCTAAGCCACTGATCTTTCTAAATTCCCCTCGCCCTCAGCCATTCCCTTGGCAGGACTTGGCGGCTTGCCTGGTGGCTCAAACCTTTACTCCTGGAAGCCAGCCCTTGGCAGTCCCACCACACACCCTTCTCAGACAACAGTTACTGCGGGGTCAGAGAGCCCTGGCATCAGTAAGCCTGGGGGCACCAGGAGGTACCCAAGTGGACCACTGGGATTGCATCCTTGTCTCTCTGTCCCACTGGGAAGAAGCATCGCCTCGCATAGCTGGTCGGGGTCAAATCCCATGGCCAGTATGCTGCCTTTCTGGTCCCTGGGGCACCGGGAGGCCAGAGTGTCCTGGCTCTAATAAGACACTGGCTGTGTGCCCTGGCCAGAGTGTGTCTCCTTTGGAGATCAGAGCTTTAACCCTGCAGAGCTCAGGGTGGCAAGGATGGAAAGCATGCACTTCCTCATCCTGATTAGATCAGTGGGACTGATAGTGAGTGGGTCACTCCTCTTCCCCATGCCCCTTTCTGTACCCAGGTGTTTTTCTTACTGGGGACTTAGCCCCACACAGAATTCCTCATAGCTCAGTTGATAAAGAATCTACCTGCAATGCAGGAGACCCAGGTTTGATTCCTGGGCTGGGAAAGTCCCCTGTAGAAGGAAACGGCAACCCACTCCAGTATTGTTGCCTAGAGAATCCCATGGACAGAGGAGCCTGGTGGGCTACAGTCCATGGGGTCCCAGGAGTCGGACATGAGTTAGCAATAAAGAGAGAGAAAGAGAAGTCTTTGATTTAAGCATACGCTGCATCCTGAGGCTGGGCACCACATCCCTTCGGGAGCTGCCTCTAAGCTGGTGATCCACGGTTCCTTTGGAGGAAAGCAGTCCGGCCTTCTGGGAGGCCGGCTGCTTCCGCAGGGCAGGGTGTGTCGCACAACCCAGGGGTCCCATGCCCTTGGCCTCTGCCCACGGCCTGTCTTTGCTGCAAAGCAGGGCCCCTGCTCAGTGTCGGAGGAGGTTGTCAGGAGGATGCGAATCACAGAGGTGACCAGATTTCCTTGCCAATTGTGCCATAATGAACTCTCATCAGATCTTCATCTGTGGCCATTTTAAAGTCCTTCTGTCATTTACGGACATTCGTCATGCTCTGATGCTTTTGCAAAAGTGTTCCTTTAAGAAGAATCTTGAAGCGTTTCTTCAAGGTTTGTGGAAAAGTATAGCTTTCCAAAGGGCTTCCCTGATAGCTCAGATGGTAAAGAATCCGCCTGCATTGCAGGAGACACCAGTTCAATTCCTGGGTCTGGAAGATCCCCTGGAGTAGGGATAGGCTACCCATTCCAATATTCTTGGACTTCCCTTGTGGCTCAGCTGGTAAAGAATCCGGATACCTGGGTTTGATCCCTGGGTTGGGAAGATCCCCTGGAGAAGGGAAAGGCTACCCACTCCAGTATTCTGGCCTGGAGAATTCCATGGACTGTATAGTCCATGGGGTCCTAAAGAGTAGGACACCACTGAGCGACTTTCACTTTCACTTCACGTCATAGCTTTCCGAGAACTAAGATCACACCACTGAACAGAATACGGATTCACAGAGTTCTGACGGAAAACTGCTGAGGGTGACTATAATTTTTATGACTCTTTATTGGAAACATTGTTGATTCTTTAGTGTTTTGTTTTCTCCAGATTTAAGAAAACCATTTGCCTTTTAAACTATCAGCAATTTGCTGACTTATACCCTTGGGAACAAAGATGAAACATTTATCTTTTTCTCCCTACTTTTTCTCTCCAGAACTGAGAAAATTTCAGAATGAGTAGTCTTATTTTCATGGCAATACAGTTATTTGCATAAATTCAATAAGAATCTGTTCTTGTCAAGGGGCTGAACTGTAGCAGCTGAGGGCTGAAGCCAGCATTGAGCTGGTGGTCCCTCCTGAGCCCTGGCCATTTGCCCTTTGTCCTGACAGCCGGGCTGTTCTCAAGGGAGTAACCTGGTGGCTTAGACAACAGGGACCCGAAAGTGGATTTTCATGAATAACCCCTGGTGTGGTCAGATGTATGGAGAGACGTCTGCGTCCCCCCTGCAAGAGACTGGGCACCTCACTTGTCTTCCATGTCCCCACTCATGAGGCGCTGACACCCCTGGCAATCAGGAGGCTGATGCCCCAGTTTAGGTACCAGCCCTGGTTACTCGCCCTTCAGTAGAATCATCAGTAGGTGGGATGCACAGGAAGGGCATCCGCCGCAGCACCTGGATGGGGTGGAGTGTTGCCAGGACCCTGCATTGCCCTTGAAATACAGTGAGTTGGTTAATGCAGCAGCAGCACCTCCTGTTCTAAACAGTGCCCACGGCAGCTGCCAGAGGAGTCCAGGGCCACCCCCAGGAGTTCCCCACCAGCAACGGGTCAGCAACCGGATTATATCAACTAAGTGAGGGTTCTAAATATGCTTTGATTTGCGTGGACACTGCTTCTGGCCTAACTCAAGCTTTCCTGTCGCCACATGAACCAGGCCGCCACCCTCAGTTGATCAGAGAAGCAGAGCGCCATGAACTGACTCCCTCGTCAAACAGTGATGGGGGTCACATGTCAAAGGCTGGGATGTGTGAGACTAGCAAAGGAGCATGGTGTTCAAAGGAGGTTCCCTCTGCCCTCAAACCTGCAGGCCGCAGATTAAATCACTAACAGGTCCAACCAGCCTGCCTGGGTGGACTAAGATGCTGTCCCAGACTTTATGCACTTGAGTGATCAACCGGCAGGGACTGTTGCCCCCTAGGCCAGCCTGGGGGCCCTGCCAAAAATCACAACCCCATGAAGTACTGAAGTGTCAGCAGACAGCAGTGCCCTGCTTCTCACCGCGGGGCAATGTGCTGTGCTGTGGGAGCACCAAGCCCCCACGCCCGGGACAGGTGGCGTCCATGGGAAGCTGCAGTGGGACGTCCCACCCAGGTAGGAGGGTTGCTTCCTACTCCCGTGTCTGGGGGAACTGCTCAGTCTCCGCCGGACCCCTTGTGGTGCTGCCAGCTGCCTGTGGAGATGCAGTATGCCTGGAGTGGACTGTGCACCCACTGAGAGAGGGGTCCTGGTCTGGTGGACCCCACCCCAGTCCATCTCACACCTGACAGGGCTGCCTCCCCCGGCCAGCATGTGTGGTGTGCTCAACCAGGTCAGGTCCTAAAGCTGCCCAACTCCCGCTCCTTGAGGACAGGAGGGTCTGTTCTCTTTTCCGCTGGTACCATCACCTGGCCACCACCTTCATCCCTCCATTGGCCTGGATGCTATTTTAGCCCACGTAGAAGCCCTCCCCCAGTTCACCCAGCAAGCCTTGAATAGCTGGCAAAGCCAGCCGTCCCTGTACACTGAAATGCCTCTAGGGAGAAAAGCCGTCCTCCAAGTTAAAATGGCCTGGGAGGGTTCTCACTGCTTGCTTCCCAAGGAGGCACCTGTGTGTTTGTTGTCTAAACATGATGTTGCATGTTCACACCTGATGGATCTGTGAGTATGTCTTCTTTGTTAAAGTCACATGGAGACACAAGCAAATACCCTGAGTGATCCACCCCCAGCCAAGGGAACTTTGGTAAATCCGTGGTTTGGGTCATGCGGCTCTTGATGGGGAAAAGATGTTACTTAATTTGGGAATCGTTCTGATCTCTGCTTTCTTTTCATGTGCTTATTGCTGCCAAACAAGCCACAAGCCATCTTGATGCTGGTGAAAGGCTTGCTGACCTCTCAGAGCCCGTTGTAGGGAGCAAGGGTGCAAGTGGGATTGGAGGAGTCAGTGGGGAGGCCTGGAGTGTGGAGGGAGGTTTTAAAGAAGATGCGACCTTGGACTGACCCTTGAGCTGGCCCCAGGCAATCGGAGGCTCCTCAGTCCCTCCCCAACCTTGAACTGTACCTTCCGCCCCCCTTTCCCACAGTCCCATTTTCAAGGATGCAGCCTGGAGAGAGAGCAATGAGGTGTTGAGACTTCTGGACGGAACACACGACTGAACTGGGTAAGGGCTCTGTATGAACGTTAAGATCTGCTGAGAGGGTGGAGATGCCTCCTGGACTGGCCCAAGCCAGTCCTCCTGTGTAAGTTTCCTTGCTTATTAAATCTGCCACCTACCTGCCTGGCTTTGGTTCTTCCTTGCCTTCAGTGTTTGGGGGGCCAGCTTCAGATATCCTCCGGGGAACTCCTGAGTTTTTAAGCCAGCACTCAGAAGTTGCGTTGTCAGGGGTCCCATGCCTGTGGACCCACAGACCGCTGAGCTGGCAGGAAAGGCAAACCCACGCCTGGAATTGGAATCCTCACCTGTGAGGCTGCCTTTTCTTTCGGCCATGCTGCACGACATGTGGGATCTTAGTTCCCTGATCAAGGATCAAACCCATGTGCCCTCTGTAGACAGTGATAAGTTTTAACCACTGGACCATGAGGGAAGTCCTGACACCTGTGAGGATGGGCTACAGGCTCTCCCTTTGCAGCTTGCTGAGACACACAGAGGCAGCGGCAGCTGATCCACCTTGGTAAGTGGGAGTCCACAGTGCTGGGCTGTCTATGGCCCCCATCTCTGGCACAATGACTTATTCCATCACGCACCTTTTAAGTTCTGGGTGGCCAGTGACAATGGCTGACAGCATCAGCTGACCGAGTCGTTTTGTCTCCTGGGTTGTTCAGTGGATGCACAACCCGCGTATCATGTGGGTGTTTCTCGTGGGTGTGAACGTGTGACACGCAAGTCCATCCTCTCTATGGAGGGTCTGTGTGTGCCTCTGCGTGCCTCCACTCCAGATTGTCTCATCTCTGATCTTCCAGATTTTTTCTTTCCAGACCCCTGACTAAAGCCCAGACCTTTGGCTACTGCCCAGGAATACTGATACAGTCTCACTTCTGTCCAAAGTGAAGGACCAGAGGCGTTGTTTGCAGATCTGCCCAGTGGGGAGTGTCCCCTCTCAGTGTCTTTCGAGTATGCTCCGTGTTGAAAGATAAACTTAGGCATTTCAAATATTTTAAGAGTTTATTTGGACATTTTTTTAATTCAAATCAGCCAGCACCAAACTGTGTTTAGGCAGCTTCACCAGCTGGAGCTCAGAGACTGGCTTGTAGGAAGCAAGACAGGGACCTGCTGGTTGGATACAGCTTACAGCCCAGCTGGGTGAATGTGATTGGCTGTCCTTAGTTTAGCTTTAATAACCTTGAGGCATTTCAGCCTTAGATTTTGGTTTGCTGACTCAGGCTGCCAGGACCTTGGACCGTATCAGCCTAACAGCCTCCTATTTGATTACCACCCTGAAGACGGCTGTAATGCAGCTGCCAACTGTTTTCAGCTTGAACCACTGCAAGGAATGTTTAGGAGACAGAATCGGTGAATTGAAGGATTTGGTAAATGATTCCCTTTGTCTTCCTTCCCAAAGTCTTCCCCTCTAATACTCTGAATTTTCTATTCCCTCCTAGAGTATAAATTCCATCAGAGTAGGATTTTTTTTTTTTTGGCTGTGCTGCTTGGCATATGTGATCTTAGTTACCTGACCAGGGATCGAACCCAGGCCAATGGCAGTTGATGTGCAGATTCCTAACCACTGGACTACCAAGAAAGTCCCCAGGGTAAGGATTTTTCCTGCTAATTTTGTTGCTATGATCCCTGGTGTCTAGAACAGTACCTGGCACAATGTGTGTTCCCGATAAACATTTGTTGAATGAACAAACGAGTGGATCTCAGAAAATCCATAAGACTGGTTGGAGGCACTCATCTTCCTGTTTGCTTTCCCACAGCTCCTCCTTCCAAAACTTAACTTACTGTGTTCTCCAAATATCCCCTGCACAGCGCTGCCCTTCACCTCCACTACAGCTGACAGTCTCCCCGAGTTCCTGCAAGAGGCAAATCTCTGGTCTTCCTGCCTCTACTTTAAATTGCTTCCCAAGCACCATTCATTTTGTTGGGGAATTGTTGATTGAAACTAAGTGCCTTGCTCAGGCATGATGATGGCCCCTTGCATGAGTTGTCTCCCAACAGAAGGCCCCGACAAGACGCATGGTGCTGCTCCTGGGAGGATTCAGAGGGAACAAAAGCCGGGAGAAGATGCCAACCCATAATATGTCCTGCTAACCTCCCAGAATCCTTTGCGCTGGAGTCCACCTTGGCTGAGAGAAGCACTCGCCACCAGGAAGGACCCTGAGTCAGAACAAATATGGGCCAAGCAAGATGACTGGCCAGAGACAACCCAGAAACTAAACCATCTCTATTAAACCTGCAACTTCGAGCCACGTGGCAGGGCAGTTCTCCTGGGCTCCCCTACCCTCTCCTGGGTTCTCCTGGGCTCCCCTACCGTCTCTACCCGGGTGCCCTTTCCCAATATACTGTCTTGCTTTGTCAGCATGTGTGCCTCCTCAGAAAATTAATTTCTGAGTGTTAGATAGGAGCTCGTTCTGGGCCCAAAAGGGCCTGCCATAATTGCAGTCACTGCTGACGGAATTGATCTTTTTCTGATGTAAATCAGGTCATGTCTTTTCTCAGCTGGAAGGCTTGCCTGTGGCTGCCCACCTGAGAGTGGATGAAAGGCTAACGCCGGCCCCGCCCCGTCCCACCTCGTACTGCTTACGTGCAAGCCAAACTGTGTTCTTTTTCTTCCTCAGACTATCAAGCTCCTTTCCGCAGGTGTCTTTGCTCTGCTCTGTCCTTTTTCATTTGTGTGCAAATTGGCTTCCTCCTGTCACTCAGGTTTCAGCAAAATGCCTCTTTCTGAAGGAGTCTTCCCTAGCGCCCAATTGTAAGGAGACCCCCTATCTCTCTCCATCCCAGAGCAGTTTTTTTCCCTTCATATCTCTTATCACTATAAGAAATGATCTCCTTTTAAAAATATTTTTTTCTGAGCTTTTAAATCCCTCTGTTAGGATGTAAACTTTGTGAGAAAAGAAATCTTATTGTTCTTGGGAACAAAAATCATATTCCCAGAATCCAGCCAAGCATGCGGCACACGCATGTCAGCGCACACACACACACACCAATACAAACAGTGACTTAGCGCTGATAGTGACTTAAAATATCTCTGTTTCAGGAAGACGGCAATGAAGAGCAGTTTGTTCATGACCTTGGAAAAACCAAGAGAGTTGTTTTTACCGTCACCAGTAAGTACAGGGGGTGGAACTCTTGGCTGTGGTTAGCAGAGGCTGTAATGCTTTTCTCTGTCTAGTTATTTGAGGCTCAGCTTTGATCTCTGGGACCAAGGAGGAAGGGTCATGGGTATCTTGGTAGTTTCTTTAGAATTGCATGAAAGCCATGTACCTTGAATTTTAAAAGCCTAATTATGTTGTTTTGAACAAAAATGACTTTAGCTTGGGATTCAGCCAGTTTTTTTCTGTAAAGAGCTGGAGAGTTAATATTTTTGGCTTTATGGGCCATATGGTCTCAGTTGCTGCTTCTCTGTTCTGCCCTTCTAGTGCAAAGGCAGCTATAAACAATACTTAAGCAAGCGGCCGTGGCAGGGCGTGACCTGGCGCGGGAGTTGGAAATGCAGAGGCAGATTTGGTCAGTGGGCTGTAGTTGCATAATTCCTGCTCTAAGTCTTCAAGGAAGTACATTTTCAGTGACGTTTAGCCAGCTAGTCTTTCTGTGCCAGTAGGGGATCCAGAAACTGCAGCATAAATTTAGAAAGCTGAATTTGGGGACTAGAAGAGTAACAGTAATTGTAATAGCAATAGCTGATGTGACAGAGGATGAGATGGTTGCATGGCATCGCCAATTCAATGAACATGAACGTGGGCAAACTCCGGGAGATGGTGGGGGACAGGGAAGCCTGGAGTGCTGCAGTCCATGGGGTCACGGGGCTGGACATGACTTGGTGCCTGAACAACAACAGACAACGCTTACGTAGTACCTGGGGCAGTATTTCAAGTACTTTTCTTAACATCTTCTAGTTTCATCCTCACGATGTTACTGAACTTGGGTCCACCTGCCTGAGTGCCCAGTTAAAGCCAATCTGCTGACACCAGGCTCTGGTGAAGGAAAGTACAGTCTCTATTGCAGGGCATCAGACAAGGCATCCAGGGACAGCTAGTTCTCTGGAAGCCCAAACTTCCTGTTGGGTTTCAGGAAAGCATTTTTAAAGGTCAGGTGTGGGAGGGGAGCTGCAGTTTTTGTGATCAATCAGCTCATGATTGATGAGCCTCTGATGGCTCATCAACCACCCTCTGATTGGTTTAAATTGTTATTTAAGAAAAAGGAGGAAAAAACCCTCCTTTTTCTTATCCATAAATTGGAGTTGTTACTGGAACAAACTTGGGTCCATTTTCTGCCTCGCAGCAAAGCCAATTTACTGACACTGGGTTGTGGCGAAAGAAAAAAGACAGTGTTTATTGCAGGGCACATAGCAGGGAGTATGGGCAGCTCATGCTCAAAGGGCCCAGACTCCCAGACAGTCTTCAGGAGAAGGCTTTTAAAGGTAGCCTTTGAGGGGAGGGCTGAAGGGTGCCTGACTTTCTTCTGATTGGTTTGTGGGAGGTGACAGGGTGATGTTTCAGGAATCTTAATCATCAGCATTCTGGTTCCAGCCAATCTGGGCTCTTGTGCTAGTGCTCAGCCTATAGTGACCATCCTCCACCTGGGTTGGGGGGATGTCTTAGTTCCTGCAGAACTACTCAGAGATACACATCAGTTCAGTCGCTCAGTCTTTGCAACCCCATGGACTGCGGCATGCCAGGCCTCCCTGTCCATCACCAACTCCCAGAGCTTACTCAAATTCATGTCCATTGAATCGGTGATGCCATCCAACCATCTCATCCCCTGTCATCCCCTTCTCCTCCTGCCCTCAATCTTTCCCAGCATCAGGATGTTTTCCAATGAGTCAGTTCTTTGCAACAGGTGGCAAAAGTATTGGAGTTTCAGCTTCAGCATCAGTCTTTCCAACGAACACCCAGGACTGATCTCCTTTAGGATGGGACTGGTTGGATCTCCTTGCAGTCCAAGGGGCTCTCAAGAGTCTTCTCCGGCACCACAGTTCAGAAGCATCAGTATGCATCAGATCGTTGTGTATTTTTCTTGAGGGAACGCAGGACTGTTTCATCACTATAGTGTTGTCATTCTTTTTCTTCTTTAACTGCTTTCTTTTGTTTCTGGAATCTCATACTTCCCTAATTAGTAACTGCACCTGCCTTTTCTTTGGAGCTTAGGGACCGTCTAAGAGTCTAAAGCCTTTTTCTATAAACAACAAATGGGCACACAGAGGAGCTTTTGTACCCAGGAGGGCCCCACAGGATGCTGCTTGGTTTCAGAGTCAGTAATATTATCTATGCAACAATGGTTTTGAGCCTCAAATAAAGTTATCAATATATTAACTGCCTGCTCTATACAGAGAGTGGCTGTTTTGTTGAGAGATGAATGTGGGCTTTTTCACATTAATGAATTCTCTAGGAGCTTGGTTGCTAAGTCCAGAAAATTCAATTGATTTGGATTTTATTATTTCATATTTCTATATCTATATAGGTTTATTAATACTATTATAATTATAGTTACTATTATAGTGTCATCCATGTGACCTGTTAGTAAATAGGAGAAAAGCTTTATCAAAGTAAAAAATGCCATATCCAGATATTAATTCCCCTAAAATAAGCAGTGTAAACCATAAAGCATTAACAAAGAACCTTAAAACATTCCTTCTGAAGAGATGAAAGATTAGAAAGCTGCCGCTGTTGGCTGGCTCAGGCCCACCCCTTCCTAGAGCAGCGGGGGATGAGATGACCTCTCAAGGTTCCTTGTAGCTTTTGGTTTTGTTTTCTGATGTCTGTTTAAAGATTATGCTAATACTGCTGATGTAAAATCCTTTGTACACAGTGATGCTTAAAAATACTGGCTCCTGACCTGAAGCTATCCCTGCCAAGTTAAAATTGTATGCTGGAGATTAACAGGACTCAAATGCTCATGTTTTATACAAGCCATTGGGTCTTTTTCTTCTCCTCTAAAAGATTTCTTGTTATTGTTATATTTTGGACTAAAGCAGAAAGGAGAAGATTGATAAAAAATGCATTCAGATACAGAAGGATTTAACTAAGCTTAATTTTTATATTGTGGGTGAGAAAAAGGAATGAATAATAATGTAGAATACAAAGACCCAGGAGGTGACCCCCCAGTAAGATATCACCAGAGCAGCATATTAACTAGGAAAGAGGCTTTGTAGCTGAGAATGGAGTTCCCAGATTGGTAAGCCGCATGGATCCAATAAATAACTTGTCTAGAATTTTGGGAGAATAGGCTTTGGAGCCAGTGTAGGAGGGTTCAGACACTAGTAGTTCTGACCTCTAATGGCCTCTGTGTTCTTGGCAATGTATCTTGTGCTTCTCATCTATAAAATGGGAATAATAATAGAACCTACTTCTCAGGGTTGTTGGGAAGATTAAAGAGGTAATAAATGTAAAGTGGCTAGCATGGTGCTTGGAATATGTGCTCACTAATAGCAATTAATTAAAAATCATATGTACTACTGTGCTTTATTTTGTTTCCTTTTTGTTTTGCTTCTTTGCTTTTTTCTTTTTTTTTCTTTTTTGCTGCACCATGAGGCTTGTGGGATCTTATCCCAGGGATCAAATCTGAGCCCCACTGCAATGGAAGCGTGGAGGCTTAACCACTGGACCATCAGGGTAGTCCTTCTGTACTTTTTATGATGGAAAAATTTAAAACTTTTAAAAATATTCGGAGAGAAATATAATAACCCCCATGCATTCATCAGCAGTTACCTATTTACGAGCAATCTTGTCTTACCCAATGCCCATTCACTTCTCTTACTTTTTCTTGATTATTTGAAACAGATTACATTCATATATTTTACTTTGAGATATTCCAGTATGTATCTCTAAAATAAAGGTAGCAGAACACAGTGGCAGCGTTCAGAATATGCCATTGAGACATAAATATTATTTTGAAATGAAGTCATTTGAGAATAAACTTCTTTTTCCCTTGAACTCTTTTTATCTGCCTAAGAGCAGAGACTCTCAGAAGAACTCAACGGTAGTAAAATTTCCAGGAATGTATAACCAGGGAAGATGGACTCATTACTCATACGAGAAGTTGGAGCCATATCTACACAGACATTGTCACAAAACTGTACCTATCACCTGTTCTCCTGGAGGGCCATTTATCTTTCCCAAAAGTCACTTGTTTTCCCATAAGTGCCCTTTCTTTCCTTCTTCTTCCCCTATTAAGGTTCATCAGTCCCAGACTATAAAGATAAGACACCTTTTTGAATCATGTTCCTTTTTGCTTTGCTTCTTTCTTTCTTTCTTCCTGGTTGCACCTTGCAGGCTCCTGCCCATTCTGATAGCCTTGAGATATATCTGGATCTGTCCACATTCTGTCCTCTCCCAGGTTCCACCACCCTGGCCCACGCCACTGCCCTCTCCTGTCCATGTCACTGTAGCGGCCCTTGTAGTAAGTCTCCCTGATTCTCTCCTTGAGTCCCTGCCGCCTGTTCTCAAACCCAACAGCCAGAATAACCCTTATAAAACCTAAGCCATTTACACAACTCCTTTGCTCAAACCCTTTCAGAATAAGTATTGAAGTCCTTGCAATGGTTTAAAAGCTTCTAAATAATCTACACCACTTCACCTCACTCTACTCCAGCCTTATTTTAGTGCTTGGCAGATCTTTATTATTATTTTAAATTAATTTTTATTGGAATATAATTGATTTACACTGTTGTGTTAGTTTCAGGTGTACAACAAAGTGAAGCACTTATCCATATCCATATATCTGCTCGTTTATAGATTCTTTTCCTATGTAGGGTATTACTGATTATTGAGTGAGTTCCCTGTGCTATACAGTAGGTCCTTGTTGTTATTCTGTTTTATATATAGTAGTGTGTATATGTCAATCCCAAATTCTAATTTATGCCTTTTCCTCTTCCCCCTTGGTATCACAAGTTTGTTTTCTATATATCTGTGACTATTTCTGTTTTGTAAATAAGTTCATTTGTACCATATTTTTAGATTCCACATGTAAGCCATATCATATGATATTTGTTTTTCTCTCTCTGACTTACTTCACTTGGTATGATAACCTCCAGGTCCATCCATCTTGCTGCAAATGGCATTATTTCTTTTTTGCAGTTGAGTACTGTTCCATTGTATATATGTACCATATCTTCTTGATCCTTTATCCTGTTGATGGTGGCTCAGATGGTAAAGAATCTACCTGCAATGCAGGAGCTGCTGCTGCTGCTGCTAAGTCGCTTTAGTCGTGTCCGACTCTGTGTGACCCCATAGATGGCAGCCCACCAGGCTCCCCCGTCCCTGGGATTCTCCAGGCAAGAACACTGGAGTGGGTTGCCATTTCCTTCTCCAATGCATGAAAGTGAATAGTGAAAGTGAAGTCGCTCAGTCGTGTCTGACTCTTCGCGACCCCATGGACTGCAGCCCACCAGGCTCCTCCATCCATGGGATTTTCCAGGCAAGAGTAATGCAGGAGAGCAGGGTTCAATCCCTGGGATGGGAAGACCCCTTGGGGAGGGGAATGGCTACCCTCTCCAGTAGCCTTCCTTGGGCAGGCTACAGTCCATAGGGTTGCAAAGAGTCAGACACAACTGAACAACTAACACTTTTGCTCTTTTTTCCCCAGTATTCCACTGTATATATATGTACCACACTTCCTTACCTATTCACATGTTTTCAGACACTTAGGTTGCTTCCTTTGCAGGTTTTTAAATGCACCTGTCATATCCCTTCACAGGGCCTTTGCTCTGGCTGTTCTTTTTGCCTGTAGTGCTCTTCTCCCAGATTCCCACATGACCAATTTTCTTACCTTCTTCAAGCCTTTGCTCAAACGTCACCTTCTCGAGAACCCGCAGCCTAACCACTCTTAAATATTGCACTCGACCTCCTGCCCCCACACTACTGATCATTCTCACCCTGCTCCTCTTTTTAATTTTCTAAAGTATTTAGTTGCCTGCTCATGTACCTTATAATTTACTTGTCCATTGCTTACGTATTTGTTCCTCCAGAAGGTAAGTTTCCTGATGGTCTTTTGTTTTGTTCCCTGAAGCATCATGTGTGTCTCGGTCAATGTCTGGTACAGAGAAACTGCCTAAAAGACACTTGCTGGATGGATGGCTGAATTTCTGTCAGTTATCCCTATAAAGAGAACATAAGTGCATTCCATGAGCCAAAGGACCTCTGGCTCACGTGACCATCCGCTCCCCATGTTTGTTTTTTTTTTTTTGCTTTTCTTCCTCTTGGCAATTCGTCTGTGTGCCTGGCACTGTATTAAATGTTTTCCAGTCTTGTCTCATTTAATCCTTCAAACAACCCTTAAGAAAATAGGTGCTAATAGCATGCATCTTCAGATGATGAAAATCAGGCCTAGGAAAACTCAGCTCCTGGCCATAACCTGCAGGATGAGAACTGGAAATAGAATCCAAGAGACACCTACATCACTGCTTTAAACACCAGGTCATTCCTTCCCTGGGGGTGGAGCTGCTCCAAGTTTAGTCACTTATGGCAGTTTCTCCCTTTGTTCATCCACAGGTATTTACTGAGCACTGACTGCGTCAGGTCCTTAGGACACATCAGTGGACCAAACAAGAACCCTGCCCTCTGAACTTTCCTTTCATCGACCTCTTTCAAAGCTCCAATTCAGGGCTAATGTGGAGAGTCAGGCAGCGTCCTAGGGTCTGTGGGTCTTAGGCCATAGAGAACACCCTTCACATAAAATCACTCTTCTTATGCGGTGTATACAGACCATGGAATACTTCCCAGCCATCAAAAGGAATGAAATACCGTTACATGCAGCAACATGAATGGACCTAGAGATGATCATACTAAATGAAATAAGACAGGCAGGGAGAGACAAATATATGCTCTCCTTTATATGTGGAATCTGACATATTGCACAAGTAAACGTATCTATAGAACAGAAACAGACTCACAGGCATAGAGAACAGGCTTATGGTGGGCAAGGGGGCGGGAAGTGGGGAAAGGATGGAATGGGTGAGCAAATACAAACCATTATACATAGAATGGATAAACAAGGTCCTACTATATAGCACGGGGAACTATATCCAATATCCTGTGATAAGCCATAATGGAAAAGAATATGAAAAAGAATGTATATGATTTATGATAACGGAGTCACTTTGCTGTACAGGGGCTTCCCTGGTGGCTCAGATGGTAAAGAATCTGCCTGCAATGCAGGACACCAGGGTTTGATCCCTGGGTCAGGAAGATCCCCTGGAGAAGAGAAAGGCAACCTACTCTAGCGCTCTTGCCTGGGAAATCCCACGGACAGAGAAGCCTGGAGGGCTATAGTCCATGGGGTCACCAAGAGTCAGAGACAACTGAGCAACTAACACTTGCTGTACAGACGAAATTAACACTATGTTGTAAATCAACCACACTTCAATAAAATTAAAAAAAATAATTCTTCTTCACCCAAACTTGTTTTGACAGCCCATCTGAAGTACCTGGATTAATGCCACCTTTGGTGAGATTTGAAAGGCCTGCCTTTAAGTACTTTCTAAAAATGTTTAGATTGGCCCCCACTTTATAGATGAGAAAATGAAGCCTTAGATGACTTTGTGACATTCTGAAAGTCAGTTAGTAAATGGCAGAGCCAAGATTTCTGGCTTCAAACTTTATGCTCATGATTCTTAGTTAACACTAGAGCAGTACCTGGTGCGCTGAGTGGGATGGGGTGGGGATGATGGGGAGTGGGGGTGTTCTTCCTGGTAGATAAGAGGAGAATTGAACAGGAAAAGGAAGGGATCCTGGAGGCCCAGACTTGCCCAGGTGTTTTCCTGCTGTGGGGTAACAGGGCCGTGTTTGATTACCAGGGGCAGGTCAGTCCTTTGGCGGGGTGGGGGACATGAGAAGAAGTAGGGCAGGGGGTGATGTCGGGAGCCCTATGGGCTGGACTCTTTGGAAGCACCTGGATACCTTTTCTCAAACTGATTTCTGGAGGGCACAGCCTCAGAGGCACCGGAGCTGGGGCTGGAGAAAGTCACTTGAGCTGGGCCGTGGCCTTCCACCTCACCTGCCGGATGGACTCAGCCTGACTCGGGATGTGGCAGGTAATGTCTCCACCTGGTTGAGATGGGCAATGTCTAAAGAGCAAGGAGTCTGTTCATTGCCATTCTGCTCTTCCTGTCCACACGGGAGAGGAAGTGAGATGTAATGGAGAGAGAACAGGCTTTGGATTCAAAAAAGTGGCTCTGTCATTTACCACCCAAATTATTTGTTTCCTGTCCATAAGAAGGAGCTAAGGCGCCAACAGTACTTATAAATATTCATTCATTTTTGGAGCATTTATTGGCATCTTTTATACATAAAGAAGTATACATGGTAAGTATCAAGGACATGATAGTTTAAAGTTCCTGGCATATACTTGCTGCTGAATAAATAGTAGCAATTATTATCGTCATTGTAATTACTGGTATACATGAGTGAATCAGCAGTGAGTCTTCTGGAGTGGTAGATATCACATCAGTTAGCATTCCAACTAACTAACTAGAAGTCCCACCCTAGTATCTTTGTGGAGCCTTAACTGCTGGGAATGATCCTTTTCCTCTCTAACTGGAAGTACTGTGTCTTTCTGCAATGGCTATGTGACTTCTGACAACCCTGGTCAACCGTATCCCAAAAGGAAATTAAGCTGCTTGCCCTGAATATCTTTGTTTCATGATGCTTGATAGAGATTTGCTAATAATTTCGACCTGCTAAAGAGTCGGTCAGTAGAAAATTAGAAATTTTAATGAGGATTCTCATTAGCTGTTCCTTGCAAATAATGGAGCTATAATCTTACTCAAGGTTCTTGGCAAAGCAATTCTCATTTCAATTCTTTCAAGTAATTATTATTTAGTGTTTATAACACTTTGTATTTCCTTAAATTTTTTCAATTATCTTTTCCATTATTCTTTAGGGGAAAAAAAATCCCCAGAAAATAAAACCCTTGAGGCATCTTAGCATATTAGTCTCTATTTCACAGATGGGGGAAAATGGGACAGATCTTTAACAAACACCAGTGTAACCCGTTATGCTTATGAAAATGATAGAAAGTTCTCTCTTAATGATTAGTCACAAGCAGCACTTAACCATTAAAATAAGAAGTATACGCACACATACACACATACACACACAGAGATAGAAAAGATGCTGTTGGTTTAATGCTTGCAATGTTCAGTGAGCAAAAACAACTCTGTATGACTTCTTTCCAGAAAATTCATGTGTTGAATAAACCCAGATTAAAGATGGTGATTTCATCACCTCTTTGCTGGTTTCTTGCCTTCAGAATTCCTGTTTTCCTCCTTGTCGTCTTCATTTCTTCTATTATTTTTTTAAATAAAAAAGTGAAAGTGATGTCGCTCAGTTGTGTCCGACTCTTTGCAACCCCGTGGAAAGTGGCAGATTTAATAATGGTGGGTCTTTTCATGAAGGTGGTGAATGAAAACGCTTCCATTGAGAATGGATGGACAAGGCCCTACCGTACAGCACAGGGACCCATATCCAATCTCTTGGGATAAACCAAAATGGAAAAGAATATTAAAAAACCAATGTTTATATGTGTATAACTGAGCCACTTTGTTACACAGCAGAGACTGGCACAACACTGTAAATCAACTTCTCTACTCAGTTCAGTTTGTCAATAACTCAGTCAATTTCAGTTTCATGCAACTACAAACGTTTGTTTTTGGCTCCTACACTCTGGGTGATCTGGGCTGGTCTGCTCCACGCTGAAGGGGCAGTGTCTACCCAGGGTATGATTTTCTCATGGCAAAGACTCAAGCACCATAGTATAAGCATAATGCATAAGCACATGTTCAGTCTTTGCTGGCGGCTCGTCTCATCAGCCAAAGCAAGGCACACTGCCGTCCCAAAGCTGAGGGACAGGGAAGCTTGCTCCGCCCATCAGGGGGCCAGAGCACGGGTTTGGATGTGTTACTGGTGCGAGTGGAGAGGTGGTAAAGCCCTGCATACACAGGCAGTGTCTTCCTCTTCCCCTCTTGCCCTGACTCTTCTGACTTGCCCTTTAGAGGGTAACAGCAACTGAGCAACTGCAAGATGGGGTCACCATAAGATAAAGTCTCGGGAAGGATGGCCGCCCAAGGATGTGCCAGGTCGAAATGTAATATCTAAGGAGGCTACCCGGGGTTTCCCAGGGATGTTAGACTTCCGGCCAAGACACTTCCATAATTTTCTATCCCTGTATTGTGCCCTTTGCCAGTGACTCTGAGGATCTTCTCTTCTGAAGGTGGGGTCCGTTTCCCTGTCCCTGGAATCTGGGTTGGCTGGTGGCTTGCTTCGGCCAATCCCAGTCATCATGGGCTTTGCATGCTTCTGTTCTCACCTTGCCACCAGCATGAGAACAAGCCCAGGCTAGCAGGCTGAAAGATGAGAAGACCACGTGGAGCAGAGTCTCTGCTGAAGCCATTACTAGTCAGCCAGGGCGCAGCCGGCCCGCCAGCTGGCGGCAGACAGGAGTGTGCTCAGATCACAGGCTGCGCGACAGCCGCAAACACGGGTGGGAATAATACACGGATGTTGGTTTTTAATTGAAGTATAGTTGTTTACAATGTGTTAGTTTCTGCTGCACAGCAAAGTGATTCAGATATATATATATTCTTTATGTATATAAATATACATAGTTATATATATATATATATAACTATATATATTCTTTTTTTTTTTGGTATTCTTTTCCATGATGGTTTATCATAGGATACTGAATATAGTTCTCTGTGCTCTACAGTAGGATTTTGTTGTTATGGCTGCTGTTTTAAGGCATCAAGTTTTGGGTGGTGTGTTAGGCAGAAGTACTAACTTAAACACCCTGGATCGTCCCATCTTGGGCTACCTGGTACCACAGCATCGCTTTCCCAGATCCTCCACATTCTTGGGACGAACAGGAGATGATAAAACATTTGCTGTTTGCTGATGCCGTCTCTTGTTGCCCAAAACTGCATTCCCCACAGTTCAGGAGATTTTTTTCGTGCCTGACTTTTCCACAGTTAGCTTATATAGTGGGTAGCTATTTCTTTAGAAAGATTCTAGGATACAAATTGGTTTTGGAGAATGTAATTACTGATATAACACAATGGAAAGGGAAGCTTGCAGGGTTTTCTGTTCAAGCTGTCCAATGCATTCTGATTTCTGTAACAATGATAATTAATTGTAGCTGGGTAGAAAATCCATTCTCTTTGAGGAATCAGTGAACTGTAGAGAAATTTGTCAGTAACCGTTGTCTGGAATTTTAGTCTCCATGTAGGAGACACAATAATTTTGCAATGATAGCTAATGTACAGCAACACCAATCCAAGATAGAGAAGCCTATTATTCACTATTGTGTATTTCTAGAAATATGTGATATTGGGATTGAGATCAAAAAGGTAAGAGGCCTGATATCAAAGCTTTGCTTTTCTCTTCCCTATTTTATATCAGCATGCCAACTTAAAGAAAATGCACAATGTAAGAGTTGTGAGTTGAGTTTCACTGGGGGCAAAAAGAAGACTGTGGCCTGGGATAGAGCACCTCAGATAGCTCTGAGAAACTGCTCCACAGAGGCAGGAGGGAAGAGCAGTATGCATGAGATTTTGGTGAAGGGAGGGCGGTACATGCATTGAAACACATACTTTTTTTGTGGAAGGTTTCTGCCAGTCCTGAGGAGCAGACGTCACCATGAAGGAGTTTAGTGCTTTTCTAAATGAGAGGAGATGCAAGAACTGGGCTCCTAAAATCTTCTCCTGAAAATAACTATCTGAAGGCCTGTTCTGCCCATTTTCCCCAGAGCACCGATTGCCTCATTTCTGTTCTCCACCTTGAGCTCCTTTCAGAGGGTGTTGAAGGTCAGTGGCTTTGACTGCATGACTGCAGCGGCTTATGATTTAATCCTTGTAAATCCTTGCAAATCAGAGGGAGATGGCAAGTGCCCATGGCAAGTGCCAACTTGTAGTTGACAAGCCCTGAAATACAATATAAAGAGAAAAATGTGAAGATGTAAGTGTGGCAGACTTTTGCAGTTATCAAACATAATTAAGGCCATGATCTTTGGGATTTGAGGAAATTATCAGTCTATGAAGGTATCAGGGGAACTTCCCATCTTTGCAGTTAATCTACAATTCCACTGTAGATTTTCTGTGGTTTAGTGTTTTGTTATCAATGTTTTTCTGCTCATAGCTGAACGCTACTAGACTCCCCTTCACTTTTGTGGATGTGTTTCATTAGTTAATTTTTTGGTGTACTATTGTTATTGGACTAGAGTGCTGGTTTTAGCCTGTACAAAGAATGGGGACTGTGTCACAAGTGAAATCTGTGCTAAACAAGAGATACAGCAGGATGTCTCACACTGTTTCGATTTACACTGATAAATCTATTAATCTACTTGGAAAAGTTTTCTCAGATGTGGTGGACTTGTACTGTTCCATTCACAGTTCACCTCCCATCCCTCCTGGAGGGCAGAGCTGTTATTTTTCTTTGTGACCTCAGAGTCTAGCATAGATAAGCACTGAATAAATGCATCAGTCATTTTGGCTTACCAGGGGCTCAGCTTCCATCAAGCCTCTCTGTAGGGCCAATGGGAACATGAAGAATCCAGGCCGTTTTTGTGTATTCACTCTTACTGGTAGGTTTCACAAACAGAAAGCCTTTCCCTTAAAGATTTCAGGTGATGTTTTGGATTTCTTCTGGAGTCCTGGAGCTTGGTCACTGAAGAACGCAACTCGTATGATCGTCTCTTTTTTAAGTGACTCATTAAGGGGAGAAAAGAAATATTTCTATGAAGAATGTGAGGGCAACAATGTTTGCATTTTGCTCACTGCTTTATCTCTAGCACCTAGAACAGTCCTGACACATAATAGGAACTCAGTAGACATCTGTTCAATGAGTAGAAAGAAATTGGAACAGGAGAGAGACCAAGAGTTCTGGGCGAATTCTCATCCCAGCTGAAGTCTTGAACCACTGCCTCTTCCTTAGACTTCCTGGCAAGAGGGGACTGCCTTGGGAAAAAGTGTTACACACCAGTTATAAAGACAGACGTGCTTTAGGTTTCCTTTCACTCGCCCTTTATCTGAATTCCTGCCCGCCCCATTTTCCTGGGTTCAGGTTAAGTTTAGTGCCAGCTCCAAGGTGAGGTCCTTGATTACTCCTCTCTCATGATCTCCCCCTTATCTGAACATGTGGGATCAAATCTGCCCTTGGAATCGTACAAATTTAATATTCCTGTTACGTAAACCAGGCAGATAGCCTGACAGCAGTTTTATAAAAGTGCAAGGGGGACTTCCCGGGTGGTCCAATGGTCAAGATGCCACACTTCTACTGCAGGTGGCATGGGTTTGATACCCGGTCAGGGCATTAAGATTCTGTATGCCTCATGGCTTTGCCCAAACGAAAAACAAACAGAACCCATAAACATGCAAGGAGCTCAGAAGAGAGAGCTGAGCTGGAGATGCGCGTTTGCATCATTGGTGAATGGGTACTGATGAAAGTTGTAAGGGCAGATGAGATCGCTTGGGAGAAATGCGTAGGATGAGAAGAGGCAGGGAAAGCAGCACTTCTCAGCCTGGAATGTGCACATAAATCCCCTGGGAATCTTGTTCAAATGTTGACTGATTCAGAAAGCCTGGGACAAGGCCCACGATTCTGAATTTCCATCCTGGTCCAGAGGATGGCGATGCTACTGTTTCATAGACCACACTTGGAAAAACAAGGGCATAGATGATTGAAACTTAAGGAGCAATGATATTTTAATAATAGGTAAAGGGAGAGAAAGCTGCAAAGAGATTGTGAAGAGTTGCTAGAAATGGAAGAAATCAGGAGAGCTATTGTGTCATGGAGTGAGCGGTGGGGAGATTTTCAAGACAGAGAGCATGTTCAACTCAAAGACTGCTGAGAGACAATAACCAAGAGCAGGCTCTTTTGGATTCTGCAGGAAGAGGTATCTCCGATGATCTTAGGGCCATTTTCATGGAGTAATTTCTTTGAAAGGAAGAAGAGAAAGGAAGCAATAGCAGTTGTTGGATGCATATAACTTTCAATATAATAGAAATTTGAACATGTTTATATACCAAAGAGAAAGAAGCAGCAGATATATTATGCCTAACAACCTAAATGGGAAAAGAATTTGAAAAAGGATACATGTACATGTATTACTGAATTACTTTGCTACACACCTGAAGCTAAGAGAATATTGTTAATCAGCTATTTGTTGTTGTTGTTTAGCTGCTAAGTTAGCCCACCAGGCTCCTCTGTCCATGGGATTTCCCAGGCAAGAATACTGGACTGGGTTGTCATTTCCTTCTCAGGGGATCTTCCAGACCCAGGGATTAATCAAACCCACGTCTCCTGTATTGGCAGGCGTATTCTTTACCTCTGAGCCACCTGGGAAGCCCCTAATCAACTATACTTCAAAATAAAATAAAAATACAAAATACATTAAAAATACAAAATACATTAAAAAAAGAAAGAGGAAGTGGAGAAGAAATGCCAGAAGTAGGGCAGTAGATTGGAGCAAGCTCTGAAGAAGGTGGGAGGTGACAGGAGTCAGACAAGAGGCAGAAGAGGATGGATAAAAGCTGAAGTCTGAAATCTGAAGGAGAAGCAGGTTTAGGGAAATGGGATTCTTACATGAAGCTTCCATTTCTCTATGAAGGAAGGTTACAGTTATCCATGGGAAACTGACAGGGGAGGGTGTTATGCCGAGGTAACAGGCTTAAGGAAAATCGTGGAAGTGTGAAAGAGCTGTTGAGGACAGTAGGGAAGGGGATGGACCAGGGACAGAATTTCTGGGTAGAACTGAGTTTCCAGTTGAGGTTTAAAGCCTTGAATTTGTAATGGTACCAGTGCTCCAAGTTATGTGATTTTTCTCCAAGAGAGCTGCTCAACAGCCTGGGTGCGAGTGCAGGAGGGATGATCCATGGTTGTATTTTCGCTGAGTAGGTGTCATAGACCACACAAGGCATTTCAGATTCTTGACACGCACACTTGGGTGTGCCTATACCCACATGAAATCTTGAATTTGCCATTTACAATACCCAGCATGGAGTTTCTATGTATTTTGCTGGTAAATGAGGCTTTGGATCTAGGAGAATCACTGATTCCCAGCTCAAACAGATATTAGGGAACTGTCAGCAAAAGTTAAAAACCAGGTTATCTTATTCTTTCTAGGTTCACCATCTAATCAGGTAACCACCAGCCACATGAGGTTATCGAGCACATAGAATACTGCTAGTCTGAACTGAGGTCCGCTATAAGTATAAAACACACACAGGATTTCCCGAGTGGCCCAGTGGTTGAGAAGCCACCTGCTGATGCAGGGGACAGTGCAGGTTTGATCTCTGGTCTGGGAAGATCCCACATGCCACTGGGCAGCGAAGCCTGTGAGCCCAACCAAGGAAGCCCATGCACTCAGCCCGTGCTCAGCAACAAGAGAAGCCGCTGCAGGGAGAAGCCCGAGCACTGCAACTAGAGCGTAGCCCCCACTCGCCGCAACTCACAGAAAGCCCACACGCAGCAATGAAGACCCAGCACAGCCAAGAAACAAATAAGTCAATTAAAAAAAATACACACAGGATTTCAAGACTTACAACTAAAAGAAAGCAAAATGTCTTACTAATAATTTTAAAATATCCACTGCATGTTGAAATAGTAATAAGATTTGGCTATGTTAGATTAGACTAAACCAATTGTTTAAATTATTTTCACCTTTCATTTTACTTTCTGGAACATAGCTGCTAGAGGATTTAAAATTATATGGGTGGCTCACATGATGATTCTATTGCATGGTGCTGCTCTCGGTTCTTCTCTGGATCAGTTAATCTTTACTGTTAGTTACCCTCTGTTTCTGCTTGCCATGGTAATCACTGTGTCCCACGGTACAGCTCAGTCAAGTCTTTTCTGAGCTCAGATGATGGCTGACTTTGCCACCGACTTTTTAATTGCTACTATTTCTAGGAGCAGTTGAGTCACGTCTTTGAATTAATCAGAGAATTTTTGCCAGAAGTCCTGTGGATTGGCAGCCTGCCAGCGTGCAGAAGCTAAAAGCCTGACTCAAATGAGGGAACTAGTCCTTTCTGGGTCCCAGCAGGGCCTCTCTTATTGGAGATGGGGTTTTCCTAACATCCATAGAGGGAACCCAGGGAAGGATTCTGATTGGCTCTACTGCACATCCCTGAACCAATCCCTGGGGTCACACAGGAGGATGTTGTCCCAGTGTGATGGTGACCCACTTTGATTGGGTCACATGCCAAAGCCTGTGACTGGTGGGGAGAGTTTGTTACCAGTAGGAGGGAGAGAGAGAAGTGTGTATGTGTGGGGCAGACAGAAGAGTAGTTCTACCGTCTACTATCATCAGCAAGAAGTCTTCAAACCCAAGCCTTCTATTTCAAGGGCAGGTTGTACTTCCGCTTGATTGAGCGTCAGCAGGCTGGAGTTCACCCACAGGAACGTGCGCATCTAAGAGCACAAACCATCCTGAATCGGAGACTAAGTGACCTGCGCGGAAAACACTTAACGCTTTCCCTGAACCGTTTGTTTGCCTCCAAGTCTTATAGTATTTGTACGGTTTCACTTAGTAAAAGTATAGAAGAGACAACTGTAAGTGTTGAGCAATTAATTATATGCTGCTCCAAGTGACTGAGCCATTACCCACAGCGAGGGAGTATATACAAACTACAGAAAAACAGCCCTTGGGTTGGTTCTGTAATTAGTCCATGCTTGTAATAACTACATTCCAGAAAATTGTTTCTCTGTCCACTTTCAGCATATTTTAAAAAGACTAAAATCTGCATTATTTAAAATCATGGTATAGTGTTGCATTAAAAAAAACCCAACTAATTCTTGGGGTGGGTCAAATGAGCCTCTGGGAATTCTCTTTGAAAAGAAGATAATCTGGAGATGTGAGAAATTTAATTGCTTCTGCTCGTCAGCAGACTGTGATCTTGTTTCTATGCTACGTTTTTCTTGTTGATTTTGAGATTTGAGGACATGGTCTGTCAACAATCATTGACAAAGCGTGAGGATATCATTAGCTTCAACCTGTAATTAAAATAGTTTTCATAACCATTCATGATACCATTCTTGTGAGGAAGGCCATGATAGATAGAGAAATGGAGAATCAGGGTTATTAAGAAGTTTTTCTAAGGTCATACAGGTAGTAAGCGACAGAGCTGGGTCTTAAACCTATGTTTTCTCTATTAGATAAGGATGCTTTTGGCTACATGGGACCAGGTACCTGGGTCATAGTGGCTTAATCACAAAAGACCATTAGCAATCTCACATAAACAGAAGACTGGAAGCAAGTTGTTCTAGGTTAGTTCAGGGAGCCAGGCTTGTGTCTCTTTGATTCTCTTGACCTGCCCCTTAAGGCACAAGATGGTTGCAACAGCTCCAGCTGTCACATGTTCACACTGTAGAGTCAGTCCAAAGCAGAAGAGAGACAGGAAGCCTCTCTCTCTCTCTTTCCTCCTCCCTCTTCCTTTCTCCTTCCTTTCCTGCCCATTTCTGCCACTCCCTCCTTCTTGCCTGACTTCATCCACTTCTCCCTCCCTTTCTCCTTTTCCGTCTCTTAAGTCTTCTTTCTCTCTTTCACGTTCTTTCCTTCTCCCCCTGTTTTAATTAGGAGATGCATCTTCCCTGATAACTCAGATGGTAAAGAAGACCTGGGTTCCATCCCTGGGTTGGGAAGACCCCCTGGAGAACGGAAAGGCTGCTCACTCCAGTATTCTGGCCTGGAGAATTCCATGGACTGCATAGTCCATGGGGTCGCAAAGAGTCGGACACGACTGAACGACTTCCACTTTCACATCTTTCCAAGAAATAGTTCTAAGATTTCCTGATGTATCAGTATGGCTAGAGTTTGGTTACATTTATTATCGCTAACTACAAAAAGGGCAGCGAAAATGAATATCTGGCATTTTTTAGTCTCTGTCATGGAAGCGGATTTTGCCAGAAGGGATGACAGTATTGTAAAGTGAACGTGGAGATGATAACCAATAGTATCTACTATATCTCTGTACTTAAGATCCAGGGTCCTTTTTAAGGTATCTCATCAGATTGAGTTTTATTAGTCAGAATTAGAAACAGTCTTAGAATGTATTAATTGATTAAGAAACCATTGTCTGGGACTTCTCTTGCTGTCCAGTGGTTCAGACATTTTGCTTTCCAGTTGGGGGGTGCAGGTTTGATCCCTGGGTGGGGAACTAAGACCCCTCCCTACCCCCACCTCATGGCCAAAAACCCAAAAACATAAAACAGAAACAATATTGTAATAAATTCACAACAGACTTTTAAAAAGGGTCCACAACAACAATAGCAACAAAATCTTTGGCCTTTCCTGGTGGCTCAGTGGTAAAGAATCCACCTGCCAATGCAGGAGACATGGATTTGATCCCTGGTCCAAGAAGATCACCCATATGCCACGGAAGAATTAGACCGGACACCACAGCTATAGAGCCTGGGCTCTAGAGCCTAGGACCTTCAACTGTCGAGCCCGCAAGCCACAGCTACTGAAGCTGTGTGCCCTGTAGCCTGCGCTCTGCAGCGAGAAGCCACCACCAAGAGAAGCCTGTAGCGAAACTGGAGAGCAGCCCCAGCTTACTACAACTAAAAGAGCTCACACACAGCAACGAAGACCCAGCACAGCCAAAAATAAATCAATAAATATTATCAAAAAAAGTATTTAAAAAGAACTGCTTATTGAAGGACTGATTGCTGGAAGAAATATCAATAACCTCAGATATGCAGATGACACCACCCTTACGGCAGAAAGTGAAGAACTAAAGAGCTTCTTGATGAAAGTGAAAGAGGAGAGTGAAAAAGTTGGCTTAAAGCTCAACATTCAGTAAACTAAGATCATGGTATCTGGTCCCATCACTTCATGGCAAATAGACGGGGAAACAGTAGAAACAGTGACAGACTTTATTTTTTTGGGTTCCAAAATCACCGCAGATGGTGACTGCAGCCATGAAATCAAAAGACACTTGTTCCTTGGAAGAATGACCAACCTAGACAGCATATTAAAAAGCAGAGACATTGCCAACAAAGGTCCGTCTAGTCAAAGCTATGGTTTTTCCAGTAGTCATGTATAGATGTGAGAGTTGGACTAGAAAGAAAGTTGAGCACTGAAGAATTGATGCTTTTGAACTGTGGTGCTGGAGAAGACACTTGAGAGTCCCTTGGACTGCAAGATCGAATCAGTCAATCCTGAAGGAAATCAGTCCTGAATGTTCATTGGAAGGACTGATGCTGAAGCTGAAGCTCCAGTACTTTGGCCACCTGGTGTGAAAAACTGACTTATTTGAAAAGACCCTGATGCTGGGAAAGATTGAAGGCAGAAGGAGAAGGGGATGACGGAGGATGAGATGGTTGGATGGCATCACCGACTCGATGCACATGAGTTTGAGTAAGCTGTAGGAGTTGGTGATGGACAGGGAGGCCTGGTGTGCTGCAGTCCATGGGGTCACAAAGAGTCGGACTCGACTGAGCGACTGAACTGACTGACTGATTGGGGGACCACTCTATCAGACAGATGGTAGGTGTCCTGGGATTTCAGTGATAAGTAGGTGCTGTTCTTGACTTTAAGGGATATACAGACAGTGAAGGAAGGCAGGACCCAAGGGAAAATATGTTAAATGCAAATCAGCATTAAGTGCTATTACACTGGAGAATCAACAGCAGGGGTTTAAAGAAACAGATATTGCCTCTAGCAGGTATTTGGTGTTGAAGAACTAAAATGAGTATATCACCAATTCAGTCCTCTGCTGAGAAGTCTGGCTGCAGTATGTCCCTTGGCAATGATGCAAAGCTCTTACAAATAGCTGAGTCCTCATTTTTGGTAGAAAGTAGAGGAAATGAGTTGAAAATGTCACAGCTGAATTTGTGTGTACATACAAAGCCAAAAGTGAGGTATATACATTAGAGTCTTTTTTGACAACAAACCATTCTTCAGCAACTTAAGTAGTCTCGGACAACAGTCACCTTGGGACATTGGCCAGTTTGGGGTTGCTGATCTAAGCTTGCTATTTAATATCACTGTTTTTGTTCTTTTTCTTTAAAATGTATTCCTTTTGGTGCCCTATGGCCGGGATGCTTATAATTGGGGTGTAATTAAAGTTGGCTATTGACTGTCCAGTTTTTAGAGCCAGGTTTTAAGCCAATGGAAGCATGGGCCTAGGACACCTATCTATGATCTCTATTCTGAGAGTCTCATGCATGAGATTCATCTTCTCCATGAAGTCTAGCTTTGACATTCAGATAATTTTAGAGGCAGAAATTCTTTGTATCATATCCTACTAGGAGAATATTCTTCAAAACATAAAATTTTTGCCTCTTATAACTTGACTTTTTGTCATGTACTTAAAAAAAAAACCTCCCATGGCCTTGATATAGTGCACTGTATATAGTAGGAGTTCAGTAAATAATAGCTTTATTAAATGATGCTTATTTCTCAGAGGCTTTGAGCAAATTATTAAAAATAGTCTTAAATCAGAATATTAAGAGGCTCAGAACTAAAAAAATTGCTTTTGTGATAAAATACATTGAGCAGTGAAACAGGTTTTACGTGTTTCCAAAAATATTTATGAAATAAGACATACAAAAAAGTGCAAAGTATAACATAACAAACACCTTTGTACTTCCCACCCAATTTTAATAAAAAAAAATTAAACTTGTTTTAAAATGAGTAGTTGCTCTTTTTTGTGTGTGTGCAAAAAAACTGGGGGTTCAGGATGGGGAACACATGTATACCTGTGGCGGATTCATTTCGATATTTGGCAAAACCAATACAATAGTGTAAAGTTCAAAAATAAAATTAAATTAAATTAAAAAAAAATAAATAAAATTTAAAAGTGTAGCTTGTGTACAACATTATATCAATGTTAGGTATACAGCATGATGATTCGCACTTTTTAAAGGTTATGCTACATTTAGTTACTATAAATCATTGGCTGCATTCCTGTGTTGTACAATCTACCCTTGTAGCTTCTTTTAAACACAGTAGTTTGTGCCTGTTAATACCTCCCCCTATTCTGCCCCTCCCCACCTCCCCTCTCCCCGCTGGTAGCCACTACTTTGTTCCCTGCATCTGTGAGTCTGCTTTTTCGTTACATTCACTAGTTTGTTGTAGGTTTTACAGCCACATATAAGTGATGACATATGGATTTTGTCTTTCTCTGTCTGACTTATTTCACTTAACATAATACCCCCCAAGTCTATCCAGGGTGTTGCAAATGGCAACATTTCATTCTTTTTTTATGGTTGGTTAGTATTCCATTGTATCTATGTCCCACATGGTCTTTATCCATTCCTTGGTTCCCATGTATTTAGTTTTAAAGATGAATAATTTACTTGCTTTTGAACACTTCACTGCTTCTGTAAAAATAATGCATGTACACTTTTAAAGTCAAATGATGCAGAGAAAAACAAAAACCTAAACCCTGACAATTGGGAGAAAACCTCAGATAACATTGTTTCAGATATTTCTCATGTCTGTAACATATGTGGAAATATGTACACATTTTACATGAATGACTTCATGTCAGTCATTCTGTTCTCTAAGTTGTTTTTACCCTTTCTTTTCTATAATATATAGTGGGTATCTTCCCATTTAAAGAAGCAAAATGTCTATTTCAATTTTTATAGCTGCATAAGTTTTCATTCTCTTCTATCATTATGTGTTTAAAAAGACCCCCATTCATGGATATTTAGGTTTCTAGTTTTCCCATATTGTAATCAATATGTTGCTGAACATTCTTGTGCATCATTTTTATCTTGTTAAAACATTTCCTTCGGTAAATTCTTAAGAGTGGATATGGTGGCTTGTGCCATGCTGGGGTTCAGATGGCTGGCTGATTTATTCAGAGCTTTATTGAAGCAATTTAACTGGGGCAGTTCTGTTTTCATTGCCCTTCTGGAACCAGCAGGCTAGCTAGGAATGGCCCACACTCAATTGCACAATCATTTTCCTAGACCCTCTCTGCATCCCATTTTTAACATTCCCCTGGCCAAAGCCAGCCATCGGAGACCAGAGGTGACATCACACTCTGCCCACCATGGGAGACAGCCAAAAGATTACATGGCAAAGGACAGGAAAACCAGGCAGGGAAAATGCAGCCAGGTGGATGGGCACAACCCCTCAATCTAGGGCAAGTGCAGTGAACCTCCGCCACTACACAAAAGGCAGGTCTTCATCTGCAAAAGGTAACGCTATGGGATTGGAAGGGAGTCCTCTATTACGAGCTTCTTCCAGAAAACCAAACGATTAATTCCAACAAGTCCTGCTCCCAATTAGACCAACTGAAAGCAGTACTTGATGAAAAGTGTCCAGAATTAGTCATTGGAAAATGCATAATCTTCCATCAGGATAATGCAAGCCCACATGTTTCTTTGATGACCAGGCAAAAATGTTACAGCTTGGCTGGGAAGCTCTGATTCATCTGCTGTATCCACCAGACACTACAACTTCAGATGTCAATTTATTTTGGTCTCTACAAAATTCTCTTAATGAAAAATTCTAATTCCTTGGAAGACCGTAAAAGGCATCTGGAACAATTTTTTGCTCAAAAAGATAGAAAGTTTTGGGAAGATGGAATTATGTAGTTGCCTGAAAAATGGTAGAAGGTAGTAGAACAAGATGGTGAATATGTTGTTCAATAAAGTTCTTGGTGAAAAGGAAAATGTGTCTTTTATTTTTACTTAAAAATAGAGGGAGCTTTTTCGTCACCCCAATATTTGGTCATGATGTAGTTCTATGCTAATATTGGGGTGACTAAAAAGTTCCTTCATCTCAGAATTATAACAGTCATTTGCAGCTGGTAGAGATTAAGATTCTCACATTAGAAAGAAACATTTATTGACATATTTGTACCTTACAAAAAACACTGAGATAAAAAGTACATGATATTGTTGCCTTGTCTAGTCACTAAGCCATGTCAGACTCTTTGTGATCCCATGGACTGTAGCTACCCACCAGGCTCCTCTGTCCATAGGATTTTCCAGGCCAGAACACTGAAGTGGGTTGCCATTTCCTTCTCCATGATATTAACATAACTATTTAGAGTGTACAACTCAATGGAATTTAGTATATTCACAAATGCTGTACAACCATTGCCTCTCCCTAGTTTCAAAACATTTTCGTTTTCTTGTAAGGAAACCCCACCCTCATTACACAGTCCATTTCTATTAACCCTACTGCCTCTCCCCAGGCCCTGGAAACCTCTAATATGTTTTCTGTCTCTTTGGATTTACTTATTTTTGATATTTCATATACATTGAGTCATATAATCTGAGAACTTTTGTGTCTGACTCATTTTTCCATAGCATAATGTTTTCCAGGCTCATTATGTACCAGTATTTCACTCCTAGCGCTATTCCCATGTATGGTATACCACGTTTTGTCATCATTTTTTAAAATTCAATTTTATATTGAAGTATAGGAGACAGAAGAGACAGAAGAGCCAAGTGTTAGATCCCTGGGTCGGGAAGATCCCCTGGAGGAGGGCATGGCAATCTACTCCAGTAGTCTTGCCTGGAGAATCCCATGGAGAGAAGAGCCTGGCAGGCTACAGTCCATAGGTTAACAAAGAGTTGGACACTACGGAAGCAACTTAGCGTGCACACATGCTAATTGTTGATTTGCAATGTTGTGTCAGTTTCAAGGGTACAGTAAAGTGATTTAGTTATACATATATCCATTCTGGGCTCCAAACTCACTGCAGATGGTGACTGCAGCCATGAAATTAAAAGACGCTTACTCTTTGGAAGGAAAGTTATGACCAACCTAGATAGCATATTCAAAAGCAGAGACATGACTTTGCCAACAAAGGTCCGTCTAGTCAAGGCTATGGTTTTTCCTGTGGTCATGTATGGATGTGAGAGTTGGACTGTGAAGAAGGCTGAGCGCCGAAGAATTGATGCTTTTGAACTGTGGTTTTGGAGAAGACTCTTGAGAGTCCCTTGGCCTGCAAGGAGATCCAACCAGTCCATTCTGAAGGAGATCAGCCCTGGGTGTTCTTTGGAAGGAATGATGCTAAAGCTGAAACTCCAGTACTTTGGCCATCTCATGTGAAGAGTTGACTCATTGGAAAAGAGTCTGATGCTGGGAGGGATTGGGGGCAAGAGGAGAAGGGGATGACAGAGGATGAGATGGCTGGATGGCATCACTGACTCGATGGACATGAGTCTGAGTGAACTCCAGGAGTTGGTGATGGACAAGGAGGCCTGGCATGCTGCGATTCATGGGGTCGCAAAGAGTCGACACGACTGAGCGACTGATCTGATCTGATTCTTTTTTAGATTCTTTTCCCATGTAGGTTATTATAGAATATTGAGTTGAGTTTTCTGTGCTGTACAGTAGGTCCTTGTTGATTATCTATTTTATGTATAAGTAGTGTGTATATGTTGGAGAAGGCAATGGCACCCCACTCCAGTACTCTTGCCTGGACAATCCCATGGATGGAGGAGCCTGGTAGGCTGCAGTCCATGGGGTCACTGAGGGTTGGACATGACTGAGTGACTTCACTTTCACTTTTATGCATTGGAGAATGAAATGACAACCCACTCCAGTGTTCTTGCCTGGAGAATCCCAGGGACGGGGCATCCTGCTATGGGGTTGCACAGAGTGGACACGACTGAAGTGACTCAGCAGCAGCAGCAGCAGCTGCAGCATGTGTATGTTAATACCAGTCTCCTAATTTATCCCTTCTGGCCCCCACTTTCCCCTTTGGTAGCCATAAGCTTGTTTTCTCAGTCTGTGAGTCTGTTTCTGTTTTGTAAGTAAGTTCATTTGTGTCATATTTTAGATTCCACGTATGAGTGATATCATTTAATATTTGAGTTTCTCTGTCTGGGTTACTTCACTTAATATGATAGTATCTAGTATCTGTTCATCATTTGGTGGACATTTGGCTTGTTTCCTCCTCTTGGTTCTTGTAAATACTGCTGTATGAACAGCTGTGCACAAGTTTCTCTTTGAACACATGGTTTCAATTATTCCAGGTTTATACCTAAGAGTAATATGTATATTTATTGTTATCCACTTTATTTATATTTCATGTAAGATACAAACATCTTTTGAGGTAATATTAGATGTGTTAGCTCCATTGAATACTAGGTAACTTTAAGAAAATTAGAATGATGATATGAGAAAGCAAAAATTTTGAATGAAAATATGTAAATGACAGGTACCACATGATTGCTACAATTAGATTGAGAATTTGACTCCTAGGGATCTGACAGGTGTCAAAAGCTTTTCTAAGTAAGAAATGAAACCCAGAAGTAAAACATTTACCCAAGCCATGAAACTTAAAAGACTGGTTTGACTACACAGAAATGCAGAACTTCTGTGTGATAAAAGGGAAACAAAGTTGAAATAAAATTAGGAAATTGGAGGGAACTATTTGCAAGTTCAATATCTATAATATGTAAACAGTATCGACAAATCATTAAACAAAAACCATTTATTAGGCATTTTGAAAAAGTAAAGATTTGGGGCGGAAGTTCAGTGGATTGGAAAAATATTTAAAAAGACAGATAACATTCATTATTGATGGGTATATGGAGAAAATGTAAAACATTGTTATTGGGAGGGCATATTGGTAACCTTTCTTGCAGGGCAGGCTGATAGTGGGGTATTGATGACAGACATGTAGATTGATACAGATCAATGACACAGATTAAGGAGCTAAGAAATAAACCCTAACAGGTCTTTGACAAATGAGCCAAGGCAATTCAATAGTGAAAGAATAACCCTTTCAACAAATGGCGCTGGAATAACTGGAAGGCCAGAAGCACAAAATGAACCTGTTGTACTCCATCACTTATATGTGGAATCGAGAAAAGTCAAGCTTGTGAAAAACAGAATGGTGGTTATCAGGGGGTGAGGGCTGAGGGGATAAGACTGATGGTGCTCAGGGGCACAAACTTGTCACCAGTAGTAAATAAGCCCCAGAGATCTAATATACAGTACAATGAACACAGTCAATAATATTGTACTATAATTAAATAATGCTGATAAGCATCACTACAATGACAGGCATGTTATAATACTGAAATGTATCAAAGTAACACAGTGAACACCTTAAATTTATACAATGTTACATGTCATGTTTATTCAACTAAATCTTTTTCTTTTAAAACAAGTGAACCTAGACACAGACCTTACACCTTTCACAAAAATTAGTACCTTGGCATGAAACTTCAAAACACTTGAGATAAAAAGAAAATCCTGAAGGATAGAAACCAAATTACCTACAGAGGAAAGAAAATCAGAATGATATCGGGCTTTTTATTAGTGATACTTGATGCATAAAACCAATGTGCAGTAGACTGAGAATCAGAGAGAGAGCTCTGCGGACAGAAAGAAATGGGCACCGGTAGAACTCACAAACACATCGTGAGAGGAATGTGGTCTCCTGCAGCTTACATGTCCAGACTTTAACTGAGACGGCAAACTAAGCATTCAGCCTAAGCCTGGAGATGAACACAGGAAACTTGTAAGACAGAGGAGTGGAAATAGGTGGTTCAGTTGTGGCCAAGCTAATTAAATACTCTGAGTCTGGCTACCTGTGATTTCCCTCAGCTGCGTATTTGTTCTCTTTGTATCACATGTGGCCGAGTAGATATCAGAGCTCTTCATTTAATCCCTTCCTATAGAGCCTCTAGCAGTTTACTTCAGGGAGAGCCTTCTGGTCAGTGCCATGGCTCAGCTCTTGACAGCTCCTTCTCCCATAAGACATGATTTCAGCAGAAAGGCTTTTGCTCAGAAACAATGTAGTTTGACCTCAACAGCTAATCAAAACGTAAACTGCCAGAAGATGCAGTTTCATCATGTGGAGAACTTTCGTTGCATTCTCTCATCTACTTGCTGATCCAGTCTTGTAATTAAAATCACCCTGCAGCACAGATGGAATTTTATGCCAATGCACACAGATGCATGCCAGGAAGGGGGAGGAGCTTCCAAGCACAGCGGTCAGCGCTGTGGAGCCGGGACTGGAGGAACCAGACTCCCCAGTGGGTGCTCATGAGAGCTTGTTGGACTGCAGACCTCTCAGTCTGCCAGTCAGGTAAATGGAACGTGAAGAACGATTTGTACCAGGCACAGTTTTGGGTGAAAGCCCTGCTGTTCAAAGCCCTATCTGGGGTCTAGAATATTTTTAAAGTTTTTTTTTTTTGGCTTCCTTTTCAGTTTTGTTTTGATTTGTTTGATTCTCTTGATTTGTGGAGAAGTTTTCTCTCTTAAAGCAGCTGTGGGCATGCAGACCTTTGTTAAATTAATAACCATCATAAAAACATAAAATCAGCAGAAACAATGGAGTTTTTTTTTAAACAATGGAATTTTAATCACTTACTTGGCATGTTTTTAACATCAACAGGCAGGAATTCTCAAGAAACAGTTACATGCATTTCAAAGCAAAGAGTCATCATGCACAGTATTTTGTCTTCTGGCTCCTTGAAGTCAAGTCAAATTCCAGAATGTTCTGGGCGATCATGGAACATTTTAATGGCTCTGTAAGAAAATGCCCTATATTTGTGTCCAGAAGTTATCTTGGGGCCCCCACGCATTGAAAAAGAGTAAGTTTTATGGCAGAAGAAGAATATAAATTCGAGAGAAGGGGACTAGGGAAGAAAAGAATGTGGAGCACAGTGCTCAGGGATGAAGGGGAAGTGAGAGCGTAGGGTTTTCAGTGCTCGGGGCATTATTCTGGGAGGTCTCTCAAGGGTTCAGATGAACTTCCTCTTTCGCCTAGGATGCTGCAGCCCAATGTAAATCACACAAGTTCAGTTTTGGGTTTGGGGCTCCTTCCTGCTCGAGGTTTCATTTGGAGACTGAGCTGCTTGCCTGAAGACTGTGATCATCACTGCCCGGACTGAGAAAGACTTTAGGAACCTTAGTTTATGGGCCACATACTTACTCGATTTTGCAAAACTGTTCTGTTTTCAAATACGAGCAACTTTATGGTTCCCAGGTGTCCAGCAGTAAAATTCCCCTGAAGTGCAGTCATATTTAACAGTTCCTCTTAGGACACTGGGGTGATTCAGTGTCTCAAGCTAACTCAGTCCAAAGTAGGAACTCCTAAGAAGATAACACTTCCTCAGATTTCAGTGATGCTTTATTGCGGTTATCATTCTTGATTTTACACACTTTCATCAGCCTTTTTGGAGAAAGAAAGAAATGGCAACCCACTCCAGTTCTTGCCTGGAGAATCCCATGGACAAAGGAGCCTGGTGGGCTCCAGTCCATGGGATCTCAAAGAGTTGGACAGAACTGAGTGACTAACACACACACACACGGTTGGGGTATAGAGGGGGAAGTGCAGGAGCAGAATGGGCAGGCACAGTTCTTAAACTACTAGGAACAATAAGAAAATTCATTAAGGAGTCTAATTATAAATTAATATCTGAAATTTAGCAGATTTCTCTTATAAAAACATGAGCAAGTTTTATATGAGCTGTATAGAAATGTATATAGGAAATCTTATGGGAGAATATATTCCATTCATTTTGGCATCATGAAACAGAAAATATCCAGAAAATAAACCTAATGAAAAGCGCAAAGGACCTTTTGGAAGAAAACTCCATTGTGGAACCATAAAAGAAAGTCTTGAATAAATTACATACTTTGTTTTCAGATAAGACTTTCAATATTTATCATGCTTATGTTCAGTTCAGTTCAGTTCAGTTCAGTCGCTCAGTCGTGTCCGACTCTTTGCGACCCCATGAATCGCAGCACTGAATACAAATCATGGAAATTTTGCTAAGACAGAAGGTAACAACAGTCTATTTTTTATCAGTTGCATAGAACCTTGTTGAATGGCTATACCCTGCCTAGGGTGAATATAGTCCAGGTTTTCTGTATTGGAAACAATGTTTCAAGAACTTGTGTGTGTGTGTGTGTGTGTGTGTGTGTGTGTGCATACGTACTCAGTCGCTCAGTCATGTCTGACTCCTTGCCACCCCATGGACTGTAGCCCTCCAGGCTGCTCTGTCCATGGGATCTTCCAGGCAGGAATATTGGAGTGAGTTGACATTTCCTCCTCCAGGGGATCTTCCCAGCCCAGGGATCGAACCCACGTCTCCTGCATCTCCTGCATTGGCAGGTGGATTCTTTCCCAGTGGGCCACCTGGGAAGCTTCAAGAACGTGCTCATACTTAGGTGCTGTTTATGTATTATGGGCATTGATCTTTTGTTACCCACACTGCCAATAAACCCTCCAGTGTCCTAGTCATTTTTAAACTTTTCTTCCTTTTTGTTGTACAGAGGTTCTTCATTTTTACATACATAATCAAAACCTATTTTTAAGTTTCGTGTAGCTGTTTCACTTTTGGTTTTCATTTCTTACTCAGAAGAGCCATTGACACCTGCCAGGCCCCTGGGAGTCAAATTCTCAATCTAATTGCAGCCGCCATGTGGCGACTGTGGCTGCCGATTTCTGCCTCCAGTGGCTTCCGCTGGCCTTGACTGTGACCCTCTGGGTTCACCTGTCTCTCCAGACCTCAGGGTGCTCTTTGCCCCCTCAGTTCTCTGACAGGTCTAAGAGAAGTTGTTGATTTTTCAGTTTGTTCGCCTTTTTCTTTTTGTAAGAAAAGCGTGATGCCTTCTAATCTTTTTAGATGTTGGAGCTGACAACAGGAAACTTTTCACTGCAAATGCCTTTTATTCAAGTGCTATGTAGGAGCACGTAGATATGGTTAGGACAAGGATTCCTGGGTGAGGAGCCGTCCTTGGGGTGGCACATCAGGAATCGGTCATGTGAGAAAGAGCTTTTAGACGAAAAGTGGAGTGGCGTGCTTTGGTGTACGGGTTGGAGTCAGGGAAAGAGTTGGAGCTGGAAACATAGCTTTTTCAGAGAGCCTGTGTGTTGTGTGTGAGGTCTCTGGGAGCTTCCTGTCTTCCTCAGCTAAAGTCCTTCTTCCCTCCTCTAGGAGCCTCAGGGAGGTGTCCCGTCCCCCTCAGGGAGGTGTCCTGTCATTTCCCCGACCCCCACTTCTTCTTTCTCCTCTTGCTCAGGGAAGCTTCGGCCTCCCTGACCTGTGACTGCGTCTTAAGTAAGCCAAGGCTGCTCCTGCCTTACAACCTTCCCCCTTTCTGTCTCCTTGGCCTCTAGCAGTTTTTCTGCATGGCTTCCCTCACTTTCATTAAGACTCAGAGATCACCTGTCTGATGGTGCCTTGCGTCAGGTCGCTTACCTGCAAGTCACCCACCCGTCCTGGCTCCTACTCCCTTCTTGTGCTCTGTGCTCAGTCCTGAGTGACTCTTCATGGCCCCAAGGACTACATTTTAGCCCACCAGGCTCCTCTGTCTGTGGGATTCTCCAGGCAAGAATACTGGGGTGGGTATCCATTCCCTTCTCCAGAGGATCTTCCCGACCCAGGGATCGAACCTGAGTCTCCTACATCGGCAGGCGGATTCTTTACTGTCTGAGCCACCTGGGAAGCCCCTTCTCCTCAGCAGGATCATTATCTTGCTTGTGCTGTCTCCTGTCCTGTGCTGTTGTCTGTCTTCCATTTGTCCCAGGAGATTGGGAAAATCCACAGGGAAAGGCACTTTGCTTCCTTGCTTCCCTGTATCCCCACTTTGTGTGTCCAAATTGTAAGAGTAAAAATAGACAGGTGGAAATAAGTAAAATATTATTAAAAATTAAAATAAGTAAAATATAAAAGAAGCAGACTCACAGACATAGAGAACAAGCTAATGGTTACAGGGGGCAGCAGGGGCCATACAACGGTGAGGGAACGGGAGCTACAGACTAGTTGGTTTAAGACAGGTTTGAGGATATATTGTACAACAGGGGGAATTTTGCCAATATTTTGTGATAAATGTACATGGAAAGTAACCTTTAAAAATTACATAAAATAAAAAAAAAATTTAAATACTGTATTTAACCCATGATGTCCAAAATATTCTCATTGTACTCTAAAATTATTAATAAGATAGCTGACATTCTTTTTTTCTGTTTGAAATCTTCAAAGTCTGGGGTGCTTTTTGTAGTCACAGCACAGTTCATCTGCACCAGCCTCCTTTCAAGTGCTCAGGGACCCCATGTGTCTGGAGGCTCCCGTGTTGGACAGCGCTGGTGGCCTGCAGGCTGAGTTAGAACTGGACGTGTTTCCTGGGAGAAGTGGGGCGTTATCAGAGGGTTTTAGGTGGGCCTTAGGAGTGGCAGGATCGGTTTTGTTTTAACACATGTCCCCGTGGCAGCAGAGTGGAGAAGGACAGGAGGGACTCAAGAGGGGCATTGCTTTAGAAGCCCAGGAGACAGATCCAGAGAGAGGGATCTACCCTCGGAGGGGTGGCAGCGGGGACGGAAGAGAGAAGAGCCAAGTGACATCCGGTCAGTAAAGTCCGCGGGACTCGACAGTAACTGGATTGGAAATCGGCAAGCTACCTTCATACATCAGACAGTAATTTAATTATGATAATCTTTTGTCCCCTGTCAGACAGAGAACAGGGTGGACTGAAACATTGTTTTGAAGAGTCTCTTGTCTATTTCCAGATATTGGTTACAATGTGCGTGGAGTTGCCATGCAGGTAAGGGCAGTACTTACTTTAGCTTTTAGTGGATAAATCTATATGGCCACATGATGGAGCCAAAACCTTGGTAGTTCCTGTGGCTTTTCAGACCAGCTTCCAAATTCCTTCTCCTATAGAAATGTTGCCACTGTGGCTTTGTTATTTTACTTTGAAAAACAAATTTATGAAGCATAAGTAATTCTTTTTGTATTTTCAAAGTAATGTGTTATATTCTAGTCAGTTTCTTAAGTCAACAGGTAGACCCGACTTAGTTCTTGTGATTTTATACTGGTAAACTTGGAGTTTTCTAAGCCACAAGGAATACATTGTCTGAGTTGTGCAAAAGAGGGATACAATTCTATATTTTTTAAATTTAAGAATGAGACCAGTAGAATCTGTATATAATAACATTCCCATTTCTTAGAGAATGCAAAAATTTCTCCATGGGACTGGAAGATGTTTATAAGGCTGAATCCAGATACTTCAAGGCAACTTTTGAGATGATTATTGAGAGGAAGTTCTGCACCCTATCCATGGTGGTGGCGGTTTCATTCCCTAGTCGTGTCTGACTCTTACGACTCCAAGCACTGGGGCTCTTCTGTCCATAGGATTTCCCAGGCAAGAATACTGGAGTGGGCTGCCATTCACTTCTCTAGATCTTCCCAAACCAGGGTTCATACCCACGTCTACTGCATTATAGGTGGATTCTTTACTGCTGAGCCACCAAGGAAGCCCACCCTATACACAGCAGATACTAAATTAATATATGCTGTCCCAATGATTGCAAATAAGAATTAATGATAGCTGGAACCAACTGTTGGCCAAAGTCTTCACTTTTCACAAGTTAAATAGCCAGTTTTTATTGAATAAAAAGCATGGAGTCTAGAAATTTGTAAATATCAGAGATATAATTTTGATTTTATTTGCTGTAATGATTATTTAAAAATTTATTAGAGTATATTTGATTTACAATGTTGTGTTAGCTTCAGGTGGTTCGGCAAAGTGATTCAGTTATACACATATATATATCTGCTCTTTTTCAGATTCTTTTCTTATACAGGTTGTTATAGAATATTGAGTAGAGTTCCCTGTGCTATTCTGTAGGTCCTTGCTGTTTATATAGTTTATATATAGTAGTATGTTTATGTTAACCCCAAACTCTTCCCATTTTCCTTTGGTAACCATAAATTTGTCTTCTATGTCTGTGAATCTATTCTGTTTGGTAAATAAGTTCATTTTTATCATTTTTAAAGAATTTTTAAAAGATGTAAGTGATATCAGTCTTTCCCTGACTTATTCACTTAGTATGATAATAGAGAGAATTGTTAGCACCCTGGAGACCCAAGAAGGGGCCACTTATTCACTGAACTCCTAATTTTCCCAAATCTGTAACCAAAAGTGTCATTAATTCCTAGAACCAGATCTGTGTCAAATATTTTAAATCAAAATTGCTACCAAGTGCAAGCAACACCGAGAAACACGACTGCATCAATGAGTAAACGTACAGAAAACATCTCACAGGGGTTGATTAAGCACAGCAAATGCCGTCAAGAAAGCTTCTAGACTCCATGTTTGTGTCCTATTCAGAACATTATATAGACAAAGATTATAGGTTTTGTCACAATTCTCATGTTTTTATTGACTCTACAATTTTGTCCTTTCTTAGGGATATTATTTATGTAAAAGGAGAAGAAAAGAGGATGAAGTAATAAGTTTTTCATATATGAACTCTTCTTGGATATTATCAGTTTCATAAGTACTGATGTCATTAACCTTGAAATATCAGTGTGTAGATAAAGGGTCATGAATATAAATGAACTCCAAGTTAGGACTTGTTGACATCTGCTTTAAATAGCCTCTAAGTGCTGTCAGGAGGGGAGGGCTGTGTGGCAAGTTTGGTGAGTAGGCTGATGTGGGGGCTTGAAGGCACAAATGTTATGTCACATAATGCTCATTTGTTACTTGTTTAACTTAAAAAATAAAAAGGAAAAAAGCCTCATTTCTGGATTTGTGTAACAGGTTAGAGATGGACCAACAGGGTCCTCAGATGCAGAAGGAAGAGATTAGCTGATGCCTGGTACTTAGAAGTCAGTCTGCAAATGAAAAGAACAAACAAGAAATCAAAACCATTTATATATTCAAAATCACAGGAGATCCTTGGGTGCCATCAAAAAGAAACAGCCAAAGGCATGAGTTCGAGTTTGAGGTGTTATTCCCTAATTTTATGACATTCGGTGAGACACTTAAGTCTGACCTTTCAGTTTAGTTCAGTCTCCCCCTGACTCTTTGTGACCCCATGGACTGCAGCACACCAGGCCTCCCTGTCCATCACCAACTCCTGGAGTTCACTCAAACTCATGTCCATTGAGTCAGTGATGCCATCCAACAATCTCATGCTCCATCATCCCCTTCTCCTCCTGCCTTCAATCTTTCCCAGCATCAGGGTCTTTTCAAATGAGTCAGTTCTTCACATCAGGTGGCCAAAGTATTGGAGTTTCAGCTTCAGCATCAGTCCTTCCAATGAATATTCAGGACTGATCTCCTTCAGGATGGACTGGTTGGATCTCCTTGCAGTCCAAGGGATTCTCAATAGTCTTCTCCAACACCACAGTTCAAAAGCATTAATTCTTCAGTGCTCAGCTTTCTTTACAGTCCAACTCTCATGTCCATACATGACCACTGGAAAAACCATAGCCTTGACTGGATGGAACTTTGTTGGCAAAGTCATCTCTCTGCTTTTTAATATGCTGTCTAGGTTGGTCATAACTTTCCTTCCAAAGAGTAAGCGTCTTTTAATTTCGTGGCTACAGTCACCATCTGCAGTGATTTTGGAGCCCCGAAAAATAAAGTCTGACACTGTTTCCCCATCTGTTTGCCATGAAGTGATGGGACCGGATGCTGTGATCTGAGTCTGAAGTCTGAACTTTAGTTCTTTATGAATAAACTGAAGCTCATCATCACCACATCACCTTCATCATCACCATCATTCCATCATCATTATCACCATCTCCTCATCGTCGCCTTCATCATCATCACAGCATCTTCACTAGTATTAGGAAGTTGCTTATTATGGGTCACTCTTACATACGTTATCTGTTTTAATCCTCACTGAAAGCATAGATTATTTTCCTCTTTTGACAGATGGGGAAACTGAAGCTTAAAGTAGAAGGGGTTTTCCCAAGGTCACACAGGATTCAATGACGGCACCAGACTGCTGCATGGCCCAGTGTTTTAATCCTATGCTAATAAAAATTCTGCTTCAGTATAACTTTTTTGAAGGAAATTTCCAAAGCATATTAATAATTAAAGAGTGTTCGTATCCTTTTATCTGGTAATCCTCCTTCTGGGGATATCATAAGAAAATACTCCTATAAAAGTAAAGAGGAGAATGACATTCATTGCAGCATTATTTATCATGGTAAATCACTGGAAAATCCCCAAATGTCCAACAAGTGAGAAAAGATTAAGTAAATAATGACAGAGTACAAAAGAATCTTAAATAGCCACCATGAAGCCTATTTAGTGATTTGGCATAATACTTGGACTCATTATGTGAAAAACTGGAATTTACTATGTTATTAACATTATGATGCCAATTCAGTAAAATTTTGCATATGAAAAAAGAGTAAGAGCGATATAAAGAAAAATACCAAATATTTTTTCCTGGCTTCGTGATTTCTTGGGTGAATTTTCTTCAGTTATGGTGATTATGTGTGTGTGTGTGTGTGCTGTGCTTAGTCACTCAATCTTGTCCAACTCTTTGCGACCCCATGGACTGTAGCCTGCCAGGCTCCTCTGTCAATGGGGATTCTCTGAGCAAGAATACTGGAGTGGGTTGCCCTGCCCTTCTCCAGGGGATCTTCCCAATCCAGGGATCAAACACAGGTCTCCCACATTAAGGATGGATTCCTTACCATCTGAGCCACCAGGGTGATTATAACTTGTATGAAAAATGAACAAATTTGAAATGTAATACATACACACACACACACCTGCTCTGTGTAGCTCATCAAACATGGCAAAGATCAAATAAGACAATATGAATAAACTGGATAAGCTATTAAGACAGTTCAGGGCTTCTCTGGTGGCTCAGTGGTGAAGAATTTGCCTGCCAATACAAGAGACTCACATTCGAGCCCTGATCCAGGGAGATCCCACAGGCCTTGGAGCAGCTAAGCCCACGAGTCACAACTATTGAGCCTGTGCTCCAGAGCCTGGGAACGGCAACTACGAGCCCAGGCGCCACAACCACTGAAAGCTGCTGTGAACTAGAGCCTGTGCTCTGCAACGAGAGCCGCCACCGCAGAGGGAAGCCCGCAGATCCCAGCTAGAGAATAGCCCCCACTCGCTGTAACCAGAGAAAAGCCTATGCAGCAGTGAAAACCCAGCACAGCCAAAAAGACATACACAGACAAATAAAATTATGTAAAAACAAACTAGGGAAAACGAATGTCTGAAAGAAAAACAAACAAATGACAATTGGAATACTCATATTAAAAAGTCAGGCCGGCCTAGTTACGAGCAGAGCTCTTGTATTCAATCTGAAAGCCACCCTGGGATTCCGGGACAAGGAAGTTTAGCTGCTCTTTGCATCTCCTCTCACCATCAGGACCAGAGATCTGCAAATTCTGGCCCACAGGCCAAATCTTGACTGTCATTTTGTATGGCCTGTGAGCTAAGAAAGCTTTTTGCAATTTTAAGTGGTTCCCAAAACAAAATTAAAGAAAGATATTATTTCATGACACATGAAAATTGTATGAAATTTGACTTCCAGTGTCCATAGTAATGCCTGTATTATTGGACACACAGTAATGCCCATTTATTTACATATCCCCTCTGACCTGCGATCCTGATACAATAGCAGAGGGGAGCTGCTGCTGTAAAGAACCTGTGGCTCACGAAGCTTAAAATACTTACTATCTATTATAAATAGCACTGGGATGACCCAGAGGGATGGCACGGGGAGGGAGGTGGGAAGGGGGTTCAGGATGGGGAACATGTGTACACCCGTGGCGGATTCATGTTCATGTATGGCAAAACCAATACAATATTGTAAAGTAATTAGCCTCCAATTAAAATAAATAAATTTAAATTAAAAAAATAAAATAAAAATTAATTAAAATAAAATACTTACTATCTGGTCTTTTCCTCACCATTGATTTAGACCAACTCAGTTCTCCAAATCTTGTCCTGGCCTCATAAGAGTTTTATTTTATTAATTTTTTCAATTGCTTTCAAATGGTTAGAAAGGCTATAAAGCACATAAGTAAGTGTTAATCGCTCAGTCCTGTCTGACTCTTTGTGACCCCAAGGAATGTAGCCCACTAGGCTGCTCTACCCATGGAATTCTCCAGGCAATAATACTAGAGTGTATAACCATTCCCTTCTCCAGGGGATCTTCCCGATCCAGGGATCAAACTCAGGTCTCCTGCATTGCAGGCAGATACTTTATTGTCTGAGCTACCAGGGAAGCCCATAAAGTCTGGATTTTCTTAATATTTAGATTTAAAAAAAAGGTTTTCAAAACATTAGGGATGGGAGAGCCATTGAATGGCCATGACACTGACCAGTGGCAATGTTTGTTGGAAACACATGTTCTTGGACCACTCTGTGGATGGCATAAGACCCGTATTGGGCATTGGGAGATGTAACTCTGATCTGTTTAAAGTGTGACCAGCTGGGCCTCTGCCCCTCACCTGCAATAATGAAGCCAGTTGCATGATTTCTGAGGCTCCTTCCAGGTCTATATTTCCTCAGTGATGCCTCGTTTTTTAAAAGTTGGTGGTTCTTCATGGCTTTATGAATGTGTCTCCTCCTTTTATGATCTTCCTGACTTTGGGGAAAGTAACCCATTGGTTTTAAGGCCAAGAATCAGAACTTAAATGCCTACAAAACCCAGACATTTCAACTAAACACATTTGGTGGAATGCTTTTGTGGACCTCAAAGACTTTGCATTTACTTGGTGGTCAGGCTTTTCTTGGTGGTCTTCTCATATCCCAGTCAGATAGGTTGATTGAAAAATCTCCCTTCAGGTAAACAGAACCTCTAAGACATCTCCTTGTCTACAACTTCATGAGATACCAAATTGCTGAATATTCAACTTCTAAAATTTCATAAAAAATATTTAAAAATTTTCTCTACCTTTGAGAGCACCTAGTAATTTGAAGCTTCTGATGGTGGAGGGATAATTATGGACATGCCATCTATCTCTGAGATCCTCTGAAACAGAAGTAATTAACTAATATGCTATACGTTTATGCAACCCCATGTCCTAGGTATCGAATTTTCCTCTCCTTCCAATGTGAGATATAGAATGAAAACGTGTCAAATTGATCTCATAACTGGAGAAATGCTTTGTTGTTCATTGCAGACTTGTTACCCTCTAAGCCACCAGGGAAGCTCATTTTCATGTGGTAATACCAAAACAGGAATAATACCAGTATGTTTTTAAGATGAAAAGGGAAAGAAGAGGTGAGAAGATTTGAGCCAGGGGGTGGGCAAGCAGGGACTAGGCTCCTCTTTACTTCTTACTGCTGGCTGGCTGTCTGGGTTTGACCAAGGAACATGGGGTAGAATAATAGTAAGAGGACTACCATGTGTTTGGGCTTCCCTGGTGGCTCAGTGGTAAAGAACCTGCCTGCAATGCAGGAGACCTGGGTTTGATCCCTGAGTTGGGGAGATCCCCTGGAGAAGGAAATGGCAACCCACTCCAGCATTCTAGCCTGGGAAATCCCCTGGACAGAGGGGCCTGGCGGGCTACAGTCTATGGGGTCACAACTAGTTGGACACGACTGAACGTGCACCACGCATCTATTCACTTAGTCAATTAATACATGGCTGAGACGTGATATTGCTCAGGCATTAGTAAGTGCCAACTAGTTGGGGGGTTTCCTTCAGTTAGCGCTTGTGTTCCACTACAGGTGGCAGAAACCCCAAGAAGAAAGAATGGAAGGGCAGTGATAGGCAATCCTGAGCAGTCATTGGAGAAGGCAATGGCACCCCATTCCAGTACTCTTGCCTGGAAAATCCCATGGACAGAAGAGCCTGGTGGGCTGCAGTCTATGGGGTTGCTAAGATTTGGACATGACTGAGCGACTTCCCTTTCACTTTTCACTTTCATGCATTGGAGAAGGAAATGGCAACCCACTCCAGTGTTCTTGCCTGGAGAATCGCAGGGACGGGGGAGCCTGGTGGGCTGCCGTCAATGGGGTCGCACAGAGTCGGACTCGACTGAAGTGACTTAGCAGCAGCAGCAGCAGCAGCACAGCAGTCATTACTGCTCCATGGAAGCTATTTCTGGGTCTCTCTTCTGCTCCCCATCCCCTTGACCGTCACTTTCAGTTGCACAGTTGCAAGAGGGCTGCTTCACTTCCCAAACTGGGTCTGCCTTTCAGACATTTTTCATGCATCCTCCACTAAGCACAATGCCCAGCTCATGCAAAGCATTCATTTATTGTAATGGTAATTCAGTGAAGACATCTGAAGTACAGATGTGTGCAAAGCAAAAGCTAAGTATTCCAAATGATTTAATATACAGCCATTGTCAGATGATCTGAGCTATTTATCTTTGCTTTGTTGCTGGTTGTGTTCTCTGGAAGGAGACAAAGAGATGCAGTTTTTGGTGCAAGATATTTGTTAGGAATTAGTACCTGTGAAGGGGCTTTCTAGATGGCTCAGCGGTAAAGAATCCACCTGCAAGGCAGGAGACACAGGAGATGTGGGTTCGATTCCTGGGTTAGGAAGATCCCCTGGAGAAGGAGATGACAACCCACTTCAGTATTCTTGCTGAAAAATCCCATGGACAGAGGAGCCTGGTGGGCTACAGTCGGTAGGGTCACAAGGAGTCGGACACAACTGAGTGAGCACAAGAGAAAGTGGATGCTGCCTGGGTTTTAAAAGTGAAAGTGAATGTTGCTCAGTCCGACTCTTAGTCCATGGAATTCTCTAGGCCAGAATACTGGAGTGGGTAGCCTTTTCCATCTTCAGGGCATCTTCCCTACCCAGGGATCGAACCCAGGTCTCCTGATTGCAGGCAGATTCTTTACCAGCTGAGCCACCAGGGAAGCCCAAGAATACTGAAGTGGGTAGCCTATCCCTTCTCCAGTGGATCTTCTGACCCAGGAATCAAACTGGGGTTGCCTGCATTGCAGGCAGATTTTTTACCAACTGAGCTATCAGATTTTAAAAGCACATCCTTTTTTTTTTTTCCTGGAATTTAATTCTTGTATCTGTCGTCTGCGTGTGGATAATTCGCAGTGCTTGCATTTAGGATCCTTTCCCTTTGCCTTTTGCTTCCAGGTGCCTTCCTGCGTGAGCGTCCTTGGCATACAGTCCCCGCACCTGGTGCAACCTTTCTGGTCACTGTCTTACTCTCAGATGACTGCATCTAATCAAGGATGAGCTGAATTTGGCTTGGGGAGTATTTGTTTGTAAATGAGAGATTCCTCATAAAGTAAATGCTTTCAGGATCCAGGGAGTAATTTAATAGTGGTGTGTTTTGGCCACCTTGGCATGAAGTGGGAGAAATATTTGGGAAAGAGAGGAGAGAGAGAGAGGTGGACTTGCTTAAACTCAGTTTATGCTATACTTATAGGAGATAAAAATACACGAAAAATAAGCACATGGTCTGTTTTGCTTTTGAACAGTGCAAATACATTTCCTCTCCCACCAATCACACTTCCCATAGCAGACAGCACTTGAGTGCCCGCAGAGGCACCCAAACATGTCCATGAAAGCACCACGAAGAGAGGAAGACAAAGTCATTTTGGGGTTGTCATTCCTAAATCAAAACTGTTATTGAAGAAATTTCTTTCTAGTGAGAGTCTAGGAGCATTTCCCTCCTTGGTCGTGCCACATGGCTTGCAGGGATCTTAGTTCCCTGACCAGGGATTGAACTCTTGCTTCCTGCAGTGGAAGCCCAGAGTCCTAACTGCTGGACCGCCGGGGAAGTCGCAAGAGCCTAGACATTTTAAACAGGAATCTCTTGGATTATTTAATGAGATGATCTTGTTTTGGTTTTGTGTTTTAGGCTTTTTATTGTATGTTTTATATGTTGTTATTGTTTGTATTATTGCTTTGGAAGATTCTGAATAATGGCTTGATTATTCTGGTAGGAAATCATCATCAAAAGCAGATTACTCTTCTTAGAAATGTATGTGTTTTGCTTTGAGAAGGAATATTTAAACTTTCCACAAGTTTGTGGAGAAGACAGAGTTTACTTGCAGCCACCCAAGGCACGCTCCCACCTTTGTGACCGCCTCAGAGAGGATTGAAAACTGTTTGAATTCATCTCTCATGCAAACAAGATGGGCAGAACTGGTGCCTCCCTCTTTGAAGACTCTGCACTTTGAAAAATGATTGTTTTCTGACTATAAAAATAATGCAGCTTAATTTATTATGGAAACTGTGAAAAACAGAGAACAATGTATTATACAAAGTAAAAATCTCCTACACCCCTGCTACCTAGAAAGAGCCACTGTTAATATTTTGGTGTATATCTGATGAGTATTTTAAAATTATCTAAATGTGTATCTATAATTTATAGATAATAATATGTGCTATAGATGTAATTATTATAGATAATATGTATTATAGATATAATGTTCTCTATCTAAAATTGTATAGATAAGCATAGACAATCTCATTATTTGCTCTTTTCACTTGATTATTTAGAACACTACTATTCTGTTCTAGCATACTTTCCTGTGGTTGCAGAGAATGTTAACCTGTGGATGGATAAACTTTGTTTAAGCAGTAGCTATCAATGGACATTTGGTTGTTCTGTTTTTATAAATACTTTTGTATGAACACATTGCTGTTTAATCTTTGAGATGTCTTAGAATGCATTCCTAGAAGTCAAGTGTTACATCAAAGGTAGTCAGGTGTTTGAGAAAAATTTTTTACCAAATTCCCCTGGGTTGGGATACAGTTTTGAGGGCATGAGCCTGCTGTGTCCCCTTTTGCCTGGCAAAGCAATAAAGCTATTCTTTTTGCTTCATCCCAAACTCTGTCTCTGAGAGTCAATTCAGCACTGGTGTACAGAGGCCGAGTTTTTGGCATCAGTCTCTGAGAATTGTCAGCCCAACTTGAAGCATCCTATGACTTAGCCCTTCTGTTCACAGCTTGTTAGACCAATGGACTCTTAACTCAAGCTGAGGCACTTGGATTTTCTCCTCCAGGGATTTAACATGGTATCCTAGGAATGTTAGGTAGTTGGAGCTCTGCTACTGGGATGGTCATGATCCACCAGCATCTGGAAGCCGGGAATAGCTTTGTGCAGAGAAAGACTATTAAAAAAGACTGCACAGAGAGAATTGGAGATGAGCTGTGTTGTGTAATAAAGAATTAATCTGATCTTTATTCTAGGTTCCTTACGAGCTTCTAAAACTCCTGAGATTTCCTAAGTGGTGGAAATCTCTTTGTTATTCATAAGCCCCTTGGCTCGCACTTGAATTTATACTAATGAAATGACTCAAAGTCAGTCTTTAAATATAGCTTCAGGGTGGGGGCTGGCCAGCAGAAAGACCACCTACGTGATTAGAAAGTTTTTGAAAGTTTAGTCGCTCAGTCATATCCGACTCTTTGCGACCCCATGGACTGTAGCCTACTAGGCTCCTCCATCCACAGGATTTTCCAGGCAAGAATACTGGAATGGGTTGCCATTTCCTTCTCCAGAGGATCTTCCTGACCCAGGGATTGAACCCAGATCTCCCACATCATATACAGATGCTTTACTGTCTGAGCCACCAGGGAAGTCAACCCTAAATACTCACTGGAAAGACTGATGCTGAAGCTGAAGCTCTAATACTTTGCCCACCTGATGTGAAAAGCCGACTCCTTAGAAAAGACCTGGATTCTGGGAAAGATTGAAGGCAGGAGAAGAGGGTGACAGAGGATAAGGTGGTTGGATGGTATCATCAACTCAAAGGACATGAGTTTGAGCAAGCTCTGGGAGATAGTGAAGGACAGGGAAGCCCGGCGTGCTGCAGTCCATGGGGTCGCAAAGAGTCAGACACAGCTTAGCGACTGAACGACAAGAGCATGATTGGAGTGTTGAGACTGTGGGCCAGTCTGACCTGTAGGCAGAGGAGAAGGGCTGGAGATGGAGCTCAGTCACAGGACTGATCATCTAATCGATACTGCTCCATAGTGAAACCCAGCCAGCACTTGGACTCGGGCTCTCAGTGGAGCATCCGGGTAGATGAACACATTTATATGCCAGAGGAGTGGCATGTCCTGACTCCATGGGAAGAGGGCGTGGAAACTATGTGTTCAGAGCTCTCCCAAACCTTAGCTTTTATGTCTCTTCCTTTGACTTGTCCTGATCTGTATCCTTCACAATAAGACTATAATCACAAGTATAGTGCTTCCTAAATTCTGTGAGTCAGCCTAGCAAATTATCAAGGCTGAGCGGTTTGTGGGAGGCCCTGGGCCCCCCTGGGGGTTCATACAGTAAAGAATGTGCCTGCAATGCAGGAGAGAGAACTGGGTTAAACCCCTGGGTCGGGAAGATCCCCTGGAGGAGGACATGACAACCCACTCTAGTATTCCTGCCTGGAGAATCCATGGACAGAGGAACCTGGTGGGCTATATTTCATAGGGTCGCAAAGAACTGGACATGACTGAGCAGCACAGCACTGAATTGATAGCCAGCCATTCAGACGTGCAGGTAACGGTGGGGCCCAGATGTTCCGTGGGGATTGACATGAGGGTAGTCTTGTGGAGGCCTGAGGCTTTTCCTTTGGCTGCTACTGCTGCTAAGTTGCTTCAGTTGTGTCTGACTCTGTGGGACCCCATAGATGGCAGCCCACCAGGCTCCCCCATCCCTGGGATTCTCTAGGCAAGAACACTGGAGTGGTTTGCCATTTCCTTCTCTTTACCTTTGAGGTCTGTACTAATTCCAGAAAATTAGTGATGCTGAAAACATTCTCTGTTTACTGGTGCCAAATTGAATCTTAACGACAGAGTTTTGGGTAAAGTAGCAAGAATAGCTTTTTTGCTTTGCCAGACAAAGGGGATAATGCCAGACAGTGGGATAATGTCCTCAAAACTGTGTCCCTGGAGGGGGAACCGGGACCTGCCCCAGGGTCGCTGTTGTTTCTTGGTTGCTCCTCCCTTGTCTCCGAATCCCCTCCCTTCTCCGATCAGCAAGTGTCTGAACCTGACCTTTGGAACTCAGGTAAGGTGGTGGAGGCTGAAGCCTATTCCTGACAGACAAGAGATGGAAGACACAGCAAGGCTTCCGTGCCCAGGAGCCCCACAGGGTCCTGCTTGGTTCCTTGGGTGCCAGGCTTTAATTGCGGTTTACCAGTTGGTGCCTGAATAAGCTCCAGAGTAATCAAGAGGAACCTCAGCTTGGATGTTTCCTCTTTCAGCACCTTCTGAAGGTTGGCTAGTTTACCTGCCCTGGGTTTCCATGCGATTGGTTGGTACTTTTCTTTCTTTCTTTCTTTTTCAGTCTTGAAAAATGTTTATTTGTTGACATGTAGAAAAAAGATGAAACTACCAGAAATTGGTTCATAGAGTGAAGGGAGAAATGAAGCTTTTCCACCAGCTTAGCACAGACTGTGCTATACAGCGGTCACAATCCTGACAGCGGAGTTTCTAATGCAGAAATGGAATCCAGTGCTACAGAGAAGCTCAGAGCACTTAGGACATTGAGAAGGAGGGTTTGTTTTCCCAGGCAGTAAATATATGCTCAGCGAGCTGAAGACACAACAAGCATCACTGATCTGAACGGTTGCTGCCCCTGCTGCTGCTAAGTCGCTTCAGTCGTGTCCGACTCTGTCTGACCCCATAGACGGCAGCCCACCAGGCTCCCCCATCCCTGGGATTCTCCAGGCAAGAACACTGGAGTGGGTTGCCATTTCCTTCTCCAATGCATGAAAGTGAAAAATGAAAGTGAAGTCGCTCAGTCGTGTCTGACTCTTAGCGACCCCATGGACTGCAGCCCACCAGGCTCCTCCATCCATGGGATTTTCCAGGCAAGAGTGCTGGAGTGGGGTGCCATTGCCTTCTCCGATCTCAATGGTTAGATCTGACCAAATAGATGATTCTTTGAAATCACAGTCTGACTGTGGAATAATGTAGATTTGAGGGGATGAAAGAAAGCTTACCCCAGAAATTAGCATGAAAGTGAAAGTTGCTCAGTCATGTCTGACTCTTGCAACTCCATGGACTATACAGTCCATGGAAGTCTCCAGGCCAGAATACTGAAGTGGGTAGCTGTTCCCTTCTCCAGGAGATTGAACCCAAGTCTCCCGCATTGCAGGCAGATTCTTTGCCAGCTGAACAAGGGAAGTCCAAATAAATCATGCAAAAAGGCTGGTAATTTTCTAATAGAATCCATGTTTTGTTTATACTGGCTGAAATGGGCTGCTACATAAATAATCTCTTACAAAAAGTTAAAATAGAACTTAGAAGGAACGGAACATGATGTATGAGACTCACTTTCTAATTCTTCTTAAACTTCATATAAATATTAACATTTTCCTTCTGTTTGCATCTGTGAGAAATTAGTTTCCACAGCAAACCCCTCCACCCGAATGGAGATTTTGAGGAAAGCCTGATTTTAGTACTCTCTGAAATGGTACAGCTTTAATCTGCCATGGCAGTTAGAATTTACAGGTCTCTAATTTTTCTCCAACTGAGTATTGTGACTTTGAAGTTTTGGTGGCTCCTTGCCTAAGTCCACCGTGTTATAAACTTTTGGGTTATAAAGGCAGGACAGGACCAGAGGGAGATGCTGGTTCATTCCTTTTATGACCACAAACATAAGGAGAAATGAGGTATTTGGTGCAAGGTTATATTATTTATTACTGGCAAAGTCTGGGTTTGAATGATTTCATGTGTTCTGAGTCACTTTTCAGTGAAAAATCTGGTTCCTAAAGACTTAATTATTATTTTTTCAGGGCTGTAAAGGAATGTAAATGTCTCCGTTACACATTTTTAAAAAATGGATGTGGCCGGAAGTTGATCCTGAATCTCCCCAGGGAAGCAGGTCCCCTGTGACACTATCTGACCCTCACCAGCTTTGGGGGCCTGGTGTTCAGGTCAGTCTTCACTGACTTAAATACGTAAGCCCTCCGTAGGACTTGAATCCAACCTTTCCCCATGACTTTGCTTGTTTGGGTGAGATTATTTCATGGGGAATCTTTGCAAAAATTCTTTTTCACTGAGTGAGTGTCTGTTTCATTCTGTCTTCTGTCTGGCTCCCCTGAAAGGCAGCAGACTGAGTGATTTTTCAAGTGTCATGCGCTGAGGTTTACTTTACATGGAGTAAGATTCACCCTTTTACAGTAAAATGCACACTTTAACAAATTTTGATAAAAACACAGTTTTGTAATCCCACAGCAGTCAAGTCATAGAATATTTTCATCACCCCAACGTTCCCTTGAGCCCTTTTTAGTTAATTCCCTCTTCCTACCCCCATTTTCAGATAAAGGAAACAGAGGTTACTACCAGTGTTATGAAAGGAATAAAGATACGGTTCAGAAATTAAGAAGTAGCTAAGGTGTGCATTATTTAAAAGTTTAATAATTTGAAATACACAATTTATAAACTCCTGTCTTTAGGTTGTAAAGGTTTCTTTCTCTTTAAAAAAAAATCTTATTGGAGTAGAGTTGATTTACAATGTTGTATTTGTTTCTGCTGTATAGCAAAGTGAATCAGTTATACATATGCATGTATCCATTCTTTTTAAGATTCTTGTCCCATGTAGGTCATTACAGAGTACTGAGTAGAGTTCCCCTTGCGTAAAGTTTTCTGTATTTCTTTCTTGTTTGCTATCTCTTATGGTTGTTTATTTCCTTAAGTGATTTGCAATTTTCAAAATTGAAATATAGTTGATGTACACTATTATGTTAGTTTCAGACAATCTGCACAATGAGCTGATATTTACACACACTATGAAATGATCGCTATGAGGAGTCTGGTGACCGTCTGTCCCCGTATGAGATATTACAGTATTATTGACCACATTCCTTGGCTGTATATTATACATTATTTACTTATTACATATATTTACTCTTATTACATAACTGGAGACTGACACCTCAATCCCCATCACCTATGTCACCCCACCACTGTTGTTTCGCTTTTCACTGTGAGCTTATCTTTATTTTGAGCTGGCAGTGCGTGAGCTGCAGTGAGTTGGACACATCTCTTCAAAATGGTTTTGTTGCTTCTGTTTGTGGGTTTGTTTACTTCAGGGGTTTCGTCAGTTTCAGACCAGTGTTAATTTCTTTGCCTGAAATTCCAGCCCAGCGAAAGAAGTATAAAATCATTCCTGTAATTCTGGATACTGATTACCTTTCCCTGTACAATGAGCTATCCCCAGAACTATAACGAAGACAACAATTTATTATTATTATCTTTCACATATGACTGGAGCAAGCCTGGGTTTTCACTTTTTTTTTTCCCCCCCCAGGAATCTTTCTTTTTTTTCCCATCCAGAAGGCAAGTTTCCTCGACGCTTTGCCTTCTAAGGGGACAGAATCCCTCTAGTTTCTATTTTGTGGACTGGATTCCTGGTTTCTGGTTTCCTGGATGCACCCTACTTCTTTTTTACTTATTTAGTTTATTTCGGCCACACTTTGTGGCTTTCGGGATCTTAGTTTCCCAACCAGGGATAGAATCCAGGCCAGAGCAGTGAACGCATAGAAGTGTCAAGTCCTAACCATTGGACTGCTAGGGAGTTCCCTGGACACGTACCATTTCTAGCATCAGTCTTCCCCTCCTGAGCTCCATTCAGGCCAGTAAAATCTCCTAGAGCTTATATTTGGGTCCAACACTGAAGCTGCACAGATCAGATTGAGACTGAGACCGACTGTCCCTTGAGATCACACACCTGGTCTCAGGACTTAGTGAAGCTCAGGTTCTTTATGTCTCATCACAGACAGAATTTAGTGAGAGACAAAGTGATAGGTAAGAAGTGGATTTATTTAGAGAGACACGCATTCCACAGACAGAATGTGGTGTGTCTCAAAAGGCGAGAGTATCTCTGGGAGAAACACTCTCCACGGATGGTGTGTGGGCCATCTCAGATGGCCAGAGGCCCCCACATATGGGGTGGTTAGTTTTCGTGGACTGGGTAATTTCATAGACTAAAGTGTGGGAGTAGTATGCCAATTGTTTTGGAGGAAGGGCAGAGATTTCCAGGAACGGGGCCACTGCCCGCTTTGTGTCCTTTCATGGTCAGCCTCAGGACTGCCATGGCGCCTGTGGGTGTATCATTTAGCCACCGTGCTACACTGAACACATATGAGGCTCACGGTCCATGGGAAGCCACCGTGCTACACTGAACACGTATGAGGCTCACGGCTCGGGGGAAGCCACCGTGCTACACTGAACACGTATGAGGCTCACGGCTCGGGGGAAGCCACCGTGCTACACTGAACACGTATGAGGCTCATGGTCCATGGGAAGCCACCGTGCTACACTGAACGCGTATGAGGCTCACGGCTCGTGGGAAACCACGTCTTCTGCCGTCTTGGACCTAGTTGTTCTCAGCGGTTTTTGCTCTTTTTCCTCACCCTGATGTCATTCTTTTCAAGGTTGTGCCCGGCTGTCTTCTCTCTTGTTTCAATACGACTCTGGGCTGCTGGAGTGTCTGGTTGAGCTATTTCTCACCCATGTCTTGAGCTTTTACAGTTTTGTTTCCAAACCAAATGTGGGTATGCACACTTGAGCAGAAAAGCTAATCTACTGACGCTGGGTTGAAGTGAAGGAAAGCGCAACACTCACTGCAGGGCACCCGACAAAGAGTCCGGGTGACTACGGCTTAAAACCCCCAAGTTCCCCAGTGGTTTTTTGGAACAGTTTTTAAAGGAAAACGTGAGGGGAGGGCTTCAGGGTCTGTGAAGCCCTGTTCCTCTGATTGGTTGGTGAGGAGGTAACAGGGTGACGTTCTGGGAATCTCAATCGTCAGCCTTCTGGTTCCAGGCTTCGGGGGTCACGTGCTTGTGCTCAGCCTGAAGTCACCCTCCTCCACCTGGACGGGGGCCTTCGCTCCAGCAGAAGGACTCAGAGATCTGTGTCAGACTGTGTGTGTGTCCCTGGAGGAGGAGCTAGGATGCTGCCTTATCACTGTGCTGTTTCTGCCTATCTGCTTTCCCTCTCTTTCTGTATGCCCTTTCTCCTTTAATTAGCGACTGTTTGAATCTGCTCTTTGAAATGCAGGTAAGGTCTAGGAGGCCGAAACCTTTTTCTTACCAGCAGGAAATGGGGGACGTGGAAAGGCTTTTGTGCTGAGGCAGGCCCCACAGGGTCCTGCTCAGTTTCAGCCTGTAATGGGAAAGTGGTTCATATCAATCAACCAGTTAGCTAGACGTCCCTGGTAAGTTTACTTCAGTGGGGGGGGTCTTATGTTTTAAATGGCTTTTCTCAATTTTTCAAACATCTTACCTTTTCTTTCATATTTATTTGATTATCAGTATCAAATAATGTGCTGTCTTCGCTTTTTTTTTTAAACTTGTCTGTGGTGGGCTGCCATCTATGGGGTCGCACAGAGTCGGACATGACTGGAGCGACTTAGCAGCAGCAGCAGCAGCAGCTGGGTTGATAAACAATTCTGGCTGATTAGTTATCAGTGACAGACAATTTTAATTTCTTCCCACTTTCATTTAGACTGAAAAAAGTTAGATCTAATGTTGTGTTACTTTACCTTATTTTAGAGATTATGCCTGTTTGTTCGGGACTCTGAATCCTTCCGTTTGCTTCTTCCCTTCCTGCCTGCTTATGCTAAGACCGATGTTGCCCCAATAAGATGTGTTCCTGCAGGATTACTGCTGAAGCTAATCTGTGCTCTATCATTACTTACTCTTCAGCCTCGTCTGCGTTCAGTCTGATTTACAACCCTCTGCATTCTGTTGTTGCATCTTCATGATGCCTGCAGATGCTTTTATGATTTTAGTCTATGAGACATTGTAGACTAATTTTTTACTTACCTCTTAGCATTCCCATAAGATTGTCATTCCGTAGAATGAAACTCAAGTCTTTGCTTAATTCCAGCTGTCAGTTTGGAACCAGGGAAGAAGCACATTACTGAGAGAGAATTAGAACCACCGGCCTAGAGTTAAGGTCCCTTAGTTAGTGGAAAAGTCACCACCACAGTTTTTTAACGGGTAGCAATTGCAAGTTGCATCACAGACCATTTATATTTCCGTCCTGTGTTGCATGTAAAAAAAAACTGAAGCAAAATTGGCAGGAAGCTACAGATCCACATTAAAGGCTTGTTGGCAAAAGGCCACCCCTGCCCCCGACCCCGAATAGTTAGCACTGCTATTCTGGGGCTACTTTTCCTCTCTGTACAGAGGGTGCGTTTTCCAAATATAACGTAGGATACACTGGCCTGTAGACTTGTAGTTTTGAGAACAAGGAGAAAACATTGTCAGAGAATTCCAGGTCATGAGGACTCTTGTTTTTTTTTTTTTTAAATTTTATTTTATTTTTAAATTTTACAATATTGTATTGGTTTTGCCATATATTGAAATGAATCCGCCACAGGTATACAGGTGTTCCCCATCCTGAACCCTCCTCCGTCCTCCCTCCCTATACCATCCCTCTGGGTCGTCCCAGTGCACCAGCCCCAAGCATCCAGTATTGTGCATCGAACCTGGACTGGCGACTCATTTCATATATGATATTATACGTATTTCAATGCCATTCTCCCAAATCATCCCACCCTCTCCCTCTCCCACAGAGTCCAAAAGACTGTTCTATACATCAGTGTCTCTTTTGCTGTCTCGTATACAGGGTTATTGTTACCATCTTTCTAAATTCCATATATATGCGTTAGTATATTGTATTGGTGTTTTTCTTTCTGGCTTACTTCACTCTGTATAATTGGCTCCAGTTTCATCCACCTCATTAGAACTGATTCAAATGTATTCTTTTTAATGGCTGAGTAATACTCCATTGTGTATATGTACCACAGCTTTCTTATCCATTCATCTGCTGATGGACATCTAGGTTGCTTCCATGTCCTGGCTATTATAAACAGTGCTGTGATGAACATTGGGGTACACGTGTCTCTTTCCTTTCTGGTTTCCTCAGTGTGTATGCCCAGCAGTGGGATTGCTGGATCATAAGGCAGTTCTATTTCCAGTTTTTTAAGGAATCTCCACACTGTTCTCCATAGTGGCTGTACTAGTTTGCATTCCCACCAACAGTGTAAGAGGGTTCCCTTTTCTCCACACCCTCTCCAGCATTTATTGCTTGTAGACTTTTGGATCGCAGCCATTCTGACTGGCATGGAATGGTACCTCATAGTGGTTTTGATTTGCATTTCTCTGATAATGAGTGATGTTGAGCATCTTTTCATGTGTTTGTTAGCCATCTGTATGTCTTCTTTGGAGAAATGTCTTTAGTTCTTTGGCCCATTTTTTGATAGGGTCATTTATTTTTCTGGAATTGAGCTGTAGGAGTTGCTTATATATTTTTGAGATTAGTTCTTTGTCAGTTGCTTCATTTACTATTATTTTCTCCCATTCTGAACATGAGGCCTCTTGTTTTGCTTTGTTTCAGTAGTTCTTTTAAAGAATTTGAGATGCAGTCCACAAGATGGTAGCAGACAACAGTTTATTAACTATTGAGACTGTAAGAATCAAGGATCAAAGTGAAAGGAAAGAAGCGAGTTGGCAGTAGCACTAGTGACTGACTCTCACCAGCCTGTGGGGAGCACCGCCCTCTGGCTCTAGCAGCTGGGAAGTCCCATGGTCAGCACACCAGAGCCCCAGCGGGAACACCGTCCACTACGTGTGTCTGTGCGTGCAGGGCTTGATCAGCTCACACACATTCTTCTGATTGGTTCAATTCAGTTCAGTTGCTCAGTCATGTCTGACTCTTTACGACCCTGTGGACTGCAGCACGCCAGGCCTCCCTGTCCATCACCAACTTCCAGAATTTACCCAAACTCATGTCCATTGAGTCAGTGATGCCATCCAACCATCTCATCCACTGTCCTCCCCTTCTCCTCCTGCCCCCAATCCCTCCTAGCATCAGGGTCTTTTCAAATGAATCAGCTCTTGGCATCAGGTGGCCAAAGTACTGGAGTTTCAGCTTCAACATCAGTCCTTCCAAGGAACACCCAGGACTGTTTTCCTTTAGGATGGAGTGGTTGGATCACCTTGCAGTCCAAGGAACTCTCAAGAATCTTCTCCAACACCACAGTTCAAAAGCATCAATTCTTTGGCGCTCAGCCTTCTTCACAGTCCAACTCCCACATCTGTATATGACCACTGGAAAAACCATAGCTTCGACTAGAGGGACCTTTTGTCAGCAAAGTAATGTCTCTGCTTTTTAATATGCTGTCTAGGTTGGTCATAACTTTCCTTCCAAGGAGTAAGCGTCTTTTAATTTCATGGCTGCAGTTACCATCTGGAGTGATTTTGGAGCCCAAAAATATATGGACAGCCACTGTTTCCACTGTTTCCCCATCTATTTCCCATGAAGTGATGGGACTGGATGCCATGATCTTAGTTTTCTCAATATTGAGATTTAAGCCAACTTTTTCATTCTCCTCTTTCACTTTTATCAAGAGGCTCTTTAGTTCTTCTTCACTTTCTGCCATAAGGGTGGTGTCATCTGCTTAACTGAGGTTATTGATATTTCTCCTGGCAATCCTGATTCCAGCTTGTGCTTCTTCCAGCCCAGCGTTTCTCATGATGTACTCTGCATAGAAGTTAAATAAGCAGATGCAGCAACCAAATGGCACAGTAACGTTGCAACCATAGAATTACACCTCTGTACCTTTGAAAATGACTTGTGTTCTTTCCCTGTTTTATTTCAGTGCACGATGCTGCTACTATTTGAATTAAATGGTCATCTGTTTACCTCCAACACTGGGTGTTTACCAGATAGGTTAAGTCAGGAGTTAAAAAAAGTAGACACTAGGTCATTAAAGAAAAACATAACTTTTCTGAAAGCTAAGTCATAGAGAAACTGCCATATATAAAACTGGAGATGAGCTCTACATTAAAAAACCAGTTCTAATGGAAACATTCTGAAGAAAATAGAGCATTAATTCAAACCTGTTTGACTCTAGAGTTTATACTCCTATTTCTAATGTTAAGCACCAAAGCAAGGGGAGGAAGCAAACCGAGTTGATCTCTCTGAGCCTCCATTTCTTTTTCTGTAAGTGAGGATAACCTCACAGAGTTGCTGTAGGGATTAAATTAGATAACGTATCTAAAGCAACATATACACAGAAGGCAATTTATAAAAGTTTCCTTTTGTGCTCCTTTCACGCAGCCCTAATCTTTACAGGAGGTCTTTGAATATTTTGGAGAAGGAAATGGCAACCCACTCCAGTATTCTTGCCTGGAGAATCCCATGGAGGGAGGAGCCTGGTGGGCTGCAGTCCATGGAGTCGCAAAGAGTTGGACACAACTGAGCGACTTCACTTTGAATGTTTAGATTTCAAAGAAATTAGTTGTGATGTTCAATTTCAGTTCAGTTGCTCAGTCGTGTCCAACTCTGCGACCCCATGGACTGCAGCACGCCAGGCCTCCCTGTCCATCACAAACTTCCGGAGCTTGCTCAAACTCATGTCCATCAAGTCAGTGATACCATCCAGCCATCTCATCCTCTGTCATCCCCTTCTATTCCCACCTTCAATCTTTCCCAGCATCAGGGTCTTTTCCAATGAGTCAGTTCTTCGCATTAGGTGGCCCAAGTATTGGAGTTTCAGCTTCAGCAACGTTCTTCCAATGAACAGTCGGGACAGATTTCCTTTAGGATGCACTGGCTGGATCTCCTTGAAGTCCAAGGAACTCAAGAGTCTTCTCCAACACCACAGTTCAAAAACATCAATTCTTTGGTGCCCAGCTTTCTCTATGGTCCAGCTCTCACATCCATACATGACTACTGGAAGAACCCCAGCTTTGACTGGATGGACCTTTGTTGGTAATGTCTCTGCTTTTAATATGCTGTCTAGGCTGGTTTAGCTCTCCTTCCCAGGAGCAGGCGTCTTTGAATCTCACGGCTGCCCCCAAGGCTGTGCTGTTGTTTCTTGGCTGCCCCTCCCTTCCCTGATTAGAAACCATTTGGACCTGCCCTTGGGATCTCAGGGAAGGTCTTGGAGGCTGCAGTCTGTTCTCTAGAAACAAGAAATTAGGGGACACAGAGAGGCTTCTGTGCTCAGGAACACCACAGGAGGGTCCTGCTCTCAGGTTGCCTGAGTAATTGAAGGTTTGGAGGTAAATGACATTCTGTGTCACCTGTACTATTTTGGGAGGAAATGCAACAAAGTAACCAGCAGCATGGTCACTGGCATTAACTGTTTGAGAAACATCTGGAAAACCCCCCCTGCATATGCTAAGTATCACTAACGTGGATTCTCTTATGTTGCTTGGCAATCACTCGGTTACCTCCAGTGCTCACTCTCCATCCTAGCCTTTTAATACAGACTGCGTCACATTTTCAGCAATTTCTGGCTCTAGTTAAATCTCAGGTATGTGCAGCCACAGGCATAACAGAGACGCTGCAAATCAAACTTCCCAGATAACCCCAAGTCTCATTTTAACTTTCAAATTCTCCCTCCACCAAACTTTTCATTAGAACATCAAGAGAGGTGGGATGGGGTCACTGAGTGAACTTCTGAGTGTGCTGGAGGTGATCATTGTAAATGACATGGCCTCAACATCACCAGTTAGAGAGGGAGTGATGTCAAAATCATCCTTGAAAGGCCAGCTAATCGCCAGCTACTGACTCTTATTGCTACATTGTAACACATGGCTTCGGAGAAGGCGATGGCACCCCATTCCAGTACTCTCACCTGGAAAATCCCATGGATGGAGGAGCCTGGTAGGCTGCAGCCCATGGGGTCGCGAAGAGTCAGACACGACTGAGTGAATTCCCTTTCACTTTTCACTTTCAAGCATTGGAGAAGGAAATGGCAACCCACTCCAGTGTTCTTGCCTGGAGAATCCCAGGGACGGGGAACCTGGTGGGCTGCCGTCTATGGGGTCACACAGAGTCAGACACGGCTGAAGTGACTTAGCAGCAGCAGAAGCAACACATGTCTTAAAGCAATTTATTCTCTCTCTCAGTTGCTTGTCTGGGCTGAGCCTGAGGTTTCTCAAGCAACTGAAATCAGATGGAGGCTGAGGCCATGTTGATCTGAAGCTTCCTCTGGGGTGGGATATCCCCTGGATGGCAGCTGATGCTGACGGCTGAGAGTTCCGCCAGGGCTGCCCGCCTCGCCCCTGCCCCTATGGCCTTTCCACATGGCTTAGAGGTCTCCTAGCAGATCCTCAACGGAGAAGGCAATGGCACCCCATTCCAGTACTCTTGCCTGGAAAATCCCATGGACGGAGGAGCCTGGTCGGCTGCAGTCCATGGGGTCGCTGGGAGTTGGACACGACTGAGCAACTTCACTTTCACTTTTCACTTTCATGCATTGGAGAAGGAAATGGCAACCCACTCCAGTGTTCTTGCCTGGAGAATCCCAGGGACAGGGGAGCCTGGTGGGCTGCCGTCCATGGGGTCACACAGAGTCGGACACGACTAAAGCGACTTAGCAGGAGCAGCAGCAAATCCTCAGAGGGAGCAGGCCAAGAGAGGCTTTCTAAGAGGTCCTGGCGGAAGCTGCAAGGTTTCCCATGATCCTCTCTCAAAAGCCTCAGCATATCTCTCCTGCCACATTTGTTTTGTAGGTCAAGCAAGCCGCTCCCATAGGGTATTGAGACTTGGATTCTTGGTAGGGATGTGGTAAGATCGAACTACAGAAGAGCAAGTTTGTTTGGAGATGTTATGATGAGCACATCTGGAAAACACAATCTGCCAAACCCAGCTCATCTACTGTTCCAGCTGCCAGGAGAATTCACCTGTATCCAGAAGGGCCCTGGACTCCAGCTAGTTTAATTACTTTCTTCATCTATCTGTAAACTCAGAATGATTCACAATTAGTAAAATGCATAAAGGAAGTCAGAGAGTGTCAGTTTCAGAAATCAATTATTTCACAAACCAGACTCTTGCGTTCTTACTCTTAGTACCCATGTCTTGGTCACTGTGACATTCAGAATTCTATGTTTGTATCTCTCTTGGTCACTGAAATCCCATTGTCCTCCTTTCCTCTGCTTTGATTTTTTTGTGTTTCCATTGCTTGACTTGGTCCTAATCCCCAAGACCCATCACCTCTGTCCCCCAGGTTTGGCTCCCAGACCTGTGGATTACTCCTGATAACTGCTAGCTGAGGTTCTGTAGCTTCTGCCAATACCTCCTGGCTTACCGAGACTTGCCTCTGATGCAGTCTAAACCTTAATGTTCAGCTTTCCTTTCTCAGCCTGACTTCTTACCCCTGCTTCTTCAGGTTTTTAATTTTATCAGCCTGGTCCCATTGGTGTCTACCTCCATCAGGGTGGAGCTAGAATTTTTCCCTTCAGGAGAAAACAAAGATTCCTCGCTGCAGAATGTTCGGTTGCAGTGCCTTAAGACTTCCCAGCGCCTTCAGTCTTTGAGGCCTCCTATATTACTAGGCTGTTTTTCTCTCTAGATGGTGGAGCTGCTGCCGCTGCTAAGTCGCTTCAGTCGTGTCTGAGTCTGTGCGACCCCATAGATGGCAGCCCACCAGGCTCCTCTGTCCCTGGGATTCTCCAGGCAAGAACACTGGAGTGGGTTGCCATTTCCTTCTCCAATGCACAAAAGTGAAAAATGAAAATGAAGTCGCTCAATTGTGCCCAACTCTGAGTGACCCCATGGATTGCAGCCCACCAGGCTCCTCCATCCATGGGATTTTCCAGGCAAGAGTTAGTCTCTCTAGATGGTGGATATTCCTGTACTTGCATGACTCAGGAAGTATATTTGCGCTAGCCTCCATTGTTGAGTGTGTTCTGGCAAGGATTCAGCAAAAGTTTCTTTTACACATTAGCATATTGAAGGAAATACTTTTAGGAAGGGAGGTGGAGAACCCCAAGCATTTGAACAAGTATTGGGCTGAAAACAACTAGGGAAATGGAGCATAATTATATTAATGGTCAGAAGCTAGGATGTGTATGTACAGATTCCTCAGGGTCACCAACTTTGGGATGGGATGATTGTTAAAATCCATTAGTAACTGGAAACTAGACACCTCCCACCCTGGGGAATTTCCCCTTTGGTGGTTTCTTCTTAAATTTATTTATGCTTGTATAATATAAAGTCTCTATTTTATATGAAGTGAAGTGAAGGTCACTCAGTTGTGTCCGACTCTTTGAGACCCCATGGACTACACAGTCCATGGAATTTTCCAGGCCAGAATACTGGAGTGGGTAGCCGTACCCTTCTCCAGGGACTCTTCCCAATCCAGGGATGGAACCCAGGTCTCCCGCCTTGCAGGTGAATTCTTTACCAGCTGAGCCACAAAGGAAGCCCAAGAATACTGGACTGGGTAGCCTATCCCTTCTTCAGGGGATCTTCCCAACCCAGGGATCGAACCGGGGTCTCCTGCATTGCAGGCAGATTCTTTACCAGCTGAGCCAACAGGGGAGCCAATTCTTCAGGCCAGAATACTGGAGTGAGTAGCCTATCCCTTCTCCAGAGGATCTTCCCAATCCAGGGATCAAACTGGGGTCTCCCACATTGCAGGCAGATTCTTTAATGTCTGAGCCACCAGGGGAGCCCCTATTTTATATAGTTAGAAATTAATGTATAGAATATATGATTTGTCTTTTCCAATTTGGGAAAACAGAAAATATTCTAATTTATTAGGTAACAGTTTTCTTGACCTTTCTTCGACTCCTCAATTGAATTTGAAAGATTTTTAAAATTGACTTTCTATTGTGTTCTTAGGCCACTGTAGGTATCTATGAAGATGTGGGTGAGAGACAGCCTTAAGATAAATCATCCCTGCCCTCAGTGATTTTCATCTGGTAGAAGAGATAACATGCTCATCCAAATAGCCAGGATACAAGCACCGTGGAATGTTCGTTGTTGAGAAGTATAATATTTGTTAGGCACCATTCGTAATGTGCCTTGAGAAATAGGCTATAATTTGCCAGGAGTGACGGGGGAGGAAGCAAGGTGTTCTAAGGGGGAAGAACACCTTGAACAGAGGTCCACAAAGGTTCTTTTAGAGAAATGGCAGCTAGATGAGTTTTGACAAGATAAAAGGTCTATTTAGGGAAATAACGGGCTGTGGGACTAGAGAGGTGGGTCTGGGCCTTTGGGGAATGGCTTACGCGCTGGGGATGTGTGTGTTCATCTGTAGGCCATAGTGGCTACGGACATGTTGTGCCTCGGTAAGCCTGTTGTCTAACTCGAATTGGGAAGGTTGTTCTCAGTAAGTACGTTATGGTAGGGTGTTCAGGAGTTCCAGTTAGACCCAAGAATCATACAGAATTGGCTTGTTGTTTTAATATGTATGGTTGGCGCTTGAAGGATGCTGCGTTGGTAAGAGAGGGTATTAAATGGGAGGAGGAGACAGCCCAGGACTAGGTGAACTAGTGTGGAAATAACGTCATTCTTGAGAGCATCTCGGCCGTCAAAGGGAAGTGGCCAGTGCATGTCTTAGTTTGCCCATCTTGGTCCTCAAGAGCCTTAGTTCTGGAAAACTTCAGGCAGTAAGAAAACTGGGTCAACTGGGAGGAACTGCCTTGTTTCTGGAAGATTTTATCCAATTTGAAACAGGACCCCAGCCAGAGTTTGGAGGTGTTGGATCCGTCTTCATCTAGGGGTGGAGGATTCTAGCAAGGATTGGTTCATTCAGATGTTCTAATTAGAAGGATAGGGTTCAAAATCCTGTTGAAAGTCCCCTTGTAAGGTTGATAAAAAGCCCCTCTGAGAGGTCTCTGGGCTCCATGCAGTTTTTGTGTGTTTTAAATGCTAAACTCCTGTGCTACTTGGTTGTCATGGGTAACAATATTCAGATTGATAGTTGTAATTCTGAGAAGTAATAAACTTCCATTTTCCTTCATTAAGCAAAACAGTCTTAAAACTCAAAAAAAAAAAAAAAAAAAAAAGGATAAGTTTCCAGGAGCATGTTAAGGTGTTTAAGTCATGGGATTTTGCAGGCAGGTGATGCTGGGAGGGATTGGGGGCAGGAGGAGAAGGGGACGACAGAGGATGAGATGGCTGGATGGCATCACTGACTCGATGGACGTGAGTCTGGGTGAACTCCGGGAGCTGGTGATGGACAGGGAGGTCTGGCGTGCTGCGCTTCATGGGGTCGAAAAGAGTCGGACACGGCTGAATGACTGAACTGAACTGAACTGAACTGACCTAGGTTCAAATCTTAATTGAGCCATCTTCCAGCTGTGTAACCTTGTATTCCTCCACTGTTCTGAATTTTGTTTCTCTTTCTGTTCTTGAAAAAAAACCAAAACTGCTCAAGTCGTAGAATTATTGGGAGGATTAAATGATGTAATTTCGCGAGGCACTGGGTTGGAAGGTCAGATCATTTAGTGCAGTAAGATGAAGCTTGGAGCCCACGGAGTGACGGTTCTTAGACTTGAATCCTTGATTAGAGCTGACTCAGGGCTGGACTGGGCTCGAGGAGCCCCTGTACCTGGATGGGACCTGGTAAGGCAAAGACCCAGCCAATCTGGGGCTCGGGCTTGGAGCTGCCACGTTGGTGCTGTTTCTGTGGTTCCACAGATTTTGGAACACATGTTGGAGCACAGAGAGTGATCTCTGGGTGTGAGAGCAGCCTGGCTGCGGCAGCCATCACCCCACTGATGGCCAGGGCTGGTTTGGCTGGTCTGGCCGGCGGGCGGGTGTCCCCTTCCTGCTTCACTGCTCCACGTGCACCCACCCAAAGGTGGGCTTTCAGTAGGAGAGGACCACCTTTCCGGACAGAGGAGGATTGTTGTTTGGTCAGAGGTGTAGGAATAGCTGCCCTGCCCTGCTAGAACCTCCAAATGAGCTCTCAAAGACTGATTTCTATAGAAGGGATATAAAATGAAACCTTGAAATTACATCATGACACGTGTTGGCTTTTATAACCAGCTGCATGAGTTTATGGATTCCATTTCTAATAAAATAGTATCTCATTTTGCGCCACATCTCAGCATTTCCTAGTTGATGCTCAGAGGGTCATTCATAGACTTTTTTTTTTTACTGAAAACATGCTCTACTAATTTATTGCAAATTGTTATTTATTTTTATTTAATAAATGATACTTGGCCTGAAAGTGTTAGCCTTTTTTTCTTTTTATATTATTTGTGAATTTAGAGTTTTGCTTTGTTTAGCCAACCGACTTTTTGTCAATTAGCGTTCGTTTGGAATATTCTGATGCAAATTATTGAAAACATATTTTTATTAGAAAATATTCAAACACATTTACAATTACCTAACACACAGGCTTGTATCAACATCTCGGTTCTAGTAAATCTCTTCCACATTTACTTTAGTTCAGTGTTTCAATCTGAGTTGCACCCCTCCTAAATCCCATCACTCTCGTTTCCTCTCCAGAGATACAGTCTGCTCTTATGTTCATCCTGAGCTTTTGTGCAACTCTCATGACAAGTATATGCCTCCTGGGAATTCCCTGGTGGTCTAGTGGTTAGAGCTCTGTGCTTCCCCTGCAGGGGGCATAAGTTTGGTCGCTGGTCCGGGAACTAAGATCCTGCCAGCCTTGTGGTGTGGCCAAAGACAAACCAGCAAGCAAAAATTCCAAAACAAATTACATGTTTCCTCACAAATACTAGCATTTTGCCTGTTTTTTTAAAAATCTTTTTCCATTAAAAAAAAAAAAAAACCTATTTATTTAATGGCTTCACCAAGTCTTATTTACGGCACATGGGGTCTCTGGTTGAGGCATGTGAACTCTGAGCTGCTGTATGTGAAATCTAGCTCCCTGACCAAGGGTCACACTTGGGCCCTCTCTGTTGTGAGTACAGGGTCTTAGTCACTGAACTACCAGGGAAGTCCCCATTTTGTCTGGTTTTAAATATATGAAATTGAACTGTATATGTGATTTGGCAACTAGACTTCTTTCTCTCAACTTTATTTTCCAGATTTATATATTACAATGCTCTTAGTTCTTATTTACCCATTTAGACTGTTCTATAGCACTCTGTATTATTATTAAACAGTGCTTTTCTATTTTTCAATTGTGGATACTTAGATGGTTTCTGTCTTAAACTTCTTTTTTTTCATTACAAGTCATAATGCAATGAAAGGCTGTGTATGTATGTAGGCAGGCAAGTAGGTAGGTAGGTATGCAGCAGACGATCTTCAGGGACCAGATATGAACTGGGTACATGTACACATGTGTGTATGCACACACACACACAAACCTCTATCTTTCTATCTGTTCTCATGCATATGTATGATTTTCAGGGCCCATATCTAGGGATGCCTGATAAAGATATCAACCTAGACAGCATATTAAAAAGCAGAGACATTACTTTGCCAACAAAGGTCCATCTAGTCGAAGCTATTGTTTTTCCAGTAGTTATGTATGGATGTGAGAGTTGGACTATAAAGAAAGCTGAGTGCCAAAGAATTGATGCTTTTGAACTGTGGTGTTGGAGAAGTCTCTTGAGAGTCCCTTGGACTGCAAGGAGATCTAACCAGTCCATCCTAAAGGAAATCAGTCCTGAATATTCATTGGAAGGACTGATGCTGAAGCTGAAACTCCAATACTTTGGCCACCTGATGCGAAGAACTGACTCATTTGAAAAGACCCTGATGCTGGGAAAGATTGAAGGCAGGAGGAGAAGCGGACTACAGAGGATGAGATGGTTGGATGGCATCACCGATTCGATAGACATGAGTTTGAGTAAGCTCCGGGAGTTGGTGATGGACAGGGAAGCCTGGTGTGCTGCAGTCCTTGGGGTCAAAAAGAGTCGGACACGACTGAGCGACTGAACTGAACTGAAGCATCTTTTCAAACATGTGGTTCTTTGTAAACTGTCTGTCTGTATTCTTTGCTGCTGGGTGGTTTGCCTCTTTTTGAATTGGGGACTTCCTTTGATTTCTAGATATTAATCTTTTAGTGGTTCCATGCTCTCTTCTCCCAGTTTATGACTCAAATTTAACTTTTTAAAAGGATGCTTTTTGAGACATAGACACTTTAAGGTTTAACTTGGAATTTTTAAAATAATTTTATCCCCAGGGGTTTGTACTCTATCCATAAACATTATAAAAATATCCTGCTTTTGCTTCTGAAAGTTTTAATGTTAAAACAATTCCCCCTTTTTGATGTTTAATGTATCTGAAATGTATTTCATGTATGACATAAGGTAGGGGGTCTCATTTTTTCCTGTATGTTTAACTGTGTTTCCATGGTTATTATCCCAGGATGTTTATTAATTAACCTGCCGTTTCTCTATTGATTTATAGGGACATCTCTGTTTCAATATTAATATATTGATGTGACTGTTTGATACATTTTTCCTTTCCTGAATAAGCCCCACACCATTTTAATTGCTAGAGCTTAATAATAGTCTTTGCATTAACTTATCATTTTATGTAACAGAAATTATTCCTTGAAGATGAATGTAAATGTACTTGTATATTGTGGGGAATTGGGGTCCTCTTTTCATAAAGATTTTGAAAGATTAATTCACTTTCTTTAATGGCTGTTTATTCAGGAATTACCTTTTTTCTTGAGTCAAATTCAATGTTTTTATGCTGTTCTAGTAAAACTTTCATTTTATCTAACTTTAAAATTCATTGGTTTGTTCTTGTCAAGTCCAGAAAATCTGAGCAATTATCTTTGAAAAGATTTCTTCTCCACCATCCATCTCCTTCCTTCTATTCTTACGGTACTGCTCTTAGGTGTTCCTTGAGCCTGTCTCTGTTCATTCCAGTGCAGTTGCTCAGTTGTATCTGACTCTTGGCGACCCCTGGACTGCATTACCCCAGGCTTCCCTGTCCATCACCAGCTCCCTGAGCTTGCTCAAACTCACGTCCCTTGAGTTGGTGATGCCAACGAGTGTACGTTTCTCTGTGTGTCCATATAGATGCAGATGTTTTTAGAATCTCTTTGTCTCTCAATGCTGCATTCTGAGTGCATTCTTTAGAGACTGTTTTCTTCCCAGTTACTAATTCCTTTTTCTCTTTAGATCCAACCAGGGCTTTATCTTGTCTATTTATTGTGCTTTAGTTTCAACACTCATAGATTTAATTTTACTAATTTTTACCATCATCTGTTCTCATTTTATTGTTAACTGCTTTGAATTTCTGATTTATTTTTATGGGTATCATTGTTTACTTATCCCTTTGAGCATACCAAGCAATTTGATTGGCATTAATTTATATTCTGAGTTATGGATGCTTTCTCTTAGCTATAGTTTTATGTTTATTTTTTTATTTTGCAGGCTCATCACGTGTTGAAGGTCATTGTCTCTCTCTCTGTACTTATTTCTCCCTGCTTAGTCATTTTGAAGTTCCATCCACCTGCCTCCCAATTGACCACCCTGGGGCTCTGATGCAGAATCATGTCTCCTTCTGGAGGTTCTTGGCTCTTGTCCCTCAGTGATGATGGGGGTGGCTTGGCTCAGCATCTTGTTGCCAGGTGACGTGAGTGTTCACCTGCTTCTCTTGGCATGAGGCTCATATAAGTAGCAGCCACAGGTAACAGTTGACAGCATCTATTTCTACTGCTTTCAAAAGTGCATGACCCCATGCCAACCTGTTCTTCATCAGGGGCCAGATTCCCACAATTCTCTGCCTACTCATGTATGCAGAGACCCATAGGCCCTCAGATGTGCTGTGCAGTATTGAATGTTTCCATTTGCTCCTTGGAGTTGGTTATCTCAGTTTCAAATGTCATAATTTTAAATGCTCTTTTAAAATATTTTATTTATTGTTTTCATATGTTTGGAAACAAAAAGTCCTCAAAACATAAGGGGAGCAAACTAATTTTAGAAACTAAAATTCTTCTAAAATAGTTTAGGGTTATTTCACACTTATTTTGAGCAGCAGATCGTCAACCTTTCTTGTTTGTCTTTTTGTGGTGATGAAAGGCTTGACTAGTCCTGTATCTACTTATTCATTTTTATCTTTGCATTTGAACCTCACTTGCCTACATAATGTAACGTGGTTGAACAGTTTGAACCTGTAATTTAAGCTCAAGAATCATTACATATTATAATTCTAGTTTCAAGGAAATTGTTGCTGGTTTTATCAAGAAAAAGAATTGTGAGGTTTCTCCTGTAAATTTGAGTTGGTCCTCAGCTCACTCTTAGAGTCACTACTATTTGCAGTGTTTTGTTTCAGATTGTGTAACAGAAAATTTAAATATTCAGTTTATAGCCCACAAAACAACTTAGTAATGAGGATTAAATGAGGAAATGAATGTTAAAACACTTTGTAAGTCTTAAAGCCCTATGCAAATGTGAGTTAATTATTATCAGTTTCATGCAAATTATTCTGTTTGGATTTATGCATAAAAGCTGTTTCAATAGATTTTGCTCTGTGGAACAAAAGTTCTGTTTCCAAGTCACAGAAAAGTATATGAATTATTCTAGCTTGCATTTTAATACTATCATTAAAGCTTAATTGACAGTTGCTAATATCTTATTAAGCATTGAGTTAAGTAGTCATCATAAGCTCAAGACTGTGGGTACATGTCGTCCCCAAATTAATAGTCTTTAGATGGGAAGAGCTGGATATTTCAGCAATTTTTGCAATAATGTAACTGAGCAGGACCCTATGAGGCCTTTTGGGGACAGAGCCTCCCCGAAACCCCTGCCCCATATTCTCTGCCTGCCTCTTGTTTGTAGAAAAGCTGCTTGTCTCCCAGGCCTCCACTGAGTCACAGAAACATAGCTCAACAATTAATAATTGAAAGGATGTGAACATGTAGTAACAAAAAATAGCACTTGGACCAAGGGAACTGGTGACAATTTAAACTATAGATCAGCCATATAGCAGTTAACAGAATTGTTAGTTCCTCCCTGAAGGACATGGATTACAGTGTCTGATGCACATTCCTGAGTTGTGTTGCAGATACTAAACCCCCACTAAATGGAAGAAGTTAACCTCTTGATTATCATGACATAGCCCTCAGGCCTACTGAGCCTGAGGTTCATGATGGTGACTCTGTGACACTGCCCGGTTACCTTATCATCAGCCAATCAGAGAATTGTGCACAAGCTGGTCACATACACTGTGACTCCCCTCCCTCCCCTGACCTTTTAAAACCCTTTTCCTGAACCCCATCGGGGAGTTTGGGTCTTTTGAGCCTGAGCCAGCTGCCTGTACTCTTTCCTTAGCCCTTGCAGTGAACTTCTCTCTGCTCCAAACTCTGACGGTTTGCTTTATTTAGCCTCACTGTGTGTGGGTCACAGGAATGTGTATTCAACAATCACTATAAAATCAAAATATGGTGGAACTATGAGGGAGCTTGGAGGGTGAGCATCGATCAGCTAGAATTACTTTTACTTTGAACAGGCCAATCCAACAGTGGTCATTCTCATCAAAATTTAAGATGCTGAATTAAATCCAAAGAAATTGCGACCTTGATCTTAGCGCTGTGGGTTTTCAGACTGAGCGTAACTCGGGTAAAGCTTTGTAGAACCTTACTGAACACTGTTGCTCTTGGAGTCGATAGACGGGCACCACCTTGACCATTGAACCTGTCATATAATGAACTGCTCTGGCACTGTTGTTCAGCTCAAGTTCAATATTCCTGATACACAGTGAGGCCAGGCAGACTGAAACGTCAGAGTCTGCAGCAGAGAAAGGGTTATGGCAGGACCAAGCAAGAAGAACAGGTGGTTCATGCTCAAAAGGCCCGAACTCCCTGATGCTTTAGGGGCAAGTTTTTTTAAAGGTAAAATTTGGAGTGAGGGTTGCAGGGTGTGTGACTCTCTTCTGATTGGTTGGTGGTGAGGAAACAGGAATCTCACGCTCAGCCTGAACAGGAAACAGGGATCTCACGTCTTCCACCTGGGTGGGAGTTTCTGTATAACAACTCACAGATATGAATATGTGCATTCCTTGAAGAGGAGCCGGGACCCTGCCCCATGGCTGCACTACTGTTTCCTGACTGTCTTTCCTGTGTTTCTCTTTCATCTCATGTGTGTTTCAGCACATCCCCGTCCTAATTGATAACTGCTCGAATCTGCCCTTGGGAACTCAGGGAACCTGCGCAAACAAGAAAGTGAAAACAGAGCCTGGAGTGGGGTGGGCACAAGTTTAAGCATTTCTTCAGTAAAAGCTTTTGGAAGGGATCTCTGATAGACCAAGCTAATCTGCTCTCATTGCAGCAAAATTATGAGGCCTGATTAAGATTTACCTTTTTTTCTGCCGGACTTCAAGATGGACACGGTTTATCTAAGATACTCCGGTATTTTTGAATTGTTGCATGATCTCAGTCACATTTTAAAGCTTTGTGCTAAGTTTTAACACAACCTTCAAATTTCTATGTGTTATCCTGGGACCAAATTTGTAGACTTTCTTTAAACGTTTTAATAATGCTCTTTTTTAGTCCTTAGGCTTATGACATTTTGGATGTCTTTTACCAATGAAAGTATTAATACAGTTTTCAGTGACTTGCCTTGTTATTTAAACTTTACGTTCTTATACACTCTAATGCCTGTGACAAGATGGCAACTTTGAAGGCTAGTTCAGAACTCAAATTCTGTTAAATTGTATGTGTCCAATACTACTCAGTTATTAGCAAAAATTGGGAGTGGATGGGAAGCAATAGTCTAGAGAATTCAAAGAGCAAATTAGGTTTTTAAAAATTATGGTAAAATATACATAACACAAAATTTACCATTTTAGCCATTTCAGTTCAGTCAGAAGTTCAGCCTCTCAGTCATGGCTGACTCTTTGTAACTCCATGGACTACAGCACGCCAAGCCTCCCTGTCCATCACCAAGTTCCGGAACTTACTCAAACTCATGTCCATTGAGTCAGTGATGCCATCCAACCATCTTATCCTCTGTCATCCCCTTCTCCTCCTTCCTTCAATCTTTCCCAGCATCAGGGTCTTTTCCAATGAGTCAGATCTTCGCATCAGGTGGCCCCCTTATACTTGTTCAATTCAGAGGCATTAAATATTCTAATGATGTACAACCAATAGCACTATCCATTTCTAGAAGTTTCTTTAATGTCCCCAATAGAACTCTGTATCCATTAAAAAGTAACTCCCATTCCCCTCTCTCCCAACCCCTGGCTTCCCATATGTCAAAGCCCTAAACCCCAGTGTGATGCCACCTGGAAGGGGGCCTTTGGGAGGTGATTGTCATAAGGGTGGAGGCTTCAAGAGAGGAATTAGTGCCCTTATTAAAAGAGAAGAGAGCTGCTGCTAAGTCACTTCAGTCGTATCCGATTCTGTGCGACCCCATAGACGGCAGCCCACCAGGCTCCCCTGTCCCTGGGATTCTCCAGGCAAGAACACTGGAGTGGGTTGCCATTTCCTTCTCCAATGCATGAAAGTGAAAAGTGAAAGTGAAGTCGCTCAGTCATGTCCGACTCTTAGCGACCCCATGGACTGCAGCCCACCAGGCTCCTCCATCCATGGGATTTTCCAGGCAAGAGTACTGCAGTGGGGTGCCATTGCCTTCTCAAGAGAAGTGAGAGATGGTCTCTTTCCACCATGTGAACACACAGCTGTCTGCAAACCAGGAAGCGTGTTCTCATCAGAACCTGACCACACAGGCACTCTCATCTTGGCCTTCTCAACCTCCAGAACCATGAGAAATATGTTTCTGTTGTTCAAATCATGTAGTCTATGGCATTTTGTTAAAGCAGCCCAAACTGGCTAAGATACACATATAACTAGAATTACACAATATTCATTCTTTCATATCTGGTTTATTTCACTTAGCATAATATTTTCAAAGTTCATCCATTTGTCACCTGTATAACAATTTCACTCATTCATTTTCAAGGATTAATAACATTCTGTTGTGTGTCTGTACCACATTTTCTTGGTTCATTCACCTGTTGGTAGATGCTTGAATTGTTCCCACAATTTGGCTTTTATGAACATGCTGAACACTGTCATACGTATCTGAATTTCTGCTTTTAATTCTTTTGAGGCTATAACTGGGAGTGGCATTGGTGGCTTATATGGTAATTCCATGTTCAACTTTTTCAGAAATTGCCAAACTGTATTCCATAATGGCTGCACTGGTTTACATCTCCACCAGCTATGTGGGGAGTTCTATTTCCCCACATCCCTGCTAATATGTTACTTTCCTAGTCGATGTGAAGTGATATCTCATTGTGATTTTATTTCCCTGATGACTAACAATGTTGAGCACATTTTCATGTGCTTTTTGGCTCATGGTATATCCTCTTTGGAGAAATAGTAGTTATTTCTTTTTTAGTTCTGAAAGAAGTCCTGATTGTCAGATATGTTTCTGTTTTATTGATAATTGTTTTGAGAATATCAGCTTAGCATCACTTCTTGGTGCAATTGATATATCCCCAAATAATAGCATACAATATTACTTTTTGTTTCTGGCAGTGTATCTTTAACATGGTAGAGAAAGTTGCCATTTAAATAATTCTATAGGTAGACATAAAATCACCTACTAATTTATCTGTTATAAATGTGCAGTTTTACATGTTAATTTTGCTCTAAATGGAATATGCCTCTGATAAAACAAGATTGCCTTTTCTGATACAATAGTAACAACAACAAATACCAAGAGTCTTTGAAAATGGGATCGCTGTTGCAGGCACTGATGAGAGCTTCAGAAAACTGTAAGATTTGGCCTCTGACTCATGGCGTTCAAAATCTTGATATGGTCCTGAAATGGAGCAGGACTCGATGGGGCTCCTGGGCACAAAAACCTTTCTTGATTACAGGAAACAGGCTTCATTCAGCCTCCATGAACTTCCTTGAGTTCCAAGGGGCAGATTCAAACAGCTGTTAATCAGGGAAGGGAGGGGACGCAGAGACAAGAAACATTAGTGCAGCCTTGGGGCAGAGTTCTGGTGCTCTCTCAAGAGACACACAGAGCAATATCTTTGAGCTCTTCTGCAGAACTAAGCCCCACCAAATGGAAGATGTTAACTACTTGATGAGACACTCTTCATTTCAGAGAAGGTCACAGTGCCCCATCATCACCTGACTCCAGGCGATCTCTGGATTGAAGGCGTGAGGGCCCTGCACACACCCATTCCGTATCAGCAACCCTACCCTTGACTATAAAACTCCTCACAACTCCCCCTGGGTTGGGATGGGACACACCGTTTTGAGGGCCCTGCTTATTTAACTTGTATGCAGAGTACATTTATGCGAAAGCCGAGCTGAATGAGTCACAAACTGGAATCCAGATTGCTGGGAGAAATATCAGCAACTTCAGATATGCAGGTGATAGCACTTTAATCGTAGAAAGTTAAGAGGAACTGGGGATTTCAGCCATGAAATTAAAAGACGCTTACTCCTTGGAAGGAAAATTATGACCAACCTAGATAACATATTGAAAAGCAGAGACATTACTTTGCCAACAAAGGTCCATCTAGTCAAGGCTATGGTTTTTCCAGTAGTCATGTATGGATGTGAGACTTGGACTGTGAAGAAAGCTGAGCACCGAAGAATTAACTCTTTTGAACTGTGGTGTTAGAGAGGACTCTTGAGAGTCCCTTGGACTGCAAGGAGATCCAACCAGTCCATTCTAAAGGAGATTAGTCCTGGGTGTTCTTTGGAAGGAATGATGATAAAGCTGAAACTCTATACTTTGGCCACCTCATGCAAAGAGTTGACTCACTGGAAAAGACTCTGATGCTGGGAGGGATCGGGGGCAGGAGGAGAAGGAGATGACAGAGGATGAGATGGCTGGATGGCATCACTGACTCGATGGATGTGAGTCTCAGTGAAGTCCAGGAGTTGCTGATGGACAGGGAGGCCTGGCATGCTGTGATTCAGGGGGTCGCAGAGTCGGACACAACTGAGCGACTGAACTGAACTGAACTGAAAGAGCCTCTTGATTAGGGGGAAAAGGGAGAGTGAAAAAGCTGGCTTAAAACTCAACATAAAAAAACTAGGATCATGGCATCCAGCTCCATCACTTCATGGCAAATAGAAACAGAAAAGGTGGAAACAGCACAGATTTTATTTTCTGGGGCTCCAAAATCACTGAGATGGTAACTGCAGCTATGAAACTGAAAGATGCTTGCTCCTTGGAAGAAAAGCTATGACAAACCTAGACAGTGTATTAAAAAGCAGAGATATCGCTTTGCCAGCAAAGGTCCATGTAGTCAAAGCTATGATTTTTCCAGTAGTTATGTACGACTGTGAGAGTTGGACCATAAAGAAGGCTGAGCGCTGAAGAACTGATGCTTTCAAATTGTGCCAGAGAAGACTCTTGAGAGTCCCTTGGACAGCAAGGAGACCCAGCCAGTCAGTCCTAAAGGAAATCAACCCTCAATATTCATTGGAAGGACTGATGCTGAAGCTGAAGCTCCAATAATTTGGCGACCTGATGTGAAGAGTTGACTCATTGGAAAAGACTCAGATGCTGTGAAAGTCTGAAAGCAGGAGGAGAAGGGGGCAACAGAGGATGAGATGGTTGGATGGCATCACCAACGCGATGGACATGAGTTTGAGCAAACTCTGGGGGACAGTGAAGGACAGGGAAGCCTGGTGTGCTGCAGTCCATGGGGTCACAAAGAGTCGGACACAACTGAGTGACTCAACAACAGCAACAAGCCTGCAGTGGTCCCTTTGGCTGTCAAAGCAATGAAGCTGTTCTTTTCTACTTCACCCAAAACTCTGTCTCTGAGATTTAATTCGGTGTCAGGGTACAGAGGCTGGATTTGGCTTCACATCCTATGATCAGAGACGGAAAGGACATCAGGAGCTAATAGTGACAAGGAGATTAGAAGCCTGTGTCTTGAGCCTGTAGGACATCTGGCTCCCTGGGGTCTCTTTGGTATCTAGGAGATATGACTCACAGAGACAGTTGGTGAATATGGAGTGTGATCTGAGCCTAAGCAAGATTGCTTAAATGTAAAGCAGACAGCACTGTTTGGTTTGCTGGCAGAATATAGCCTCTCGGTATCTTTGACCTATATGGAGCTTTAAAAGATAATATGAGCCACTTCTAGACAATACTGTACCGTGCATTTAAAAATTTGTTGAGAGGCTAGATCTCCTGTTAAATGTTATTACCACAAAAGTAAAAAAAAGGGACACAAGGAAATATTTGGAGGTGATGAAACTGTTCTCTTGATTGTGCTGGTGGTTTCACAGGTGTGTGGGCATATGTCCAAACTCATCAAGTCGTATAACATATACATGAGGCTGGCAGAGACTGAGGGCAGGAGGAGAAGGTGGTGGCAGAGGAGGAGATGGTTGGATAGCATTACTAATTCAGTGGTCAGAAGTTTGAGCAAACTCCTGTAGATCCCGAAGGACAGGGAAGCCTGGCACGCTGCAGTCCGTGGGGTTGCAAAGAGTTGGACACCACTCAGCGACTAAACAACACTATATGTGCAGTGTTGGTACCAATTATACCTCAGTAAGTTGTTTAAAAAAAAAGAAGATTTGATCCAAAATGCAAAACTCAAGGTATTTCACAAAGAAGCATGCGTGTTTTGGGGATTCCTCTTGAGAAGTCAAATCAGGGCATACTTTCATTTCCGCACTCTTTGGATCTGTGTTGTCTAGTAGGGTGACCACTAACCAGGTATGGATATTTTACATTTATGTTTATTTAATCAGTTTTATTAAAGTATAACAGATTTACAATATTGTGTTAGTTTCAGGTGTACAACATAGCGATTTAATGTTTGTACAGATTATACTCCATATAAAGTTATTACACAATATTGGCTGTATTTCCTGTGCTGTACAATATTCCCTTGTGGCTATTTATTTTATAGTTCATACCTCTTAATCTCATAACCTATGTTTCCCTTCTCCCCACCCCACTGATAACCACTAGTTTGTTCTCTTCATCTGTGAGTCTGTTTCTGTTTTGTTATTTTCATTGATTTGTTTTATTTTTTTAGATTCCACATGTAAGTGATAACATACAGTATTTGTCTTTTTCTATATGACTTATTTCACTAAGTATAATACCTTCCAGTTCTATCCATGTTGTTGCAAATGGCAAAATTTCTTTTCTTTAATGCCTAAGTATATTCCATTGTATATATGTACCACATCTTTTTTTTAAAAAAATTGTTTATTTTAATTGCAGGATAATTACTTTACAATATTAGGATGGTTTTGCCATACGTCAACAAGAATCAGCCATAGGTATACATGTGTCCCCTCCCCCCTGCCACCGTCCTGAAACCCCTCCCAGCTCCCTCCCCACCCCATCCCTCCGGGTTCTCACAGAGCACCAGCTTTGGGTGCCCTGTTTCATGCATCAAACTCCCGCTGGTTGTCTGTTTTACTTAATGTATAGGTGTCCATGCTAATCTCTCAAATCATCCCACCCTCTCCTTCTCCCGCTGAGTCCAAAAGCCTGTTCTTTACGTCCGTGTACAATCTTCTTTATCCATTCCTCTCTTGATGGACACTTGAGTTGCGTCCATGCTTGGCAGTTGTAAACAGTGCTGCAATGAACATTGGAGTACATGTGTTTTTTTTGAATTATGTTTTCCTGCCCCACCGCCCCCCACCCCAGATACATGTAGAGGGGTGGGATTGCTGGATCATAAGGCAGTTCTCTTTTTCACTTTCTAAGGACGTTAGAAGGTGTTAGAAAGTTTCTAAGTGTTCTCTAACGTAGTTTACATCCCCCCTGGTGGGGCTTCTGGCCAAACTCATCCAACTCAGGTAGGTAATAGGAAAGCTGGTTTCATCCTCAGCTTCCAACCATGCCTTCTGATTCCACTTTGCCAGCATAAAGCTGACACTTTGACATCTAACCAACTCCTGTATCTATTTCTTAATTGTTTTAGCATTTTCAGAGGGAAAAGAGGCAGTTGGTGCTTTTACCCATTTCCTCAGAAGTTCTAGCCGGCCTGTAACACTTATCCCCTTGGAGTTGGCCCATCTTGCACCACCAAACCGATGACCGGGACAAACGACAAGTGTCCAAAGAGGTACAGATGTTAAGTCACTTCCAGCTAGAACTATTAGGAGAACTTCATGGAAGAGGTAATAGTTGAGTTAATCTTGGAGAAACGATTCAATTACACTGGAAGAAAAGTGTAAAGAAGATTCAGAAGTGAGTGAACTGGCAGTTCCAGAGGGGCCTGATGGGAGCAGTGGGAAGTCTCTGGGGAAGCTCAGGAACTTTCAGCCCCAAGGAGCATTCAACTCCGACACTGGAAAGTTTTTGTTGGGAGGTAGTGGAAGTTTGGGCAGGAAAAGTGGGTGGGAGCTACATTTAGCAGGTGCTGGCATTTGAATAACGAAAGACACAGTTTCGAAAGGGCAACGGACTGACTAATGAAGTTGGAACTATTTCTTGAAATCTATAACTAGGAAGCAATTTAAAAACAATTATTTCTGAAATCTCAGCTTTGTTTGTTTTTCCTGGTTGCTCTCTGAAGTTAGGTGCCTGCCCACTCCCCCACCCCTGCCCCCACCAGTGGACTTACAGTTCTTTCAGAAGAAGTTTTCGTCTGATGCCCATCCAATGGCTTTCACACCCAGTAAAGCCAACTTCCTGTTGTCTCCAACAGAGGCTTGAGAAGAGGTGAAAATAAAACATTCATCACACTGTGAAAACAAACACCGATACTATCAGATTTGGCCACTCGTTGTAGTTCTGAGCCATGGTCACACCAAGAAAACGCATCGAAAGGATTGGATAATAAGATCCTATTAGGGGATTAAACATTTCAGCATTTCACAAGCTAGGCAGAGTCTTCATTTCCTTAACATGCCATCAACTTGCTTACTTTCTACAAACCTTGTATAACAACATATTCATTTTTAAAGTCTCTTTAGTGTTAAATCATTGATATGCTAAGTTAGAGTTGGCTCGGGTCAGTTTACTTAAGGATCCCAAGTACTTTCTGATACAAAAGGATGAGACTCGTGTTAAAAGATAATTATGAGAGAAAGGTAAAATCCTGACTCTTCCACAGATATAAAAATGAACTTATGTTAAAGATTTTATTTTATTTGTATATAAGAGAACCAGGGATATCTTATAGTCCGATCCAAAGAAAAAGTTAAAAGCACAAATTGATACGGAGTCAAGGAACTGAATGCAAATGAATGTAAATCTGTTTTTCTACAAGAGGGAGGGAAGTCAATAGGAACTCTACTTGGAGACAGAGTTTGCATGGAGTGTCTACTAAGGTACCAAGAGCTACAAATAGACAAAGCAAGAACGAGTTAGCATTGGACTACCCAAAAAGGGTGTGCGCTATGTAACCATGTAGTTTTCCATTGAAACGCACGTTTTATTCTATACTCCCGATTCCTTCTTCAGAATCAGAATTTTGGAAACTTTTGTGGAGAAGAAGTCCCCAACTGAGTGACTGACATAGAGAAAGTCAGGGGAGTCCCTAAAATAAATAAATTATGAAGGTAGAAAGATACTGGGACCAGTGGGAATGGTGGTTCTGGATGGTGCAGTGCTTGGTTCTGGGCAGGCCCTCTGGGCTTGTGAAGGAGCCCCAGGAGCGCTGGGGATTCTCCGCTTGTCTCCAGAGGCACTGGGTACCCTTCTCTCCTCTGGGGTCACATCACGGTCCCCTACACTCTGGTTTCCAGTGGGACCGCCAGCAGGATGCTGAAAGGTGAATCTGAAACGCCCCGCCCCAGCTCTCTCCCTGTGGGTAGGATCTGTTGCCAAGCTCCCCAAGACTCCTCCTCCAGTCCCCAGGTCCGGTCCCCAGGTCCTCTCCCCACCCTCGCCCTGCAGACCGAGAGTGGGTGCTCCCTTGCCGCTAGCTCTGGAGTATTGGGCTTCTCCTTAGAATGTCCCTGCTTCGTGACCATCCTTTCAAAGTAGTCTCTTTTAAACATAATCATTTATTTTAAAACATTTGTGGGGACTTTGGAAAATAGGCTGAGTAAACGAAAGGTCACACAGGAGACCTGATGTGACAGATTCCTAGCTGTTTCTAAAGCAGCTTGCTTCCTGAGGTGCATTCACCCAGTACCAAGAGGGCGCAGCTAGAGTCCCAGCACCTCCCAAAGGTGGTGGGGCACCTGGATTAACCCTTCAGTTGTGAGTAAGCATTCTCCAGAGTTCTGGGACCATTCTCCAGAGGGGTCTTGATGGGAAACACGTCTCTGGAAAAGAGAGACCACGCCTCCCCCCCTCCTCACCGCCCCTTTTTTTTTTGGTTTAATAGGCAAGATGAGTGAGGACTTGAGCTATTTTGATGATGTTATATTATCTGCAGTTAACCACAACACTTCTATAGGTTGTAATATGTGTATGTGAAGATTAACTTATACCTTGAGGCTTGATGCTGAAGTTGAAGCTCCAATTTTCTGGCCACCCGATGTGAAGACCAACTAATTGGAAAAGACCCTGATGCTGGGAAAGGTTGAGGGCAGGAGGAGAGGTGGGCGGCAGAGGATGAGATGATTAGATAGCATCACTGACTCAATGGACATGAGTTTGAGCAAACTCCAGGAGATAGTGAAGGATAGGGAAGCCTGGCGTGCTGAAGTTCTTGGGGTTGCAAACAGTCAGACATGATTTAGCAACTGAGCAACAAAAACAAAGGTGAAATCAATATTTGAGGCTAATTGATATTTGTTTTAATTTTTGTTTTATCCTGGAGCATAGTTGATTAACAGTGTTGTTTTAGTTTCAGGTGTATAGCAGAGTGATTCAGTTATACATATACATGGATCCTTTCTCAGATACTTTTCCTGTTTAGGTTATTACGGAGTATCGAGTAGAGTTCCCTGTGCTATACAGTAGGACCTTGTTGATTATCTATTTTATATACAGTAGTGTGTGTATGTCAATCCCAATCTCCCAATCTATTCCTCCCCTCCCCATTCTTCCCCAGTTGTAACCATAAATTACAGCCCCAGTTGCAACCTCTTGTTCTTCCCTGGTGGCTCAGAGGTTAAAGCGTCTGCCTCCAATGCGGGAGACCCAGGTTCGATCCCAGGGTCGGGAAGATCCCCTGGAGAAGGAACTGGTAACCCACTCCAGTATTCTTGCCTGGAGAATCCCATGGATGGAGAAGCCTGGTAGGCTACAATCCACGGGGTTGCAAAGAGTGGGACATGACTGAGCGACTTCACTTGCTTGCTTGCAACCTCTAAGTCTGTGAACCTGTTTCTGTTTTGTAAATAAGTTCATTTCTATCATTTTTTTTTAAAGATTCTGCATATAGATAATCTCATATACTTGTCTTTCTCTGTCTGATTTATTTCAATTAGTATGAACATCTCCAGGTCCAACCGTGTTGCTGCCAAGGGCATTATTTCATTCTTTTAATGGCTGAGTGATATTCCATTGTATATATGTACCACATCTTCTTTCTTCATTCATCTGTTAGTGGAAATTTAGGTTTCCATATCCTATTCGTAAACATATTGCAATGAACATTGGGGTGCATGCATTCTTTCAAACCATGTTTTTCTCTGGCTACATGCCCAGGAGTGGGATTGCTATATCATATTGTAACCCCATTTTTAGTTTCTTAAGGAACCTCCATACTGTTCTCCACAGTGGTTGTACCAATTTACATTCCCACCGACACTGCAGGAGGGCTCCCTTTCCTCCACATCTTCTCCAGCGTTTATTGTTTGTAGATTTTTTTGATGATGGCCATTCTGACTGGTGTGAGGTGATACCTCATTGTACTTTTGATCTTCATGCATGTTCTGTCGCTTCACTCATGTCCATCTCTTCGTGATCCCATGGAATGTAGCCTGCCAGACTCCTCTGTCCATGGGGTTCTCCAGGCAAGCGTACTGGAGTGGGTTGCTATACCTTCCTCCAGGAGATCTTCCAGACCCAGGGATTGAACCTGCGTCTCTTGCATCTTCTGTACTGGCAGGTGAGCTGCTTACCACTGGAGCCACCTGGGAAGCCCAATGGGAGTCATTAGTATTTGAATATTTTGAAATCCAAACTTCAGAATAAGCAATAGCTATTTGAGTCTGCACCATTGGGCTCATTTAGCCCTGTTAATGGATGTTAGAAATGCTTTTTGATTAATAAAATAAAGATTTTTTAAACTATGAGGTTGGCAAAAATGGTTGTATAGGTACCTTGTCATTGTATGAATGAGTGAAAATCCAGTGAGTCTCAGCACTTAACTTCAGAATAGTTTCCAAGATAAAACATTTAGCTACACCCCACTTTCTACCTTCCCTCGCATCAAATATGGAGAATTCAGTCTCCTGTAACTTTAGAAGATTAGCTGATTCTACTGTAAATATGACTGCATTTACTTCAGAGTGAAGCTTTCATTCAAAATGCTTATTGGAATGAAAAAAGGACCAGGAAAGGGGGAATCTCACCACGCTTGCAGTGATCAGCGCATCGGTCAGGACGGCCAGGCCGCGCCGCAGGAACAAACAACAGCTGGAGCCTCAGTAGCTTGAGAAAACAAAGGCTTGTTTCTTCCTCGTACTTTGTCTGCCAGCAAAGTGCTGGACAGTAGTTGAGGGGAAAATTGGCTTAGGACAGTTTGAATCGAGTGGAACACTAGAAGAATTCTTGACTGCCAAGTGAGGAAGAGGGTTCAGGGTATTGCCCCTCACATCTTCTGTGGCTTAAACGCTTGTCTGAGATGATGGGTTGGTGGAACACAATCCAGCAGATGCCTCCGAATATTCTAGACTTTCTTTTTTCTATTTTCCTTCCTCCCTCCCTCCTTCCCTCCCTCTCCGTTTCTTTCTTTCTCTCGTACTGTTTACACTTCATAAATATTTCAACATCTAGTGACTCTTCTATGGGACTCCATAGCACCAAGACAGTACAATTCTTCGTCTCAGCTATACAAGCAGGTGGCATCTTTGAAATGATCCCCTTGACTCTTAATGATTCTGAAGGTCTATTTGGAAGTTCCTCCCTTTGGTCCCAAAGTCATGGAGTATTCAGAGAAACATCTAATGGAGAGTTAATTTCCAGCAGACTATTGTTTGCTGCATTTGGTGCCAATTAAACTCTAGCCTAGAGCTAAGCGTATGATTTGGGAATGAAACTTTTTTTGGCAATACAATACACAAAAAGCAATTATGGAGTTTTTCCTATAACCAGTTAAGTGAGAGAGGAAATAGAATTGTTACTTAGTAATTATCACACTCTGTCCAACTCCCTTCCTAATTTAATAGGCGTAAGATTCTTTTAAACCTCAAGTTACTCAATGATTTAGCTAATCTGTAACCTAGGTAAACCACCTTAGGTTTTTGCTCTCTAAACCAACTGGTTAAAATGAAGTTAAACTATAACACATCTAGGTAGATCTTTTCTCAGAAGTGTTTCAATTCCATATTGAGTTTTCTGAATGTAAAATAATCCTATTCAGATTTCCAAACAGCCAGCCTTACCTGTATCATGACTGGGCATAAAGTCTTGTGGATTATAGCAATCTATTGGCAAAGAGGACTAGAGACCTCTTGTACACCTTGGTTTGAATTTTAAAAGAAAGATGCTTGAGAAATGGAAATGATTTAATTTCTACCACATATATGTTAACAACAATCCATTAAATTTTTTTCTTCTAGACTCTCAAAAGCATAAATTTGCCTGTTGAAAAATTGAGTTGCCATCCAAAATATGGATGATACAATATTTTCTGCTGTATTTTCACAAATGAAAGGAGCAACTTTGTGACCATAACATAAAAGTATAATACTTGCTGTCTTTATTAAGATTTTTTCAATGCTTATTTGTATTTATTTTTTATATAATTATTTTTTAACTATAGTTGAGTATAGTTGATTCACAATGGTGTGTTAATTTCTGCTGTACAGTAAAGTGGTTTAGTTATATATTATATATTTAGTTTTATATATGATGCCTTTAGTTTTCCATGTGGTCGATCACAGCACACTAAATACAGTTCCCAGCGCTGTACAGCAGGGCCTTGTTCTTTATCCACTCTGTATATTCCCAGTGCTGTACAGTAGGGCCTTGTTCTTAATCCACTCTGTATATAAAAGCTTACAGCTGCTAATTCCAGCCTCCCACTCCAGTCCTCCCCACCTCCCTCCCCGGTAACCACCAAGCTCACCTCTGTATCTGTGAGTCTGTTTCTGCTTCATAGACAGGTTCATTCATGTCATAGATTCCATTTATAAGTGATATCCCATGGTATCTGCCTTTCTCTGTCTGACTTACTTCACTAAGTATGATCATCTCTAGGTCCATCCATGTTGCTCCAAATGGATGATTTCACTCTTTTTCATGGCTGAGTGGTATCCTATTGTATATACGGACCACATCTTTATCCATTTGTTCGCTCACTGGACATTCAGGTTTCTTCCGTGCTTTGCCTACAGTAAATAGTGCTGCTGTGAACATAAGGGTGCGTGTATCTTTTTGGATTAGAGTTTTGTCTGAATACATGCCCTGGAGTGGGTAATCACTTCTTGGCCTTTTGGCTAAGATCATGTATTTTTGTGATTAAGATGACTCCATTCAATTTTCTTTCTTCTCTGGCCTGAAGTAATTAGAAATCCTGTATACCAGAATGGAGAGCCCTGGGTGTGTAGGGAGAGAAAGATGACAGGTTGTAAGGAGTTAGGTCAAACTAGGGACCCTGTTCGGAGAAGGCAATGGCACCCCACTCCAGTACTCTTGCCTGGCAAATCCCATGAACGGAGGAGCTTGGTGGGCTGCAGTCCATGGGGTCGCTAGGAGTCGGACACGATTGAGCGACTTCACTTTCACTTTTCACTTTCATGCATTGGAGAAGGAAATGGCAACCCACTCCAGTGTTCTTGCCTGGAGAATCCCAAGGACGGGGGAGCCTGGTGGGCTGGCATCTCTGGGGTTGCACAGAGTCGGACACGACTAAAGCGACTTAGCAGCAGTAGCAGCAGCAGCAGCAGCAGCAGGGACCCTGTTAGCTTATCAGTGAGCAAGCCAGCCAGTCAAGCCTGACCAAGACTACAGACTCTGTACAGTCAGCCAAGTTTGTTTGCAGCTTCCATTCATTATTTCCCCGGGTTTTCTTAGGGGTGCCATGCTCCTGTTATTTTTATAATAAAGCACATCCATCCCTTGTTTCATTCTGTATTTCCAAGATGGCAATTATTCAAAGAGCTTTGTATATGTTGTTAGGAAGCTGACATGCTACATTTTATAATGGCATCATGCCTCAAACCAGTGAAAATACTCTTGACCCTACCAAGGTCTTAAGGAGTTAGACTCATTGACATGGACTTTCATGCGATCCTAAGTGTGAAACTCTCTAACACTGTGCCTGGCGTGTTGGGGAATGGCCAATGCTGTTAGTTAAAAAAAATTAAAATAAATACATCTAGTAAGATAGCGCCCTCTTGTTTCTTTTTATATATTAATAATATAGAGTGGCTGCCTAGACAAAGAAAGAAAAGGTCATTTATTGGCATATCTACAGCCGCCTCTAGAGAAAATCTGGTTTCACATAATCATGATTTAGGGCACTCGAAGGGTGCATGTAACTGTCTTGTTTATCAAAGCTGCTTATGAAGAATGCAGATTATGGGGCTCTCAGGGCAGCCTGACCCAGGAATCTGCATTTCAGCATGATTCTCATGGATTCTAAAGTTGAAGACTCTCTACTGCTTACTGACTTGAGGCCTTTTCTTCAGCGGTTAAACTTGGACCAGTGAACTAGGTTACCTTAATAGAGGATACAATCATGTGAAAAAGATGTGAGGGACAGAATAATTTTCAGAAAGATGGTTGTGTGGTTTTACTAATCTCTTTTAATTGCTCCTAAACTTTCTTCAGAACTAATCTCTAACAATTACAGTTTACATTTTTTTGAAAGTACCTTCTGCTTTTCTGAGGTTTTTGCAGATTTCTACAAGGAGGACAGCTACAATGAACCGGTCAAGAACAGTGAGGGTTTGCACCGTTCTATCTTTTCTACATTTCCTGGTCTCTTAAATACACCATTAAAACAAAAATAAGCAAATAAATTAGTCTTTATTATAATAGACACCTACATAAAATACATAGGTATTTTTAAAAGCTATTTTAGTTTAGGTCTTGTGTGTGTGCCTAGTCGCTCACTTGTGTCCGACTCTTGTGACCCCACAAACTAGCCCATCAGACTCCTCTGTCCATGGCATTTTCCAGGCAAGAATACTGGAGTGGGTTGTCATTTCCTTCTCCAGGAGATCTTCCCAGCCCAGGAATCGAACCTGGGTCTCCTGCACTTCAGGCAAACTCTTTACTGACTGAGCTACGAGGTTTGGCCTTAGTTGTGCCATAAACTGGACTTGGGTCAGGCTGGTCATTATTCAAAATGAAGACTGAATTTGACCTTATTTTCAAACTCTGGGTGCTTGAATGGACATCCTCAGTGGCCACTAAACTTGTGATAATGTTCAGGAAATCCTCCCCGAGAATATTGCACCGTGGCATATCAACTATTTTAAGCTAAAGAAGTCTGAGACAAGGGCAGAAGGAGAAAGGCCACGCTGCCCTTCTCCCTCCCCCGTATCTTTTCTGTGACCTTGAAACAGGTCATAAAAGCCTCCTGTGCGAAGGGTCCTCCCTATACCTGGAGGGAAGGAGCGTCCTCATCTCTGGAGACAAAGGAGGCTGAGAAGCAGCTGACAAACAGGCCCCGAGAAGCTCCGCTGGTTCACTGAACTTTCCGCTTGTTCTTGTTGAGTCGCTGCGTCGTGTCCAACTGCACGCGACCTCGTGGGCGCAGCCAGGCCGGCTTCTGTCCCCCGTCTCCAGTTTGCTCAAGTTCATATCCAGGTGCTCTTTCCTCACATTCCTCATACTCCCAGCCTATCAAATTCCTCCAAGGCAGCCCACTCTCATCAAACTTAATAGACAGATACTCTGGGTTAGCCATTTCTGTAGGCCTTCATTTCCTTATGAAGATTCCCAGTGTCAAGTAAGTGAAAGTGAAAGTGTTAAGTCTCTCAGTTGTGTCCGACTCTTTGTGACCCTCTGGACTGTTGCCCTCCAGGCTCCTCTGTCCGTGGAATTTTCCAGGCGAGAGTACTGGAGTGGGTTGCCATGCCCTCCTCCAGGGGATCTTCCACACCCAAGAATAGAACCTGGGTCTCCTGCATGGCAGGCAGATTCTTTACCATCTGAGCCACTAGGGAAGCCCCATGTCAAGAAAAACTTAAATAAATATGTATGCTTATCTTCTATTAATCATTGTCCATTTAATTTTCAGACCCAACCAGGGACCCATAGGAAGACTTTTTCCTCTCCAGCACATGGATAAGTGGAAAACCTAGTGAATAGGGCCCCAGGGTCCCACTCCTGCCGTAACAGAAGCAAGCTTTTTATTTTTTATGTTTTCACATTTTCACTTTTATGTTTGCTCTGTTGTGGGTCTGCAAAAAGTGCATTTGGAACAAGTATTAATAACCCAGTGTGCCTTATGAGCTCCAGGGGTCCAATTCCATTGTGGATTCAACTTTGGACAAGTTCTTCTAGGGTTTCTTAAATGCTTAAAAGGATTAAGGAGTCTGCCTTGAGCTAATAGCGTGGATTTCTCATTTCAATTCTCTAGTTTCATTCTTCTGTTTTAGGGCTGTGCAATGCCCATTGGGGCGGAGGGTGGAATTTCATTTTGTGTGACAATCTTAGTAGGGAAAGAGGATTTCTATTTTATCAGTTGGGTTTCCCAGGTGGTGCTAGTGGTAAAGAATCCAGCTGCCTATGCAGGAGACACAAGAGATGCTGGTTCAATCCCTAGTTCCCGAAGGTGTCCTGGAGGAGGCACACCAACCCACTCCCATATTTTTGACTGGAGATCCCATGGACAGAGGAGCCTGGTGGGCTACAGTCTGGGGTCACACAGAGTTGGATACGTTTTATAAGTTACTCTGGTGGCAGCATTTATCCAATGAGAAAGACAGACATACCCACTTACAAAGCCAGGGAAATTACCTGCTCTGTGTGTTTGTATTCTTGGCCATCCCCTGCCCATCCCCTCAAGTGGATTCTCTGGCCTCACTATGGGACAGCGACGAAGGGCAGATGAGAGAGCTAGGCACTCTGGTTCACAGCCACGCAGTTGGAATCCCTTTGGAATCTCCATGTTTTCCTCGGAATTTGTTCAGAGTAGAGAAAAGGGTGCACATAAATAGAATAGACCGTATCAGTAGTTGGAGAAGACTCCTAAGAGTCCCTTGGACTGCAAGGAGATTAAACCAGTCCATCCTAAAGGAAATCAGTCCTGAATATTCATTGGAAGGACTGATGCTGAAGCTGAAACTCCAATACTTTGGCACCTGATGTGACGAGATGCTTCATTAGAAGAGACCCTGATGCTGAAAAAGATTGACGGCAGGAGGAGAAGGGGATGACAGAGGATGAGATGGTTGGATGGCATCACTGACTCAATGGACATGAGTTGGAGCAAGCTCTGGGGGATGGTGAAGGACAGGGAAGCCTGGCGTGCGGCAGTCCATGGGGTCACAAAGAGTCGGACACGACTGAGCAACTGAACAGCAACAACAAAGTAGCCCCAGTGCTTCTGGCTTCATAGCTATTTTTCATTCTTTGGCTGCAGCACTGAACAGTCTCGTCTAGTGGGAATCCACAGACTGCAATCTTATTGAAGGCAGAGGATTATCTCTCACGAGGGAAGCCAGAAAGTGTTCACTATTCTTTCTACCTGGGGTGAAGGTGAAGAGAGGGCATGTGACCCAGGCTTGGACAATCTAATGTTTCCTCATGACTGTTTGTTGAATGACACCAAGATAATGGCATTGATAATTCAATTAAAGTCACTGATTCAATATTCACATGGGCATAGCGCCATCTAGGGGCGGGCAGCTGCATTGTCTTACAGGGAGGTGGAGTCCTGGTTGCTGGAAGCTATCTTGCTTCCTTTCCATTTTGCAGTCCTGGTCTTCCAAGTTTTTGTTGATTCTGTCACATCCTCACGGCCTTCCAGTAAATTATCTTTTGATTCGGACAACCAGAATCAATTTCCGTTGCTTGTGGTCAAGAACCCTAGCTCATATTGAAAGGCTAAAACCAAACCCAAACGAATCCTGGTATGGAAAAACATAATGTTTATATTAAGTTTTTATCATATAAAAATTAATATACAAGTATGGGACTATTTTGATGTAGTATCTTTTATATCTTAATAGTAGCAATAGTTACTTAAAATTTTTTTTATTTTATATTTATATGCTCTGGAGCATAGTTGATTAACAATATTGTGTTAATTTCAGGTGTATATAGCAAGGTGATTCAATTATACATACATAGGTATCTATTCCTCTTAAAATTCTTTTCCCGTTTAGGTTATTACAGAATACCTAGCAGAGTTCCCTGTGCTATACAGTAGGTCCATCTATTTTATGTATCGTAATCCATCTATGTCAATCCCAGCCTCCCAATCTATCCTGCCCCCTACCCTTCCCCCCATAATCATAAGCTTGTTCTCTAAGTCTGTGAGTCTATTTCTGTTTTGTAAATAAGTTCATTTGTATCATTTTTTTATATTCCACATATAAGTGATATATGATATTTGTCTTTCTCTGGATTACTTACTTCACTTAGTATGATCATCTTCAGGTCCATCTCTGTGGCTGCAAATGACATTATTTCATTCATTTTAATGACTGACTAATATTACATTATATTTTTGTACCACATCTTCTTTATCCATTCATCTACCAGTGGACATTAGATTGCTTCCATGTCTTGGCTCTTGCAAACAGCGCTGAGATGAACATTGGGGTGCATGTATTTTTTTGAACCACGTTTTTCTCCAAATATAATATCTTTTATATCTTAATAGCAGTGACAGTTTATTTTGTGTGTCAATTCACTGTACTCAAATACTTGGTCAAATATTATTCTACATGGTTCTATAAGATTTTAAAGGATAAAATTAATATTTAAGTCAGTAGACTTTGACTAAAGCAGATTACTTCCCACAATGTAAGTTGAAGGCCATTCCGTCAGTTGAAAACCTTAAGGAACAGAATAACCCTCCCTGGTAAAGAGGAAATTCTGCCAGCAGATGGTCTTTGGACTCCAATTGCCATTCTTCCCTGGGTCTCCAGCCTGGCAGCTTATCCTGCAGAGTTTGAACTTGCCAGCTTCAACAATCACATGAACCAATTTCTTAAATCTTTCTCTCTAGTATCTTATGGGTTCTGTTTCTCTGGAGAACCCTGGCTAGTACAATTCTCAAACACACTATCCTGTGATTGGTGCAGATCTCTGCTCTGTGTGCTAAACAGCTGCATAATACCTGCATGCATGCTAAGTCACTTAGTTGCGTTTGACTCTGTGCAACCCCATGGACTGTGGCCCACCAGGCTGCTCTGTCCATGGGCTTCTCCAGGCAAGAATACTGGAGTGGGTCATCATGCCCTCCCCCAGGGGATCTTCCTGACCCAGGGATCGAACCCACGTCTTTTACGTCTCCGGCATTGGCAGGCGGGTTCTTTACCGCTAGCGCCACCAGGGAAGCCCTGCGTAATACCTACTGTGGTGTAATTATTCACCTCCACCCGTTTGTGGGATTTAGGCAAAGATCCTTTTGGGAAAAGCAGGTCCTAATACTACAGAGAGCAGACCCATTTCCTGCCTAATACCATTTCCCTGAGGGTTTAAAATCTGTTCAGTGCCTGGTCAGGGAGTGTTGATGTAAATGGAGCCCCCAGTGGCGTCTCCTGGATTACCCCTTTCAAGCCCACCAGGTGCATGCTGAACTTGTGGAAAGCAACCTCACAAGCCAAGGCTGTCCCTCTGGGCAGGTGGTTGCCTGGTGGTAAGAGGTTCACCATGGTTCCATATTAGAAGAGATTAAGCCAGTCCAGGCAGACTTCCCAGGTGACTCAGCAGTAAAAAAATTTGCCTGCCAATGCAGGAGATGTAGGAGACTAGAGTTCGATTCCTGGATTTGGCAGATCCCCTGGAGGAAGAAATGGTAACCCACTCCAGTATTCTTGCCTGGAAAATTTCATGGACAGAGGAAACTGGCAGGTTGCAGGTTACATCCATGGGGGTCGCAAAGAGTCGGACACAACTGCGCACACACACACACACACACACACATGAAGCCAGTCCAAGCAACTCCTATAGAGTCATTGACTCTTCCTGGCTAGTATTAGAAATAGACTAGAGAGAAGACACAAAAGGATCAGGACTTGAGTCAGGAAAATTGGGCTGGAGTACTTCCCTGCTTCAAACCTGTGTGCTGCTTTAGGAACTGAAAATTTTAAGCGGGAGACAGAGACAAGGGCAAGACCTGACAGCAGCATGGAAGCAGCTAGAGACTACCATACTAAGGCAAGTCAGAAAGAGAAGGATGAAACCCACATTTTATGTGTGGAATCTAGACTGTGACCCAAATGAACCAACCTATCGATGAAACAGAAACAGACTCAGGGACAGAGAACAGACTGCTAAGGGGGAGGGGTGGGGGAGGAACAGAGTGGGAGGTGGGGGTCGGCACAGGGTGGCTTTCATGTATAGACTAGACGGGCCTGCTGGATAGCACAGGGCACTATATTCAGCATCCTATGGGAAACCATGGTGGGAAAGAATTTTTTAAAAAAGAATGAATATATATATATATATATAAAACTGTACAGTGGTGATAAACAACACTGTAAATAAACTACACTTTAATTAAAAACAAAGAGAGTGAGAAAGGCTAGAGAGGCGTGATGGTGAATTCGGAGGGGTGGTGTCTGGCGAAGGCGGGAAGAAGAGGGGCTGGTGCAGAGGACACCGGAGACCACCCTTAGGGACCCCGCGTGCGAGGACCTGGCCGTGCTTCCGCACCGGGTGGAGGCCGCCAGCCAGTGTCATCTGACTTCTTCTTGCATGATCTAGTTACCTAAGTTTGTCGTGAGGCTCACACAAAAGAGGTGTTGCGCATGATGGTGCTAGAGGAACTGGAGACAGTGACGCAAATGCCCTTTAATGCGAGGCCCCTGGGTGCGTGGGAGCAAAACCCAGGGGCACATCACGGCTCTGCTCCACCAGCCTGCCCCTGTCGCTGCCCGCCGCCCCCCATTTCCACGGCAAAAAAGGAGGACGGAGGAGAAGGAAGGCAAGCAAACTCACCGCGCCCTCCTAGGCTGCTATGACAGCTTTGCCTCTAGCGGTTCCGAGCGATCCTTGTGCAGCGGGTCCGCTCACGTCCCGAGCCCGCACTGTAGACTAGAGGTACCACCCACATCGGCCGGCAGAAGGGGCTTGCTGCCCGCAGCCGGAGGGGCGGCAGACTCGGTCCTCGGCTCCTGGGGGCTCGGCCCTCCCCACCGCCCTCCCCAACTCACCCCGTCACCCCCTTCCCCTGAGGCCATTGCCCAGCGCTGGAGCAGAACAGCTCTGAGGGGCCTGCCCTGACCTGCACACTGGGTTGGCCAAGGCTCCGATGAGCCTGCATCTTAGCCTAACTCCTCTCTCCGTCCACTCACCCTCCTTCCTCTCCCCTCCCTTCGCAAGTACTGGTCCTGCAGGGACACTCTCCACAAACTCTGTCTCAGCACCTGCTTCCAGAGAACCCAATCTGTAACACGATCTTTAATCCTGGGTGTTTCATTGCTTCCACAGAATTTCTCACTAGGGTCTGTGGGGGTGTGCCTGTCCAAAGAGGGCCGGGCACCTAATAGATGCTCAATAAATACCTGTTCTGTGGATGTGCAAAGCTTAAGGATGAATAGAAGAAGACCAGCCCCTTTCCTGAAAGCTGACAATTCCTGGATCGATAATTACTTAATGGAAATGAAACATAAAAACATGTTAAAATAACATATCTTATAGATTTTAGCATGTTTTTTAGAAATAAGGAATAGTTGGTTTACAATGTGGTGTTAATTTCTGTTGTACAACAGAATGACTCAGTTATACATATGTATATATATTTATACATTTTTTAAAAAAATATTCTTTATAGTTTATCACAGAATATTCTGTGCTATATATAGGACCTTGTCTACCCATTCTTTATATAAGAGATTATATATGCTAACCCAACCTCCCACTCCAGCCTCCCCCACCTCCCTTCTCCCTTGTCACCACCGGTCTGTTCTCTATGTCTCTGGGTCTCTTTCTGTTTCATAGTTAGGTTCATTTGTGTCTTATTTTAGATTCCATAAATGTAGCATCATATGTTAACTGTCTTTCTGTCTGACTTCTTTCACTTAGTGTGATAATCTCTAAATTGCATCCATGTTGCTGCAAAAAACATTATTTTGTTCTTGTTATGGCTGAGTAATTCCATTGTGTATGTGTACCACATCTTCTTTATCCATTCATCTGTTGATGGGCATTTAGGTTGCTTCCATTTCTTGGCTATTGTGAATAGTGCTATATAGCAATGGATTTTAGAGTTAAAACATAATTCAAAAAATTTTGGCCCAAGGAGGAAGTTGCTTTAATATCCAGATTAAATCCTAGGGAAGTATTTGATTCTTTTGTGTTGTCAGGGCACTAATGATCAACTGGAGACATTCTGATCTTGGATCTCCTGACTCACGACAGACACTGTAAAGCCTTCTTCACAATCTGTTGCCGCCGTCCTTGCCAGCAGACCTCCTGCCTTCCTGGCTCTACCTGCTTCACCTTAGCCATGTCGAACCCCCGCAGCTCCCAAACCGCGCTGGAGCAGTCATGTGTTTTGGGTGTGCTCTAGATCCACACCCTTGTTTCTGTTCTGCTTCTTCTGTGGTGAGTCTTTACTTGTGTCAAGGGTCCCTACCTTCTCCACTTCGTCCATTTGGTTTGAGTGAAGCTCCCTTTACATTTGGCTCCAGGAGTAGACTTGTGATCTAGGCATGGCCAATCAGAGTGTCATATCCTCTTGACCATAGTACCGCAGGATTGAATGATTCCACTGGACACAATGAATCCCAACTTCAAGGCTTTTGCAGACCTATCAGTTCAGTTCAGTTCAGTTCAGTCGCTCAGTTGTGTCCGACTCTTTGTGACCCCATGAATCGCAGCACGCCAGGCCTCCCTGTCCATCACCAACTCCCGGAGTTCACTCAGACGCATGTCCATCGAGTCAGTGATGCCATCCAGCCATCTCATCCTCTGTCGTCCCCTTCTCCTCCTGCCCTCAATCCCTCCCAGCATCAGACTCTTTTCCAATGAGTCAACTCTTCCCATGAGGTGGCCAAAGTACTGGAGTTTCAGCTTTAGCATCATTCCTTCCAAAGAAATCCCAGGGCTGATCTCCTTCAGAATGGACTGGTTGGATCTCCTTGCAGTCCAAGGGACTCTCAAGAGTCTTCTCCAACACCACAGTTCAAAGGCATCAGGAGGGCATAAACACTTTTATTGAGATTATTGACAAGCTAAGATGTAAGCCTATATCTATGGCCAGTCATCTTGCACCATGAAGGCGAAGCTTGCCTAGCCTTTGGGCTTGCACAGGGAAATAGAGCTGAGATGATGACGAGAGGCTAGTCTGCAATACTATTGGAAGTCTCCATATCCCAGAAGGATTTGAGGTAGACCAGAAGATCCAAATCTAACTTCTGCAAGCAACACTTGAGCTTTTCATGCATGTTGTGGGAAAACAACTGCTTCTCATTAGGTTAGTCTAAAATACAAACCATTTAGTCTTTTGAAAATTTTAATGAGTTACTCTCTTGGGTTAAACATTTCTTTGCAGTTGAGCAAATATTTTAGAGGCATGTACAAATCTGTCAAACTTGCTGTGAAGTTTCACTCAGAACTTCGCTATTAACAGTTTCTTAATAAGCAGCCTTTTAATCCTCCCAGTTTTATAGACAGAACCTTTCTCATCTCAAAGGATGAAGAGAAACAGTAAACCCTCTGTAAACACTGGGAGGAAATTGGTAGGAGGTTCTCTGGCCTTGATGTGGTTGAAAAAAATACATGAAAGGAGAACAATAAGGAGTAGTAACTATAAGCTAAAAATTGAAAATTGTAGCACGTACACAGTTTTCTTTTGGTGGGAACATTACACAATCATACCACTTAACAAGAATAGTTGAGACTAGTAATAAATTAATTTTATTATTAAGAAGAACCAGGAATAATTTTATCTTTTAGTTTTATGTCAAGTAGGCAGATCTATGGGGGCTTCCCTGGTAGCTCAGCTGGTAAAGAATCTGCCTGCAATGCAGGAGACCCTGGTTCATTTCCTGGGTTGGGAACATCCCGTGGAGAAGGGGTAGGCTACTCACTCCAGTATTCTTGGGCTTCCCTGTTGGCTCAGACAGTAAAAAATCCTCCTGCAATGTGGGAGACCTAGGTTCAATCCCTGGGTTGGGAAGATCCCCTGGAGGAGGGTATGGCAACCCACTCCAGTATTCTTGCCTGGAGAATCCCCATGGACAGAGGAGCCTGGCAGACTATAGTCCACGGGGCCGCAAAGAGTTGGACGCGACTGAGCGACTAAGCACAGCACAACACAGGTAGATCTATAGACTATGTATTTTTCCAGCAATTTTATTGTAATTTTACTTCTTTTTTAAATAAACTCACATTCTTTACATTAATTCCTCTGCTGTATTGCAATGAGTACATGTCTCAGAGTGTCATTTTGCAACACTGAGTACATGGGTCTACCTGCCAGTAGGCAAAGCAGATGGAATTATGGTTGTTTGTATCACCAAAATCTACAATTGCCGAGTAAGACTTGACTACAGAAAAAATAAATATCATTTGAAATCTTTTTTTTTTTAAATGCACAGTGACATTTCATAAAAAAGTACAATTATCTGCCTACTTTTTGAAAAAGCAAAGGTCAGAGGAGTGAAATGTGAGAGTGATTCTATTAACGTTTCTGGTTGAGTTTCCTCTGTTGTTACGATCTCAAGATTCTTTCAGCTACATGCACTAATGATTGTATAAAGAGGGCAGAGAAAACAGCAATTTATTATGATGACTGGATTAAGTACCCTGGCATGGAACAGAGAAAATCAAGCATCTCTGCAGATGGGAACGGGGCCACATAATGTTTTCAGCAACAGATTTCTACAGAGGATTTTGGCAACAAGGATAAACGTTCATATTGCTGGAATTGCCATCTGAGTTATGTTGGGGGCTATTTTAAGATGCAGTGGAATCTGTTAATTATTTCTTGGACTCTGCAGTTCTGATTTATGTATTGGAGGATTAGAAAAGTGTAAGTTGACAGCTATGCTCTGGAGTACTATTAGGCCAGGTGTTTGCGGTTCTGAAATGATTTGAAAGTTAAAAATCCTGTTTCTCATTTCCAGAAAGTGAGAAGCTGTAGGGTGTATTGATTATTCAAATGAAGATGCTCTGATTAGGCTCACTCTAACTGGGGCAGCTGACTAGAGCTCTCACTAAGAGGGGATATTCTTGCCCCTGTCAACGTCCCTGATCCTCTGAACTTCATGAGGAAAATGTGATAATAATAACCCCAGTCTCACAGGATGGCTACTATGAGGACTAAATGAAATTGTGTGTGTGAAGAACGTTTTGTAAATTACAAGGCACCGGATAGTATCTCTAAGTATTTCTATTTTGAAACCAGTAGCATTACGTCTAGTAGATACTTACGAGGCACTGTGCGGTATACTGTGAGCTCATCTGATTCTAACGCGGCTGCAGGAGGCATTTCCAGAAGTAGCCGCCTCCTTCTCCAAGCGGAGGAGGTGAAGCCACAGGAGGCTGGTCAGCCACAGAGACATGACCTGGGAGTGGGCGGGGGTCAGTGCCCTCTGGGGGCGCCCCCCGGCTGATGGGAGTCAGCGTACCAGCATCCTGGGCTGCTCGTCCTCAGGTGGGACAGGGCTGAGGTGTGGCACACGCTTGGGCACAGGTCCCTTGGCAGATGCGAGCTCTGGTTGCCCCCAGAGGGAACCAGCACACCACTGGTTGCTGTCTTTGCTGACTTGTGTCTGGCGTTTCACCCTCCCTCACTTCTGCTTGCTTTTCCCATAGAAGCATCCACACTCCAGCCCTTACCTCAAGCTTTGCTTTCTGGAGATATGACCTAGCCTGACTTCCTCTACTGGAGAGGGAAATGGCAACCCACCCCAGTACTCTTACCTGGTGAAGCCCATGGACAGAGGAGCCTGGCGGGCTGCAGTCCATAGGGTTGCAAAAGAATTGGACCCTACTTAGCAACTGAAGAACAAAAACAACAGCAATTTTCTCCAAGGCATTTTAGTGTCATGCTAAAGAAAAAAAGGACATCAAACTACTACAGAAGGAGATATTTCAGTCTATTAACATAATGTAAAGTATGATAATCTCCATATATGAAGAAAGCAACCTATATATGCGTATTATGTATATATTTCTTTGTTCATTCATGTTGATGGATGTTAATTTGCCTAGACTTTCACACTGAGGTGTGCAAAGCAGTCTCTTAAGATTTGTTTCAATTAACTCTCTCTTGATGATTATATCTCCCACGTGACTGCTAATTTTGTGTCCTCAGTTTTTCTTCTTTTTATTTTAGTTTTATTTTAGTTTTGTTAATGGTTTTTCTTTCTTTTTTTTTTTTTCTGCTTCTCTTGGCTTTTCATTTTCTAACTGGTTCATTTCTGTTTTAACCTTAATTAAATATTGTTCCTTAAAAGAAAAAAAAAAAAGAACAAAAAAACAAAGAGAAAGGAGACAGTTCAGTAACACCCTAGGCAGAAAATTCCTGGCAGTTTTACCATACTGGAGGGATTAAGAGGCTCCATGTATGGATGTGAGAGTTGGACTGTGAAGAAAGCTGAGCGCCGAAGTTGAACTGTGGTGTTGGAGAAGACTCTTGAGAGTCCCTTGGACTGCAAGGAGATCCAACCAGTCCATTCTGAAGGAGATCAGCCCTGGGATTTCTTTGGAAGGAATGATTCGAAAGCTGAAACTCCAGTACTCTGGCCACCTCATGCGAAGAGTTGACTCATTGGAAAAGACTCTGATGCTGGGAGGGATTGGAGGCAAGAGGAGAAGGGGACGCCAGAGGATGAGATGGCTGGATGGCATCACTAACTTGATGGATGTGAGTCTGAGTGAACTCTGGGAGTTGGTGATGGACAGGAAGGCCTGGCGTGCTGCGATTCATGGGGTCGCAAAGAGTCGGACACGACTAGCGACTGAACTGAACTGGACTGATGATGAGAGTCAATATGCTCAGAACATCTAGTGTCAGAGCCGTCGTGTTTGGTGTTTCTTCCAATCCTTTAATCGTAGAAAAAAGTCCCGCCCATGGGGAATGGGAGCTCCATGGGTCCTTTTCGAGTCGTTGAAGTACGCAGGTGAAGTACTGCTGCTCTACAGCTCTGTGAACGGACGACGAGGGAAAGAAGAACTGAACGAGAGAGGAGGAAAAAGGAGGAATGGTCTGCACCATCAAGGCCCCAGGCTTCCCTTTGCCCTCGGCTTCAGGCTTCCTCCCAGCCGAGCCTTTCTCTTGAAGCTGCTGGGAGGTCGGCCGGGGCCGGCACCTCTGAGTGCTGTTGGGACGGTGTCCCGCCATGGGATCTGAAACATAGCAGCTGCTGCATACCCAGGCTTGGAATAAATGAATAAACTCACTGATTGATCTTGTCCCCTTTGGACAGTGATGTAAGGGGGAGCCCTGGAACAGAAGGTGGCAGAACCAGCTCAAGCTGAAATCTGTCATTAACCCAGGACGTGGGTTCATCTTTGCAGCTCAGCTGAGCACGCTGGTCTTGGGTGCCCATCACTCAAACTAAGACTTTTGCCTGGTCTCAGAGTTGTAAGGACCCTTGCTAAGGGCCTGGGCTTTGGAGTTGGGCAGAGATGGACGTGCACTGGGCACACTGAAGACAGGGGTCACTGCGGAAGCGAGTTTGCTGTCTAAGCCTACAGTTCTCAGCTTATCAGAGGGTTATAATGACACCTTCCTCTCTGGGCTGTTAGGATGCTAACACTCACGAAGTTTCTCTTACATGTGCCACGTGTTCAGTCGTATCTGACTCTTTGCGACCCCATGGACTGTAGCCCGCCAGGCTCCTCTGTCCATGGGATTCTCCAGGCAAGAATACTGGAGTGGGTTGCCATGCTCTCCTCCAGGGGATCTTCCAGACCCAGGGATCGAACCCGGGTCTCCTGTGTCTCCTGCATTGCAGGCTGAGCCATCGCAGAAGTCCTCCCTTATATAGTAGTCAGTAATTTTTAAAATTCCCCACTCTTTTCTTTCGTTAGTGAATTTTACGTCTCTGTTTGCCTGCCAAAGGATCATGGGCGGAAGGCGAGGGCAAAAGGCAAAGCGAGGGGACCAGATAACCCGCAGCTTGGGAGTAAAGCCCATCAAGACCAAGGAGCTGTTTGTGTTCGCTGCTGTCTTTCCACACACCACAGACATGCCACAGGGAAACTGGCACGTCTGCTAGTGATTCATTTTCCAGAAAGACGAGTATTTTTGAACTTTGTTACCACTCAGGGCTTTTCATTTCTGGCCCCTCTGTTGCCTCTGTGTTCTCCCATCTTCTCCGCTTTTGTTCTCATGGCTCCGCTGTTCCCTCCGTGAGGGGTCTTCCCCCTCCCCCTCCTCTGGCCTCAATGGGACTTGCTGGAAACTTGGCGAAGCTTCTGGTGAGTTTGTTCTTCTTCTGACCTTTCCTGCCGGTTCCTCTGCTCCTGAGTTCCCTCTGTGAGAAGAGGCCAGGCATTCATTTGGCTGTCAAGCATTTTATTTTTGTAGTTCCTGAATCTTCCAGTTCAGTGGGCGCTTTCCAGGCCAGAGGCTGCCTAAATTGCTTTTCAACACTGTCCTCCACACTCTCCTTCCTGGGAGTGGGCTGAAACATGGCTTGATGGGAGAGGGAGTGTCTAGCGGCAGAACCCAGAGGAGAAAACTGGTAATTTGGGTCAACTGTGCGCCCGCTTTAACCTGGTAAATATGCTGAGGTTTGTAAAAACCTTTTAACATTGGAAGGGTTTTCTGGGTGGTTCAGTGGTAAAGAATCCACATGCCAATGCAGGAGACGTGGATTTGATCCCTGGGTCAGGTAGATGACCTGGAGAAGCAAATGGCAACCCACTCCAGTATTCTTGCTTGAGAAATCCCATGGACAGAGGAGCCTGGTGGGCTATAGTCCGTGGGGTTGCAAAGAGTCAGACACGACTGAACAACTAAACATCAGTACAGCGTTGGAAAGAGTTCCTCGCACTTCAAGTTAAACTCCACACAAAGAAACATTTGCCTTAGAAGGGTTGCTGGTCTCTGTGGCAGACTGCAAATATAGCTACCACTCTCTACCTCTCCCCTTGCAACAGGAAACTTTGCAGCTTCTCCCATAAAGAGGCAAAGCCCATTTCCAAACCTTGAACCTGGGCTGGGTGGCAACGTTCCTTGGCAAATAGAATGCAGCAAAGTACCTTGTGTGAGCTGGGAGCCTGGCCTCAGGAGACCCTGTGTGCCTCCTTCTTTCTCTTGGGACACTGCCAGCCATCGTGGGAGTAGGCCTGGACTGCCAGATGGGGGAGGAGGTGCCATGTGGACCGGTGCAGAGTCATGCCGGTTTCCCAGGCAAGGTCTCGGACGTGTGAAAGAGCTCAGCCAAGACCTGTCAGGCCTGGCCCAGATCCGTAGAATTGCCTGTATTCTTGTAAGCTCTAGTTCTAGTAAGGCTGGTGAGCTGTAATAAAGGCGTTAAAAAAATTTTTTTTAGTGTATGTATATTTTGGCTGCACCTTGTGGCTCTCAAGATCTCAGTTCCCTGACCGGGGACTGAACCCAGGCCATGACAGTCAAAGCCTGGAATCCTAATCACTAGGCTACCAGGGAACTACCTAGGATTGTTTTAAGCCACTAAATTTTGGGATACTTTGTTGTGCAGCCAAATCTAACTTATTTTGGATTTTATAAACCCATCCAAACACATGATGTTAAATTGGTTGTTCAGAGTCTAGGCGACAATGACAAGCTTGGGTTATAGTGATTAGCAGAGGTGAGACCTAGCACGCAAGGGTGTTTTTTCCATGTTGTCCTTAACCCGATCCCATTGATAGGCAGGCACATCTTTGAGGATTCAAATTTTTCTTTTTATGGACATTTTTATTAAACTTGACATGATTAAAAAACATTTTTTTTATTGTGATAAAGATTACATAAAACATACTATTTTTACCAGGTTTAAGTGTGCGGCTCGGCAGCACCAGGCACATTCCCCTTGCTGTGTGACTCTCACCATCGTCCAGCTCCCGATCTGTCACCTTCCCAAACTGAAACTCTGTCCCCTTAAACGCTGACACCCCACCCCTATACCCCCCACCCCCAGCCTTTGGCATCTACCAGCATACTTTCTGACTCTATGAGTTTGACTATAGTAGGTACCTCATATTGGAGGAGGAAATGGCAACCCACTCTGGTGTCCTTGCTGGGAGAATCCCATGGACAGAGGAGCCTTATGGGCCACAGTCCACGGGTCTCAAAGAGTTGGACATGACTGAAGTAACTGAGCAGGTGGGCCCTGGGTACCGCATATAAATGGGAGGATTCACATTCTTTAGTGGATTTCATAGTCAAAGCTCTTGGAATGCCATTCACTACTAATCCAGCTGAAGAGGTCAAAATCTAGGCTTCCACTCTCTTTTGCCAGAACTTTTGTGCTTTCTGGGATATTGTGAAAGATGGGTACACACGACGAATCAGATGAGACCGAGCTAGTCCTGGAGCACTGATGTTGGATGGCCTCAGTCTATGATAAGTTTATTGGAAACAGTCTATATCTTATGTGCCATGTTAAATGGGACGGCTTTAGTGAATTATTTTTCGCAAAGTCATCTTTTGCTTCCACACAACTGAAAGGCATATGTAAGAGATGGAAATGCATAGTTGAGCTCTTGTTCACTCAGCATTTAATCTTGTACTCACTGGCCCATACATCACACCGGAAGGTCTTTAACACTGATTCTAAAAATTGTTTCAGTTCAGTTCAGTTCAGTTCAGTCGCTCAGTCGTGTCCAACTCTTTGCGACCCATGAATCGCAGCACGTCAGGCCTCCCTGTCCATTACCAACTCCCGGAGTTCACTCAGACTCACGTCCATCGAGTCAGTGATGCCATCCAGCCATCTCATCCTCTGTCGTTCCCTTCTCCTCCTGCCCCCAATCCCTCCCAGCATCAGAGTCTTTTTGTTTAAACAAATTTAAAAACTTTTTCTTTTTTTGGGCCACGGCATGTGGCATGTGGGATCTTAGTTCTCCAACCAAGGTTGAACCCAAGCTACAGCAATGAAGCTATGGAATCTTAATCACTGGACCATCAAGGAAACCCCCTAAATACATTTGATGTAGTAATTTATTTCCTGAAATTTCTTCTTTTATTTAGAAAATTATTTTGTCTCTGTAGACTGAAAGCTATAACCAAGGCTCAAATTTTATTGGCTTTATCTGAGAGAGGTAATTTCTCATCACTTGTTTAGTCACTAAGTTGTATTCAACTCTTTGTGACCCCATGGACTGCAGCACTCCAGGCTACTCTGTCCTCCACTGTCTTTCAGAGTTTGCTCAGATTCATGTGCATTGAGCTGATGATGCTGTCTAATCATCTCATCCTCTGTCATCCCCTTCTCCTTTTGCCTTTAGTCTTTCCCAGCATCAGGGTCTTTTCCAATGAGTCGGCTGTTTGCATCAGGTGGCCAAATATTGGAGCTTCACTTCAACATCAGTCCTTCCAATGAATATTCAGGACTGATTTCCTTTAGGAGGGACTGGTTTGATCTCCTTGCAGTCCAAGGAACTCTCAAGAGTCTTCTCCAGCACCACAATCTGAAAACATCAGTTCTTCAGCACTCAGCCTTCTTTAGGGTCCAACTCTCATATCTGTACATGACTACTGGAAAAAACATAGCTTTGACTAGATGGACCTTTGTTGGCAAAGTGATGTCTCTGCTTATTAATACACTGTCTAGGTTTGTCATAGCTTTTCTTCTAAGGAGCAAGAGTCTTTACTGCTGAGCCACCTGGGAAGCCCTTCTCATCACTAGCTAAACTCAAAATACTGAGCATAAAATTTGATAAACTCAAGCAGAAATAGTCTCTAGGTATCTGAAGACATTTCTGCATTTATATGTTTTTCCTTCAGAAGAGTTTAGGACTAAAGAAAGTTGATATTTTTGATCTAAAATGATTAGCTTTCCCATTTTTTAAGAGGACTGCTAGATATTCCTTACTTAAAAAAAATATCTGAAATTCAAGAGAGGAAAAGGTAGATAAAGAAAAACACTGTTGTGAATTGTAAACTTTTAAAAACGAATATGTTCAGATTACTGCAGAGTTGCATGCAGCTTGGCTGGATTGGCTGTGCCAAGAGAATTTTGGGAGCTTTGCCCACGAGATTCGTTGGTTTTGCAGAGCAGAGCCTGTCTTGTACCCATGCTGCAGTAAAATTCTTGCTATTCATTTATGATACCAATCAAGACAGAAGTGCCCAAGTTAGGCCCAGAGAATCAAAGAGAAAACCAGTCCTTACAAACTGCTAACATTAAAACTTTACTTCAAAGTCCATGTTGGGCTTCCCTGGTGGCACAGTGCATAAGAATCTGCCCGCCAATGCAGGAGACACGGATTCGATCCCAGGGTCTGGGAAGATCACACATGCCATGGAGCAACTAAACCCCTGTGCAACAAGTACTGAGCCAGCGCTCAGAGCCCGTGCTCTGCAACAAGAGAAGCCGCCGCAGTGAGAAGCCTGCACACCACCGTGAAGAGAAGCCCCACCCGTTGCAACGAGAGAAAAGCCCATGCAGCAAGGAAAACCCAGCGCAGCCCAAAATAAAAATAAATAAATAAAATCATTAAGGAAAAAAAGAAGCTTGTGTTGAAGACTCCTTCCAGATAGAGGCCTATGGATGCATGGCCCAGGGATTACTGTGTCAAAAGTCTGGGGCCTGGATTGAGGAAAGCCAGGAGCCGCCTCCCTTCACCTCCTTGCTGGAGGCCATCTCATGTTGGCTTATTTCTGCTGAGGTGTGCTGGATATTATACTTACGATCCAGGTGGAGGGTGAAGTAACGTAAGGTTTGCCTTTTGGAGGCTGTTCTCGTGTCCAAAGCTTCTCACGGAAGGTCTGTGGCTTCCAGACCCCGAGCAGCCCAGGCATGGTGTTCATCTCAAATGGCCAAAGTGCCATTCTTTCTTTTTTTTTTTTAAATCCAGTTTTTATTTTATATTGGAGTATACTTGATTTATTATGTGTTCATTGCAGGTGTACAGCAAAGTGATTCAGTTATGCATATACATGCATCTATTCTTTTTTTATGCATCTATTCTTTTTCAAATGCTTTTCCCATTTAGGCTATCACAAAATATTGTGCATAGTTCCCTGTGCTATACAGGAGGTCCTTGCTGGTTATCTATTTTATATATAGTGGTGAGTATATGTGAAACCTAAACTTCTACTCTATCCCTCTCCCAACCCTTCCCCCCTGATGACCATAAATTTATTCTCTAAATCCGTGACTCTGTTTCTGTTTTGTAAACAAGTTCATCTGTGTCATTTTTTAGATTCTACATATGTGACAGCATGTTGTCTTTCTCTGCCTGACTTACTTAGTGTGATAATCTCTAGGTTCATCTACGATGCTGCAAATGGCACTATTTCATTCTTTTTAGTGGGTGAGTAGTATACCACTGTATGTGTGTACCACATCTTTATTCATTCACCTGTCGATGGACGGTTAGGTTGCTTTCATGGCTTGGCTGCTATGAACATTACGTGCATGTATCTCTTTGAATTATGGTTTTGTCAGGATATATGGCAAGAGTGGGTTTGGTGGATCATACGGTAACTCTATTACAAGGAGCCTCCATACTGTTCTCCATGGTTGTGGTACCAACTCACATGGAATTCATCTCAAATGGCCGTAGCTCCATTTCTTTACAGAGATGATCATCCTCCATTCTCCAGCAGTTTACGTCTGATTTTCTTGTAGTCCCTGGCCACTGTTTTCCAGGTGTGACTTTAATAAATTTCCTTCTGCCTAGGGCTTGAGTCAGTGTTTTTCACTTGATACCCAAGAAATGATTTGGGGAGAGGAGTAAGTCCGTGAAACTCGTGGAAGTATACGTTGACCTTACTGTGATATTTGTAAGTGCATTTTTTCCTGAGGTGAAGTTACAGATCTTTCATTAGATTCTCACAGGGTTTCGCTCTTTTCACCCCGAGCTATAGCACCAGCATGTAAACTGGACATCGCGATGAAAGAGTCTCCACTCCCTGTGACTCACGGCTCCTTCCCAGAGGAAGTGACACAAAGGAACTCACTGTCCAACAGCTTATAATTACCACCCATAACACAGTGACCAAAAGTGTTCTAAGCAGATGGTACTCACCCTAAGTGATGGAGCTTTTTGGAGGATATCAGACTTTGAATCTTTAGCAATCCTGATTCATAGCTAGGAATTCTTGTGTTGTGAGGATGAGAGATTATAAACAAATTCTGTACAGTGTTGAGCTAAAAATTATTTTATATTGGTTAGGGATATTTTTTGGTTGACTTTACCAACCAGCTACTTAATAGTGGCTTAAATAATAAGTGCATTTTGTTATCTCATATAACAAAAGGTAGAGGTAGATGTTTCTAGAGTCCTGTCAGGGGTTCAACCACATCAGACCTTGTTCCGGACTGAGTGTGTCTCTTCAAAATCCATCTTGTGAAGCCCTCACCCCAAGTCTGATGGTACCTGGAGATGGAATGTTTGAGAGGTAATTAGGTTTAGAGGAGTTTGTGAGGATGGGGCCTCGTGATGGGATTAGTGCCCTAATGAGAAGAGACATCAGAGAGTTCATTGTCTCTCTCTGCTGGAGTGAGAACAAAAAAGAAGTTATGTGAATACACGGTAGGATGACGGCCATCCTCGAGCCCAGAGAAGAGCCCTCAGAATGAAGCCTGCCTAGCTGGCCCCTTGATCTTGGACTTTCAAACTGCCAGAACTATAAGAAATAAATTTCTTGTTGAGCCACCTATGACATTTTGTTATCACTAATGCAGAATTCTAAGTTGACCATAATCGACCAAACTGATCAGAGGTGACCATATTCTCAGTTTCCATCATTCTTTTGTCTTTCCTACTACGGTTGCAAAATGACCACCAGCCCGCACAGCATACCCCACAGGTGGTTTTTTCTTTTTTTAAAGCATTTATTTATTTTATTTAAGCTGTGCTGGGTCTTCGTTGCTGCGAGGGCCTTTCTCTCCCTGCAGAGCGTGGGGACTACTCTCTGGTTGTAGTCGAAGGGCTTCTCATTGAGGCGGCTCCTACTGTTGTGGAGCCTGGGCTCTAGGGCTCAGTAGTTGCGGTGCTCGGGCTTAGTTGCTCTGCAGCATGTGAGATCTTCCTGGCCCAGGGCTTGAACCTGTGTCTCCTGCATTGGCAGGAGGATTCTTTACCACTGAGCCACCATGGAAACCCCACAGAAGTGATTTTAATGAAGGGAAACACACTGAGCAATTGCCAGGATGCTGAGTGTGATTTCTTCTCATGTCCCTCTCCTCCTTTATCAGGGAGGGAAAAAAAAAAAATCTTTCCAGAAAATATTTCTTTACAACTCAAAGCCCAGTTCGCCAGATCCAGACCTGGATCATGTGGCCATTTTTAAAAGCAGGGAGTCTGGAAAGTGAGTTCCTTTGTTTTTCAGCCTTTACAAAGGCAAGAGGGAAATGGTTAGGTGGATCAGGAATGGCTATTGGGCAGCAACAATGATGTGATTGCCAGAATTTAAAAATTGAGAGATTTTTATATAAAAATCTGACCGATATCATCTCTTGAAAAATGAGAGTATCTAGAAATGCTGAACATGCTTGCAAGGAGGCGCTAAGCCAGAGCTCAGCAGCAGCTGCTCTGTTAGGAGGGGCGTGAAAAAGACTTCTGCACAGGCCTCCTGGTTCCTCCTTTCCTCTCATGCCTGGACTCTCACCTTTGCCATTCCTTGTTGAATTTTCCCTGTTTTTTTTTTTTTTTTTTTTTTTTTTTTTTTTTTAACAGTACGAGCAATCTTTCATTCATGCACGTTACATGGTTTACTTCTGTTGGCATTTTGATTGAACTGGTAGAACTAAGAAAAAACAGCATTCTGAAGGGATTTGTTTGGGGGGCCCCAGTTCATATGTACAGTTTTGCTTGTAAAGAAAAAAAAAAAGTCTAATTTTTAACTAGGTCATTTAGAGTCCAGAGGGTTGTGGATCATGTAAAAGGGGTACGTTTCACTGGAGACACCAACTGTCATGTCCAGCAGGACAAGCTGAGGAGGACAGGACAGTCAACTGGCATCTCCTTAGAAGGCGATCAGATCTGTAGTAAAAATAAGTTTTAAAAACAAACTAAAACCCCGTCAAATTTCTTAAAAAAAAAAAAAAGGCAAGTTGTTCTTATGAGAACAGAAAGGGGGAAATATTATATAAGCAGTTTCAGGAGAACTATGATAGATTTCCACGTGGAGACCTCATTTAGAAAACAGCATCATAAATTTGGGGAGATTTTACTTGTACCCTTCTTAGGATGTGTCTAACTGATTTTCAATTTCATATTGACTTCAGGAACCCAGAGGATCAAAGTGAGACCATTCAAGACAGAACCCAGGCCAGCCACCATGCTGTCTAACTCTTCAAAGTAAAGAATATGCACAGGTTAGAAATCCACAGGTGTTTAGGAATCAGAGGGGTCTCTGCTTGTATCAAATCATCTCTTTCCTCATAAGGCTCCAACAGTCCCTTAATTTATATGCATACAATCTTTTTTCATACTGTTACATCAGGTTTGATGCAATTTATTTGATTTAAAAAGGTGTCTTTAAACATAATTGCTCGGATTTCAAAATAACATGGAAACTAAATTAGCATCCAGTGAAATATAAAATTATAAATCTTGGAGTGCCAATTAATTGAAAGAAGGCCATTTGAAGATTTTAGGCTTTGGGCTGCTAATTTTAAGTGTATAAGAGCATCACTAATAAATGTTATTAATAAGATCCCTTTTAGGATTCTAGGATTCTGATTTTCTTTAATATTTCTAGAGGAAAGGTAAAAATATTTCCCAATATTGTTTAAAATGCCCAACATATACAAATAATCTTTACGAGGGCTTCCCTGGTGGCCCAGACTGTGAAGAATCTGCTTGCAATGCAGGAGACCTGGGTTTGATCCCTGAGTCAGGAAGATCCCCTGGAGAAGGGATGGCAACCCACTCCAATATTCTTGCCTGAAGAATCCCACGGACAGAGGAGCCTGGTGGGCTACCGTCCACGGGGTCGCAAAGAATTAGACACGACTGAGCGACTAGCACTTTCACTAGGAAAGGAAGAACAGTGTTGAACTATTCATATTTGTGTCTCCCAAATACTGAAAAACAGGAAATTTTGACGCTCTGCCGTCTGCAGAGGTGATATGTTCCCTTAATATAAATGTTTTACATTAAAGGTTATCCTAATTTGGAATTACAGAAGTCTCCCACGAGGCATGGAACAGTTCATTAAAGAAAGTATTCTCATTAAATCTTACCTCATCTGCTCCGCTCCTAGGGTTTGACTCCAGCTGCTCTCATACTCTCCTCCATTAAAATCTACTAATTCCTTTCACTCCAGAAAGATTAATCTACTGACTGTTTTCAGGCACATCCTGACTGTCTTTCATCTGATTTCTTTCACTCTATTTCTTTCCTCTGTCTGAAAAGCCGGTTGTTTCACGCACAAATCCTATCCAAGTCAAAACAAGTCTTCAAGGTCCCGCTACAGACCTGACCTCCCCCAGGAAGCTTACCTCGTCTTTGGCATCATTAATATCTCTTTTAACTGACTTGCGACACTCACACACACGGCCTTGCAGAGCACATTAGAGCTCTATGAATGGGGTTGATGTACTCACCAAGGACGAATATAGAACATTTTATTTCTCTTGTAGCCTTCATGCTGCCCATCAGAGCGCCGAGTACAGACTGAGGACCTGGAGTCTGCTGAGTCCATTTACTCATTATTTCTACGAGCAAAACACAGCATGCAAAATATTCCCAAACTTGCAAGACTCCCCTGACATCTTCAGAGTTCTTCTTTTATAAAGACTTGTTTGGAGCACTGCTTAAGCAGCAGGCTATATAGACTCCTGTTTATAACCCATTTTCCATACTAAACAGTAAATCCCTGGTGATATGCAAGCATATTCTCTTCATCCTCAAATCTCCAGTATCTTTTACATTGCTAAGCACATACTAGGCTCTTAAATCAGTTCAGTTCAGTCACTCAGTCGTGTCTGACTCTTTGCAACCCCATGAATCGCAGCACGCTGGTCCTCCCTGTCTATCACCAACTCCTGGAGTTCACTCAAACTCATGTCCATCGAGTCGGTGATGCCATCCAGCCATCTCATCCTCTGTCGTCCTCTTCTCCTCCTGCCCCCAATCCCTCCCAGCATCAGGGTCTTTTGCAATGAGTCAACTCTTCACATGAGGTGGCCAAAGTATTGGAGTTTCAGCTTTAGCATCATTCCTTCCAATGAACACCCAGGGCTGATCTCCTTCAGAATGGACTGGTTGGACCTCCTTGTAGTCCAAGGGACTCTCAAGAATCTTCTCCAACACCACAGTTCAAAAGCATCAATTCTTCGGTGCTCAGCTTTCTTCACAGTCCAACTCTCGTATCCATACATGACCACTAGAAAAACCATAGCCTTGACTAGATGGACCTTTGTTGGCAAAGTAATATCTCTGCTTTTTAATATGCTATCTAGGTTGGTCATAACTTTCCTTCCAAGAAGTAAGTGTCTTTTAATTTCATGGCTTCAATCACCATCTGCATTGATTTGGTTCTTAAATAGTGGTTGACAAGTGTGTGCACAGCATTTTTTAATTTTTTCAGGTTGGAAAAAGGATCATGGAAGACAGTTCACTTAATAAAGTGATATCTGTGGTGCTTGAGTCTGAGGATGTCTATATGAGACTGGAAATTCTGATCGGGAGAGTTTGCTGTATTGAAAAGGGATGAACTGTCAGGATAAATAATATATTTGGAAATCTTGTCTTGTAAGAGTTTCTAAGTGTGGCCTTGCAAGTTTGGGAATATTTTGCATGCTGTATTTTGCTCGTAGAAATAATGAATAAATTGGACATTTGTGATATGGCTTGCAAAATTCTTAGAATAAAGCTGTGATCACAGTGGAGTGATTTTTTTTTTGGACACACTTTATTTTGGAACTTGTTTTATGAAAACTTAGAAAATGACCTTTTAAAAATTTTTATTGAAGTGTAGTTGGTTTATAATGTTATGTTTATTTCTGCTGTATACCAAAGTGACTCAGCCATACATATATGTGTGTGTGTGTGTGTGTGTGTGTGTGTGTGTGTATATATATATATATATATATATATATATACACATTCTTTTTCTTTTCCATTATGGTTTATCACAGGCTATTGGATATAGTTCCCTGTGCTACACAGTAAGATATTGTTTATCCATTCTGTACATAATAGCTTACATCTGCTGATCCCAAACTCTCCTTCCCTCCCCCACCTTCTCCTCCTTGGCAACCACAAGTCTGTTGCCTATGTCTGTGAGTTTGTTTTTGTTTCATAGATATGTTCATTTGTGTGTGCGTTTGCTATACCACAAGGCTTGTGGGATTTTAGTTCCCTCACCAGGAATTGAACCTGGGCCCTCAGCAGTGAGAGCATAGAGCCCTACCCCCTGGACCACTGAGGAATTCCTTTTGTTATATTTTAGATTCCGCACATAAGTGATATCATATGCTATTTGTCTTTCTCTGTATGACTTACTTCACTTAGTATGATAATCTCTAGGTCCACCCATTTTGCTCCAAATGGCATTATTTCATTTTTTATCACTGAGTAATAATCCATTACTCAGCAGTGGCCACAGGACTGGAAAAGGCCAGTTTTCATTCCAATCCCAAAGAAAGGCAATGCCAAAGAATGCTCCAACTACCGCACAATTGCACTCATCTCACACGCTAGTAAAGTAATGCTCAAAATTCTCCAAGCCAGGCTTCAGCAATACGTGAACCGTGAACTTCCAGATGTTCAAGCTGGTTTTAGAAAAGGCAGAGGAACCAGAGACCAAATTGCCAACATCTGCTGGATCATGGAAACAGCAAGAGAGTTCCAGAAAAACATCTATTTCTGCTTTATTGACTGTGCCAAAGCCTTTGACTGTGTGGATCACAATAAACTGTGGGAAATTCTGACAGAGATGGGAATACCAGACTACCTGACCTGCCTCTTGAGAAATTTGTATGCAGGTCAGGAAGCAACAGTTAGAACTGGACATGGAACAGCAGACTGGTTCCAAATAGGAAAAGGAGGACGTCAAGGCTGTATATTGTCACCCTGCTTATTTAACTTATATGCAGAGTACATCATGAGAAACGCTGGGCTGGAAGAAGAACAAGCTGGAATCAAGATTGCCGGGAGAAATCTCAATCACCTCAGATATGCAGATGACACCACCCTCATGGCAGAAAGTGAAGAGGAACTAAAAAGCCTCTTGATGAAGGTGAAAGAGGAGAGTGAAAAGTTGGCTTAAAGCTCAACATTCAGAAAATGAAGATCATGGCTTCTGTTCCCATCACTTCATGAAATAGATGGGGAAACAATGGAAACAGTGTCAGACTTTATTTTTGGGGGGCTCCAAAATCACTGCAGATGGTGACTGCAGCCATGAAATTAAAAGACGCTTACTCCTTGGAAGGAAAGTTATGACCAACCTACATAGCATATTGAAAAGCAGAGACATTACTTTGCCAACAAAGGTTCATCTAGTCAAGGCTACGGTTTTTCCTGTGGTCATGTATGGATGTGAGAGTTGGACTGTGAAGAAAGCTAAGCGCCAAAGAATTGATGCTTTTGAACTGTGGTGTTGGAGAAGTCTCTTGAGAGTCCCATGGACTGCAAGGAGATCCAACCAGTCCATTCTGAAGGAGATCAGCCTTGGGATTTCTTTGGAAGGAATGATGTGAAAGCTGATGGCATCACTGATTTGATGGACATGAGTTTGAGTGAACTCCGGGAGTTGGTGATGGACAGGGAGGCCTGGCGTGCTGCAATTCACGGGGTCATAAAGAGTTGGACACGACTGAGCGGCTGAACTGAATTGAACTGAACTGAATAATCCATTATATATACTGGTGGCTCAGACAGTAAAGAATCTGCCTGCAGTATTCTTGGCTGAATAATTCCATGGCGGGCTACACTTCATGGGGTGGCTAAGAGTCAGACACGACTGAAGGACTAACACTTTCACTTCATATACATCCATGGGCTTCCTATGTGGCACTAGTGGTAAGGGATCCGCCTGCCAATGCAGGAGATACAAGGGATGCTGGTTTGATCCCTGGGTCAGAAAGACTTGGGCTTTGGTAACAAAGGTCTCAGTTCATCTTCCAGGTTCTGAGCTGTGTGACTGTGAGTGAGTTACTACTTCCTGAGTTTTAGTTTTGAAATCTTTAAAAAGGGGATAATAGACATACCAAAATATCACTGTGACAAGTAAATGAGCTTTTACATGCAGAAACTTAAAAACAATGCTTGTATATAATAGGAATTAGACAAATGTTAGTTATATTTTTAACAATAACAGTAATATTATTTTTAATCATAATGAGCAAAAAAGTTATCTTAAATTATTCTAACCAGTAAAGTTACTAGTGGCTGAAAAAAAAGAGAAGGAAACATTATGTGGAAGCAGGACCTGGAAAGAGTGGTGACTAGAGAAGGTTAGCCCCTGGGACTCCATGGAAGCTTTCAGGAGGACTTTGGATTTCTATGAGTCATGGTGAAGGGATTGAATGTCATGTTACCTAAATCTCAAGGGATCAGGAGTCCCCAGCTAATATGTACATTGAATTTGCATCTGCTTATGGGTACTGTGGGGCTTCCCATATGGCTCAGTGGTAAAGAATCCGCCTGCCACTGCAGGGGACATAGGAGATGCTGGTTTGATTCCTGGGTAGGGAAGATCCCCAGAAGAAGGGAAAGGCAACCCACTCCAGTATTCTTGCCTGGAGAATCCCATGGACAGAGGAGCTCGGCAGGTTACAGTCCATGGGGTTGCAAAAGAACTGGACATGCCTGAGCACATGTACACGCAGGTATGTGTCCATACTGTACACCATTCTCATGTGTGTTTCTATCAAGAGCACTTCCCAGGACGCAGCACGTAGTAAGAGCACTAGTTGTTTTTACCTTTTCCTTTCTCGTTGCGTTCTTAGTCCTCTTAAACATTGTTCCAAAGAACTGAAGGATCCCACGAGTTTCTCCAAACTGTTGTTTGAAGCTCACTAATGACTCCCAAGTCCATGGCGGCATCCGATCCAGCTGCCTGTTGAATATCACCAACGGGATGCTCCGTGGTCCCTCAAATTCATCCCACCCAGAAGCTCAAGGTCCACATGGCTACTTTGTACAGAGCAAAGAAGGAGGGAGGTTCCCCTGATCCCAGAAACTGTAGCAAGCTTGAAATGAGGACAGTCCCAAAGTGTCCTTGGAGCCCTTCTGTGCCTACAGAGATGACATAATCTAATTGGCTCACGTGGGGCATGTGAACTGCCCCCGGGGGTGGGCAAGGCAAGCCCCCTGATTGACAGCTCCATGAGAGACTGACATCAGTAAGGGGAAGGGGTTCTCAGAGGGAAATAAAGTGGGGCAGACAAAATATTAATAGAGGCTACCTCTGGTAGAAACCCAAGAAATGCTGGTTAAATTCAATTATCTGAGAATCTTCACAACCAAAACTTGTCCTGAACCCTAAAGAAAGACTTTTTTGGTTTGGCTTTCAGTATGAGCTTACTTTTTGTTGAGCCAGCTTGCTCATCCTTGAGAAAATTCGTGGTCTTGAAGCTCTCATGCCAAGCTTTAGCTCAGGCTTTCTTAGGCAGATTTATAACCTCCTGAGATGCTAGCATTATAATGAAAATGCTGACAGCTTGGAGTTTTGCTGACAGGCATGGCACAGCTGTGATAAAACTAGAAGATGAATGGAAACACAGTGCCTTGTCCTTGTGGAGTTGTAGTGTGTTTAGGTCAAAGAGAAACAAGTCCTTGATTAGTTCAGGGCCAGAAGAAAGGCCCTGCAACATCTGAGTCCCAAGTTGGTTTGATTTCAACTGCCTGGATATTTTTCCAGGACATTAAAAAATGTTTTTTGTATGTTTTTAATTTAAAAATATTTATTTGTGTTTATGCTACAATAAAAATGCAAAAGCTACTTTACAAATGACTTATCTCAAGGGAAAAACATAAATACATTAATATAACAACATATTTCATATTCTGAGGATCTTTATGTATGATATACATTATAGTTCATTTATATTCTGCAAGTGTTATTAATATGGGATTTAGAACAAGGAAATTAGAATAATGGTAAACACCCAGAAAAGAAATTCAGATGCTCAAAGATAATCACAATATACTATCTTCAGGCATAGAAAATAAACCTGCATATGAGAGATTTTAAAAAGAATGTAAGTTTAATGTCTTGACATTTTCCAGGAGACTGATTTCAGAATGAAACTCGACAGGATCTGCTTAGGTTCATCCAGGCCATTTTATTTTATTTTTTAAATTTAATTTTTTCTGGAGTATAGTTGATTTATAGTGCTGTGTTAATTTCAGGTGTACAGAAAAGTGAACCAGTTATATGTATACATATATCTACTCTTTTTTTAAAGATTCTTTTCTCCACGGCTATTTTTATACTATGGCAGAGTTGAGTAGCTACAACAAAAATGGGATGGCTGAACTTCCCTGGTGGCCCAGTGGTTAAGAATCCACCTGCTAACGCAGGGGACAGGTTCTATCCCTGGCCTGGGAAAATTCCACATGCCATGGGGCAACTAAGCCCATGCACCGCAGCTACTGAGCCTCTGCTCCAGAGCCTGAGCGCCGCAGAGAACAGTAGTCCCCGCTCGCTGCAACTAGAGAGCACCCTTCCTTGCTGCAATTAGAGAAAGCTTTCGTGCAACAGTGGAGAGCCAGCACAGTCGTAAGTAAGTAAAATGATATTGCCTGCAAAGCTTAAAAACTTACCATCTAAAAAAAAACCCAAACAAACAAACAAACAAAAAAACTCACCATCTGGTCCTTTACAGAGAAAGTCTGCCAAACTCTCATTTAAAGAAATGATTCCCAAGATTTTTCATGGCTTATTTGATTCCATGGTATCATCCATTATCTCCTTGCCTTATCCATACGTCTTTCTAATGATGCTAGAGCATATCATTATGTATTAAAAAATAAAGTGGGGGTGGGATGGGCTGGGAGGTGACAGGGAGGCTCAGAAGGGAGGGGACATATGTATACCTATGGCTGATTCATGTTGATGTATGGCAGAAGCCAACACAATACTGTAATTATCCCTCAATTAAAAATAAATTAAGAAAAAACAAAGTGAAGCAGACTTATTTAGAAAACTCCATTATAGTCCCAGAGATAATTGGAGACATTTGGGGTTCTCGACTTTGCAGCATAAGTTTTCTGGTAGGAGTGATGGATGAGTTTCGGCAAAGGTGAAAGGACCAAAAGAATAGTTATTCAGAGCTCTTATCTTCTAGGGACACAGGGCCAGGCATAAAAGTTGAAAGAATTGCAGTCAGATAGATTTGAATCATTTAATGTTGTGGAACTGCTAAGGAAAGTAGATTAAGGCTCCTTTTCTTTCAGTTTTATTTTCCTTTGTTCATTCCTCATGGGAGAAAAATGACATTTAGAAATTCCACATATATTTCTGAAACTCCTATTGTTGTTGGAAACATGGTGGGCATTTTCTCTTTATTTGTATGCCATTCAATTCTGGCTCCTGTAGCTGTCGATAGAATTTAATGTGTACCCTTGGAGGAACAGAGGCTCAGAGAGATGAAATAATTTTCTCAAGGCTACCTCGCTATCAAGAGATGGTATTAGAATGCAAATTCAGATTTCCTGATGCTGTCTTGAATTAATAAAAATCTGGGCTTAGTTTTACATTGTGATATCTGAATTGTGGGTATGATAAACAGCAGGGGGAATCTCTCTCTTACTACACAAGCGTGACATGTAGGACAGTGGTCCTCAAAGTATAGACCATCCCCTAGGAGATGTGAGTTGAAAACTATTTTCTTTCTTTTTTTTTTTTTTTTACAAATAAATAATACAGATATTTATTAGAGAATTATCTAGCTTACTTTCAACATACTAGCATTAAGAAAAAAGAGACATAGAGCAGAGAGTACATCACCAAATTGGGTTTTGACCAACATCCAGACTTAATCAGTGCTGGGAAGTCCCGTGTCCCAAATGGGAAAGGGTCCCAGGCAGCCTCTGGGTGAGACGTCAAAGACTGCAGTTTGGGCTTCTGCTTATAATCCCAGGACAGTTGCAAATCGACATCATCATCAATCTGTGACCAAATTGCAGCTCTGGTTTCATGTTAATGCTGTTTGGAAAACTATTTTCTTGATACTATTAGGACATTATTTGACTTTTTAACTAGGATTCTCTCACTTGTACACAGTGGAGTTTTCTGGAGGCTGTGTGATGTATGATGACATTGTTTTGAGGACTAGTGAAACGTGTGATGGTGTGCTCTTAGGTGAAACATTTTTGCTTTAAATTTAATACTGTAAATATTGATAGATGTAGCTCATATGAACAAAACTCTTTAAAGCCTTCAATAATTTTTAAAAGTAGAAAGAGGCTTTAACCAAAGCATTTGAGAACCATTGGCGAAGTGAGTAAGATAGCCCCGACTTGGAATGTAAATTGCTGAGCCATTATGGAAAACAGTGTGGAGCTTCCTCAAAAAAACTAAAAATATAACCCAGCAATCCCACTCATGGATATATATCTGGAAAAAACAATAATTCTAATTTGAAAAAATACACAAACCCCAGTGTTCACAAAAACACTGCTTATAAGAACCCAGACATGAAAACAAGCCAAATGTCCTCCAACAGGTGGATGGTTTAAGAAGATACGGTACATACATACAATGGAATGCTACTCAATCATAAAAAAGAATGAGATAAATACCATTTGCAGCCACATGGAGGGATCTAGAGATGATCAGACTAAATGAAGTCAGACAAAGACAAATATCATAGGATATCACTTACACGTGGAATCTAAAAAGTAATACAAATAAATTCATATACGAAACAGAATCACAGACATAGAAAACAAACTTAAGTTACCGAAGGGAAAAGGAGGGAGAGGAAGGATAAATTGGGAGTATAGGATTAACAGATATAAATGTTAAAAAAACTACTGTACATAAAATAGATAAGTAACAAGTATTGACTGTAGAGTACAATACCTTGTAACACCCTGTAATGGAAAATAATCTAAAGAAAAAGTTTCCACTCAGCATCCCAACCAGATTGCCTGGATTAGAACTCAGTTCTGCCATTCCCTGTATTGGGTGAGTTATCGTCCTCATCCAGTCCTTGGTTTCTCAACCAAGTTGGGACAATACTAGCCCCTGCTTTACAGGTGGTTAAATAGGGAGATATTTAATATTGATAAATCTTTGTTTAATAAAATAATAAGAACTTCAATTTCAGGAGCTTTGAGATGGTGTTTAATTTACCAAGAGTTATCACTTTCTCTTCCTTCTCTCTGAACTATAAATAAATTAGTCTTTTATAATTCACAATTATAGAATACAGTTGTCCTAAATTTCAGTTTACTAAAAAAAAACTTCGTTACAGAATAATATGTGTATAATAAAGCACAGTAGTCCCTAGTAAACAGCTTATTTAAAAATTAGTTTAAAAAATTGTTTAAAAATAATTAGTTTAAAAATTATTTAAAAAGTTAGTCCCTTAATGCAACCACCCTATGTCAAGAAATTTAACATTGCTGTACCTCCAAAATCCCCCTGTAGTTTCCAAGTATTTTATAATAAATACTTGGAAAGTATCTTATAATAAATATATTGTTTTAAAATCAATAAAAGATATTGTATTATAAAAGGTATGTTTTAACAAATGTTTGATTACATTGGATATATATTTTTTTAAATTGACGTATAGTTGATGTACTATGTTAGTTTATATGTAGTTGATGTATTATATTGTGGGCCTCCCAGGTGGGGCAGTGGTAAAGAATCTGCCTGCAATGCAGGAGACCCAAGAGACTTGGGTTTGGTCCCTGGGTCACGAAGATTCCCCTGGAGTAGGAAATTGCAACCTGGACAGACAGAGGGGCCTAGCAGTCTACAGATCATGGGGTCGCAAAAGAGTCGGAATGCACAGGCTATACTCCATTAAGAGAAGACTCTTACGAGAGTAAGAGTCTTACAAGAGAAGACTCTACACATGGATATCACCAGATGGTCAACACCGAAATCAGATTGATTATATTCTTTGCAGCCAAAGATCGAGAAGCTCTATACAGTCAACAAAAACAAGACCAGGAGCTGCCTGTGGCTCAGATCATGAGCTCCTTATTACCAAATTCAGACTTAAATGAAGAAAGTAGGGAAAACCACTAGACCATTCAGGTATGACCTAAATCAAATCCCTTATGATTATACAGTGGAAGTAAGAAATAGACTTAAGGGCCTAGATCTGATACATAGAGTGCCTGATGAACTACGGAATGAGGTTCGTGACATTGTACAGGAGACAGGGATCAAGACCATCCCCATGGAAAAGAAATGAAAAAAAGCAAAATGGCTGTCTGGGGAAGCCTTACAAATAGCTGTGAAAAGAAGAGAAGCGAAAAGCAAAGGAGAAAAGGAAAGATATAAGCATCTGAATGCAGAGTTCCAAAGAATAGAAAGAAGAGATAAGAAAGCCTTCCTCAGCAATCAATGCAAAGAAATAGAGGAAAACAACAGAATGGGAAAGACTAGAGATCTCTTCAAGAAAATTAGAGATACCAAGGGAACATTTCATGCAAAGATGGGCTCGATAAAGGACAGAAATGGTATGGACCTAACAGAAGCAGAAGATATCAAGAAGAGGTGGCAAGAATACACAGAAGAACTGTACAAAAAAGATCTTCACAACCAAGATAATCACGATGGTGTGATCACTCACCTAGAGCCAGACATCCTGGAATGTGAAGTCAAATGGGCCTTAGAAAGCATCACTATGAACAAAGCTAGTGGAGGTGATGGAATTCCAGTTGAGCTCTTTCAAATCCTGAAAGATGATGCTGTGAAAGTGCTGCACTCAATATGCCAGCAAATTTGGAAAACTCAGCAGTGGCCGCAGGACTGGAAAAGTCAGTTTTCATTCCAATCCCAAAGAAAGGCAATGCCAAAAAATGCTCAAACTACCACACAATTGCACTCATCTCACATGCTAGTAAAGTAATGCTCAAAATTCTCCAAGCAAGGCTTCAGCAGTATGAACTGTGAACTTCCTGATGTTCAAGCTGATTTTAGAAAATGCAGATGGAACCAGAGATCAAATTGCCAACATCTGCTGGATCATGGAAAAAATGAGAGAGTTCCAGAAAAACATCTATTTCTGCTTTATTGACTATGCCAAAGCCTTTGACTGTGTAGATGACAATGAACTGTGCGAAATTCTGAAAGAGATGGGAATACCAGACCACCTGATCTGCCTCTTGAGAAATCTGTATGCAGGTCAGGAAGCAACAGTTAGAACTGGACATGGAACAACAGACTGGTTCCAAATAGGAAAAGGAGGACGTCAAGGCTGTATATTGTCTCCCTGTTTATTTAACTTATATGCAGAGTACATCATGAGAAACGCTGGACTGGAAGAAACACAAGCTGGAATCAAGACTGCCAGGAGAAATCTCAATAAGCTCAGATATGCAGATGACACTACCCTTATTGCAGAGAGTGAAGAGGAACTAAAAAGCCTCTTGATGAAAGTGAAAGAGGAGAGTGAAAAAGTTGGCTTAAAGCTCAACATTCAGAAAACGAAGATCATGGCATCCAGTCCCATCACTTCATGGGAAATAGATGGGGAAACAATGGAAACAGTGTCAGACTTTATTTTTCTGGGCTCCAAAATCACTGCAGATGGTGACTGCAGCCATGAAATGAAAAGACGCTTACTCCTTGGAAGGAAAGTTATGACCAACCTACATAGCATATTCAAAAGCAGAGACATTACTTTGCCAACAAAGGTTCGTCTAGTCAAGGCTATGGTTTTTCCAGTGGTCATGTATGGATGTGAGAGTTGGACTGTGAAGAAAGCTGAGCGCCAAAGAATTGATGCTTTTGAACTGTGGTGTTGGAGAAGACTCTTGAGAGTCCCTTGGACTGCAAGGAGATCCAACCAGTCCATTCTGAAGGAGATCAGCCCTGGGATTTCTTTGGAGGGAATGATGCTGAAGCTGAAACTCCAGTACTTTGGCCACCTCATGCGAAGAGTTGACTCATTGGAAAAGACTGATGCTGGGAGGGATTGGGGGCAGGAGGAGAAGGGGAAGCCAGAGGATGAGATGGCTGGATGACATCACTGACTCGATGGACGTGAGTCTGAGTGAACTCTGGGAGTTTGTGATGGACAGGGAGGCCTGGTGTGCTGTGATTCATGGGGTCACAGAGTCGGACACGACTGAGCGACTGAACTGAACTGAACTGATACTCCATTAAATGTTATTACAAGACAATGGCTCTAATTCCCTGGGCTCTAAAATGTAGCCTTGTTGCTTGTCTGGTTGTGGGCTTGACTCTTGCCTTCTGTTCATCGTTAGTGAGGAAATATTGCTCACCCATAGTCCCGCTCTTCGACCGCTGAAGTAGCAAATTCCAGCCCAGCTGCAAGGACCATTTACAGACTACACTGCCAAGACCTTTTACCTTTCTGCTTTTCTTGAGCGCTTTCTTCCTGGAGACCATGGCTCCTGGGGACGCCCTTGGCCACTCCCGGATACTCTGAACTTCTTTGGCATTAGTTTCTAGGAGTGGCTATCTCTGATCTTTCAGATAAAGTTGATGAGGGAAAGGGGAGGGGAAAGAGTAATCTTGCTGCCTGTGATATCTGAATCTGGCAGGAGAGCAAGGGCTCTGAAGTTTTAGCCTCAGGAATCAGAATCAGCTGCAGGCGATTCCAGGCAACCACTCTCAGTGTTTAATTTTTTTTTTAAATTTTATTTTATTTTTAAACTTTACATAATTGTATTAGTTTTGCCAAGTATCAAAATGAATCCGCCACAGGTATACATGTGTTCCCCATCCTGAACCCTCCTCCCTACTCCCTCCCCATTCCATCCCTCTGGGTCGTCCCAGTGCACCAGCCCCAAGCATCCAGTATCGTGCATTGAACCTGGACTGGCAACTCGTTTCATACATGATATTTTACATGTCTCAATGCCATTCTCCCAAATCTTCCCTCCCTCTCCCTCTCCCACAGAGTCCATAAGACTGTTCTATACATCAGTGTCTCTTTTGCTGTCTCGTACACAGGGTTATTGAATAGATCTGAGGTAAGACTTGAGAATCTGCATTTCTAACAAGTTTTCAAGTAATGCTGATGCTACTGACCCAAAAAGGCTTCCCTGGTGGCTCAGTGGTAAAGAATCACCTGCCAATGCAGGAGACACCAGTGAGATCCCCTGGAGGAGGAAATGGCAACTCACTCTAGCACTCTTGCCTGGAGAATTCCATGGACCAAGGAACTTGACGGGCTAGAGTCCTTGGGGTCACAAAAGAGTCAGGCGCGACCTACTTTGAGGTCCACGGCAGAAGAAGGATATCTGCCCTTTTCTCTGATTAGTAAGACACCATGAGTCAAAGCAGACAGCAGTGAGTGGCGAGGGCCCTTTTTTTCCCACTTGGCTTCTACATCATTAAGCCAGACTTGAATAGTTTTTCTCTGGTTGGAAGAGATTAAAACTTCTATAATTCATGTATCTGTGGATTTTGGCTTTTGGGAATCATCATTATAGATATTTCAGTGAGAAAAAGATAGTTTAAGGGCCACTAGCCAGACACCTTTTTTAACCTTTTAAAATGAAGCTTGTAAACATCATTTTTTAAAACAGCATAATATTCCATCCGAGGGATGTTCCATGATCACTTCATCATTCTTCTAACATGGAACTCTCAGGTTATTATCAAATTTTCAGTATGAGTAGGTAAAGTGACATTGAACACCTTTATAAATGAAGTCATTTCTGCATCTTCAGATCATTTCCCTTAGGATATTATGAAAAGAATAATTACTGACCCCTTTTATGGCTACAGATACAAATTGTCAAATTCTTTCCTCTAAGGTGTGTTGTAGCAATAAATATTCTCATGGGGGGAAAGCCTCTATTTTGTTAATCTAATATAGGAAAACGTGCAGTATCTCGTTGTTTTAGTTTGCTTTTCTTAGTTTACTCTTATTTTTCATCAAGGAATGTATCTACCCTCACCTTCCCTACACAAAGCTTTCCTGGAACCAGACACACTGTTTGCTTAAATTGGGAAAAATTCTTTATATAATATCAAATTATAAATTATGTAAAAATGTACTTGGAAAATATTAACCATATTGCTAACATTGTTGTTTCTGGGTGGTAGCTGCTGCGGCTAAGTGGCTTCAGTCGTGTCTGACTCTGTGTGACCCCATAGACGGCAGCCCACCAGGCTCCCCCGTCCCTAGGATTCTCCAGTCAAGAACACTGGAGTGGGTTGCCATTTCCTTCTCCAGTGCATAAAAGTGAAAGTGGAGTCACTCAGTCGAGTCCAACTCTTCGCAACCCAGTGGACTGCAGCCTACCAGGCTCTTTCGTCCATGGGATTTTCCAGGCAAGAGTACTGGAGTGGGGTGCCATTGCCTTCTCTGGGTGGTAGAATTATTATTTATTTTTTTCTTTTTCATACTTTGTGCTAATTTTTCTAAATTTTGTAAGGTACTCAGAAAATGCTAATATACTTGCAAAGTGAAAAGTAAAAGCAATAAGAGTAAAATACAGTTTTAAGCGTCTGTCTACAATGTTGGAGACGCGGGTTCAATCCCTGGGTCGGGAAGATCCCCTGGAGAAGGACATGGCAACCCACTCCAGTATTCTTGCCTGGAGAACCCCATGGGCAGAGGAACCTAGTGGGCTACAGTCCATGGGGTCAGAAAGAGTTGGACACGACTGAGCGATGTCACTTTTGACTGTTGTTGTTTAGTTGGTACATTGTGTCTGAATCTTTTGCGACCCCATGGACTGTAGCCCACCAGGCTCCTCGGCCCATGGGATTCTCCAGGCAAGAATACTGGAGTGGGTTGCCATGTCCTTCTCCAGGGGATCTTCCCGACCCAGGGATTGAACCTGCATCTCCTGCATTGGCAGATGGATTCTTTACTGCTGAGCCACCAGAGAAGTTCCAAGAATAAAACAGTCCTTCATAACCAAGCCCTGAGCTCAGCTATTGGCAAGTGAGTTTAGTGGAGCTGGAAGGAAGCTTGGGGAACAATGATCTTAGTACCTCCTTTTCCTGGTAAGAAAGTGAGGCCAAGAAATGTTTAATGGTTTGCTGGAAGTCATGATGGTGAGTGAAACAACAAGGAAGAGAAATCAGACCCATCCATATGGTTTTCCTAACAAATTATGTGCCTTTTCAGGTAGTTCAAGTTTGTGCAAAATTTATATAGATTAATGTAAATACCTAAATCTGAGCAAGACATAGGAGTTTCTTAATTTATCCCTAGCTTTAAGGATGTTTAATTTTACGACACAGAAATGTCTTTTAGAAGAATGACAATTTGTAGAGAACAGTAGCAAACAAATAGCATTGTCTACTCTTAAAATGGCTGTGAGTACCCTATATACATATTGGCTTGAAGCTATCTATATGTTCTGCTCCATATAAATTTATAATTTTCCATGTTCTCCTGGATACCTGATCCATGCAAATAGCCAGAAGTCAACAAAGTGGGTCCCGTAACTTTTAGGATCCAATCCAGTTCCAGGCAGAGAGACTTTGTTACCTGAAGAGGCTTCCTGGTTTTGTGCAACAGTTCCCAAGTGCAAGTCACTGGAATTTCACAGCTGAGCTGAAGCTTTTGTAATTCTAGTCAAAATGTACCCATTTGAAGCAATGTAAGGGAATTAAAAGACTCTTACTCCTTGGAAGGAAAGTTATGACCAACCTAGATAGCATATTGAAAAGCAGAGACATTACTTTGCCAACAAAGGTCTGTCTAGTCAAGGTTATGGTTTTTCCAGTAGTCATGTACAGGTGTGAGTGTTGGACTGTGAAGAAAGCTGAGCACCGAAGAATCGATGCTTTTGAACTGTGGTGTTGGAGAAGACCCTTAAGAGTCCCTTGGACTGCAAGGAGACCCAACCAGTCCATTCTAAAGGAGATCAGTCCTGGGTGTTCATTGGAACGACTGATGCTGAAGCTGAAACTCCAATACTTTGGCCACCTTATGCGAAGAGTTGACTCATTGGAAAAGACACTGATGCTTGGAAGGATTGGGGGCAGGAGGAGAAGGGGACGACAGAGGATGAGATGGCTGGATGGCATCACCGACTCGATGAACATGAGTTTGAGGGAGGCCTGGTGTGCTGCAATTCATGGGGTCGCAAAGAGTCGGACACGACTGAGCAACTGAACTGAACTGAAGGGCTTCCTTGGCAGGTCAGTGGTAAAGAATCCACCTGCTACTACAAGAGACTTGGGTTCGATCCCTGGGTCAGGGAGATCCCTCAGGGAGATCCCCTGGAGGAGGAAATGGCAACCAGTATCCTGACATTCTAAATGGCAACCAGAACTCCAGTATTCTTGCCTGAGAAATCCAGAAGAGCCTGGCAGGCTAGAGTCCATGGGGTTGCAATGAGTTGGATGTGACTTAGTGACTAAACAACAACAGCCAATAAAAATAAGGATATATAATATGTTATTAATAAAGCTGCATTTATTCACTCTTTTGGTGTTAAAAATATTCTCTTATGAAATGATGGTGAAGGGGTGTGTGTGTGTATCTGTGTGTGTCAATGTTCTTACTTAGAAAAATACAAATTTGCCAATCTTTTGTTGACCTTCAAAATGCTTTAAAAAATTTACTGTTCTGTGGAATTTCAAAATCTGGGACTTTGAAATACTGACAGTTTTAGACGTGATTTAGAAGAATTAGAGCTCAAAACCTGGTGCAGCCACATATTTTGAGAAAGTTCTTAGTTCCTCTGAGTCTGCCTTTATTCAACTGTAGAGAAGGTGATATTTCTCTCAGGAAGATTAAATATTCTCATAAAACATCCAGAGAAACTGCTGGCACATAATTTCCTCCAGATATACCTGCTACAAAGTGAGGGCAAAGTACAAGACAGTCATCATTTGGCTATTGGTTGTGTGAAGATAACTGGCAAATCAATAGATTGGTTGATCATTGGCTCCATATTCCTTTGTTAATACTTAGCATCATATAGTCATTAAAAATGTCTATTAGAGTGAAGAAATTTATTTTTAAATCATTTCTATAATTTTCTCATTATAATCATATCTTTTAGAAATTAGGTCTTAAAGCTTTCACTGTGTGTTGCTAGTAGCAATTTTCTGATTGCTTATACTCTGAGAACTTTAGGTTTACTCCAAAAAGATGATTGTTGAAGTCATGATCAATATTATGATCCTGAGTGTACTTGTTGTTGTTCAGTCACTCAGTCGTGTCTGACTTTGTGACCCCATGGACTGCAGCATGCCAGGCTTCTCTGTCCTTCACCATCTCCTGGAGCTTGTTCGAACTCATGTTGGGTGAGTTGATGAGGCCATCCAACCATCTCATCCTCTGTCATCCCCTTCTCCTCCCACCTTCAATCTTTCCCAGCATCAGGGTCTTTCCAATGAGTCAGCTCTTCACATCAGGTGGCCAAAGTATTGGAGCTTCAGTTTCAGCATCAGGCCTTCCAATGAATATTCAGGGTTGATTGCCTTTAGGATTGACAGGTTTGATCTCCTTGAAGTCCAAGGGACTCTCAAGAGTCTTCTCCAGCACCACAATTTGAAAGCATCAGTTCTCAGCCTTCTTTATAGTCCAACTCTCACATCCATACATGACTACTAGAAAAACCATAGCTTTGACTAGATGGACCTTTGTTGGCAAAGTGATGTCTCTGCTTTTTAATATGCTGTTTGGGTTTGTCATAGCTTTTCTTCCAAGGAGCAACTGTCTTTTAATTTCATGGCTGCGGTTACTGTCTGCAGTGATTTTGGAGTATGTATTACTTTATTTGGAGAAGGCAATGGCAACTCACTCCTGTACTCTTGCCTGGAAAATCCCATGGATGAAGGAGCCTGACAGACTGCAGTCCATGGGGTCGCGAAGAGTCAGACACGACTGAGCGACTTCACTTTCACTTTTCACTTTCATGCATTGGAGAAGGAAATGGCAACTCACTCCAGTGTTCTTGCCTGGAGACTCCCAGGGACGGCAGAGCCTGGTGGGCTGCCGTCTATGGGGTCGCACAGAGTCGGACACGACTGAGGCAACTTAGCAGCATTACTTTATTAAAGCTTAATTTTGTGCCAAATATTTCTGGATCCAACAAAGCAAGATGAACATCCTAATTAATAGAAGAGCAGAGGGCAGAAGCTGGTGACAATGTCCCTGTGTTTATGGAGAGCCCACTTGGTGGCTGTCACTCATGGTGCCCTGGCTTCTTTGTCTCTGTCTCTGCCTCTGTTCTCTCTCCCTGCTCGGCTCTGACCAGGCTCTATCACTCTCCTTAATGGTTCAACCCCTGGGGTGACTTGCTGTCTTGATTCCATGTCATCCCTTCACCTTCTAGGCCTTTGAAATAACCTCTCAAAGTCTTCACCAATCCTTCACTTCTAACAGAGAAACTCTGACACCTCATTTAGTCATGAACTCATCCCTGACAGACTGCATGTTGTTAGGATTTTTCAGTTTTTTCTTAATGTCAGTAATTTACATCTGAGCCCTTCAATTAGGAGTAAATATTTATTTTACTATAGTCCAGAAACATCCTTGCTTTTGGAGGTTGTTGTGGATGGTGCAGTTATGATTTTTAAAAAAAATATGTTGTTGTTGTTCAGTCACTAAATTGTGTCTGACTCTTTGTGACCCCATGGACTGCAGCACACCAGGCTTCCCTGTCCTTCACTATCTCCCAGAGTTTTCTCAGGATCATGATTTATTCCTGCTTTTCTGTATTTTTCTCTTTGGGAAGAATTTCTTGATCTTACATATCAAGCTATGATGTGCTACTTTGATGTGTAAATAGAACATCAATATGCACTTATTAATGACTTCTGTGATGTAAGTAAGGGTTATCATAGAAGTCATTAATAAGTGCATATTTATCTTCTGGCTTCAACAAGTAATAGGGCTCCCCCCCACCCCCCCACTCATTTATTAAGACACAAATCCCACAGAGTTTGTAATACTGGCCAACTACTATGGCCACTTGATGCGAAGAACTGACTCACCGGAAAAGACCCTGACGCTGGGAAAGCTTGAAGGCAGGAGGAGAAGTGGGTAACAGAGGATGAGATGGTTGGATGGCATCACCGACTCAATGGACATGGGTTTGGGTGGGCTCTGGGAGTTGGTGATGGACAGGGAGGCCTGGTGTGCTGCCATCCATGGGGTCGCAAAGGGTCAAACATGACTGAGCAACTGAATTGAACTGAACTGAGCTGATGTATGAGTGGCAGCCAGCTGATAAAGAACAAATAATGCCCAAGTAGGGAAGACCTAACAGATAACACACTCTGGGTGTCAGCATTGAAACTAAAGTCATGGGATCAAAGAATGCTGATGCATCTTTGGGCGAATGTTTGGGGGGTCATCTTGGAACAAATTGTGCAAGCAAGGTTGAGGAGCCATTTTATTAGGTACTTAATAGATGTGAGGGTCTTTTGTTGAATTCTGAATATATAAGATGAAAAAAGCTCCGTCTCTTGGACAGGGTTTAAGGTAGAAAGACAGGGGTAAACACAGAGTTGAAGAACTGTGAAAGCGTCTATGGTAGATGTCTGTTCATACCATGTTCTTATCTAAAAGCTCAATGCCACGTGCTGAGAAGTTGTGATGGAAAAGAATCTCCCCTCACATCTGTTTTTTTCCTAGGGTTTTTTTGGGTTCCTTGAACCTCATTCTTTGGGGTGACTTTTGGCTTTATTGTTTTATTTTTTTTTTTTTGGCAAGCCTGATAAATCATGTCTTTTCCACTGACATAATTCTGAAACTACATCCCTGGGTACAGTGTGGAACTCGGCACTTCCCAGGGTCCAATGACGTGTTGTGATGGAGCCAGTGGACGAAGCCCAGAATGTCCCCAGGCAATGCGTGGGATTTCACTCTCCTCCAGGCGGTCCAGTTCCTGTACACTGTGGGTGTCACCGATTCCAGATGCCGGAATTGGAGGAGCAGAACTATGTTCTTTGTTTCAAAGCAGGTGGGCGGTTTGTTCAATCCCAGGGGCCTTTGGACTGTGAGATATAGGCTGAGAGAGCCAGTTATCTGAAACAAAGGTGGCTGGCCCAGACAGGCTGAGGGCCCAGCAGGGAGGGAAGAGAAGGAGGAGAACGCCTTCCAAGAAGAAGCTGAAAATTGACCTAGTTATTCTGATGGCACGCTCGGCTGGCTGCCTTTCGCTTCCAGGCCAAGTCCAGATTCTCTGACATGAAACAGAAGCACTCACTGCCAAGGACTGGAAGATCGGAGACTTTTCAAGTGTTTTCTTTCTTTCTTCCTGCTTTTTTTTTTTTTTTGTAGTAAGGAATATCTGCTCTATCAAGGAAGAGCTGTCCTCAAGCTGCTGAAGACAGCAACAGTAATTCGACTGATCTGAGTTCCATCAGGGAGCGCAGAGCGGAGTGGACAAGCAGAGGGCGAGAGGCAAAGCCATCTGTTTCCATGCCCCACTTGCTCTGGGATCTGGAGACCCACGGAGACCCGAGGGGAAGAGCGTGGGTAGAGTGTGGGGGCTGAAGAAATGGGGGTGGGTACAGCCCCGCCCTGGTATGTTTGGGAGCTCTCTGCCAATAGCACACACACCTCCTTTAATGATGAGAACTGGATTTTTTCCTTTTTCCCCACAACTCTCTATCTCCATATTTCTTTTGGGCCATTTCTTGGGCTTGTAGGTCAAACTGTAGCGCAAGATTGATCACCAGTGGCACTATTGACGTTTGGAGCCAGGCAATTGTTATTGAAATGTGATCGGGGGACTGTCCTGTGTGTTTACAAAGTTTAGCAGCATCTCTGGGTACTTCCCCAACAAACCCTGAAGTTTTAAATTGAAGTATCGTTGCTTTACAATGTTATGTCAATTTCTGCTGTACAGCAAAGTGACTCAGTTTTACATACATATCCATATATTCTACATTCTTTTAACATATTTTTTCCATTGTGGTTTATCACAGGATGTTGAATATAGTTCCCTGTGCTATACAGTAGGGCCTTATTGTTTACCCATCCTCTATATAAATAGTTCACATCTGCTGAGCCCAAACTGCCAATTTACCGCCCCCCCCCACCCCCCTGTTTTTTAGATTTCTGCTGGTAAAGTTTTTGGAGGAGGCTGGGTTCTGTTGTCTGTTGTTAAACTTGTTGGTATTCGAGCTTAAATTTGTTGGTGCTAGAGCTTCGTTTCATCCACTTTCCTGAAAAAGCCAACTTTTAAATGGCCTCATTTGTTACTTCAAGCAGACTTTGTAACTGAAGTGGAATATACATTCAGAAAAGTGCACAAGTCATGTGTACAGCCTGATGAATTTTCAGAACATGAACACACTCACTCTGTCAAGAAACGGAACCCTGGAGCACTCCCAAGCCCATATCATGACTCCTCGCTTTGGCATCCCCTTTCAAGTTCACTGATTTATAACACTGTACATCACTTGAGCCTGGTTTTGAACTTTATAGGAATGGAATCATACTGTGTATTTTCTTTGGCTCCTGGATGTTCCCTCAGCATTAAGTTGTGGAATTCATCCATGCCATTGCAGGTAGTAGCAGTTAGTTCCTGCTCATTGCTCCATAATGACCAGTTTGGGGAATATGCCTCATTTTCTATATCCATTTTACTGTTCATGGGTACTTGTGCACTTTGCAGATTTTGCACACTTTGAATTGTGCTTCTATAAACATTTTTGTACCTATCTTTTGTTGACTGCATATACACATGTCTTTTGGGAGTAACATTCCCAGGTGATAGAGAGCTCACAGGTGAATACTTCTGGTTTCTCAAAGTGGTTCTACTCATTTAGCTCCCTCCAGCTGAGGATGAGAATTCTGATTGTCCCAAGTTCTCTCCAACATTTGGTATGTTTTGAGAAGGCAATGGCAACCCACTCTAGTACTCTTGCCTGGAAAATCCCATGGATGGAGGGGCCTGGTAGGCTGCAGTCCATGGGGTCACTAGGAGTCGGATATGACTGAGCGACTTCACTTTCACTTTTCACTTTCATGCATTGGAGAAGGAAATGGCAACCCACTCCGGTGTTCTTGCCTGGAGAATCCCAGGGACAGGGGAGCCTGGTGGGCTGCCGTCTATGGGGTCACACAGAGTCGGATATGACTGAAGCGACTTAGCAGCAGCAGCAGCAGCTTTTTAATTGTAGCCATTATCATGGTTAAAGCCATGATAATGGCTACATGGTTAATGTAGCCATTATCATCTCACCAGTGTGGTGAGATGACTTATCCTGATGACTGGTTAAGCTGACCACCGTTACATCCGATTTGGTAATGGGCCTCTTTTCATCTTCTTTTTTCCAGGTTTATGGAGCTATAATTGACAGAAAGATGGTAAGATATTTAAAGTATGCAACATGGTGATTCAGTACATGTCTACATTGTGAAGAGTCCCATCGTTGAGTTCATTAACACATCTATCACATCATATATATTTTCTTTAAGGAGAACACACCTTCAGTTCTCATCAAAGTTATAATAGAATTTAGGGTTGTCAGCTGTGGTCACCATGTTCTATGTTACATCCTCAGACCTTATTATAACTGAGAGTTTGCTCCATTTAACTAATCTCTCCCTCTTTCTCCCCATCCCCAGCCGCTGGAAATCACCATTCTGTTTCCTGTTTCTACAAGTTCAACTTTGTTGTTGCTCAGTCGCTAAGTCGTGTCCGACTCTTTGCAACCCCATGGACTGCAGCACACCAGGCTTTCCTGTCCTTCACTATGTCCTGGAGTTTGCTCCAAGTCATGCCCATTGAGTTGGTGAGGTGATGCCATCCAAAAACATCTCTTCCTCTGTCACCCCCTTCTCCTCCTGCCTTCAATCTTTCCCAGTACCAGGGTCCTTCCCAAGGAGTTGGTTCTTCGCATTAGATGCTCAGAGTATTGGAGCTTCAGCTTCAGCGTCAGGCCTTTCAATGAATATTCAGGGTTGATTTCCTTTAGGATTGACTGGTTTGATCTTGCTGTCCAAGGGACTCTCAAGAATCTTCTCCAGCACCATAATTTGAAAGCATCCGTTCTTTGGTGCTTAGCTGCCTTTAGGGTCCAAGTTTGTTTTTTAGATTCCGCATATTGTTATAGGGCCCGTGGGCCCTGACCCTGAGGGAGGGGCCGCCCTGTGAGCGTGAGAACCCGAGTGGGGTCAGAGGTTGCGCCCCGCCCACAGTCAGCTCCCAGGAGTCCCTGCGGCACAGAGGGCGGGGGGCGTTCGTGGCTTTCTTCCCAGAGGCCTCCGGGCCCTGTGGTCTCAGGGCCGGCGGGTGAACTAGGGCCTGGGGACAGCCTGGGTCCTGGGTCCTGCGGCACCCGAGACCCCCAGGCTGAGCAGGCCCAGGACTTGAAGTGGCAGAGAACCCCTCCGCCATCCCAGCCTCCTCATGGAGGAGGCCGTCTCCGTGGGTCCCGGTCTCTGGAGGCCTCGGCACCTGGAGGATATGGACACTGCGGCTCAGGTAACAGCTTCCTCCAGCACTTTACCACTTTATTGACATGCCTTTTAAGAGTTATGTGATTTGTTTACCTTTGGCTCTGCTGGGTCTTCGTTCCTGTGTGGGCTTTTACTCTTGGTACAGTGCGCGGGGGCAACTCTTGTGTGTGGGCTTCTCATTGCAGGGGCTTTTCTTGTTGTGGAGCGGGGGGCTCAGAATTGGGGTCCACTGGGGCTTTGCTGCTCTGCAGCACGTGGGATCCTCCCTGACCTGGAATCGAGCCTGTGTCTCCTCCTGCATGGGCAGGCAGATTCTTCAAAAACCACCACTGAGCCACCAAGGAAGACCCCGAACTTATGTGACTTTTAACAGCAAGTTTGTGGACTAGGTAAGACAGGAATTATTTATACCCAATGTCCAGTAAAGAAAATAAAACTCCAAGGAGAAAAGATAGCTTCTCAAGGTCCCTCTAGTAGGTGGCTGACTGGACTTCAAGGGCTGTGTCTCCATGCCGGTGACTTCACTGCTGTTCTTAGCTGTTCTTCCTTGTATGACATCTATAATAGGAACGATTTTAGGTTGTTTGGCTTCTGAGAGTATGACGGAGGTGTGTGAGGATAAAATAGTTCTTTCAGCTTGATGGTGCTGAGTTATGGTATTTAGAGGATCAGAAAAAGTGAAAAAGGCAGGGACACAAATAAGCCTGTGACATAGAGAGCAGTTTGGTTATCACAAAATAATAAGGCCTGAAAGAAGGGAATTCACAGAGGTCAGTTATATTTCATGTGAAATGAGTTAAGTGGCCCTTTTGTGCCACAATGGGAGCCTTGAACACAGAGTAATTAGTCAAGAAATTAATAATACATTGGCCACTGTCAATGCTTTTCTGTGAATTACAGAACAGTATGCCCTAGAGTCTTTTGGAGTTTGACTTGGGAGTCATGGAAGTTTTAAATTTTTTAAATGTTTCTGATTATTATTAAACTTCATGACTGAATTTATCTGAATCTTATTTTAATTTAGAACTTTTTTTTATTTTTTGATGGGCACTGAGTGTCTTGCAGGATCTTAGTTCCCAGACCAGGGAGTGAACCCATGTCTGGCAGTGAAAGTGCAGAGTCATAACCAGTGGACCACCAGGAAACTCCCTAGAGCTTTGAATTTATTTAAAATTTATCTCTGTGTCTCTCTCCTCTCTCTTTCCCTCTTTCCCTCCCTCTTCCTTCTTTCCTTCCTCTGTTTTCTTCCTTCCTTCCTTTTTATCCCCCCTTCCTTCCTTCATCCTTTTTTCTTTCTTCCTATTCTTCCTATAGTTTTTCTCTCTGGGCCCTCTTTTTTGGAAATAATGTAATTTATGGGCAAAAAGGAGTACATCAAGGCTGTATATTGTCACCCTGTTTATTTAACTTATATGCAGAGTACATCATGAGAAACGCTGAATTGGAAGAAACACAAGCTGGAATCAAGATTGCCTGGAGAAATATCAATAACCTCAGATATGCAGATGACACCACCCTTATGGCAGAAAGTGAAGAGGAACTCAAAAGCCTCTTGATGAAAGTGAAAGTGGAGAGTGACAAAGTTGGCTTAAAGCTCAACATTCAGAAAACGAAGATCATGGCATCTGTTCCCATCACTTCATGGGAAATAGATGGGGAAACAGTGGAAACAGTGTCAGACTTTATTCTTCTGGGCTCCAAAGTCACTGCAGATGGTGACTTCAGCCATGAAATTAAAAGACGCTTACTCCTTGGAAGGAAAGTTATGACCAACCTACATAGCATATTCAAAAGCAGAGACATTACTTTGCCATCAAAGGTTTGTCTAGTCAAGGCTATGGTTTTTCCTGTGGTCATGTATGGATGTGAGAGTTGGACTGTGAAGAAGGCTGAGCGCCGAAGAATTGATGCTTTTGAACTGTGGTGTTGGAAAAGACTCTTGAGAGTCCCTTGGACTGCAAGAAGATCTAACCAGTCCATTCTGAAGGAGATCAGCCCTGGGATTTCTTTGGAAGGACTGATGCTAAAGCTGAAACTCCAGTCCTTTGGCCACCTCATGTGAAGAGTTGACTCATTGGAAAAGACTCTGATGCTGGGAGGAATTGGGGGCAGGAGGAGAAGGGGACGACAGAGGATGAGATGGCTGGATGGCATCACTGACTCGATGGACGTGAGTCTGAGTGAACTCTGGAAGTTGGTGATGGACAGGGAGGCCTGGCGTGCCGCGATTCATGGGGTCGCAAAGAGTTGGACACTACTGAATGACTGATCTGATCTGATCTGAATCATCTATGTCTTCCCCCAAATTTCTAGTCCCGTTGGTACAGTACCTGGGAGTCACGTGTCTTGGACACACACCTAGTGGGGGATTAAATTGCACATAATAAATTATGCTGGATGGTGTGTCCTTTTTTTCTGTCATCCTACACCCAGCTGTCCATCACTTAATACGTGATTGTCCTCTGCCTAAATCACCTTCAGTATTCTCTTGTTACTACCCTGTGCTTACTATTCTTCCCACTCCTGGGAAAATAGAAGAGGGCCACTCCTGACCTCTTCCTTGGTAGGTCACATTCTATCAACCCCTTTTAGAGAACTACCCCTAAATTTGGAAGAGTAGTTAATTTGACTGTCTGGAGTCTGACTGCTTGACCAGCAGAACATGGTGGAAGTGAGCAGCCTCCAACCCCAGTCCTTTAGGGATTGTTGAGTACAGCTCCTAATGTCTTAGAAAACCTCAAAACCCAGCTGCCAGGCTGTAATGAAGCTCAGGCAGCTTCCTGAGATGCCTTTGTGGGAGGAACTGAGTACCCAGGAAATAAGTACCCAATAACTCTGGCTGAACTCCCAGCTGATGGTTAAGACCAACTTGCCACTCATGAGTGAGACAATTGGGAAGTAGATTCCTTGTCTCAGATAATTCTGTGTTGAGCAGAGACATCCTGTCCTGCCCGGCTGTGCCCAAATTGCACATTAGTGGATGAAATAAATGATAGTTGTTAATCAACAAGGCTCTCAGACCTCAACATTCCATCAGTGACTAGTACACAAAGCTGATGAATCCTCCTCTATGTGCCTCTCTGTGCCACCAAGTTGCTGCTTTCTGATCATGTTTGTTTTACTGAAGGAAAAATGGGGTGTGTTCCCACTAAGTCTTCCTTAGCTCTGTGGTGGGCCCCCTTCCTAAGGGGGAGAGGTCTGTGGGGTGCTTCTAACTTGACTGTTGACTTCGGCGTGTGGGAGTCAAGCCTCTGGGGAGAATCAGCAGGCCACGTGCAGGCTCCCTTGTGGTATCAGAGGGGCGGGGCCTGCTTTCCTCTTAGGGTTGCCACCCTCTTCCCTTTCTCCATCTGTGATGTTTTATTTACTGCCAGTGATCATTTATACTCGCACCCCAATCTTCTCCCTCTTTCCCCGGCTCCACAATCCAACTCCTTTTATACAGGACTCTTCTCCCCCAGTGGCTCACAGTCCAAGGTGCATATTAGGATTACCTATGAATCTTAAAATACAAGAACTTAGGACCCACACCAGGAGATTCTAAAGCCAAACATTTGGGTATTTGGCTTGGACATGTGTGTTTTTAAAGAAACGTCACAGGTGATTCTTTGAAGGTCACTGTCTGAGACACCCTGCAAATATATCCTTGGATTAAGCTTTATGTGCCTTGTACTTTGCAGGCATTTGACGTGACTTCAGGGCCAGTGTTGCTCATTCCTCTGCTGTATAATGAAAAAATTTTAAATGTTAGCCTTGCTCAAGTTTTTACTTTCTAGGCCATGAGTTTCACTTGAAATTTCTGTCTTCTCACATTGTCTGCTGCTTTCTGAGCCAAGAGCTGTTCATTTTCCAATGAGCGTTTAATCAGATCTGTGTACAATGAGATGATTAATACTTGCAGATGCAAAGATTTGAGGATAAAAGTGATGCCTTCTCCCTTAAATAACAGACTGCATGGAACAGGCCATTTCCTCAGCTCCCGTTTCCTTCTCTTCGACATGTTCACATTCACACACTCTTCTTTGCGTGTCCTTAGAAACTTTATCCTTCCCTACCAAGTCACCGTACCGTCTTTAAGAACCTTTGCGATGCCATTCCCCACGAAGTCTCTGCTGACTGCTGCAGAGTTGGCTCTGCTTATGACCCCCTGGCATTCACCTTATCAGTTTCTGCAGGTGACCTCCTACCACAGGCCCCTTCCACTCTCTACTAAGCCTTCCTCTTGCTCCTGTACAAGGTAGGCTGTAAGTTCTACACCTTTCTCAGTCAAAGATAGAAGGGCGTTGAGTGAAACAACTTTGCTTGTGCAGTTTGTTTTTCTTGTTTTTTTTTTTTTAATTTAAATTTTATTTTATCGTGGAGCATTGTTGATTTACAATGTTGTATTAGTTTCATGTGTACAGCAAGGTGGTTCAGTTATACTGTGTTTATTATACATATGCTGTATACTGTATTTATTCTTTTGCAGATTCTTTTCTCATGTAGGTTATCACAGAGTATTGAGTATAGTTCCCTGTGCTGTACAGTAGGTCCTTGTTGATTATCTATTTTGTATTTAGTACTGTGTACATGTTGATCCCTAACTCCTAGTTTATTCCTCCCCCCTTCCTCTTTGGTAACCATGAATTTGCTTTCTATGTCTGTGGGTCTGTTTCAGTTTTGGAAATAAGTTCATCTACATCATTTAAAACTTTTTATTATTATTTTTAAAACTTTGTTTATTTTTGGCTTCGCTGGATCTTCCTTGCTGCATGTGGGCTTTATACAGTTGTGGCAAGTGGGGGCTACTCTCTAGTTGCAGTGCACGGGCTTCTTGCAGAGCATGGTCTCTAGGGCATATGGGCTTAGGAGTTGCATCACATGGGCTTAGTTGCCCTGCAGCATGTGGGATCTTTCTGGGCCAGGGATTGAACCCATGTGCCCTGCATTGGTAGGCGGATTCTTAACCACTGGACCACCAGCGAAGTCTGTATCCTTTCTTTTAGATTACACATATGAGTGATAGATGTATTTGTGACTTATTTCACTTAGTATGATCATCTCTCAATCCATCCACGTTGCTGCAAATGGCATTATTTCATTTTTTTTATGGCTAAGTAATATTCCATTATATGTAGGTACCACATCTTCTTTATCCATTCATCTGTCAATGGACATTTAGGTTGCTTCTGTGTCCTGGCTATTGGAAACAGTGTTGCTATAAACATTGGGGTGCATGTATCTTTTCAAATTATGATTTTCTCTGAATACATGCCCAAGAGTGGGATTGCTGGACTGTAGGGTAGTTCTATTTTTAGCTTTTGAAGGAACCTCCATACTGTTCTCCACAGGGGCTGTACCAGTTTACATTCCCACCAGCAGGTAGGAGGGTTCCCTTTTCTCCACACCCTCTCCAGCATTTGTTATTTGTAGGCTTTGTGATGATGGTCATTCTGACTGCTGTGGGGTGGTACTTGGACTGTCTCTGGGAGTTCCCAACAGGAAGGAGCAAGTCAGGTGCCCACAATGGTACTGTTGTTTCCATTTCCTCACTCTTGCCTTTTAATCTAGTATTCCTCCTGGTTTGCTGCCCAAATAAATTACTTCCACTCCAATCTTTGCCTTTGGTTATAACTTCTCAAGAAATTACTTAAGATGGTGACCATCTTCCCAACACTGGCACTCAACTGAAAAACTTGATTCTCTCTGGTTTTATAGATGAGGATATTGTTTTCCCCATCAGATCATGAGGACTGTCAGAGCTGGAGACGGGTCTTATAACTGACTCCTGCGAGTCATTCTGAGCAGCCTCGCACATTGCTGAACCCACAGACTTGCTTCTAACTGTGCGGGATGTGTGACAGAGGCGGACTTGCAGAATGGACACGCATCATTATTGGCTCTTGATACATGGATCCTGAAAAGAGAACTATAACAGGAAACATGATTCCTTAGGAACTGCTTTTAAAAAGCAGATTGAAGATTTCAAGGAGAAAGAATAGTCCTGGAAGGTCTTACCTTGCTTCACAGGAGCAGGGAGGAGGGATGGAGGAGGAAGGAATCCTTCAGTATGTGTTTCAAGGTAACCTGCAGTATTTGATGAAGAAAGCGCCTGCTCCTCTGAGTACATCAAAAAGAAGATGTTCTTATAATTCTGAAGCAGGAGTGCATGACAAATTGCCTGGGGTTTCAAAGGAAAGGAAATGTGCATTTGTCTTAGTCTTCTGATCGAGCCTGAAAATTATTTAGAAAACTGGGTAATTTTCAGCAAGTTACTGTGTGAGATCTATTAGGGAGATACCAACTAATGTGACCTCTTCAGTAGGGCAACTTCAGAAAGGACAGAAGCTATTCTAAGTTGCCTTGTTCTACTGGTAAGAAGAAAAGAAGGCAGTGTTTAGAAGAGGCTGTTAGCTATACCTGCTCCATCCAAGGATGTTACGGTAAGTGTAGGCCACCTAACTTACAGGACAATATCAGCATATTGAAGAAACCTGTATCAGTATGCTGCCTAACTGCAGTTGCCAATTGTTTTTCCATCATGTTGCAGAATGCTTCTGACCAGTTAAATTAATTTTGTAGTTAATTTTGTAAGTAATCGCTAAATCTCCACAACCTACCTGTAAGAAAGAGATTGAAATCTTCTCACATGACTTTCCCCCCATTTTTCACGAAACCTATTTACAGACAATAAAAATTACCCCTTATACATGTATAGTTCAGTGATTTTTGGTAAATATGTCATCCTTATAGTACAACTTTGGGACATTGCCATCCCTGCAAAATTCTCTGCTGAGCTCATTTGCAGATCACTGGACCACTCCCAGCTCCAGGCACCCACTAAACTGCTTCCTGTCCGTATAAGTTTGTGATTTTCTGAACATTTGATAAAAATGGAATTACATACAATGTGTAATTTTTGCTGGCTTCTTTTACTTAACATGTTTACAAAAATATTGGAGTATATAGTTGATTTGCAGCGTTGTGTTTCAGGTGTACAGCATAGTGATGTCGTTAAACATACATGTGTAGTCATTATTCTTTCAGAGGATTTTCCCAATAGGCTTTAACAGAATATTGAGTAGGGTACTATACAGTAGGCCCCTATTGATTATCTGTGTACGTCAGTCCCAAGTTTCTATGTTATCCCTCCCTGTCATGTTTCTCCTTTGGTAACCATAAATTTGTTCTTGAAATCTGTGAGTCTGTTTTTGTTTTGCTAGTAAGTTTATTTATATCATTTAAAAATTAGATTCCACATATAAGTGATATCACGTGGTATCTGTCTTTCTCTTTCTGACTTACTTCACTTAGTATGATCATCTCTAGGTCCAGTCAAGTTGCTGCAAATGGCATTATTTCATTCTCTTTTTATGGCTGGGTAAGATTCTATTGTACATACACCGCATCTTTATCCATTCCTGTGACAATGAACATTTAGGTTGCCTCCAGGACTTGTCTATTGTAAATAGTGTTGTGGTGAACATTAGGGTATCTTTTTGAAGTATGATTTTCTCTGAATATATGCCCAGGAGTCAGATTACTGAATTTCCAGTAGTCATGTATGGATGTGAGAGTTGGACCATAAAGAAAGCTAAGTGCTATATAATTGATGCTTTTGAACTGTGGTGTTGTAGAATACTCTTGAGTGCCTTGGACTGCAAGGAGATCCAACCAGTCAATCCTAAAGGAAATCAGTCCTGAATATTCATTGGAAGGATTAATGCTGAAGCTGAAGCTGAAGCTGTAATACTTTGGCCACCAGATGTGAAGAGCTGACTGCTTAGAAAAGACTCTGATGCTGGGAAAGGTTGAAGACAGGAAGAGAAGGGGGATGACAGAGGATAAGATGGTTGGATGGCATCACTGACTCAATGAACATGAATTTGAGCAAGCTCCGGGAGCTGGTGATGAACAGGGAAGCCTGGCATGCTTTAATCCTTGGGGTTGCAAAGAGTTGGACACGACTGAGCGACTGAACCGAACTGATGGTAGTTCTATTTTTAGTTTTCTTGAGGATCCTCCATGTTTTCTCTGTAGAGGTTGTACCAATTTACATTCCCTCACCAGATCTTTTCTGGTGTTAGTCTCATAGGATGAACTGGTAATTATTTCCTTGTCCTTTAATTTCTGAAATACCATCAAATATTGATATTATTTCTTTATTACACAATTGATAGAATTCACCAGTAAAGATTTCTGTCCCTGAGGTTTTCTTTATGGGAATAGTTTTAATTATTAACTCAATTTTTAACATAAGTTTATTAAGATTGTCTATGGTTTAGAGAAGGTTTGTCAATCTTTACGATCTTTTCAAAGAAAAAGTTTTCAATTTAATTGATTTTCTTTCTTGTTTTGTCTTCTGCTTCATTGATTTACACTAAAATAATTACCATTTCCTTTAACTTGCATTAGTTTAGTTCGCTTTTCTATTTCTAGTTTAAGGCAGACTATTAAGTTATTAAACTGAGATATTTTCCCTTGATAAGTACTTTAAGACATAGATTTCCCTAAGTGCACTACAGTAATTCCCATAAATTTTGATACATTGTGTTTTGTTTTCATTCAGCTTAAGGTATTTTTAAAATTTTTCTTTGACTAACAGATTGTTTGTAAGTGTTTTGTTTAATTTTCCAATGTTTTGGGTTTTCCAAGATTTCTTTCCATTTCTTTCCATTGTGGACCTTTAAGTTTATTATGGTGAGAGAGCACCCTAATATAATTTCAGTCCTTGGAGATGTGAGACGGGTTTCATGGCATAGCATGTGGTATCACCTGGAGAACATTTCATGTGTGTTTGTTCAAGGGGTTTGCTCTTTTTGTTATTGGTTTTTGTACCAGTTTCACACTTGACAATAAAAAAGTAAATTTCTCAAATGGGTAATCAACCAATAAAAGAGGTATTTACAAAGATGTGGACAAGGTAGATTAATAGAAGCCAAGGAAACCTGGTACAGCTAGAACTAGCAACAGTTGAGATGTTCAGAGTCTTCCACTTGAAGGGCTAAGGAGCGGAAGCAGTTTCTGGACCTGGAGAGAAAGCTATGCTGTGGGAAAGGGCTGCCTTCAGGAGCTTTGACTTCTGATGGAAAAAGTCAGCTAAGTCCCAGCAACCCCACAGAGTAAGTGCTGAAGAGTAAACACCCGACCTTCCTCTTCCCCTTCCCTCCTAGGTTTCTGTCACTGACTCTTCTTGGTCAAACCTAATGGGAAGCCAGAGGTCAAGGGATCCCTTAAATCCTGTCATGACGGCTGTCTCTCATTCAGCACGAGATCAGGTGGAGAACAATAAAGAGCAAATTCAAGAGGAAAATAGAAGCTCTCTAGCTGTTGCCCCTAACATATACCTCTATTCTTTGAGTAAAAAAAAAAAAAAAGCATTTCTTATGTTGGGGCAAAAAAATTTCCATCAGGCACGTATTTTCATGGGATAATGTTAATTCAGCTGCACTTCCATCCAGAATCTAAAATGTTAGTCATGACCCTCAGATAAAGTAGCAGGTAAAATGCTTAATACACACATAGTCACCACATCTTCTGAATCTAGTCATGAGATCTAACTTGATAACATTGCTTCCATCTTCTGTGTCCCGTTCCTGTTTTCCTGATCTTCTGCCAGTCCTTGGTTAGTCTGCCAGTCCTTGGTTAGTCTGTTCTTCCCTCGAGGGCCATCTGAGCCCTTGGTGGTACTGTTTGTACTTGGTTGCTGAGGTTTCCTAGGGAGGAGTATCATTAGTCAAGGGAATAGTAACGCCAGCCCAGGGAGTCACCTGGGACTTCCCCAGTGGCACTAGTGGTAAAGAACACGCCTGCTAACGCAGGAGACCTAAGAGATGTGTGTTCGATCCCTGGGTCAGGTAGATCCCCTGGACAAGGGAATGACTACCCGCTCTAGAATTCTTGCCTGGAGTATCCCATGGATGGAGGAGCCTGGTGGGCTACAGTCCATAGGGTCGCAGAGTCGGACATGACTGAAGTGACTTCGCATGCACGGAGGACAGCATCTGGGCTCTAAACATAGTCCTCTTTGCTTCTGTCATGCAGCAGCACCCCAGTTTCATCAAGGAATTGGAACCAACCACCTCAGGGACTGATCTCTTCCCCTGTTGGCTCAGGGCTACGTGACTTTTCAGCACTGGGCTTATTGCTAAACAAAGATGAGTGGTGAGCTTTGGTGAGACGCTTTCTGGAAGCCATAAGACACTCCTGAGAGGACGTTCTGCAGGGACGTGTGGTGTTGAGTTATGCAGGTGGGAGAAAGACCCAGTGAAATGAATTTTGTCATTATTAATATTACTGTGACTACACGTGTACCAACAGTATGGTGAGACCTTGGCGATCTCTGAGTAATATCATGATCATAGGAAAGCATTCCCATCTTCTAACTTGTAAATTAAGGGAGAATTATATCGGAGTGGCAAGAATTTATAACTGTGCTCTCAGAAATGAATTAATTATGGAATAAATGATGCTACCAAGTCAGGCATTTAATCTGGGGGGCATTGCCAATGTATGATACTAAAGACCCACCTATGACAGGTGAAAAGGAAGCTCTGGTTGGCTATTTGCCCTCAACTTAACTCATGCCATGCGACCTTAGGCGTAAAATCTAGCACACCATCATCACAATGTCACCTAAGGGCATGACGTTTTAGGAGGCAGAGACTATGCCACTGCTTGGGCCCGGCTCTTCCCACTTTATCTTTGGTGGGATGGGCTGTTGGCTGCTTGTTATAACAGTGACAGCAGGCGTTAAATGAGCTTCAACAACAATAAATACCTTTCTTATTGTTGTTTTTAAAGAGAGATTAAAGTTCTGGTCTTGGTGACTGCATATCCTGAGTCTGATGGGATAAAATATGAACACTGATACATCTCACTTAATAATTGCCCAGTCTTCTTCATGAAGCAAGAATGATGCTAAGGACAGCTGAATTCTCTTGATTTTCTCTGCCTTTGTTTTTGACTTGACAGACAGATTTTTCTGTGGCTGAATATTCACCGTTTGCTATTTAGTAGGTGGACTGGACTGTGGTCACGGTGATCACCACCTGTTTAAATGACAGTTACTCACATGTAGCTGGGGCTTCTCAGGTGGCCCAAGTGGTAAAGAATCTACTGCCAATGCAGGAGATGCTGGTTCAATTCCTGGGTCAGTAAGATCCCCTGGAATAAAATGGCAATCTGCTCCCCAGCTTTCTTGCCTAGAAAATTCCATGGGTAGAGGAGCCTGGTGGGCCACAGTCTGTTGGGTTGCAAGGAGTCAGACAAGACTGAGGGACTGAGCATGCACAGGTAGCTGAGGCAGTTGTGAATAATGTTAGCAAAGCCACATGTCTCCCCAGAATAGTTTGTGTTTCTTAGAACAAGACTTAGATTTCTTATTTTCTCTTTGATCCCTTTATTACTGGTCATATAGCCACTGTTACACTGTCTTCTGTGTTCATTCTGAAGAGTTTTAGCACCTTAATGGGACTGAAAATAATTGAAGATAAGTGTTGCTGAAGTCATATGTAATTTCCTTCTTATGAATCATTCATATCTATACCTATTTTTGTAATACTGGTGCTATACAAAATATTATATGTGGTATGTGTAAGTAAGTGTCTTTCTCATATTTTACTTCTGTGTAACATTAGAAGTTATTTGGCAAAAATAAAAAGTCCCATCCTAAAACAAACAAATCTACTTATTCTCATATAAAGATTTTCACTCTCAAAAAGGTTAGTCATTTCAACAACAGCATATCCATTTTTCATCCTTCTTTCATAATTTTATCATTTTGAGCTATTATTAAATGTGTTAACACCAAATTTATTTTATTCCCACCTACTTTTTTCTCAATAAATTATTGAAAGGTTATTGCTGCTGTCTCTGATGGAGACATTCCTTTTATTGTTAAATTCCTTGGGAATACTATGTTAGCTATACAAGGCAGCATGGCCCGTGGGACTGTCCTAAATTCATTTAACTGTAGGAAGACCCTCAAGACTGCATACTCCTTTCTCTGTATGATTTTTTGCTATTCTTGGGGTATAATGGGGATCATAGGACACTTACTTTAAGAAGTTGTGAGTTGGATCCAGCGTATGCCCTTTACTAGCTTTGTTTCCTGAGATCCCAGTATTGCCGTGGACCTCACACTGAATCTATAGGACAAAAGCCATGATGAGCAGTAGCAGAGGAAAGAAAATAAGAAGGGCATTGGCAACAGAGAGAGCATCTGCTTCCAGTGCCTCCATGCTTAGTTTCTTAGGCTACAGGTTTTACACATTCTCTGTTCCAGACCCTGGTATGGCCAATTCCAAGGGAGCCTGTTTGCCGGCTGCTCCAGCTGTCTGGATGCGAGACTAGGAAGAGGAAGAAGAAAGAGAAGCTCATGGTCCCCTTAGCACCTGCATCCCCATTTTAACCACTTAGAAAACATAACGCTGAATGCTTCCGAAAGGCTGATCCTCCTCTTTGGGGGGCTGTTGTTTGCTACCTTGATTCCAACCCTTGAGATGAATATATGGGTAAGATGAACTGGTGGAGTGGTAGTGGAAAGTTTTGGTTTCTGTCTGGAAGCCAGATTCCACTTTGCAGAGTTGTGACACCTGGTTAATATTAGTTTTATCATTAGAACACTAACATTTATATTCTTATTACCAGAAAACAGTTTCTTTATTTGAAATGGAGAAACCGATTTTAAATAGTTTTACAATGTTCTTCCTGGAAGGGAAACCAAGATCTTATTTAATTCATCCTTGGATCTCCTTTTACATGTACCAGCTGATAAAGGCCCAGAACACTCAAGTGGCTTGTCCAGTCACAGAGCTACTTATGATCCTGACATTTGTATGTCAAATGAGGGTTGTAACATTTTTTATGACAAAACTTAGCAAACTCGACATTCAAGCACTGAATATCTAGAACAATGTGTAAGAGTGCTTGCTCATAACACACATTAACTGAAAAACTACATAAGAGAAAATAACATGGTTAAAGTTTCATTGGTTTGGGGGGATTTTGGTATCTTCTCTGAGTTTTTATTTTCCCACAGACAGCTGATGGTGTTTGTTCAGGACAGTGGCTGGTGAGCTCTGAAAGTCCAGCTAAATTTTATGCAGCACTTAGTAGCTTGTGCTTCTAGGACCACTTCAATGAGCTGGGAGTACAGACATGTAGAAAGGACACCATTGGTGAAAATGCATGAGTAGGAAAGAGAGTAATAAGTGAGCTGTGCTTTCTAGGCGGTGTGAATGAAGGTGATGACAAAGGATTGAAGAAGCCTGAAAGTGAGTCTACTGGCAGCCTGTTAATTGTGTTTTATTGTGATATCTTATTATGTATTTTTTTATCAAAGTTATATTAATACATGTATATAAATTAAAGAGTCAGTAAGTTATACAATGTTTGTTAAGACAGTTTTTCTTTTTAAAATTTAATTTCTATTTTATATCGGACCATAGTTGATTTACAATGTTGTGTTACTTTCAGCTGTACAGCAAAGTGATTCAATTATACATATGTATGTTCTTTTTCAGATTATTTTCCCTTATGGGTTATTACAGAATATCGAGTAGAGTTCCCTGTGTTATACAGTAGGTCCTTGTTGATGATCTATTTTATATATAGTAATGTGTATATACTAACACCCAGAAAAGATGTCCTTTTCATTATAGGGGACTGGAATGCAAAAGTAGGAAGTCAAGAAACACCTGGGGTAAAGGCAAATTTGGCCTTGGAATACAGAATGAAGCAGGGCAAAGGCTAACAGAGTTTTGCCAAAGAATGCACTGGTCATAGCAAACACCCTCTTCCAACAACACAAGAGAAGACTCTACACATGGACATGACCAGATGGTCAACACCGAAATCAGATTGATTATATTCTTTGCAGCCAAAGATGGAGAAGCTCTATACAGTCGGCAAAAACAAGACCGGGAGCTGACTGTGGCTCAGATCATGAACTCCTTATTGCCAAATTCAGGCTTAAATTGAAGAACATAGGAAAAAACACTAGACCATTCAGGTATGACCTAAATCAAATCCCTTATGATTATACAGTGGAAGTGAGAAATAGACTTAAGGGTCTAGATCTGATAGAGTGCCTGATGAACTATGGATGGAGGTTCATGACATTGCACAGGAGACAGGGATCAAGACCATCTCCATGGAAAAGAAATGCAAAAAAGCAAAATGGCTGTCTGGGGAGGCCTTACAAATAGCTGTGAAAAGAAGAGAAGCGAAAAGCAAAGGAGAAAAGGAAAGATATAAGCATCTGAATGCAGAGTTCCAAAGAATAGAAAGAAGAGATAAGAAAGCCTTCCTCAGTGATCAATGCAAAGAAATAGAGGAAAACAACAGAATGAGAAAGACTAGAGATCTCTTCAAGAAAATCAGAGATACCAAGGGAACATTTCATGCAAAGATGGGCACGATAAAGGACAGAAATGGTATGTACCTAACAGAAGCAAAAGATATTCAGAAGAGGTCATAAGAATACACAGAAGAACTGTATAAAAAAAATCTTCACAACCAAGATAATGACGATGGTGTGATCACTCACCTAGAGCCAGACATCCTGGAATGTGAAGTCCAGTGGGCCTTAGAAAGCATCACTACAAACGAAGCTAGTGGAGGTGATGGAATTCCAGTTGAGCTCTTTCAAATCCTGAAAGATGATGCTGTGAAAGTGCTGCAATCAATATGCCAGCAAATTTGGAAAACTAAGTAGTGGCCACAGGACTGGAAAAGGTCAGTTTTCATTCCAATCCCAAAGAAAGGCAATGCCAAAGAATGCTCAAACTACTGCACAAATGCACTCATCTCACATGCTAATAAAGTAATGCTCATCCACCTCATTAGAACTGATTCAAATGTATTCTTTTTAATGGCCAAGTAATACTCCATTGTGTATATTTACCACAGCTTTCTTATCAGTTCATCTGCTGATGGACATCCAGGTTGCTTCCATGTCCTGGCTATTATAAACAGTGCTGCGATGAACAGTGGGGTATACGAGACAGCAAAAGAGACACTGATGTATAGAACAGTCTTTTGGACTCTGTGGGAGAGGGAGAGGGTGGGATGATTTGGGAGAATGGCATTGAAATATGTATAATATCATATATGAAATGAGTCGCCAGTCCAGGTTTGATGCATGATACTGGATGCTTGGGGCTGATGCACTGGGACAACCCAGAGGGATGGTATGGGGAGGGAGGAGGAAGGAGGGTTCAGGTTGGGGAACACATGTATACCTGTGGCAGATTCATTTTGATATATGGCAAAACCAATACAATATTGTAAAGTTAAATAAAATAAAATAAAAAAAAAATAAACCCTATAGGTGTAATGAGAAAGAAGTTTTAGCACATACGTAAATGAACTTTAAATAAAACTTTATTTATATATATAAAAAAAAGTAATGCTCAAAATTCTCCAAGCCAGGCTTCAGTAGTACGTGAACTGTGAACTTCCAGATGTTCAAGCTGGTTTTAGAAAAGGCAGAGGAACCAGAGATCAAATTGCCAATATTCACTGGATCATCGCAAAAGCAAGAGACTTCCAGAAAAACATCTATTTCTGCTTTATTGACTATGCCAAAGCCTTTGACTGTGTGGATCACAAGAAACTGTGGAAAATTCTGAAAGAGATGGGAATACCAGACCACCTGACCTGCCTCTTGAGAAACCTATATGCAGGTCAGGAAGCAACAGTTAGAACTGGACATGGAACAACAGACTGGTTCCAAATAGGAAAAGGAGGACGTCAAGGCTGTATATTGTCACGCTGCTTATTTAACTTCTATGCACAGTACATCATGAGAAACGCTGGACTGGAAGAAGCACAAGCTGGAATCAAGATTGCTGGGAGAAATGTCAATAAGCTCAGATATGCAGATGACACCACCCTTATGGCAGAAAGTGAAGAGGAACTAAAGAGCCTCTTGATGAAGGTGAAAGAGGAGAGTGAAAAGTTGGCTTAAAGCTCAACATTCAGAAAACGAAGATCATGGCATCTGGTCCCATCACTTTATGGGAAATAGATGGGGAAACAGTGGAAACAGTGTCAGAATTTATTTTTGGGGACTCCAAAATTGCTGTAGATGGTGATTGAAGCCATGAAATTAAAAGACGCTTACTCCTTGGAAGGAAGGTTATAACCAACCTAGATAGCATGTTAAAAAGCAGAGACATTACTTTGCCAACTAAGGTCCGTCTAGTCAAGGCTATGGTTTTTCCTGTGGTCATGTATGGATGTGAGAGTTGGACTGTGAAGAAGGCTGAGCGCCGAAGAATTGATGCTTTTGAACTGTGGTATTGGAGAAGACTCTTGAGAGTCCCTTGAACTGCAAGGAGATCCAACCAGTCCATTCTAAAGGAGATCAGTCCTGGGTGTTCATTGAAAGGACTGATGCTGAAGCTGAAACTCCAGTACTTTGGCCACCTCATGCGAAGAGTTGACTCATTGGAAAAGACCCTGATACTGAGAGGAATTGGGGGCAGGAGGAGAAGGGGATGACAGAGGATGAGATGGCTGGATGGCATCACTGACTTGATGGACATGAGTCTGGGTGAACTCCGGGAGTTGGTGATGGACAGGGAGGGCTGGCGTGCTGTAATTCATGAGGTCGCAAAGAGTTGGACACGACTGAGTGACTGAACTGAACTGAATGTGTGTATGTTAATCCCAAACTCCTAATTTATGCCTCCACCCACCTTTCCTTTTGGTAACTATTATTTTGTTTTCAAAGCCTGTGAGTCTCTTTCTGTTTTGTAAATAAGTCCAGTTGTATTATTTTTTAAATTCCACATGTAAGTAATATTATATGATATTTGTCTTGCTCTGTCTGATTTACCTTACTTGGTATGATAATCTCTGGGCCCATCCATGTAGCTGCAAATGGCATTATTTCATTCTTTTTATGGCTGGGTAACATTCCATTGTGTATATGTACCACATCTTTTTTATTCATTCATCTCTTGGGTTGCTCCTATGTCTTGGCTATTTTAAACAGTGCTGCAATGAACGTTGGGGTGCATGTGTCTTTTCAAAGTATGGTAGTTTGTTAGTTTGCTTTCTGTGTATGTGGCTCTGTTTTGTAATTAAGTTCATTTGTATCACTTTTTAGAGTCCACATTTAAGTGATATCCTATGATGCTTGTCTTCTTAGGACAGTTTTTCTTATTCCTACTTCCATTTTCCAAGGAGGAGTCACTTTCATCTCTTTTAACTGAGATGTGTAAAATTATACATGTATATTTATGTGTGTGTAGTGTATTATTTACCTCCATAGCAATAAATGATTTTATGATTTCTATTTTATTTTATTAATTTAGGTAATATCCATAGCCTTCTTTATATGGATCAAAAAGAGAATTTAACTCTTTTTCCTTCTCCCACAGCCCTACACACACGAATTTTTATTTTATTTTCTTTATTTATTTTACATTTTTATTTTAAATTAAGCTTTTATAAGAGTGGTTAAAAATAGGCACATTCGTTCTTCAGAATTCAGATCTCGGACTATAACAGGAAATATATTAATATTAAGAAAAACATTAACACATTAATATTAAGCATAGGATTTAAATCACCTAGTTGGGGGATATTATTGGGAACTCTCTGATTTCCAGGTGAGTGAGAAATTATTGTTGGGAGGGAAGATGAGGGCCAAAATGATAAGTCAGAGGCAGGAACTGAGGATCTTCTGGAAGTGCCAGGCATGGGAAAGAACTAGATTTGTCAGGCACCCACTGTGGACCAAGCAGTGTGCTGTAGACTTAATGTGACCTGTAACAAGCCGCAGTGGGACTCCTTTGTTACGAGATAGAGCTCAAAGCAGCTTCAGTAGAAGGGCATTCAGTGGGGACTCTCTGAGCCGGCGTTAACTGCAGTCACGGCCAGGCTCGGGCTCAAACAACAGGGCAGGGCTCTTCTTCTCTTCTGGGAAACATTGCCTGTGTTGGCTTGATTTCTTTGCAGGCAGGATGTCTCCATGTATCTACTAAGAAGACTGCTGGCATCCATATTTTCCTCTTGTCATTTCAGCAAAAAAAAAGCACTGGATAGGAATTTTCTTTTTCAGAGTCATTATTATTTTAACTTCAGGAAAAGCTGGTTGGCCTTGCTTGGGTCGTCTGCTTGTCCCTGTTGGAGGGTGTCCAGCCATCATGGTGGACAGCTCCTTCATGGACACATGGAATAAAGAGGCCCTGTCTCATGGGCCCGCTCACCTTTCAGCACTTCCTGAGATCACTTCCCAAACAAACTATTCCCTCTCACAGCCTGGTCCCAGTATCTGCTTCTGGGGAAACCCAGCCCAAGACAAGAGATGGGGAAATCAGACATGTGGATAATTCTGGATATTTCAGTTGGCTCATCTTTCAGATACAGTAAGTCTGCTATGTACGAACCTTCGAATTGTGAGCATTCAAAGATGTGAACGGGCGTTTGCCTGTCTGGTCATGTACGTTAGTTCAGACGTCTGGTGTACATTGTCACATGCATGTGTCCTCTACAAGCGGTTGTGCATTTGTGTACTTTACAATACTGTATAGAGTGCAGTAGTACAGCATCCTTATTCTGAGCTAGATCTGCAAGAGGATGACTTTGTTGAATTCCTTGCTGTGCAATGCGAGGAGTTTACTAATGAAGACCTGATGGAATTGGAGGCCCAGAGAAAGGACGAAGAGAGACAGGAGGAAGAAGAAGTAACTGAGGAGCTGGAAAGGTTCACGATGCAGGAAATGGCAAGGCGTGTGCGTGCTAAGTCACTTCAGTCATGTCTGACTCTGTGCGACCCTATGGACTGTAGCCACCAGGCTCCTCTGTCCGTGGGATTTTCCAGGCAAGAATACTAGAGTGGGTTGCCATGCCCTGTTCTGGGGGATCTTCCTGACCAAGGGATCAAACCTGCATCTCTCAAGACTCCTGCATTGGCAGGCAGGTTCTTTACCACTTGTGCCACCTGGGAAGCCCCAGATGGCAAGGAGCTTTTGTTTATTTGAAGAGGCACTGTTAGTTTTGAGGAACAGGACCCGAATGTAGACTGGTCCACAGAGGTTGCCGCAGCTGTTTGTAATGCAGTCCAGTGCTACTGTGTCATCTATGATGAGGAAAATAAAGAGCTACCACCCGGTGTTACTGGGTGGTTGTATCAAGAGGGTAGGCAGGATCGAGCCCAGCAGGGAACCAGAACCGGTGCCATCGGCATCAGGCATGAGTGACGTCGCAGCAGGCCCTCCGTCTCCTATCGCTGACGGTCCTTCAGCGCTACCATCTCCCTCCCCCGCTCCCTCCTCCACTTAGAGTAACCCTTCTTGCCTGCTCCTCGGTGCCTGCCCCCGGGTGCCCGCCCCTGGGTGCCCGCCCCTGGGTGCCTGCCCCTGGGTGCCCGCTGTTGCACTGCGCTACTGTACTTTGCAAGATTAAAACTTGAACTTGTTAGATTAAAACTGTTTCCTTTATTTTTTGTGTTTTTTATGTATTATTTGTGTGATAAGTATTAAAAACCTATTACAGTAAAGGACTACATAGCTGATTGTGTTAGCTGGATACCTAGGACCACTTTGTTAGCCTTATGAACAATTTGGACTTACAAACATGCTCTCAGAATGGGACTTGTTCATATGTACAGGGCTTGCTGTATGTTTATTTTAATATGTTTATTAGCTAAAGTGGTGAAATATCACAAACTAGCTTCCATTATCTATTTTCAGATAAGAGTTAAATTTCTTCAAAATTAATAAAATGCATATGGTTATGGCAGCTGCCTTGCCTTAACATGATTCCTGGAGATTGATGGTCTGGGTTTGGATCTTTTCTGGTTTAGTCCTTGGGCAAGCCTCTTAGGCGCACAATACCTCAGATTCCTTTCTGATGTAGACAGTATAGTATATACCTCAGTGTTTTCCTACAACATTAAATAAAGTTTGTAATGTGCTCAGGAGAATGCCTGGTGTATAATAAGCACCGTGTAAGTGTTGGTTAAACACTTGAATAAAAAAATGAGGTTGATCACGGTAAAAGTTAAAACTGTACTTTCCCAAGTAGGCTGCAGACTAACCATTGCATGAACAAATTATTTTGTTTTAATAATACATTCTTTTCCATATTAATTATACATTTTAAAGCACAACACAATTATGTTAGCTTCATGAGCCATTCGTCTTTAATGAGTACTGAGTTAATTAGCGAGACCCATCTTCTTGGGCCCGGCATCTGTTCTGCACCTTTCAGTTTCGTATTCATTATTTTAATATAGCAATTCTCATTTTCAAAAATATTTGGAGAGGGAAATGAATAATTACTCTTCTGCACTACATCGCTAAGTTTCAAAATACAAAAAAGTTGAAAACAGACATGTGGGCATGGATGTACCTGGGAAGTGACTCCATAGTTTATTATGCATGAGAAATACTTTGTTGCTTCTTGAATTGGTGCAGTTCATTATTTCTCCTAAGAAGTATTTTTAGTCTCTTTTCAGAATTCTTAATTATTTCTTCTTGTCCCCGAACATCTAATTCTACTATTGTGAAGGGGTGAATCCAGATTTTCTTTCATTCTCAGAGGTGACAACCTTCAGCATATGAATTGGATCATCACTGGTGAAAAGACTTATAACTGTTCCAATGATTCTTCATCTTCCTTTCACTCCCATATTTTCAGCTGTCAATAGCAGTGATTCTAAATAATGGTCTATGGACTGTATCAGAGCCGAAGACGTCCATGTATGTGCACACATATGTATCCACATATGTAGATATAAAATACACATATATGCAGCACTTCGAGTGATGCTAATTTAGTTAGGGTAGGCCTCAGGAACTGGCGTTTTTGGTAAGTTCTTTAAGCAGTCCTGTCCCAAGAACAGCCAGGTTTGGGACCCCGAGGACAATGGTTTATCCAAGGGCCTGCTGCCATTTCTAACTGGTCATATAACTTATATCTGGAAACAGGAGTCTGCCCTGTTCATGCTTAGATGTGCCTGACGCCTGTCCTGACACCGAGCACAGTGTCTGGCAGAGCAGGCGTTTAATAAATGTCTGAAGGGTATCATTTCACAGACAGCCTCCCTGTACCCACATCTTTTGTTGCTTCCAACATGGCCCTATTTTCTAAACAGGCCTGTCATAGGCTGTTCCTTCTGCCTTAGCCTCTGCGTTCACTCTTTACCCTCTTGGGAACAGATTTTCTTTTTCTTTCCTTAAGAACATCGTATAGCTTATTTAAGAACTAGTTTTCCAAGTTTGCTGTGGAATAATATATTAAATAGTAAGCTCTGAGGACATGAGATGAGACTCATGTCCTCAGAGTCTTGATTGATGCTTTAAGAAGGTTTAAGGCTGACCATGGAGTAATGAGTTATGGACAACGGTCCCACATACCATGATATCCTAGTCACATGGGTCTCCCATTCTGGTCACATGATGAATTTAGATCATGAAATCATTGGGGGCTTATTTCAATACTTATTCAACTATTCATTAGACAAATATATATTGAGTACTACATATTCTTTCGGGCAATGGAAATACAGCAATAAACAAAACAGAGATCTTTACTCTTCTTGAGTTTATGTGTAAATGTAGATTATGTTAGATATTGATAACTGCCCTGTGAGAAAATATAGCTGAGTAGGGAAGTAGGGAAGGGAAGTAGGGAAATTGCTCTGTTATATTAGATGCCAGGGGAAGTCTCAACTGAGTAGGGGAGTGGTTGGGAGACTGTAAGACAGTATTCAGACAGGAGAGGCTTTTGGCTTAGATGAAGGGAGACATGGAGATGGTGAGAAATGGTGAAAGTCTGAATATATTCTAAAGGTGTATCTCATGAATAGTGCATAGGATGTGACAAAGGACAGGAGTCAGAATGGCACTCTGAAGCCTGAACAGCTGGGAGGATGGAGTTGCATTTACTGAGATGGGTAAGTTAGCAGGAAGAGGTTGAGCTGTGGATGGAAAGCATTTAGTGATTTCATTTTGAATATGCTAAATTTGAGGAGCCTAGTACACCTCCAAATTTGTTGACTAGACAGGTATATTAGGCACCCTGTAGTTTGCAGGAGAGGTTGGGCTAGAGAAAAATAAAATTGAAAGACACAAGCTGGGATGAAGTCACTTAAGTAGACAAATGTGGAAGTCTGAGAACTAAGTTTTTTTTCTTCCACTGGTGCCGCATAGAATGTGGGATCTTAGTTCCCTAACCAAGGGTTGAACCCTTTCCCCTCTGCAGTGGAAGCACAGAGTCTTAACCACTGGACCTCCAAGGAAGTCCCCTGGGAACTGTCTTAAGGCATTTCAATATTAGACAGGGGTCAGCCAGAAAAGTCTCTTGGAGAAGAGTAGCCAGTGAGGTAGCAAGTAACCAAGAGAAACTATTGTCCTGGAGACAAGGGAAGAAAGTGGTCCAGGGAGGATGGTGTCATCGCACGTGCGATGCTACTGAGGCCATGTTGGTGATGACTGAGAGGGACAGCGGCACTACTGATGAGGAGAGCACTGGTCATCGGTTTAGGTGTTAGAGGTGGTGGTGGTGGGGGTTTAGTCGCTAAGTCGTGTCTGACTCTTGTGACCCCATGGACTATAGCCTTGCCCACTCAGGCAAGAAAACTTGAGTGGGTTGCCATTTCCTTCTCCAGGGGATGTTCCCCACCCAGAAATTGAACCCAGGTCTCCTGCATTGCAGGCAGATTCTTTACCAACTGAGCTACGAGGGAAGCCCAGGTGTTAGAGAAGGCACTTCAATTGGGATGATACCTGCAGAGGATTTTAGGATATGTTAGAAAAACAGGAGTCAGAGTGGACCACAGTTTGAATGGGTTTTGCTTTAAAGAGTAGCAGAGAAATAGGGCGGCTGCTGGAGGGTGATGTGAAGAAATGGAAGATTTTTCATCGGAGCTCTTCTAGCCAGTTTGCACGCTGATAGATATGACCTAGTACAGAGAGAAAAATGATAAAGCAGAGTGAAAGTGATTAATTGTTAGAAGGATATTCTTTCATAGGTGAGAGAATTTGGGCACAAATGTAGGGATTTGCTTTAGAAAAGAGCTGGATTATTCATCACAGTTACTGGGGGGCTGGCAGTTTCCAGCAGCAGGAGTTTTACTAAGCAAAGGGAAACTACACTTTTAAGAATGGAGGAGGCTCAGAAGCGCCCGGCAGTAGGAGTAGGGCTGGGTGTTTTAGAGTGGTGGTCCCTCCCTGTGTCCTGTGTCACAGGTGGTCCCAACCTGTGACTGACAGGTTGATTGACAGCTTCAGGTTATATACCTTCTCTCCTAGTATGCAGGCAACCAAGTGGAGCCCATGGTGGGGCGAGCAAAGGCCGCAATGGTCATTTATCATAAATAGGGCATCATGGCCCCTAGGTTACTTGGAGTCACCTCTTAGGTCTTGGTGTGCCTATGCCAATTGACGCTGACTGTTTTTATCTTGCTTGGTCCTGATAAAATCTGGAAACTTAACAGTTGTTAACCACAAAAGGGAGGATCTCTGAAAGTGTCCAGGTGGGGGAGGGAAAGGTGACCTGTTCCAGGATGGGATGGGACCCACTCATGTCTGACTCACTATCTGATAAAGGGAGTGAGCTGAGAGATAGCAGGCAATGGTCAGAGAATGAGACCCTGGGAAGGGGGTGGGTATATTGGCTGTGGCAAGGTCTGTGTAGCGTATAACCAAGGCAATAAGTTGTTGAGTTAAAGCTAAGGAAAAAATCACTGGAGGTTGAAGTGCGGAGGAAACTAAAAATCCAGGAAACTGAAAGGATAATCCCCAAAGACTTTGAAATCACTGAAGCATATGATAACAAAAGGGTGAGGGTAACAGTGATGTGGGACTTGAGGTCCCCAGAGGAGTAAGAGTGAGGTGGTCTGGTGATGGCAGTGTGGTTTGGTATAGGAGCCTCAGAGTTGGAGAGGGTGGTTGCAAGGCAGGAAAGATGATGGCTTGGAAGGGCTAATGAAGAGCAAGAAGCGCCTCCATTCAGCCTTCAGTCAGCACGAGAAGGGTGGGGGAGGAAGATCCCCTTGCCAGAGTATTAAGGAAAGCTGGATCTGGGGGAGAGGCAGGGCTCACTGGGAGCAGGAGAGAAGGGAGGAAAAAACCCAACCTTACAAAGCCCTTACTATGTGCCAGGGATGCTTCCACGATGTTTTGTATATTACTTATGTTAATCCTCAAAACAAGATCTCACTGTAGCCATATTTTACAGATGGAGAAGTCAGAGCACAGACAGATTGAGTGTCTTGCTCGAGGTCAGGGGTTGTAAGTGGAGGACGTGGGACTGAGACCTGTGTGTGCTCAGCCCCGCACTGCCCTTGCCGCCTGGAGCACACATGTGGAGAAGGGGGGTCTGCTGAGGGTGCATCAGCGCCATGGATGGGCTGTGGGAGGGGTAGACGGGTTAGATGAAGGATTGGGCAGAGCTATGTGGGGATGAGGGATAAATGGGCCTGTGGTGTGCGGGCACACAGAATTAGTGCTCATGGCCTCCCAGGCAGACAGTGGTGGTGAGGCTGTGAGTCTTGGGGTGATGGGGCCAAGGGTAGGATAGAGGTGTTGCCAAAGACACAAGGTCAACACCCCCATCTTCACTCAAGCTGGTGGAGGGCAGAGGCTGGGAAGAGGCCTTGGAGGCTGTCACTTGGCACGCAAGGAAATTTGGGACCCCCTCTGCACTTAACCCACTACAATTATCCATTTATTTAAAAAAATAATTATTGCTGACATCCAGTAAGTTTCTGGACATGAACAATAATGTTAAAATCACCCTCATTTTCCATTTTGTGAATTTCTTTAAAACACGAATGTGCTCATGAATTTATTAAAGGGATTCAGTCACCTTTACAAGATGGCAACCTTTATGAATCTCCTCACATCTCCTTATGCTTTGTAGTTGCTAACATATTTTCACAGACATGATTTCACTTATACACTCTACCCACTACCAGCCCAGTTTCTGGCATATTTTTGGTACTAAAAGTTTGCATATCTAGAGGATGGACAGAATGAAATATTGAGTTTGGAGTAAGGGCAGAAAGTAAAATGTGAAATAGCTGGGAATAATCATACTTAATTTTCATTTAACTTTCTTTTCTTTAGTTTTTAAAAAGGGAAATATTCTTATGTTCTTCAGAAGGTAGAACAGAGAAAAATTAGCATAAATTCTTGCTGGCAGCTTTTCAATTTATTACATAAATCTGTCATATTTTAAGTGGAATGGCTTAGACACTCAGCTTTCACTTAGGAAACATATGGTGATAATAGAAAACATTTCAAGAGTCCAATATGGTAAATTAGCAAAAAGATCATTTTATACATCAAAGGTATTTATTAAATGCTGAGCTATTTGTGCAAGAGCTGATTTTTGCTACTAGCGGAAACCATCAAGAGTTGTAGTGACTTTTCTTTTGCTCTTAAAGAGAATAGAAGGGTGAGAAGAAACCAGCTAGAGAAGAGATAATGGCTTTCTCCTGTGACTATAAGGCTCCTATTTTTATATACACTTATGATGGTTTCTCAGAGAAGACAATGGCACCCCACTCCAGTACTCTTGCCTGGAAAATCCCATGGATGGAGGAGCCTGGTAGGCTGCAGTCCATGGGGTCGCTAAGAGTCAGACACGACTGAGCGACTTCACTTTCACTTTTCACTTTTCATGCATTTGAGAAGGAAATGGCAACCCACTCCAGTGTTCTTTCCTGGAGAATCCCAGGGATGGGGGAGCCTGGTGGGCTGCCGTCTATGGGGTCGCACAGAGTCGGACACGACTGAAGTGACGCAGCAGCAGATGAATGATGATGGTTTCTTCCAAGTGATCTGGTGTGACATTTCTGACCCCTCTGCTGTTTTTGTTGCTGTTTGTTTTCTTATGATGGATTTGCTTGATTGGTAAAATTGGAAACAATACCTGGGTATGCTGCGTTCAGCTCTGTCCATCTTGCTTAATCTGGTCTGGAACCACCTAGTTTGAATGTATATTTAATTTAGGTCCCTTTGGCTTTCATGCTAACTTATAACCTCTAATTAAGGTTCTAGCAATAAAAAGGTGATATTTTGTCTCCTTTGCCACGTCATTGCTTTATACCTTAAATTGCATGAAAACCAGGGCATTATGGTGCTGCTTACTGGGATCAAAGTGTAGGATGCCTTGGAAGCCTTTTCAGACCTATAGTCTCTTGATGAAATTGAAAGAGGAGAGTGAAGAAGCTGGCTTAAAACTCAACATTCAGAAAACTAAGATCATGGCATCCAGTCCCATCACTTCATGGCAAATAGATGGGGAAATGATGGAAATCCTGACAGACTTTATTTTCTTGGGCTTTAAAATCACTGCAGATGGTGAGTGCAGACATGAAATTAAAAGATTCTTGCTGCTTAGAAAAAAAGCTATGACCAGCCTAGACATCATATTAAAAAGCAGAGACATTACTTTGCCAACAAAGGTCTGTCATGTATGGATGTGAGAGTTGGACCATAAAGAAAGCTGAATGCCAAAGAATTGATGCTTTTGAAGGTGGTGTTGGAGGAGACTCTTGAGAGTCCCTTGGACTGCAAGGATATCCAACCAGTCCATCCTAAAGGAAATCAGTCCTGAATATTCATTGGAAGGACTGATGCTGAAACTCCAATACTTTGGCCACCTGATGTGAAGAACTGATTCATTTGAAAAGACCCTGACGCTGTGAAAGTTTGAAGGCAGGAGGAGAAGGGACGACAGAGGATGAGATAGTTGGATGGCATCACCAACTGGATGGACATGAGTTTGAGCAAGCTCCAGGAGTTGGTGATGGACAAGGAAGCCTGGCATGCTGCAGTCCATGGGGTCGCAAAGAGTCAGACACGACTGAGGAACTGAACTGAACTGACTCCGTTAGATGTCTCTCCTGCGTGCTTTCAAAGTTCCTCATGGTCCGCCTTTAGAGCTCTTCATATAGTTACTATTGGTGTAATGCCTGCTTTGTTGCTAGAGTATGAACTCCAGGTAGTGACCAATCTCAGTGTCACTGGGACTTACATGGTGCCTGACAAAGTAGCACCCAGTGTGTGGAGTGAATGGCTGAATGAGCTACTGTTTGGGGAAAGACTAAGTTCCTAATTTATGTAGTGAATGAAAGAAATGGACAATGAATTTGAAGCTCTCCACTTAAAAAATAAAAGTAGATTGTAGAAGTTATTGTCCTTCCATACTTCAGTTTTGAACAAGTTAAATTAAAGCTCTGAAAGAGGAGTGTCTTCCTCCATGAGTCATGCTGGAACTGAGCTAGGAAGCTGGAAAACATGTTTTTTTTTTTTTTTTTTAAATAAGAATCAGCATTTTACTGATGTCCAGTCTCATTCCAGTATATTATCAGCTCAGCCTACTAGACAGTGTTCATTTTCATCCTTCAGAATTTTGCCTATGAAAGCGTGGAGATGAAAGTACAGAAAGTGCTTTCTGTGTCCCAGTGCTCATTAATAACAGCATTAAGGTGCATTTCAACAATACTATAAAGAACTAATAGGTAGATATAACTGCGAGGAAGATTTAGCTATTTCTTCAAAAAGAAAATTAGGGGACAGTGAAAAAATAGATCATCATGATGATTATTTTTAAAGAAAGTAATACAATCAATTTCTGACCAGAAAACATTGGATTGAGAATTTGAAATAAAGCTTGTGTAATTGAACTTCTCTTTTAGGTCCATCTCTATAATAACGCATAAAGTAGCAGTAGAAAGCCTATTGCCTGGTTTGCAGTTAACCACTTCTGTCAGTGAATGACAGCCCATACTGTTGATCAAGGATTTGGAGGTCAGAGAGCTCATATGGTGGTTCTCACTTAGGGTCACCATATGGCTGCAGTTGGATGCTGATCAAGGCTGCAGTCATTTGAAGGCTTTTTTACGTATACATCTGGTGCTGGACTGGGGTGTCCAGAGTAGTTTCAGGCTGGTGGGCTGTTTATATGTCTCTCTGTCCTGCTGGAACATCCATGTGGATGTCTTGGACTTCCTAACTGCATGGTGATCTCAGGGGAGCCTGGCTTCTGTTGGGAGGATGTTATCAAGAGAACACGAGCACAGATTGACCCTCCAGCTGGCCCCGGGAAATCAAAGGCTCCTCAGCCCCTCTTTTGTCCTTGGAATATACGCTCTGCCCACTGTTGCCCCAGGGAGAGAGACGTCTCAAGGACACACCTTGAGAGAGTCAGTTGGTGTTGGGCCCAGGTGGACTGAGTATGTGAATGAACCAGCTCAGGGCTCTGTGTAAACGTTTAAGATTTGGAAGATAGTGGAGGAGACCTACTCACCTTGCAGCTGCCCAAGACAAGCCTCCTGTGGAAGTTCCCTTGCTTATTAAGCCCACCATCCACCCGTCCGGGGGGTCTGCCTCTCTCTTTAGTCCCACCTTGCCTTCCATGTCTGGGGCCAGTTTCAGACTTCACCTGTGGAGCCCCTGAATTTGTAAGCCAACAGGTTTTCCCAAAAAGTTCCAAGAGAAGGGAGGTGGAAGCTGCCAGGCTCTTACAACCTGGGCTCAGACAAGGGAGCAGCGCTTCTCCTGTATTCCCTGAAAAAAGTGTCCTAGAGCTCATCCATGTTCAGAGGGAGAGGACATAGGCTCCACCTCTTTTTAAAGAAAGATACATTTATTGATTTATTTTTGCCTGTGCTGGGTCTTTGTTGCTGCCCAGGCTTTTTCTAGTTGCTGCAAGCAGGGGCTACTCTTCGTTGCGCTATACAGGCTTCGCGTTCTGGTGGCTTCTCTCGTTGTGGAGCTCTAGGCGTGCGGGCTTCGGTAGTTGTGGTCAGGGGCTTAGTTTCCCTGGGGGAGTGTGGGATCTTCTTGGACCAGGGATGGAACTGGCATCTCTGGTACTGGCAGGTGGATTCTTGACCTCTGACCACCAGGGAAGCACTAGGCGCCGCCTCTTGCTGGGAAGGAGTCGCAGTGGCTTGCTTTCCCCTGTGCTACGTGCTACTGCCTCCCCACCTCAAAACTGTTCTCACTAGCGTGATGGGAAACGTTAGCATAAAATTAGTTATTTACTGATGGAATAAAAAATATCAAATGTGAAATACCTGTCTGTATACTGCTCATTGATTCTTGTAGCACATTCAAACGTAAGAAAAAAAATCAAAGGCAGAATAGATGAGATCTAATTTTTCTTTCTGTCAGTTTAGGAAATGAATACATGTCCTACAGCCATCACAGCTGGTGAAGTGAACGCATGCAATGTCTGAATTTTTATTTTCCCCGTTTAGATCTTTATATTATGTGCAAGCAAATGATTCTGGTGCCCTCAATTTTTTTTTTTTTTTGTCTTTAGAGGAAATAAACTTACATATATAGTTCATTCCTCTCTCAATTACAGATGTTTAGACAATTAAAGGAGGAATTTTCAAAGCTCAAAGAAAATTAATTTTGACCTTGGGGAAAAGTGTTGAAATGAATTTGTGCTTTTTTTAATCTTGCCATTTAAAACCCAAGAAACCAATATTTGCCCTGCAGGCATAACCTGGATTCTGTAGCTGTACAGAATCCCAGCCCTTCTGGGTGGCGTGAGTCATTGTCAGAACTGTGGCTCCATTATGTATTTCTTGTTAATAATAATTTAATGACAACTAATATTTGTTGTGCACAAACTGTGGGCGAGGTATGGTGCAAAGTGCTTATCTTGCATTATATCAATTAACTCTTTCAGTAACTCGATGATGTAAGTTCTAGGATTATCTTTGTTTACCAGGAAATGGACGTGCTGAGATGTGACATCACTTGCCTCCGTTCATGTAACCTACTCCAATATTCTGGCCTGGAGAATTCCATGGACTATATAGTCCTGCTGCTGCTAAGTCGCTTCACTCGTGTCTGACTCCATGCAACCCCATGGACTGCAGCCTACCAGGCTTCTCCGTCCTTGGGATTCTCCAGGCAAGAACACTGGAGTGAGTTGCCATTTCCTTCTCCAATGCAGGAAAGTGAAAAGTGAAAGTGAAGTCGCTCAGTCATGTCTGATTCTTAGCGACCCCATGGACTGCAGCCAACCAGGCTCCTCCAAGCATGGGATTTTCCAGGCAAGAGCACTGGAGTGGGGTGCCATTTTCTTCTCCAACTGTATAGTCCATGGGGTTTCAAAGAGTCAGACATGACTGAGCAGCTTTCACTTTCATACAATATTTATTTTTCTCTGACTTGTTTCACTCTGTAGAACAGGCTCTAGGGTCATCCACCTCACTACAACTGATTCAGATTCATTCCTTTTTATGGCTGAGTAATATTCCATGGTGTGTAGATAACTACAGTTTCTTTATCCATTAAAAATAACAGTCTAAATAAATTCTGAAAAACCTAATGTATAAGATGTTCTTATGCCTCAATCGCACGCACCCCTTTGCCTCACTTGGGGTTTTGGCCTTGGCTCTGTGTACATATTCCATACAGACTTCGGCTGATTTCCAGCTGTCAGCCTCTGGTGGAGGTCTATGTGCTGCTTCCTTTAGGGGATCATAAGTTTCATCTGTTTTTTTTTTCCCTCAATAACTCCAATGGACCTAAATTGTCAAGATCTACAGGTTAAAGGAAGTAAGGAAGACCTAAACCAAACATTCCCCACACTGCACATGTCTGTCAGCTCAGACAATTTTCCCCACATAGAGAAAAATTAGTTTCTCTTGGTTATAAGTTTTTTTGTCATCCTCTCCCATCTGGAACAACCACTCCTGGCACAGCAGCAAGCCCTCTAGAGGTCTCCAGCCATCTGCCATCCCTCACCAGGAGGAGCTTTTCCCCGGCTACACCTGCATGTAAGTGGACCAGCAGCAGGTTGTCCACGAGGTGTGTGGAGCCCGTCTCCCTGGGCCTCTGCTGCGGACAGCTGTGGGTACTCCAGCAGCCCTCATATCGCACCAGCAGGTGTCAGACAGAGCCATTCAGGGAAGATCGATTTTATTGTCTGCGGGGTTTATGACTGAGGCATGTGCCTCTCCATCCTGCTCTTCATGAAGTCAAAGAGAAGTGCTCAGAATGTCTTCCTGTTAACTGGGTGGGTCCTTCTGATAAATAGCGAGCCCCATGGTGCAGCAGTCACAGCACGCTCTGGGAATAGTCTGCACCTCGGGGCATTGGCATGTGTAAGGGTCAGGCATGACTCCTTCAAGGAACTGGCTTGGTGGGAACAAATAGTGGGAACTGCAGTTAAAGGGAGGCAGGAGATACAGGTCATTCCTTAAAAAAAAAAAAAAAAAGCCGATTTTCATCACATAGAATGAGTAAAGGAGCATTGGGGGATATTGTGGTTGGTTCTCCTGGGAGCAGAGCTGAGCTGAAGATGTGAATGTACATGGCTTGTTTCAGAAGCATGGGCAGGGACCCGGGGGAAGTTGGATGGGGAAGGGAAGCAATCCAACGCACAGTGTGGCATCGGGCAGGTGTTTGGGCAGCTGGGGGACGCTAGGAGACAGGGTGGAAGGTGCTTCGGGATTACTGCCTCCCTAGCTCCAGTCCCACCAGGTGAGGAAGCTAGATTACTTATTCCCCAACCCTTCTCTGTCATCAGCTGAGGCTGCTTGCTGGAGCACGGCAGGGGTCATCTCGAGGTGCGACCCAGAGACCCCATTAAGGAAAGACTTGTTGCCCCGTGTCTGGGTGTGTGTCTGTGGGCACTCTTCTACTTCCAGCCCATTAAGTAGCTGCCTCCATGCAGAAGCAGTTTTCCAAAGTCCTGCTGTTCCATGGTGGCCCACATCCAGTGCCAGCATGGAAGAGGGTAACCATGGAAGGGCATGACGATTGAATCAGGCATAGACAGGACTTGTCATTTAAGCTCATCTCAGGAAAACTCTGATTTAGTGCCCGGGCCCCCTGTAGGCAGGGCTGGGGGAGCTAGCAGAGAGATGATGGGGGTGAAGGGCAGAGGTGGAGAAAGTAATGGAGAAGGTCCAGCCTCATGGAAAGGGAGACAGTGAATTAGGCAGAAAGTGAAGAACTAAAGAGCCTCTTGATGAAACTGAAAAGATGAGAGTGAAGAAGTTGGCTTAAAGCTCAACATTTAGAAAACTAAGATCATGGCATCTGGTCCCACCACTTCATGACAAATAGGTGGGGAAATGGTGGACAACTTTATTTTTTTTGGGCTCCAAAATCATTGCAGGTGGTGACTGCAGCCATGAAATTAAAAGATGCTTACTCCTTGGAAGGAAAGTTATGATCAACCTAGACAGCATATTAAAAAGCAGAGACATTACTTTACCAACAAAGGTCCGTCTAATCAAGGCTATGGTTTTTCCAGTAGTCATGTATGGATGTGAGAGTTAGACTATAAAGAAAGCTAATTGCCAAAGAATTGATGCTTTTGAACTGTGGTGTTGGAGAAGACTCTTGAGAGTCCCTTGGACTGCCAGGAGATCCAACCAGTCCATCCTAAAGGAGATCAGTCCTGGGTGTTCATTGGAAGGACATGTTGAAGCTGAAACTCCAGTACTTTGGCCTCTTGACGTGAAGAGCTGACTCATTTGAAAATACCCTGATGCTGGAAAAGATTGAAGGCAGGAGGAGAAGGGGATGACAGAGGATGAGATGGTTGGATGGCATCACCGACTCAATGGACATGAATTTGGGTAAACCCTGGGAATTGGTGATGGACAGGGAGGCCTAGTATGCAGCAGTCCATGGGGTTGCAAAGAGTTGGACACAACTAAGCAATTGAACTGAACTGAATTGAGTACGTATTAGCGATCACTATTATTGTTATTGATATTAAGGACTGAATTGCACATCCCCTAAATTAATATGTTGAAGCCCCGGTCCCTAAAACCTCAAAATGTGACTGTGTTTGGACACGGGGCCTTTAAAGAAGTTCTTAAGGTAAAATGTGGCAGTTAGGGTGGGTCCTAATCCAGCCTGCCTGGTGTCTTTATAAAAAGAGATTAGGGACACAGAGACCTAGGAACTGTGTGCTCGGAGGAGAGACCCTGTGAGTACACAGCGTGGATGCAGCTGTCTGCTTCTCTCTTGCTCTACTTCACAGATGGCTGGGAGTGCCCAGCCCTGGGCATGCAGTGGTGCAGAGTGTCTGGTTCCTACCCTTGTCCTTCTGTAAGGAAGAAAGGAAATATGTGAGTGTTGACAACCGACAAAGTGCTATGAAGAAACAGTGCTGAAGATAGGGAATAAAGGCGGAATCGTGGAGAGATCTATTTAGGTAGAATTTCTTCCAGCCGACAGACCTCTCTCTCCTACGTATCTGCCTCTTTTCTGAAACCCAGTTCAAAAGAGTCACCTTCCCCCAAAGCCTTAGCTCTTCCACATCTTCTGCTTTAGAGCCTCAGGAAGCCACTGCCCCCTCTAGTTCGGAATCTGTGCTCTCCCTTCCAGGATGCCAGGAGAGCGTGAGTTGACAGCACGGGTCCTTGGAGTCAGTCTCCCTGGGTTCAGATCCCAGCATTGTCCTTTACTGCTTGTGTGGCTTTGGGTAAATGTCTGTGGTTCAGTTTCTCCATCCTTAAAATGAAGATAAAACTGTGCTGTGCTGTGCTTAGTCGCTCAGTCGTGTCTGACTCTTTGCGACCCTATAGGCTGTAGCCCGCCAGGCCTTCTGTCTATGGGATTCCCCAGGTAAGAATACTGGAGTGGGTTGCCACGCCCTCCTCCAGGGGATCTTCCCGACCCAGGAATCAAATTGGGATCTCCTGCATTGCAGGCGGAATCTTTACCAGCTGAGCTACCCAGGAAGCCTGAAGATAATACTAGGACCTGTGTTATGGCATGGATGTGGGGATTAAATACATTAAACCAAGTTTAGAACAATGCTGGGTATGTACACAGCATTACAAGGGTCATCATGCGTGCCCTGGTTACACTTGCTTGTGTCCATGTTTTATCTCTCCCTCTAGGCACAAGCCTAAGCACAGTTAAGAACAAGAAATTTGGGGTCAAAGTAGAAGAAAATCAAATTCTGGTTGAACAGCTTTTTCAGATGCATGAGCTTGGATACAATCACTTGACCTTTCTGAACCTCATTTTCACTGCCATTTAAATAATGAGAGCAATACCTACATGTTGAGTTATTGAGAGGAGTAAATAGGAACCATACTCCAAATGTCTACAGAGACAGCTCTCAGTGCAGACTGCAGGCATTCTCACCTTGATCCAGGAAAGGAGTCCTTATTTATTATTTGTTTTGGTGTCCTCAGAATTCACCACTCATGAAGTCAATGATACTGGTTGATGCTTTTGGACTGTGGTTCTGGAGAAGACTCTTGAGAGTATCTTGGACAGGAAGGAGATCGAGCCAGTCAATCCTAAAAGAAATCAATCCTGAATATTCATTGGAAGGACTGATGCTGAAAAGCTCCAGTACTTTGGCACATGATGTGAACAGCTGACTCATTAGAAAAGACCCTGATGCTGGGAAAGGTTGAAGGCAGGAGGAGAAGGGGATGGCAGAGGATGAGATGGTTGGATGGCATCACCGACTCAATGGATGTGAGTTTGGGTAAACTCTGGGAGTTGGTGATGGACAGGGAAGCCTGGTGTGTTGCAGTCCGTGGGGTCACAAAGAGTTGGACATAACTGAGTGACTGAACTGACTGACTGAGTGTCTGATAACTCACTGTATAACAGAGTGAAGAAGTGAGCAAGCAGCAGTGTCTGCCGCAGACCTGGTCATGGGGATGGGTAGACATGCCACATTCCCATTTTGCTTGTTTTGTGCTATGCAATAGATTCTCATTATTTATGTGTGTGTGTGTGTGTGTGTGTGTGTGCATGCTCTCCAGTAAGTTCTCAGTAGTTATCTGTTTTATACATAGCAGTGTCTATATGTTAATCAGTCTCCCAGTTTATCTCACCCCATCCCCCTCTTGGTGCTCATACATTTGTTCTCTGTCTGTGTCTCTATTTCTGCTTTGCAAATAGGTTCATCTGTACTCTTTTTCTAGACTCCACATACATGCGTTAATATTTGTCTTTCTCTTTCTAACTTACTTCAGTCTGTGTGACAGTCTCTAGGTCCATCCATGTCTCTGCAAGTAACACAATTTCATTTCTTTTTTTTGGCTGAGTAATATTCCGTTGTATATGTGTATATACAATGCACATATATATGTACCACATACTTTTTTATCCATTCCTCTGTTGATGGACGTTTTAGGGTACCACTTCATACCAGTCAGAACGCCCATCAGCAGAAAATCTACAAACAATAAATGCTGGAGAGGATGTGGAGGAAAGGGAACCCTCCTACACCGTTGGTGGGAATGTAAACTGGTGCAGCCACTGTGGAGAACAGTATGGAGGTTCCTTAGGAAACTGAAATAGAGCTACTGTATGATCCAGCAATCCCGTTTCTGCTTCTTTATTCCCTGGAGACAGATGGCAAAGGGTGTGTGGTCTCTGTGGAGAGGGACTCTCACCATCCTCCCCGTTTCCTTCCAGGCGCCTTGACTTGCCCACCCCCGATGTGCTGATTGCTCTTCCCCACACAGAGTCACCAGCTCATGCTGTTCCGTTACTGTTCTGTTCTGGAAATGAACGAGAGCTTTGGTAGGGGCTTGGGAAGCTGGCCCGCAAGCTTGAAACTTCCGTCAGAGAAAGCAGCTATCAAAATGCAGCCAATTATCTGCTTCCGGCTTTGGTTTTCAAGCTGGAGCTCCAAGGAATTTCATGGAGGACCATATTTCATGATGATAAGCTTTGGAAATTCTGACTGTCAATAAAGCAGGTGTCTGCAGCCCTGACAAGACACAGAACTTGTATTAGCAAATGGGACATTTTAATTCAGAGGGCCCTCAGCTCTTTCATGTTGCTGCTGTCATGCCCCTTGGTGACTCCCCATTATATCTGACATCTGGCTTTCTGTCTTTAATCAGGTACTAATTTATTTTGGACAATTTTCAGGGATAGTCAACCAAAAGTCATGTTCTTGTGGCTCCAGAAAAACATTTCTCTCCTCACCTCGCCCGTATTATATTGTTTAGAATAAAATGCTTCATTAAACTAGTTATCAGTGACAGACTCGTGTCACAAGTTATTCCATCCTGCAGTGCTCTCAAGAGAGCAGTGTAAAATCAAACTGAAGCTAATGTGAAAATGGGTCAGATTGAGCAATGAGTAAAATTTAAAAGTATGGTACACTGTTCCTTTTATGATGTCATTTTCTCCCTCTAGCCATTCTCTTTGACAACAAAAATGTCTCTCTATGATTTAGGGCCCTAGTGAAAAGCAGAATAGGGGATATTACACTAAATATTTGACCAGCCACCCCACTTCTCCACTCCCTATGATTTGATTAAGCCCAAGTCATCTTCCCTTCCTCGCAGGCTCCACTTTGGTTGAGGCTACCATTTTCTCATTTTGCCAACATCTGCTGTATCATTGAAAAAGCAAGAGAGTTCCAGAAAAACATCTATTTCTGCTTTATTGACTATGCCAAAGCCTTTGACTGTGTGGATCACAATAAATTGTGGAAAATTCTGAAAGAGATGGGAATACCAGACCACCTGACCTGCCTCTTGAGAAACCTATATGCGGGTCAGGAAGCAACAGTTAGAACTGGACATGGAACAACAGACTGGTTCCAAATAGGAAAAGGAGGACATCAAGGCTGTATATTGTCACCCTGCTTATTAAACTTCTATGCAGAGTACATCATGAGAAATGCTGGGCTGGAAGAAGCACAAGCTGGAGTCAAGATTGCCAGGAGAAATCTCAATAACCTCAGATATGCAGATGACACCACCCTTATGGCAGAAAGTGAAGAGGAACTAAAAAGCCTGTTGATGAAAGTGAAAGTGGAGAGTGAAAAAGTAGGCCTAAAGCTCAACATTCAGAAAACTAAGATCATGGCATCCAGTCCCATCACTTCATGGGAAATAGATGGGTAAACAGTAGAAACAGTGGCTGACTTTATTTTTCTGGGCTCCAAAATCACTGCAGATGGTGATTGTAGCCATGAAATTAAAAGACACTTACTCCCTGGAAGGAAAGTTAAGACCAACCTAGATAGCATATTCAAAAGCAGAGACATTACTTTGCCAACAAAGGTCTATCTAGTCAAGCTATGGTTTTTCCAGTGGTCATGTATGGATGTGAGAGTTGGACTGTGAAGAAAGCTGAGAGTCGATAAATGGATGCTTTTGAACTGTGGTGTTGGAGAAGACTGCAAGGAGATCCAACCAGTCCATTCTAAAGGAGATCAGTCCTGGGTATTCATTGAAAGGACTGATGCTGAAGCTGAAACTCCAGTACTTTGGCCACCTCATGCAAAGAATTGACTCATTGGAAAAGACTCTGATGCTGGGAGGGATTGGGGGCAGGAGGAGAAGGGGATGACAGAGGATGAGATGGCTGGATGGCATCACCAACTCGATGGACTTGAGTTTGGGTGAACTCCAAGAGTTGGTGATAGACAAGGAGGCCTGGCGTGCTGTGATTCATGGGGTTGCAAAGAGTCGGACATGACTGAGTGACTGAACTGAACTGAACTGACCATTTTGTCACTTGGGTAATTAATGCTGACCTTGTGATGTAAGCTTGGACATGTTCCTTCCTTTTCAGTATCTTTGGGCAAGAGTTTAAGAAGCACTGACATTCATTCTTCTTTCAATGTTTGGTAGAATTTGCAGGTGAAGCTGTTTGGTCCTGGGCTTCTTTGTTGGAAGATTTTTGGTTACTGAGTCAATCTCCTTACTCATGTTTTTAAAAATTTATTCATGATTCAGTCTTGGTAGGTTAGATGTTTCTAGGGATTTATCCATTTCTTTTAGCTTACCCATTTGTTGGTATATAATTGTTCATTATTGAATTGTCTGTTTTTCCCTTCAGGTCTGTTAATGATGGTTTAAAATATTTGGATGCTCATACGTTGGATGCATATAAATTTATGGTTGTTATATTCTCTTGACGATCTGACTCCTTTATCATCATATAATGATCTTCTTTATCTCTTGCTACAGTTTTTGAGTTAAAATCTCTTTTGTCTGATAATAAGTATAGCTACTTCTGCTCTCTTGGTTTCCAGTTGTATGAATATCTTTTCCCATCTCTTCATTTTGAGCCTATGTGCATTCATGGAGCTGTAGTGAGTCTCTTGTAGGCAAGATATAATCAGGTGTTTCTTTCTTTCTTTTTTTCTTTTTTTTTAAATCCAGGGACTTCCCTGGCTGTCCAGTGGTTGAGTCTGCATGCCCCCATTGCAGAGGGCACAGGGCAACTGAGATACTGTGCCAGACAGAAAATAAAAAATAAGAAGTTAAAAAACCTATTCAGCCACTCTTTGTCTTTTGATTAAAGAATTCAAGGGGACTCACTAATGCCATCTTGTGTTTTCTGGCTCTCTTGTAGTTTCCTTGTTCCCTTCTTTTTCTCTGTCTTCCTTTGTATTGATGGTTTTCCACACTAGTATCTTTGCTTCCTTCCCTTCTTATCTTTTGTGTATTTACTCTAGGTTTTGCTTTGTAGTGATCATGAAACTTACATAAAACATCTTAGAGATATAACTGTATGTTTCATCCTGATAAGAAACTTAACTTTGATTGCATACAGTAACTTTATTCTTATCCCTGTTTTAGTTTTTTATATCACAATTTAGCTCTTTATATGTTCTGTATTCACTAACAGGTTATTGCCGTGACAGTTTTTTAAAAAAATGCTTTTGTTCTTTAACCTTTATTAAAGCAGTTTCTTAAAATTAATCATTTTGTCATAAATTTCTCATGCTCACTCTTCCACTCCTAGGAATCCATCTAAAAGAAGTAAAAATCTGTCTATACACAGACTTTTTCATGAATATTTAAGCATCATTATTTACAATAATCCAATACTGAATAACCTGAAAGTCTACTAAATGGTGAGTGGATAAATAAAATGTGATGTTTCAAAAGAATGAAGTGCTATTCACCAATCAAAAAAGAATGGGCCACTGGTACATACTACAACATAAATGAACCCCAAAGTGTTTTGTGAAGAGAAAGAATCCAGGCACAAAATGTCACATCTTATATAATTTTACTTATATGAAATGTCCAGAAAAGAAAACTTTTTAAAGACAGATAGTGACTGCCTGGGGTGTAGGTAGGAATTGAGAGTGATTGCAGATAGGCATGGAGAATCTTTTCTGGCGTGATAGAGATGCTCTGAAATTGGATTACAGTGACAGGTATGCAATTCTATAAAATTTTAAAACTCATTGAATTGTATATGAAAAGAGTGAATTTAATGGTATATAACTTACACCTCAGTACAGCTGTCAAAAAGAATAATAAGAAAAATAGAGTAGTTAAAACATTTCTCCAGTTTTTGTAGTAGAAGAATATAGGGATATACACCATTAATGACAGTATGTAAAAATAAAACAAAATGAGACATCTTACCAGACGAAAACTCTTCTGTCTTTTTGGCTTTCCACTCCTCTCTTCTTGGAATGCAGTCTTGATGCCTGGAGGTGCGACAGCCATCTTGTATTCATTGAAATAAAAGCCGGATACCGAGGACAGTGTAGCAGAAAGGTAGAAAGACCTTGGATGCTTGATGACATCTTTGAGTTACCACAATCCAGAATCATCTCTTTTCAGACTTCTGTAAATTGAGAATAAGAAACTTCTATTTATGTCAGTATTAGCTGGATTTATATCATTTGTAGAAGGAAAAAAGTTACATCTTCAAAGGTTTTTTAAAAACTCATTAACCAGACCTTAGTGGTCTGGCTTTGCCTATAGCTTTAAGAGGCTTGATTGAAGGCCTCTAGGTCAGTGATGGAAATAGATTGTTTTCCCTCCGTCTACATCACTCTCATTCTTCTCCTGGTCTCCTGCCCCACTAAGAGCCAAACCAGTCTGGTCTTCAGGCTTGACCTGCTTCTATAAAGGCTCATCAAGAAATAGCAGCCATCCTATAGAAGATTTAAACACCAGTCTTCCATTCCTGGTGGCTCAGCTGGTAAAGAATCCACCTGTAATGTGGGAGACGTGGGTTCAATCCCTGGGTTGGGAAGATCCCCTGGAGAAGGGAAAGGCTACCCACTCCAGTATTCTGGCCTGGAGAATTCCATGGACTATAGAGTTCATGGGGTCGCAAAGAGTCGGACACGACTGAGCGACTTTCACTTTCACTTTCTTCCGTAGCCTCTAGCCATAGGTCAGCACAGCTCACCTGGCTTCTTCCTTATTCCAAACCCTTGGATATTGTTTTTTTGTTGTTGTTTGTTTGTTTGTTTTGAGGGAATGGACAAGGAAGTGATTAGAGGCCTTGTTTAGCTCTAGTTTCCTGTTTCTAATGATACAAGGAAATCCGAGGTGTTCTCCTGCGTAGTCACCCATTGAAAAAGCCAGGGTTGTCACCTGGCACCTCCCCGCTCCCCCAGCCACAGACACTCCTCCCAGTCATCCTGGCTGTGTTGACCCTATACAGTGGTTTATGAGAGACATCAGCGAGGCAACCCACTCACCATGTTGTAGAAAGGACTTGTGAGGCACAGGTCTCTTGTCTGGTATTGCTCAGACCTCTAGAAGACCTCATCACCTTTCCCTTCTATCACTTCTAGGGTTTGGAGAAAGATTGACCGACATCTAAACTTTCTCCTTTCTTGTTATAGTCTTCCACTCAAATAGTTGGGGGCAAAGACCCATTTTGCCTGATAACAAATTCATGACATTCATTTTGGTCTTGTACTGGTTTTTAAATATTTAAAGACAGAGTATTGGATGTGTGGTTATCTTGCCTAGTTTTTTAAAATTCATTTTTATTGGCATATAGTTGCTTTGCAATGTTGTGTTAGTTTCTGCCATACTTGGAGTCTGGCTTATGCTCCTGCTTTTCCATGTCCTGCTTTAATGGAGGTCTTAGAAAGTCCCACCCTGGCAACCAGCATCGACAAGAGCTCTACTCTGCACCCCAAAACAGTGTATTCTATTCCTGCTTATCCTCAGTGATAAACCTGGTTTGATTTTGTCCTGTGTCTGTTCAAATTTGGACTGTTTTTGGATCATCTCCTTCTTGGATCTGCACTTGTGTTTATTCCAGAACCCCCATGAGCCCTGGTTTGTTCCTCCTCTTCATCTCAACAGCCATGCAGCTGGTGCAGCTGGGAAAGTCTGTACCATCTTCCTGCTGAGGGATAATTATAGCAATTGAAGCCTAGACTGGTGTTTCAAGGGAGTAGTATTTCCACATCCTCATTAAAACGGGTTCAATTTGCTGTATGATTTGAGTGGTAAACACTTTCCCCAATATTGTGAATTTTAAAACATTCTATCAGTGCAGAAAATATGCAAAATGCATAGCTTATGATAAAGCATTTGGCTAGGATATGAATACCCAGAAAAGCTCTGGTTTACTATATAAATATTATAAAACAATTCGAGTGTCTTAGGAAAGGGATTTGGTAATTTGAGTCAAGGAATAAGAAATACTTTTATCGGGCCCATTAAAAAAACAAACATACATAATGGGATATAGACTGGAAAGAACATTAGTAACAGGTAAGTCACCATCATTTCTTTCAAATAACTTAAAGGAAGTCAAGTAGGAGTCTTTGGTTCCAACATAATTCAGTTCACCACAGAGTGAATTTCTTAGGTTACATGTGAAACATTCATGGACTACATTTCCCTTCAGCATCTCTCCCTGTGATGACGAATTTAATGGAGAAAACTTAGCTAACAGAATGAGAGTCGCCTGTACTTTGATGACCTCCAGCTAGTTATGATCTCAGGGAGTCCATGAATTCCTAAAAGCATTAAACCTATGAGCCATGGTAATGGGAAAGGGAGAATTAAGTAAAGTTTTTTTCCCCTCCCTATTGATTTTATACTAACCAGACCAATAGAAACCCTAGAAAAGTAATTGTGTATGAGAGAAAAAGAGGATTTTCTCTTGCATAGCTTCGTGTATGTCTATAATCTATTAAGGTAAGTGGTAAACTGGGATCCACTTTTCCTGCGTTACTTGTTGAGGGTGGTAGCTAGTCACTAATAATAGGATCTAAAAATTTCAGAGTTTAGGAAAATCGATCAAATACTTTCATATTACCTGAAAAAAAAATTAGCTACATACTTTTTTCTTTATTTGAGCTAATGTTTAGACTCAAGTACTTAACTGTTCTTCAGCAGAAAGAACACACTCCCCTTTCCTGAACACAGCTAGAATCAATCAACTATCTGCGTAGTAATGTTGACAACAAAAATTGTGAAGTCTCAGCAGGACACGTGACTGAGCATCTATTTAGCTCATGATTCAGTGGACAGTCTGGGAGTCAGCTGATCGAGACTGGGCTTGACTGTGCGCTCAGTCCCGCGTCTCTCAGCCTCCTTGCAGGATGAGCAGACTAGTTTGAACCATTCTTCTCATAGCAGTGGCACCATTGAGAGACAATTTGAGTGAAAACACTGAAGGCCTCTTAAACCTAAGCTTCTATTAGCCAAAGCCTTATGTAGCTAAACCCAGTGTCAGGAGATAGGAAACCAAGTCACACGGGAAAAGGCAAGAGTACCGGAAAAGGTGAAAAGGATGGGGCTCATTGTACCACCAGACACACGGCTGCAGAGGCATTCAAGTACCAAAGAGGAGGGAACGAGACTTGATAAATACCAAGGACGTAAAATACAGAAAAATATACTTATTGATGGTTTCATCTATTCACTTACTGTGCTAGTTATTCAGTTCAGTTCAGTTCAGTCTCTCAGTCGTGTCCAACTCTTGCTACATAACAAATTATCCCAAAACTTAGCTGCTAAAAACCCCACACATTTATGATCTCACAGTTTCGATAGGTCAGGAATCACATTTGGCTGGGTCCCCTGGGTCTGAGTCTCTTGCAAGACTATAGTTAACATAAAGTTTGACTGGAAGAATCCACTTTCAAACTCACCTACATGGTTGTTGGTAAGATTAAATTCCTGTGGTCTGTTAAACTGAGGCTTTTGCTCCTCATGAGTTGTTGGCTGCAGGTCTCTTGAAGTTCCTTGCCACGTAGGTCTATCCATAAAACATCTTACAAAATGGTAGCAAGCAAGCAAGAAGGCAAGAGTAAATTCCAGCAAGAGACAATGAAAAGTAATGTGGAAGTCACAGTCTTCTGTAGCCTAACTGTAGAATGACATTCCATTTGTTAGAAGTAAGTCATTAGGTCCATCCCATGCTTAAGGGGAGGGGATTATGCAAAGGAGGCTTCCCAGGTGTCTCAGTGGTTAGGAATCTGCCTGCGAATGCAGGAGATGTAGGTTCAGTTTCTGGGTCAGGAAGATCCCCTGGAGAAGGAAATGGCAACCCACTCCAGTATTCGTGCATGGAGAATCCCATGGACAGAGGAACCTGGCAGGCTACAGTCCACGGGGTCGCAAAGAGTCCGACATGACTGAGCGACTAAACAATAGCAACAGTTATACAAAGGGTGTGAAGTCCGAGAGGGCAGAGATCACTGGGAACCATTTCAAAAGCCACTTAATGCTCTGAATCATTCTTCATTTTATGGAGCCTCTGATAGAATCTTGGGCTTGGAATGTGTGTATGTATACAGAGATGGAGAAAATCATGCGCCCAGGCTTTGAACAGACAGTCCTGGTAGATTCAGTGACATAATTCTAAAAACAGCCATTCAGGCCCTAAGAGCTTCATTCCTGGATTATCACCCTGTAGTAGCATTTTACAGTTTTTATCCTATTTAGAATCCTTCACTGCCCTGATAACATTCAGGATAAAATTCACATTCTTTAGCATTTATCTATAAATTATTTATTTATAGATAAATTTAGCCCCAGGCATTTTCCATCTCTATTCCCTAGCCTGCCTGTTCTGTGAGCTGTTCTTAGGATTTCACGTTGTTTGATTAATCTAGTCATAAAAGGTCAAGCTGCTTTGGTTACCATTGAGTTTCTTAGAACTGTTGGTATGCTAAAATATTATTATAGTTTGCCCAGTATGCTGCTGCTGCTAAGTCACTTGGGTCGTGTCTGACTCTTTGCGACCCCATGGACTGTAGCCCACCAGGCTCCTCTGTCCCCAGGATTCTCCCTCCAGGCAAGAGTACTGGAGTGGGTTGCCATTTCCTTCTCTCCCTAAGATATTATACTTTAAAAAAATTATTTATTTTCAATTGGAGGATCATTGCTTTACAACACTGTTGGTTTCTGACATCCATCAGCGTGAATCAGACACGGGGACACACATGTCCCCTCCTTCATGAACCTCCCTCCCACCTCCCACCCCATCCCACCCCTCTACATTGTCACAGAGCACCAGGTGTGAGCTCTAGAATGTTCTTTTCTCTCCCATCATCTGTTTGGTTTGGAGTAGATCCTTAAAAACTTAGCTCAAAAAATCACCTCTTCCAAGAATCTTACCCTGCTTTCCCCTTTCCTGAGCTTAAACAGTAACCTCTGTCCTGTGCTTATGTGAAGTTGTTAATTGTTTGGTTGTTTCTCACCTCTCTGCATTTTCCTAAATTGTAATTTCCTTCCAGGAAAGGCTATGGATAGCTCAAGTTCATAGCCCCGGTGCATACAAAGTGTCAGATCTGCAACAGCTAGTAAAGAAAGCAGTGCTTTTGAATGCTGCTGCTGCTGCTGCTAAGTTGCTTCAGTCGTGTCCGACTCTGTGCGACCCCATAGACAGCAGCCCAACAGGCTCCCCCATCCCTGGGATTCTCCAGGCAAGAACATTGGAGTGGGTTGCCATTTCCTTCTCCAATGCGTGAAAGTGAAAAGTGAAAGTGAAGTCGCTTCAGCCTTGTCCGACTCTGTGTGACCCCATAGACGGCAGCCCCTAGGCTCCTCTGTCCATGGGATTTTCCAGGGAAGAGTACTGGAGTGGGGTGCCATTGCCTTCTCTAGAACAGATGAATAACACCTGGTTCTTTTCCACCTATGGTTCGTGTTTTTCTCCTGCACCCCCAGCCTCACCAGTAGTGAGGCTGAGGACACGTGACTTGTTGAGGCCAAAGGGCTATGGAGGTTTTAAGTTGAGATCATGGAAGAACTGCCTTACATATACATTAGATGAATGAGATAGAGTTTCGTCTGTCTTGACTAAGCTGTTACACCAAGGCTAGCAGGAGTCTGATGCAGGCAGGAGGATGTACATGAGACTTAAAATCCAGGAGACCCAGGCGAGTGCTAAGACGTTGCTTTGGAGTTGCCTGAACTCTTTCCAATTTTGGTCACTAAAAAGCTGCCAGATGTATCTCTTTAGTAAAAATGCCTGAGAAAAACTTACAGACATGCTAACGATTACTCGATTTTAAATAGAGAACTGCCTAATTTGAGTTATTTTATGCACAAAAATGGAGAAGACAATGGCACCCCACTCCAGTACTCTTGCCTGGAAAATCCCATGGATGGAGGAGCCTGGAAGGCTGCAGTCCATGGGGTCGCTGAGGGTTGGACACGACTGAGCGACTTCACTTTCACTTTTCACTTTCATGCTTTGGAGAAGGAAATGGCAACCCACACCAGTGTTCTTGCCTGGAGAATCCCAGGGACGGGGGAGCCTGGTGGGCTGCCGTCTATGGGGTCGCACAGAGTCGGACACGACTGAAGCGACTTAGCAGCAGCAGCATGCAGAAAAAATTAAGTATTCGGAAAAGATGGCAAAATAGCCAAGGAATATGCATTGGTTTTATGAAAGAGAAGCATCTGCTGTAGTGAATGACAGCTTGCTTCCTGCACGGAGCAAATTCAGTGGTGTGTTGCTCACCATAGCCCTGGTTTTGCCTAGGTAGCCTAAACTTGAATCTCCACGAAATTCCTCTTGGATTGATTTGATGATAGCTTGGGTGCCAGACCTATAATTCTAAAAAGGAGGAAACTTCCTTCTTCATTTACGGAGAAGCTGAACATTTTTTCCCCCAGCTTGATTGAAGTATGATTCACGTACAACATTGTACAAATTTAAGATGTACAATGCAATGATTTGACATCTGTATATATAGTAAAATGATTACCACAATAAGGTTAGTTAAAATATCTACACTTCATGTAGTTACAAACTGCTTTTTGTGGTGAGAACTTTAAGAATCCACTTTCAGCAAATTCAGATATACAGTGCCGTATTGCTAACTATAGCTGGCATGCTGTATGTTACACCCCCAAACTCACTCATCTTGTAATGAAATTCGTACCCTTTGACCAGCTTCACCCATTGTCCCCACTCCCCACTGTTAGCCCCTGAGAACCACCAACGTGTTATGTTTCTCTGAATCTGACTTTTTTAGATCTCACATGTAAGTGAGATCACACAGCGTCTGTCTCTCTCCGTCTTATTGTACTTAGCATAATGCCCTCAAGTCTCATCCATATTGTCACAAACGGCAGGATTTTGAGAAGCTGGGAGTTTAGGGCTTTGTTTCATAAGGAAAGTGACTGAGTACAAATCCCAAAGACTTTGTTTCTTAGTCTAGATTCTTTGTTTCAAGTAGCAGAAACTGACTGTGAGCTGGAAGGATTTATTGGGAGGAAATGATGTAGCCCACGGAACCAGTGGGAAGGCTGGGTAGAGGACCAGGCTCCAGGGTGACTGGGAGACCGCAGAGACAATCTGTAAGGATGCTTTGTCACTGTGCCTGGCTGCAAATCCAAAAACAGTGAGGAAAATCAATGTCCTCACCAGGATAAGGAGAGTCTAATGTGATCAACCCGCTACAGGATGGCTAGTTGGCTGCTTTGCCCTTGCCTAAGGAAGCGGTTTTATTTCCCTGAGCTGAGGGCTGGTTCCTGCTGCTGCTGGCAGTGGGAACACTCATTATAAGAAGTGACCAGCATGTCTTCATGCGGATATTTCTTTGTCCCTGTTGTCATAGTCGCTTAGTTCATGAGTTTACTGGTGGCAGACCAAAGCTGACTAACATCTAGAAGGATTTTCTGATTGTTAAGAGTCTCCTCCACGGTGGACTCTCTGGTGAGGAGCCACATGAGTCATAAGTACCTTCCTACCCTGGCTCCCCTCGGAGAGGTGTACACGTACAGTCCTCCTCAAGTCTCCTAGTACCAGATCTCTACTCGTGACTCAGCTAAACTGTCAGCTACTCCCCATCAGCTGGCCTTTTTTTTAATTAAAAAAATATTTTTATTGGAGTGTAGTTGATTTACAATGTTGTGTTAGTTTCTGCTGTATAGCAGAGTGATTCAGTTATACACATATCTATCCATTTAAAAAAAAATCATTTATTTATTTGGCTGCACTGGGCCTTAGTTGTGGCACACGGGATCTTTAGTTGCAGCTTCTAAATTCTTAGTTGCGGCATGTGGGATCTAGTTCCCTGACCAGGGGTCAAACCCAGGCCCCCTGCAGTAGCCGTGCAGAGTCTTACCACTGGACCACCAGGGAAGTCTCCACGTATCCATTCTTTTTCAGATTCTTGTCCCATGTGGTCATTATAGAGTGTTGAGCAGAGTTGCCGTGTTATACAGTAGGTCCTTGTTAGATCTATTTTATATACAGTGGTGTGTGTATGTTAATCCCAGTCTCCTAATTTATCATTCCCGCCACAATTTCTCTTTGGTTGCCATTGTTTGGTTTCAAGATTGGTGAGCCGGTTTTGTAAATAAGTTCATTTGTATCATTCTCTGTTAGATTCCTCAACCAGGTGTTCTGGAACCATATCCAGTACCAGTGGACCATGATACGCACTGCTTGTGGTAGATTGTATTGGGTTGGCCATACGTTAATAGTCTGTAATAAAACGTTAGGAACTTTTTGGCCAACCCAATACTATTTTCCCTAACTAGTCCTTTCCCGTCCTGTTAAAAGATTATATAAGCTACTCATTGTTAGTGATAAAGTTTCCCCTCGAGAGGCCATTGATTTGGCTTCGCCATGTGACATGTCTTGACCAGTGGCATGTGGCCAGGCACACCTGGCGTGTCCAGATAGGCCGTCAGGATGTCGTCCTGAGCTTTGACACGGTCTCTCTTGTCTGACACAAGAATGCAAGGCCGTAGGGGGGCTGTGCTTCCACTTTGTGCACGAGACTAAGAGAACGTGCAGAGCAGGGCCCCGAGCTCCGTTCACCCAGGGCCAGCGTTCCAGTGAGCGAGAGGCAGTCTTGATTGTAAGCGCTCACGTTTCAAGCTTTCTTGTTACCACACCGACTGAGTGAAAGAAGACTATCTTGTTCCATCTTCCATCGAGGGGAGAACTCTCTCTGCAGCCTTTCATGTTCCCTTACAAGGAGCGTCATGAGTTTCTTCACAGCCCACTTTTTGACTCAGAGCTGTCTTGAGTCACGCTTACATCCTGCAGCTTGGACCAGCTGGAGCGCCTCCTTGGCCTCACTCAGTGGACAGCCGCTGTGCTCAGCAGGGTCCGAGAAGCGCACCTAAATGTGCCAGGTGTGCCTCGAAAATCCCAAGAGGACCACCGATCTCGGTGGCTTTTTCTTAGCACTAGGGGGCTCAAGGGACAGCGAGTTCCTGCCACCAGGAGGGGACATCTCATGCTACTCCAGACACTAGCTCCCTGAGCCTTCACTGCAGGGCCAGCCCCTGTCTCCGTGAAACATGCGGTCCTCAGTCTGGAATGCGTGTGTTCAGCTAAGGAATCTAGGACGCTTTCTACTTTCACTTCTCTGGGCCCCTGTAGAGTGAACCAGAGGCTTATTATGGTTTTAAAAGAATTTTCGGTGAACTTTTTGGCAGATGTTTTGGTATTATCCAATGGCTCTGAGGGTTATAAAGACAACTGTTTAGGAGGTGTAGGCTTCCATTTTTAATTTTCTTTAGGCCATGTGTGATTTCTAATAGGCATGAAATAAAAATGAAAGAGAAGGTATTTAGTGTGTAGTGTGACTAATTAATAAGTTGGGAAGAAGAGAGGTATGTTATGTGTTGTTCTGACAGAATTAGTAGCTTTTCTAAGAAGCAGTGTTGGGTGTACAAACTTATGGCTTGGCTTGCCAACACACAATCTCCAAGTAGACTATTTAATTTTTCTGGGGTCTTGGAACCCTATACAAATCTAATGCAATCTGTAAACCCTCAACATAGGAATTTTATAAACATAAAGCTCTTTAAACAGTTACAAGGGTATTATCAACTTGTTGAAGGTCTTCATAGAGGTCTGAGGACCCAAATTAGATTCTGTGCTCCCTGAGGCTAACAGCAGTACCTACATGAATGGGAAAGGCTATGAGTAACTTTATAAAGCTTGACTTAGCAGGCTAGAGAATCATTCACTCTGTTGATGATTAAGGCTGCTTATTTCTCTCAATTGTATAACTTTTTATCACTGTCAACATTTTGCTTGTGAGTCCTTCTTTCTTTCCCTGAATTTAATTATTGTAATTCTTCATTATATGCACACTCTTCAGGAACCAGAGTGGTTAATTCTTTAAATGAAGCCAGATGCTTTTTATTTAGAACTTGACAAATAAAACAATTTTAGTTCAATGATGGAAAAATAAAATATTTATTTCCCTTTGGGTTAGTTTATATTGAGTATAAGAAGTCATTGTGATTCCTAGAAGCCATGCTGGGTGATAGGATATCAATATTGTTAACAAAACTTTTGAGAAAACTTGGTATGGCTAAAATTGGGTTGGAATTTATCCTAAAGGGACAAAGTGAATACTTTTTCTCTTCTTTTCTGGTAGTCATGCAATAGAAAGGAAATAATACAGAATCCTTGGTGAATAGCAATTTTTAAAAACATTTTATTTATTAGTGGGGATAGTCTGGTTATTCAAATAATTTGATCTAAATATATATTTACTAGGAACTTATGAAATTTATGGTTCAAGTAAGTTCATCAGAATCTTGATGACAAGCAAAATTGGTTTTTCAAAAACACAAGGAACTTATGGTCACACAAGTAGCAAATTAAAATGTATCAGGATCTGAACAATTAGGGAAGAAGGGAGGGAGAAGTAAGGACAGAAAACTTGGTTTGGTTGACCTTGTAACTGAGAAATTTGCTCTTGGAGTGTCACAGAGATAATTATGTTGCAATCTCAGGGAAAATTTGTTTTCCTATAATTTAATACTTAGCTGTACCATGAATGGTTGGATAATGGTAATGGAAATACTGTCTGTTGGTTTTCAACATTTAGTTAACCTATAGACTAAGTGCAAAATTATAAGTGTTTTAAGACAGTATGTGAATATTATCAACTTTGGCAATGCAAATGTCAAAGTATTCCTAATTGAAGTTGAGAAAAAGACAAAGGGAGAAGATGTTGAAGGAAGATGGGTTGGTAAGATCCACTCCCAAATGTAGGAAGTAAAGAGATTCTATCTCAAGTTGGTGGAAAAAGAACTATCTTGTATTACTGAGCTAAACTCATAAAGGTAACCCAGAAGGAAAAAAAAAAAACACTAAAAATAATGACATAAACATCAACATTCCTGAGTTTTGGGATCAAATAGTAAAATAAATCTTCATCTATCTTTGCAGTAAGGAAATAATGAGATTTTCAGATTTGATAAATGAAGATTTAGTGGTATTAATATATTATTTAAAATGTGGAGACAATCTTTAGAAGAACCCAAAGCATACACTGTTGAAGTAGCTGACTCTGAGGGTTGGGACAATGGACTATTCCTTTTTTGGACATTAACATTTGGGATGTGCTTAACTTTATGCATGCTTTAGTTTGGCTTCCCAGGTGGTGCTAGTGTAAAGAACCTGCCTGACAATGCATGAGACTTAAGAACGTGGGTCTGATCTCTAAGGCAGGAAGGTCCCCTGAAGGAGGGCATGGCAACCTACTCTAGTATTCTTGGACAGAGGAGCCTGTCCATAGGGTCACAAAGAGATGGACACGACTGAAGCGACCTGGCACACATGCATACATGCTTTAATTTGATGAGATTAGAATATATGTTTTTAAAGTTTGTATTCCAGAACTTAATCTCTTTTAAATTCATTAATTAATTTAATTTTGGTTGTGTTGGGGCTTTGTTGTTGCTCATGATCGAACAAGTGAACGAGTGAAGTCACTCAGTCGTGTCCGACTCTTTGCGACCCCATGGACTGTAGCCTACCAGGCTCCCTCTGTCCATGCGATTTTCCAGCAAGAGTGCTGGAGTGGATTGCCATTTCCTTCTCCAGGGGATCTTCCCGACCCAGGGATTGAACCTGGGTATCCCGCTTTGCAGGCAGACGCTTTACCGTCTGAGCCACCAGGGAAGCCCATGGTGTTGCTTGTTGCTCATGGGCTTTCTCTAATTGTGATGGGTGGGGGTTATTCTTTGTTGTGGTGCATGGGTTTCTCATTGCATTGGCTTCTCTTATCGCAGAGCACAGTCTCTAGGTGCTTGGGCTTCAGTAGTTGTGGCATATGGGCCTAGCTTCTCCATGGCATGTGGAATCTTCTTGAACCAGGGATCGAACCCAGGTCCCCTGCATTGGTAGGTGGGTTCTTATCCACTGTACTGCCAGGGAAGTCCTAGAATATTTTTTAAATGAACTGGAAGAGAGAACAGATACGAACTAGGTTTTTATAATTTAAAATATTAATTGTAATTACCAGAGCAACCACTAAGAAAATAACATAGGTACAAATCTTTGCATCCTTAGATTAGGCAATGGTTTCTTAAGGTGGCTCAGATGGTAAAGAATGCACCTGCAATGTGGGAAACCTGGGTTTGATCCCTGGGTTCGGAAGATCCCCTGGAGAAGGGAAAAGCTACTCACTCCAGTATTCTGGCCTGGAGAATTCCACGGACAGAGGAGCCTGGCAAGTTACAGGTCACAGTCCGTGGGGTTGCACAGAGTTGGACATGACTGAGCGACTTTCACTTTTCTTAGATATGTTATCCAAAGCATATGCAGCGAAAGAAAAAAATCTGTAAATCTGACTTTACCATAATTAAAAATGTTTATACTTCAAAGGATACTATCAAGAAAGTAGAAAGATAATCCACAGAATGGGAGAATATACCTGCAAATTATGTATCTATGAGGGACTAGCATTTTAAATATTTGAATAACTCTTACAACTCAAAAAGACAAACAAAATCCAGCTAAAATCTAGGCAAATGATTTAAATCAACATTTCTAAAGAAGATGTAAAAGTGGAGCTCAACATCATTTATTATTAAAGAAAGGCAAATGAAAGCGAAAACGAGATGCTGCTTCACATCCCCTAGTCCCACGCATGTCCATATGAATTTTATGTTCTGCTTGACCATTTCTGAAGAAGAAAAACTATGATTTTAACAGGGATATAGGCTGTCATTTTAAAAGATGGAACAATAGCAAGTGTTGGTGAGGATGTGGAGCCATAGGTGCCAGGATTAGTGGACTGATAAGAATTTATTTTCTTTTTCTGTTCCTGGCATTGTAAGGAGGGCCAGTCCCCTTTGGCTACTAAGACAGCTCTCGATGGTGATGGGGGACCCTTATCACCTCCTGATAGCAGGTGAGGTTTTGACTGATTATTTATAGGAACAAAAGATGTCCTAATTGTAGTCCAAGTTGATGAATAGGGTCGAAGTGATTGCAGGCAGTAGAATTGGGAGGCTGAGAGGTGGTGTTATCGTTGTTCAGTCGCTCAGTCGTGTCTGACCCTCTGCAGCCCCGTGGATTGCAGCACACCAGGCTTCCCTGTCCTTTACTACCTCCTGGAATTTGCTCAAATTCATGTCATTTGAGCCAGTGGAATATGAATAAACCCTCTGCTCAGAAAACTTCAGCCTACCAAATGGCACAAAACACAGGATGTTAAATGGCTCAATACCCTTTACATATAGCTCAGGTTCTGGGTTGTGTTGGTTTATTCAAACAAAGGAAGGGGTGGCACAGGGTTTTGCTATGGAAGTTGGTGAGGGCATCATTTCTGGTCTGACTTCCATGGTCGCTGGCTGTCATGCTGTCCCTAGAATGTTCCTTTTACTTCTCATAATGTCAGGGCCAGACATACCATCTGAGTGCAGATGTAAGCACGCACGCAGACCACTTCCGCTGGCAAAGGTATGATGGATCAGAGGACAGTAATAGCTTCGGAGAATATTCTTTTCTTTTCCTACAGAGGTCCTTCCATTTGAGAAACTGCAAATGATTTTGAAATGAGAAGACTGTCCCATAACACAAGCACCTCAGCGCCTTTTCCTGGCGGACAAACCCAGAGCCCTGGGGCCCTGCGTTTGTGGTACAATCAGAATTACAGCAGATCCATCTCGTGCAGGAGGGAAACGCTCGGCCGTGAACAAAGACCTCTGATGGTGTGGGTGAAAAACAGTGCTGCAGTTTTATCTTTTCTAAAGGCCAGTGATAAGGTCTTTTGTTCTTTTGTTGTTTCTAGAGGTTCTCTGCGGGGAGAATTTATGGACTATGGGACATTTTAAGGACACAGAGATTTCACATAGGCCTGTAAGTGGGTGGCAAAGTTTTTGCACAAATCTTTTCAAGTACTTATAATTAATTTTTTTAAGTCTATTTTCAATACTGACTTACCCTGGCTCTTTTCCAGCTCTAGAATAGTATCAGAAGGAATATGGATCTACAGCAAAGTTTTTTACATAATTAAACAATGGGGGAACTTGAAACAGATTGATTAAACAGGAGTGATCAGCATGCTTGCTTTTCTAACCATTTTTGAACTGAGTTTAATGCCTGTAACCTTTGCTAAAACTGTGGCATGTTTTCCTTTGTGGAAAGCTGCAGTGCCTGAGTTCCCTGAGGTCACGTCCCATGGTGTGAAAGTGGAGAGGGGCTTTGCCCTTCCACCAGGATTGGTGATCCCAGCCCGTCATGGGATATGCCAGTTTAGACGAGCTCTCCCTCAGGGCTGTCCAAACGGGGGACTGAGTGCTTAGCTAGTAAGGACCAGTAAGAGCTCTTTCTCTTTCCCCTCCCCCTCCCTTTGTCATTCTGCCAGTCATCACCACTGTACACTATTTATTTTTAGAATCTCATTCTATAAATTGATGCCTTGCTGCTGCCTTTATCTCCTGCATGTCATTTGTAAAAAAGACAAGCAGTAGATTTCTGCTCAGAGGAGTGGCCAGAATGTTTATTGTGGATGTTTTTGTAGCTTGTCCTTCAGATGACCCAAAATTAATAATGTACACAGGCAGAACCCAGCTTCAGTACATATCCTTCTACCTGAGGCATCTCTCGAAGGGCTCCTCAGCTTCTGTTGACCAGGATGCTGCGTGTGTGACTGTCAGATAGCAACTGGAGTCTTCCTCCTCCTTCAGATCCAGGAGATATTGGTCCAGCTCTTAAATAGTTTTCCTGGGGAAGTTTACAGGACTCCTGCAAAGCTCCAGAGGGTCTTTCACTCTGTAAAAATCCCAACTTTGAGAAAGAGAAAAACAAATATTGTATATTAAGGCATATATATGGAATTGAGAAAGATGGTGCTGGGGAACCTATTTGCAGGGCAGCAATGGATACGAAGACATAGAGAACAGACTTATGGACATGGTAGGAGGTGGGGAGGGAGAGGGTGGGACGAGTGGAGAGAGTAGCATGGAAACATATACTGCTGTATGTAAGATAGAGAGCTCGTGGGAATTTGCTTCATGACTCAGGAAACTCAAACAGGGGCTCTGTAATAACCCAGAGGGGTGGGAAGGGGTGGGAGGTGGGAGGGACGTTCAAGAGGGAGGGGACATATGTGTACCTGTGGCTGATTCATGTTGATGGATGGCAGAAACCAATACAATGTTGTAAAGCAATTATCTTTCAATTAAAAATAAATAAATTTAAAAAAATCCTGATTTTGAACGTCTCCGACCCTCTCTCCTTGGGCAGCGTGCCATCCGATAAGATCCTCCTTATTTTCTCTACACACGGACCCAGGCATGGACTTCTGTGCTTTTCTTGGTTTCCACAAAAGCTTCTGTCCACGAGGCAATTTCTGTGCCCGTAGACTTAGTGAGGCTTCGAGCATGAGAATGATGGTGGGGATTCTGAATTGGGATAGATGTCTCAAAAACACAACTCCAAGTTGAACATTACCCATTGGGGGGCTTTCCTCCTCCTCCTCTGCCCTCCCTACTTCCGTCTTGTCCCTGTCCTCTCCAGGCAGGAGCAAAACCAGTTTCTTCCCATCTCCTCCACAGCAGGTCAGCCACGCTGTCCCTGGCAGATATTCATAACTTGAGGTGTCACCTATTTCTCCAAGTGGCATATTGCAAATAAAAACACTTTCCTTCTTGAAAATAGTTTTTGTATCAGCTATTAAGACATTGTGCAAAACATATCTGCAAAATATATCACCCAGGTTTCCTGGGAGGTTATTAGCAGAGGGGTAATGCACTCTGAGTGGTGACTGTGTAACCTTGGTGAGCATCAGAATTCCTTGGGGAGGCTGTAAACGTACTGATTCCCCGGTACAGTCAGACACACCCATCATTTCTGAGCAAGATGTGCAGTACAGTTTCACAGAAGGTCAAGTGCCAGTGAACCGGCTATGATGTCTTCCAGCTCACTTTCCTTTCTTCCTCCAAAGAGGAAGTTATTTGAAATCTAATCTTCTGGTTGATCAATTTACTGAATTTTTTCCCCCCTGTGAAATATATTCTCAAGACCCTCTCCAAACCCTGCTCACCCTTAATTTGTCCAAGGTTCCTAAATTATATTGACTGGCATAGCTATCAGCCTTTAAATCAACCTAGTGATGCTTCACATGGGAACCCACATCCCCTTAGAGTTTAGAATGTATTTGTTGTCTCTGAAGGAAAGTTTATAAAAGGGAATCCTGCATGGAGCTGACCTATGACTTTTTGCTCAATGATCCTGTGAAATAAATCTTTTATTTTTCAGGGACTGTGCTACATACTTTTTTTTTTTTTTTTTTGAGAAGGTTTAGATTCATCGCAAAACTGAAGGGAAAATAGAGCGTTTCTGTCTGCCCCTTCCGCCACACAGATCGAGCCTCTCCGACCATGAGCAGTTGACACCAAAGTAGCACGTCTCTTACAATCGCTGAACCTGCCCTGACATGTCATTATTACTCAAAGCCCACCATTTGCATTAGAATTTGCTTTCAGTGTACATTTGATGGTTTTGATAAATGTATAATTAAAGCACATATTCACCATCAGAGTATCACACGGAATAGTCTCACAGCCCTCAAAGTCCTTGTGCTCCGCCTTTTTATCCTCCCTCCTTTCAGATCTGACGAGCACTCATCTTTTCAGTCTCCATAGTTTTGCTTTTTCCAGTGTCATGTAGTTGAAATCACACAGAATGTAGCTTTTACAGATTGATTTCTTTCACTTAGTAATGCGCATTTAACTGTCCTGGGTGTCTTTTTGTGGCAATATATTTCTGTTTTAGCTCTGAAGAGTGTTGTTCGGATGTATCACTGCTTATTTATCCATTCACTGAATGGGACGAAGACTCACCTAAAGAAGGGCATTTTGGTTGCTTCCAAGTTTTGGCAACTCTGAATAAATCTACTGTAAACAACTGTGTGCTGATTTTTGTATGGATTTTAATGTCTGATTTCTTTGGGTAAATGCCAAGTAGCATTGCTCATTATTGCTTTTCTGTGTCCTACTTAAGAAAACTTAATCTACCTCAGCCAAGTATTCTCCCATGTAATCTAGAATTTTCATAGTTTTAGCTTTTTCATCTAGGCTTATGATCCCTTTTGAGTTAAGCTTTTGTATAGGATGAGGTAGGGATTAAAATAACAAAGGTTTATTTCTTCCATATGGATATATGTAGATGTGGGAAAATTTCCTACCTTCATTAGATTGATTAGGTGCTTTTGCCAAAAATTAACTGACTGTATACTTGTGAAGTTTTGTCCAGGCTCTCCATTCTGTTTTATGAACCTATTTGTCTATCTTTAAAAAAGTTACTCAGTCACGGCTACACTGGGTCTTCTTTGCTGCATGCGGGCTTTCTCTAGCCGTGGTGTACGGCCTCCTCACTGTGGCGGTTTCTCTTGTGGAGCAGGCTTTAGGCGTGAGGGCTCAGTAGTTGTGGCTGGCGGGCCTAGGTGCCCTGCAGCATGTGGGATCTTTCCAGATCAGGGATCAAACCTGTGTCCCCTGCTTTGGCAGACAGTTCTTAATCACTGGACCATGGGGGAAGGCCAGAACAACTGGTTTGATTAAAGATCACTGAGTAATATGTCTTGTTCCACCCTAAGTAAATTTCACTTTCAGAGTTGTCTTTTTTTTTCTTTTTTAATTTTTGCAAGGATGGTGAAAAGGGATCAAGACCTTAGAAAAAGGAGTCATAAAAAAGGGATTTAAATGAAGAATTTCTCTAAGAGTCATGAGAGGCAACTAATTTCTTTATTAGTTTGAGCAGTAGATATAATTAAAGGACTCCGAAGAAAGGTGACATTACATTCTCAAACTGTTTGGCAGGTTGAATCTTTAACCCAGGGAGCTATGTGTATTTTTTTTTTTACACATTCCATATTTGGTTAATTTGACACCAATTAGCACTTCCAGTTCTAGAAAGGCCTACATACTCTGTTGCTCAGTCGTGTCTGACTCTTTGTGGCCCCATGGACCGTAGCCCACCAGGCTCCTCTGTCCATGGAATTTTCCAGGCAAGAATACTGGAGTGGTTTGCCATTTCCTTCTCCAGGGCATCTTTCTGACTCAGGGATCGAATCTGGGTCTCCTGCATTGCAGGCAGATGCTTTACCATTGGAGGCATCAGTGATTTAGTCTGAAGATATCATCTTAAAACACAGGCTGAGAGCATCACTTTTTCCTCAAAAGCTTTGGAATGCTCCACAATTGTCCCCAAGATGGAGTATAAACTCTTGCTCCTAGATGTGTCTCTTGCTTTAGCTCCACCTGAAAATACGATTCTTCTGTCATACTTGGCTTTCTTTGATACCACGTTACCCCTTTCTCTTTTTACTTTTATCTACTCAAAGTGAGTAGGCTTCCTAGGTGGCTCAGTAGCAAAGAATCACCTGCCAATGCAGGAGACGCAGGTTTGATCCCCGGGTTGGGAAGATCCCCTGGAGGAGGAAGTGGCCACCCGCTCCAGTATTCCTGCCTGGAGAACCCCATAGACAGAGGAGCCTGGCGAGCTACAGTCCATGGGGTTGTAAAACAGTCGGACTTGACTTAGCAACTAAACTAAGTCTAAACCAAGTCTAAGTCTAGTGACTAAACAACACAAGAGTGAGTTGCATTTCACAATTGATCTGTACATTGAATGTGTTACTTTGAGCTCCTATTCTATTGCTAGTGTATCTAACATTAAAGATGAGAAGAAATTTAACACTTGGCCTTCCTGGTGTACGGTGAGTACATCCACAAACCTGTGAGGTTTCGCTAAACCACTTCGTCAATGAGGAATGTCTCTTTTACCTATGTGTCTGTCAAAATTCTGTTCATTCTTCAAGGATCCTTCAAGGTCATAGTTTTTTCTAAAGTCACTGTTTATTCTGGTAGGTTGGAATTAATCTCCTGTTCCCCTACCTTCTGATAATCATTCTTTTTACGTTATTGTAATACTTACCAATTTTGCTTTGCAAACATTGTGTTATGTGTCTTATTGATCTCTGTATCCTTGCTGGTATCTGGCATAGCACATATAGATAGTAGGTTATTGCTTCCTGAATTCCCATGTCACCCATTCATTTATTTCAGTGTCTGATGATGAATAGTTTTAATGTTAATATATTGACCTATTGTGTTAATGAATTGGGTGTGTGAGGCCATTTAATCAAATGATCATTTGAATTACTAATTATCTCTAGCTCCAGAGGATCCAATTGACCATGACAGGAACTTGGGGGTGATCCTTGACTCCTCTTTTTCCCTTAGTTCCTTATCCAATCAGTCTTAAATTTTAATTCCTGTCTCTCAAATCTATCCCTTTCTCTTCATTTTATAGCACCTTATTCATTGCCCTGGATTATTATAACAGAAGCTCTGCTTTCAGGCTAATCCTTCTTCAATCCCTTTCCCCATGCTTCCAGGTGGATGTTTCTATAATTCAAATCTGACCATGTCACTCTCTCGCTTAAAGCCACTTAGTGCGTCTGGGTCCCAAGGGCCATTTTGACAATTGCTTTCCAGCCATGGAGACACTATAAAAGACCCACTAGTCCCAAATTTCTTGCTTCATTTTGGGTACAAGGTGGAATTTTTTCTTTTGTAGTGACAGAGAGATTGGGTGATGGAGATACGGAAGCAGGAGGAAGAGACCCGAGGGGGAAGAGGGAGACTGTCAGTGCTGCGGTGTCTGCCCTGCAGAATGTAGTTTCTGGTGAGGTGATTAGCATGCAGATCAGCTGCATGAGTCCTGCAGGCATTAGCTCTTGAACAGCAGCTTTTCAAGCCCTTCTCCACTTCTGCTTCTTCACAAATTCACATCCCTTCTGGCTGCTCTACCATAGCCCTGGTTCAGAATCCATTAACTGAAGATTTAGTCCATGAACAAAAAATGATTCTGCATGCTTATGATTAATGAGGAAGCTGTTTCAAAATCACAAGGCGCCATACTGGCTAACTACTATTCATTACTTTTATCCTCATAATACTGAGAAACTGTTTCATCATACCAGAAACAATTGTTCAGATTGATCTGCTTGGATAGAAATTGCACTTGCTTTTGAAAGGCAAGTATTTTCTGATGTCTTAGATTTATGAAAATAATAATAATCATAGACAACTATGTGGGCTTATAGTAAGTACTGCATTGCAGTTAAGTTATTTGTTATGTCTTAATTTATTTAATCCTCACAACCACTTTATGAAATATATATAGTTACTATCTCTAGTTTATAGATGAGAAAACTAATGTTCAGAGGTTAGATCCTGCATAGGCGGTAAGAGGTAGACCCTAGATTAAAACAGGTAATCTCATGCCAGAACCCACACTTGGCTCTTAGCCTATGCTGTGTTAGGAGAGGAGGCTACTTGTTCAGTTCAGTTCACTCGCTCAGTTGTGTCCAACTCTTTGCGACCCCATGGACTGCAGCACACCAGGCTTCCCTGTCCATCACCAACTCCCAGAGTTTACTAAAACTCATGTCGCTTGAGTTGGCTGCTTGTTGAGAATGCTTTTTGCTTCATAGTCAGGAACACTTTGGGCTAAGCTGTATCTTGAGACCTTCTAGTGGGGTAGATGAATTGACTGGAACATTTCATGCAAAGATGGGCTCGATAAAGGACAGAAATGGTATGGACCTAACAGAAGCAGAAGATATTAAGAAGAGGTGGAAAGAATATACAAAAGAACTGTACAAAAAAGATCTTCACGACCCAGATAATCACGATGGTGTGATCACTGACCTAGAGCCAGACATCCTGGAATGTGAAGTCCAGTGGGCCTTAGAAAGCATCACTACGAACAAAGCTAGTGGAGGTGATGAAATTCCAGTTGAACTATTTCAAATCCTGAAAGATGATGCTGTGAAAGTGCTGCATTCAATATGCCAGCAAATTTGGAAAACTCAGCAGTGGCCACAGGACTGGAAAAGGTATGTTTTCATTCCAATCCCAAAGAAAGGCAATGCCAAAGAATGCTCAAACTACCGCACAGTTGCACTCATCTCACATGCTAGTAAAGTAATGCTCAAAATTCTCCAAGCCAGGCTTCAGCAATACGTGAACCGTGAACTTCCAGATGTTCAAGCTGGTTTTAGAAAAGGCAGAGGAAGCAGAGATCAAATTTCCAACATCCGATGGATCATGGAAAAAGCAAGAGAGTTCCAGAAAAACATCTATTTCTGCTTTATTGACTATGCCAAAGCCTTTGACTGTGTGGGTCACAATAAACTGTGGAAATATCTGAAAGAAATGGGAATACCAGACCACCTGATCTGCCTCTTGAGAAATCTGTATGCAGGTCAGGAATCAACAGTTAGAACATGGAATAACAGACTGGTTCCAAATAGGAAAAGGAGTACGTCAAGGCTGTATATTGTCACCCTGTTTATTAAACTTCTATGCAGAGTACATCATGAGAAACTCTGGACTGGAAGAAACACAAGCTGGAATCAAGATTGCCGGGAGAAATATCAATAAGCTCAGATATGCAGATGACATCACCCTTATGGCAGAAAGTGAAGAGGAACGAAAAAGCCCCTTGATGAGAGTGAAAATGAATAGTGAAAAAGTGGGCTTAAAGCTCAACATTCAGAAAACGAAGATCATGGCATCTGGTCCCATCACTTCATGGGAAATAGATGGGGAAACAGTGGAAACAGTGTCAGGCTTTATTTTTCTGGGCTCCAAAATCACTGCAGATGGTGACTGCAGCAATGAAATTAAAAGATGCTTACTCCTTGGAAGGAAAGTTATGACCAACCTAGACATCATATTCAAAAGCAGAGACATTACTTTACCAACAAAGGTCCGTCTAGTCAAGGCTATGGTTTTTCCTGTGGTCATGTATGGATGTGAGAGTTGGACTGTGAAGAAGGCTGAGCACTGAAGAATTGATGCTTTTGAACTGTGGTGTTGGAGAAGACTCTTGAGAGTCCCTTGAACTGCAAGGAGATCCAACCAGTCCATTCTGAAGGAGATCAGCCCTAGGATTTCTTTGGAGGGAATGATGCTGAAGCTGAAACTCCAGTACTTTGGCCACCTCATGTGAAGAGCTGACTCATTGGAAAAGACTCTGATGCTGGGAGTGATTGGGGGCAGGAGGAGAAGGGGACGACAGAGGATGAGATGGCTGGATGGCATCACTGACTCGATGGACGTGAGTCTGAGTGAACTCTGGGAGTCTGTGATGCACAGGGAGGCCTGGCATGCTGCGATTCATGGGGTTGCAAAGAGTCGGACATGACTGAGTGACTGAACTGAACTGAACTGATGCTGTGCAGGAAAGAACCAGGACAATGTATCCTACCCCCATCTGGGGTGAAATCAGCAGTTAATATTATGATCAGGAAAGTTTAGTGAAATCTAGTTAAATTTAGAACTCTCCAAAGGTCTCATTTGCAGGAGGGAGAATGGAAGTATGGTTGTGAGTAAATTAGATTACCTGCAAACAAAGGGTTCTGCCAGAGGGAAGGGAAGGGTTCTAGAAGCAGGGTCTGAGAGGAGCCTGGCTTGGCAGATGGCACCGTGATCTGTGAGCTGGGGCTGGGAGTCACACGGAACAGACATCTGTGCCTTGGCTCAGCCATTCACGCTGTGAAGTTGAACAAGTTCCTTCACTGCTTCACACTTTAGTTTCCTCATCTATAAAAAGAAGTTAAATCTCCCATCCTGAAAGGATTATTGAGTGGATTAAGGGAGACAAGTTTACAAAGTATGCAGCACAGCGCCAAAGCAGGAAGTGGGAACGTTTTAGGTGGAAGTGACTTAATGATGATGGGTTAGAGTTTACTGCCAGGAAGAACTTGCTGAGATTTGGAAAGAAAAGTGAAGGGAGAGGCTCTCACTTTTGGTTCTCAGGAGATTCTCTGACTGGCTTGGAGGATGTGGCAGCTCTGTAGACCTTTCTACCTGCTCCCGCTCCGAGGCCCTGATCCAGGTAGTGGTTCCTCAGAGACCCACATGCACTCTGCTCTCTCCACCCACTCCGGTGCCTCAAGCTGAAGTCAGTAGTGGATGTTCCCTTCATCTTCCGGCTATACCTTCCAGATCTTATGTCTCTTGGCTCCTTCCTCATTCTTGAAAGCCTCGATCCATGTGTCAAATGTTCTATCATCACAGCATTGCAGTGCTTCATTTTGTTGATCAGACTCAGAATAATAACAGCTGGTGTCCTCTTACTGCCTTGGTGTTGCTTGATTACCTAGAGGAGAGGTTGGAAAACCTTACCTAAATGACAATAGTAAGTAGTTTTTGCTTTTGTGGGCCATTTGGACTCCATTGCAACTACTCAATCCTCTGTTAAGAGAATGAATGCAGTCATAGGACATGCATGCTGGAACCGGCATGGCTGCGGTCCAATACAACTTCACTGGTGTTGAAATTTGAATGCTCTGTGATTTTTTTAAAATTATTTTTTAAATTGAAGAATAATTGCTTCACAGAATTTTGTTGTTTTCTGGCAAACCTTAACATGAATCAGCCATAGGTGTACATGTGTCCCCTCCCTTCTGAACCTCCTTCCCATCTCCCGCCCCATCCCACCCTTCTAGGTTGATACAGAGCCCCTGTTTGAGTTTCCTGAGCCATACGGCAAATTCCCGTTGGCTATCTATTTTACATATGGTAATGTAAGTTTCCATGTTACTCTTTCCATACATCTCAGCCTCTCCTCCCCTCTCCCCATGTTCATAAGTCTATTCTCTATTTCTGTTTCTCCATTGCTGCCTTGTAAATAAATTCTTCAGTACCATGTTTCAAGATTCCGTATATGTGCATTAGAATACGACATTTATCTTTCTCTTTCTGACTCCCTTTACTCTGTATAGTAGGTTCTAGGTTCATCCACCTCATCAGAACTGACTCAAATGCATTCCTTTTTATGGCTGAGCAATATTCCATCATGTATATGTACTACAACTTCTTTATCCATTCATCTGTTGATGGACATCTCTCTAGGTTGCTTCCATGTTCTGGCTATTGTAAATAGTGCTATAATGAACAATGGGATACATGTGTCTTTTTCAATTTTGGTTTCCTCAGGGTGGTGGCTTTATTCCTAGATTTTAAGGAATCTCCATATTGTCTACCATAGTGGTTGTATCAATTTACATTCCCACCAACAGTGCAAAAGCGTTCCCTTTTCTCCACACCCTCTCCAGCATTTCTTGTTTGTAGACTTTTTGATGATGGTCGTTCTGACCAGTGTGATATCTCACTGTGGTTTTGATTTGCATTTCTCTAATAAAGAGTGATGTTGAGCATCTTTTCATGTGTTTGTTAGCCATCTGTATGTCTTCTTTGGAGAAATGTCTGTTTAGGTCTTTTCCCCACTTTTGGATTGGGCTGTTTGGTTTTCTGGCATTGAGATGTATGAGCTGCTTGTATATTTTGGAAATTAATCTTATGTCAGTTGTTTCACTTGCTATTATTTTCTCCCATTCTGAGAATTGTCTTTTCACCTTGCTTGTAGTTTCCTTTGCTGTACAAAATCTTTTAAGTTTAATCAGGTCCCACTTGTTTACTTTTGTTTTTACTTCCATTACTCTAGAAGGTGGGTCATAGAGGATCTTGCTTTGATTTATGTCATCAAGTGTTCTGCCTATGTTTTCCTCTAAGAGTTTTATAGTTTCTGGTCTTACATTTAGGTCTTTAATCCATTTTGAGTTGATCTTTGTGTATGGTGTTAGGAAGTGTTCTAATTTTATTCTTTTACATGTAGCTGTCCAGTTTTCCCAGCACCATTTATTGAAGAGGCTGTCTTTGCCCCATTGTATATTCTTGTCTCCTTTGTCAAAAATAAGGGACGCATAGATGCATGGGTTTATTTCTGGGCTTCCTATCTTGTTCCATTGGTTTATATTTCTGTTTTTGTGCCACTATCATACTGTCTTGATGACTGTAGCTTTGTAGTATAATATGAAGTCAGGAAGGTCGATTCCTCCAACTCCATTCTTCTTTCACAAAACTGCTTTGGCTATTTGGGGTCTTTTATGCAAAGATGGGCTCGATAAAGGACAGAAATGGTATGGACCTAACAGAAGCAGAAGATATTAAGAAGAGGTGGCAGGAATACACAGAAGAACTGTACAAAAAAGATCTTCACGGCCAAGATAATGATGATGGTGTGATCACTCACCTAGAGCCAGACATTCTGGAATGTGAAGTCAAGTGGGCCTTAGAAAGCATCACTACGAACAAAGCAAGTGGAGGTGATGGAATTCCAGTAGAGCTATTTCAAATCCTGAAAGATGATGCTGTGAAAGTGCTGCACTCAATATGCCAGCAAATTTGGAAAACTCAGCAGTGGCCACAGGACTGGAAAAGGTATGTTTTCATTCCAATCCCAAAGAAAGGCAATGCCAAAGAATGCTCAAACTACCGCACAGTTGCACTCATCTCACACGCTAGTAAAGTAATGCTCAAAATTCTCCAAGCCAGGCTTCAGCAATACATGAACCATGAGCTTCCAGATGTTCATGCTGGTTTTAGAAAAGGCAGAGGAAGCAGAGATCAAATTTCCAACATCCACTGAATCATGGAAAAAGCAAGAGAGTTCCAGAAAAGCATCTATTTCTGCTTTATTGACTATGCCAAAGCCTTTGACTGTGTGGATCACAATGAACTGTGCAAAATTCTGAAAGAGATGGGAATACCAGACCACCTGATTTGCCTCTTGAGAAATCTGTATGCAGGTCCGGAAGCAACAGTTAGAACTGGACATGGAACAACAGACTGGTTCCGAATAGGAAAAGGAGTACGTCAAGGCTGTATACTGTCACCCTGCTTATTTAACTTTTATGCAGAGTACATCATGAGAAATGCTGGACTGGAAGAAGCACAAGCTGGAATCAAGATTGCTGGGAGAAATCTCAATAACCCCAGATATGCAGATGACATCACCCTTATGGCACAAAGTGAAGAGGAACGGAAAAGCCTCTTGATGAAAGTGAAAGTTGAGAGTGAAAAAGTTGGCTTAAAGCTCAACATTCAGAAAACGAAGATCATGGCATCTTGTCCCATCACTTCATGGGAAATAGATGGGGAAACAGTGTCAGACTTTATTTTTCTGGGCTCCAAAATCACTGCAGATGGTGACTGCAGCCATGAAATTAAAAGACGTTTAGTCCTTGAAAGAAAAGTTATGACTAACCTAGACATCATATTGAAAAGCAGAGAGATTACTTTGCCAACAAAGGTTCATCTAGTCAAGGCTATGGTTTTTCCTGTGGTCATGTATGGATGTGAGAGTTGGACTGTGAAGAAAGCTGAGTGCTGAGGAATTGATGCTTTTGAACTGTGGTGTTGGAGAAGACTCTTGAGAGTCCCTTGGCCTGCAAGGAGATCCAACCTGTCCATTCTGAAGGAGATCAGCCCTGGGATTTCCTTGGAAGCAATGATGCTAAAGCTGAAACTCCAGTACTTTGGCCACCTCATGTGAAGAGCTGACTCATTGGAAAAGACTCTGATGCTGGGAGGGATTGGGGGCAAGAGGAGAAGGGGACGACAGAGGATGAGATGGCTGGATGGCATCACTGACTTGATGGACGTGAAAGGAAAGTGAAGTAGCTCAGTTGTGTCCGACTCTTTGCGACCCCATGGATTGTAGCCTACCAGGCTCTTCCCTCCATGGGATTCTCCAGGCAAGAATACTGGAATGGGTTGCCAATTCCTTCTCCAGGGGATCTTCCCAGTTCAGGGATCGAACCCACATCTACCGCATTGCAGGCAGATGCTTTAACCTCTGAGTCACGTGAGTCTGAGTGAACTCCGGGAGTTGGTGATGGACAGGGAGGCCTGGAGTGCTGCGATTCATGGGGTCGCAAAGAGTCGGACACGACTGAGGGACTGAACTGAACTGTGTTTCCACATGAATTGTGAAATTTTTTGTTCTAGCTTTGTGAAAAATGCCATTGGTAATTTGATATGGATTGCATGGAATCTGCAGGCTGCATTTGGTAGTATAGTCATTTTCACAATATTGATTCTTCCTACCCAGGAACATAGGATGTCTCTCCATCTGTTTATGTCATCTTTGGTTTCTTTCATCAGTGTCTTATAATTTTCTATGTACAGTTCTTTTGTCTCCTTACGTAGGTTTATTCCTAGATATTTAATTCTTTTTGTTGTAATGGTGAATGGGATTGATTCCTTAATTTCTCTTTCTGATTTTTCATTGTTAGTATATAGAACTGCAAGCAATTTCTCAGTGTTGGTTTTGTATCCTGCAACTTTCCTAAATTCACTGAATAGCTCTAGTACTAATTTTCTGATACTGTCTTTAGGATTTTCTGTGTACAGTATCATGTCCTCTGCAAACAGTGAGAGCTTTACTTCTTTTCCGATCTGGATTCCTTTTATTTCTTTTTCTTCTCTGATTGCTGTAGCTAGGAATCGAGAAATATGTTGAATAATATTGGTAAAAGTAGACACCCTTGTTTTGTTCCTGATCTTAGGAGGAATGCTTTCAGTTTTTCACCATTGAGAATAATGTTTGCTGTAGGTTCCAAATATAGCTCAACAAGTGGCCTGTCACCCCGTGAACAGCTCGAGAGGCAAGCGGAGTTCCTTACTATGTTGAGGTAGGTTCCTTCTGTGCCCATTTTTTGAAGAGTTATAATGATAAATGGGTGCTGAATTTTGTCAAACGCTTTTTTGCATCTATTGAGATTATCATATGGTTTTTATCTTTTAATTTGTTAATATGGTGTATCACATTGATTGATTTGCATATATTGAAGAATCCTTGCATTCCTGGAATAAACCCAATTTGATCATGGTGTATGAGCCTTTTGATGTGTTGCTGAATTCTGTTTGCTAAAATTTTGTTGAGGATTTTTGCATCTATGTTCATCACCTGTAGTTTTCTTATTTTGTGTTGTCTTTGTCTGGTTTTGGTATCAGGGTGATGGTGGCCTCATAAAATGAGTTTGGAAATGTTCCTTCCTCTGCAATTTTTTTTATTTTTTTATTTTTATTTTTTTAATTTAATTTTATTTTTAAACTTTACATAATTGTATTAGTTTTGCCAAATATCAAAATGAATCCACCACAGGTATACATGTGTTCTGCAATTTTTTGAAAGAGTTTTAGAAGGATAGGCATTAGCTCTTCTCTAAATGTTTTATAGAATTCTCCTGTGAAGCCGTCTGGTCCTGGGCTTCTGTTTTTTGGGAGATTTTTGACCACAGCTTCAATTTCAGTGCTTGTAATTGAGTTGTTCATAATTTCTATTTCTTCCTGGTTCAGTCTTGGAAGATTGAACTTTTCTAAGAATCTGTCCATTTCTTCCAGCTTATCCATTTTATTGCTATATAGTTGTTCATAATAGTCTCTTATAATCCTTTGTATTTCTGCATTGTCTGTTGTAACCTCTCCTTTTTCATTACTAATTTTGTTGATTTGATTCTTCTCTCTTTTTTTCTTGATGAGTCTGGCTAAAGGTTTGTCAATTTTGTTTATTTTCTCAAAGAACCAGCTTTTAGTTTTATTAATCTTTACTATTATTTCTTTCATTTCTTTTTCATTTATTTCTGCTCAGATTTTTATGATTTATTTCTGTCTACTAATTTTTTTTTGTTCTTCTTTGTCCAGTTGTTGTAGGCATAAAGTTAGGTTATCTATTCAGTGCTTTTCTTGTTTCTTGAGGTAGGATTGTATTGCTATAGACTTAGAACTGCTTTTCTGCATCCCATAGGTTTTGAGTTGTTGTGTTTTCATTGTCATTTGTTTCTAGACATTTTTTGATTTCCCTTTTGATCTCTTCAGTAACCTGTTGGTTATTTAGAAACGTGTTGCTTAATCTTCATGTGTTTGTGTTTCTTTCAGTTTTGTTCTTGTAACTGATATCTAATCTCATAGCCTTGTGGTCAGAGAAGATGCTTGACACGATTTCAATTTTCTAAAGTTTACTGAGGTTTGATTTGTGACCCAAGATGTGGTCTATCCTGGAGAATGTTCCATATGCACTTGAGAAGATGTATTCTTCTGCATTTGGATGGAATGCCCTGAAGATATCAATAAGATCCATCTCATCTAATATATCCTTTAAGACTTGTGTTTCCTTATTAATTTTCTGTTTTAATGATCTGTCTATTGGTGTGAGTGGGGTGTTAAAGTCTCCTACTATTATTGTGTTACTGTCAGTTTCTCCTTTTTTGTCTGTTAGTGTTTGTCTGATGTATTAAAGTGTTTCTCTGTTGGGTGCATATTTACAATTGTTATGTCTTCCTCTTGGATTGATCCCTTGATCATTATGTAGTGTCCTTCCTTATCTCTCGTAATCTTCTTTATTTTAATGTCTGTTTTTTCTGATATGAGGATTGCTACTCCAGCTTTCTTTTGCTTCCCATTTGCATGGAATATATTTTTGCATCCTCTCACTTTCAGTCTATATGTGTCTTTAGGTCTGAAGTGGGTTTCTTGTAGACGGCATATATATGGGTCTTGTTTTTGTATCTATTCAGTCAGTCTGTGTCTTTTGGTTGGAGCATTTAATCCATTTACATTTAAAGTAATTATTGATATATATGTTCCTATTGCCATTTTCTTAATTGTTTGGGGTTGCTTTTGTAGATCTTTTTCTTCTCTGTATTTCTTGAGTATGTAAGTCCCTTTAACATTTATTGTAAAGCTGGTTTGATGGTACTGAATTCTCTAAACTTTTGCTTGTCTGAAAAGCTTTTTATTTTTCCATCAATTTTGAATGAGATCCTTGCCAGGTACAGTAATCTTGGTTGTAGATTTTTTCCTTTTAGTACTTTAACTATATCCTGTCATCCCCTTCTGGCCTGCAGAGTTTCTGCTGAAAGATCAGTTGTTAAGCATATGGGGTTTCCCTAGTATGTTACTTGTTGCTTCTCCCTTGCTGCTTTTAATATTCTTTTTTTTGTTTGTTTTTGTTTAGTCTTTGTTAGTTTGATTAGTGTGTGTCTTGGCATGTTTCTCCTTGGGTTTTATCCTGTATGGGACTCTTTGTGCCTCTTGCAATTGACTGACTATTTCCTTTTCTATGTTGGGGAAATTTTCAACTATAATCTCTTCAAAAATTTTCTTGTACCCTTTCTCTTTCTCTTCTTCTTCTGGGACCCTTATAATTGGAATGTTAGTGCATTTGATATTGCCCCAGAGGTCTCTGAAACCATCCTCAGCTCTTTTCATTCTTTTTACTTTATTCTGCTCTTCAGAAGTTATTTCCACCATTTTATCTTCCAGCTCACTGATGCATTCTTCTGCTTCAGCTATTCTGCTATTGATTCCTTCTAGAGTATTTTTGATTTCAGTAGCTGTGTTATTTGTCTCTGCATGCTTATTGTTTAATTCTTCTAGGTCTTTGTTAATTGATTCTTGCATTTTCTCCATTTTGTTTTCAAGGTTTTGATCATCTTTACTATTTTTATTCTGAGTTCTTTTTCAGGTAGTTTGCCTATTTCCTCTTCATTTGTTTGGATTTCTGTGTTTCTAGTTTGTTCCTTCATTTGTGTAGCATTTCTCTGCCTTTTCATTATTTATTTATTTTTTTAATGTATTGTGTTTGAGATCTCCTTTTCCCAGGCTTCAAGGCTGAATTCTTTCTTCCTTTTGGTTTCTGCCCTCCTAAGGTTGGTCCAGTGGTTTGTGTAAGCTATAGAGTGAGATTTGTGCTGAGTTTTTGTTTGTTTTTCCTCTGATGGGCAAGGCTGAGTGAAGGGTAATCCTGTCAGCTGATGGTTGGGCTTGTATTTTTGTTTTGTTTGTTGTTGAGCTGAGGCGTCCTGCACAGGGTGCTACTCATGGTTCAGTGGTGCTGGGTCTCATATTCAAGTGGCTTCCTCGTGTGAGTTCTCACTATCTGATACTCCCTATGGTTAGTTCTCTGGTGGTCTAGGGTCTTGGAGTCAGTGCTCCCACTCCAAAGGCCTAGGGCTTGATCTCCTCCACTTGGTGCTGGGACGGTGCTGGCCGGGCTCAGTGGCCTATGTGATCTTTTATGTGTGACAAAAGACTATTCTTTTTTTCTCCTTCTACTACTTAAAAATATAAGCCCCATTCTCAACTTCTGACCTATATAAAAACAAGTTGAGAGCTGGATTGGGCTGGAGTTTGCCAACCCTGGCTCAGGAGGATGGGGATGGAGTCAGCCAGACCTGCTCATAAACCTTTGCTTGCCACTCACTGTGTGACTTTGGGGAATACATTTAATCTCCAAGCCTCACTTTCAAAATGGGGACATTTACACTGACATTGTAGAGTAGGGGTGTTGTGAAGATTAAATAAGGTTGGGATTAGGAGATCAAACTATTACATACAGGATGAATTAACAAGAAGGTTCCATTATATAGCACAGGTAACTATATTCAATATTCTATAGTAAACCATAATACAAAAGAATATGAAAAAGAATATATATATATATATTTGTATAATGGAATCACTTTGCTGTATAGTAGAAATTAACAGAACATTCTAAATCAACTATATTTCAGTTTTTAAGACAAAATAATGCATGTAAAATTTTTAGTTGACTGCTGGGCATGTAGCTCATGGTCAGTCATTTGTCACCTTTTGTTGTTCTGGGAGTCGTTATTTGATGTTTGCAGTTCAGTCACACAGTTATGGGGAAACTGAGGGGTTTTTCAGCCAATGGGACTTGTACTGGTTTTTCCACCAGTAAGATAAAATGATGTCTGGGTAAAAGAGAGACTTCCTCACACTTTGCAAATTATCCACCATACTTGAATTGAGACTATAAGAATATTGCTAAAGAGTCAGTAATGAAATCATCAGTCAGGTTGTTACCAGTGATCCTCTCTGATGCAGTAGTGGGAATTAGCCACAGGAACACAGAGATGGGAAAGATGGTACGAACAGAAAAATGGAGAACTTGAGCTTTGTTGCAGGATTGTGTGTAAGTGCTGTGATATGGGTGAGATTTAACTTCTTAGTGTGCTTCTTTCTCTTCAAATAAAATGTTGAAATTATGCTATGGGCAAGTATTTAAAAACAGAAATACCTTTATAACAGATTGAGTAAATATCATGTTGTAAAATTAAAAAAGTATAAAAAACATTCTAAGGTCTTCAGAGTAGTTTGGCTACTAATCTTTCATTTTCATCTCAAATGTCACCTTCCATAAGGGGATTTTCTTGATCTAGCAGCAACATGGATACAGCTCGAGATTATCATACTAAGTGAAGTAGGTCAGATAGAGAAAAACAAATGCCATGTGATATCACTTATATGTGGAATCTAAAATATGACACAAATGAGCCTGTCTATGACACAGAATGGAGAAGGCAATGGCAACCCACTCCAGTACTCTTGCCTGGAGACTCTATTAGACAGAGGAGCCTGGCGGGCTACAGTCCATGGGGTTGCAGAGTCAGACACAACTGAGCGACTGACACACACACACACACACACAACACAGAAACAGACTCACAGGGAACAGAGTAGTGCCTACCAAGTGAGAGGTTGTTGGAGAAGGATGTGCTGCTGCTGCTGCTGAGTCGCGTCAGTCGTGTCCGACTTTGTGCGACCCCATAGACGGCAGCCCACCAGGCTCCCCCGTCCCTGGGATTCTCCAGGCAAGAACACTGGAGTGGGCTGCCATTTCCTTCTCCAATGAATGAAAGTGAAAAGTGAAAGTGAAGTTGCTCAGTTGTGTCTGACTCTTAGCGACCCCATGGACTATAGCCTACCAGGCTCCTCTGCCCATGGGATTTTCCAGGCAAGAGTACTGGAGTGGGGTGCCATTGCTTTCTCTGCAGGATGTACTAGGAGGTTAGAATTAGCAGATGCAATCTTTTAAAAATAGGATGGGTAAACCACAAGGTCCTGCTGTATAGCATGTGTGTGTGTGGGAATTCGCTTCAGTTGTGTTCTCCTGGCAGGACTGTAGCCTGCCAGGCTCCTCTGTCCAATTCTCCAGGCAAGAATACTGGAGTGGGTTGCCATTTCCTTCTCCGGGAATTTTCCCAATCTAGAGATCAAACCCACATCTCTTATGTCTCCTGCATTGGCAGGTGGGTTCTTTACCAAGGAGCACCTGGGAAGCCCCCTGTATAGCACAGAGAACTATATTCAATATCTTATGATAAACCATAATGGGGAATGATATATATATATATATATATATATATTTATATAAAGAATGTATATGTGTATATATGTGTGTGTGTGTGAGTGTATACCTGTGTCACTTTGCTGTATAGCAGTAATTAACACAACATTGCAAATCAACTGTACTTCAATGACAAAATAGAATGAAGAGGATTTTCTTGATCTAAAATATCTGAAATAGCCATCCAACTCCATCCCTTGATTACTGTGCCTCATTGCTCTATGTTTTTCTCTTCGTAACACTTTTTGCAGTCAGACATCGATTTGTTGACCTGTTGATCATCTATATTTCTCCCACTAAAATGTGAATTCCGCAAGAGCCACCCTCTCTCTGTCTCCTGGGAACTCAGAATGGCATTTTTGACAGAGAGGCTGCCTGTCTGTCTGCCTTTACTAGGAAAGGAGGAAAGTAGAGCATCAGTGTTCTGGGAGGTCAGATTCCTGCTGGGCCAACAGTCTTCTCAGGGCCTGGCTGTATTTTTTTTTTTTTTTCCCCTCAACTAACTTTTAAAGTAGAGGAAACATCTGGAAAACTATCCTGGCCACAGAAAATAAAAAATAAAACTCAGGGCAGATGATACTGTCTAGTAACAACATCTGGAGGTGAAAATTCAGCTGGCAACAGGGGTAATTGTCAAAATATTTAGCAACTGCCCAAATTGTTCATGTTATATTGTTTATCTCAACCCCTGACAAATTTATAATTCGGCCTGGCAGATAACTGATTGACTTTCCCCAAGTGCATATGGAGAGTGGAGCCCTTTTTTCCCACCAGCATGAGAGCCAGTCTCACTGCTAGATCCTGTTCCAGGTCCAAAATAGGAAGGTTTCCTGAAAAGTCCTTTTAAGATCAGCCTCTACCTTAGGGAGGAAAATACTCTTAAGATATAGGCTTCAGTGAGCATCTTTAGCAATGAACCTGCTGAAAACCCTAATCTTTTTCTCCAAGGAGATGTATCTTATTATCTTTAAAATCATCTTCAAATGTCCTGTTAAAGAGGAAATGAGGGAGAGTGGTGAGGAACGTGAAGCGTTTCCCCTTGCAAGGCTGTACCTTGCTGACTAGTGTATTTAGTTGTTGAATTACTGGAAGGAAGGTGGTTCCAGATTCAATTCTTAACATAGATCAGCTCACAGGTATAAAGGGCTTCCCCCGTGTCTCAGTGGGTAAAGAATCTGCCTGCAATGCAGGAGATGTGAGTTCTATCCTTGGGCCAGGAAGACTCTCTGGAGGAGGGCATGGCAACCCACCTCAGTATTCTTGCCTAGAGAATCCCATGGACAGAGGAGCCCTGGGGGGCTACATAGGGTTGATAAAGAGTCGGATGTGACTGAGCATGCGTAGGTATACATAAGTCTCAGTTGCTGCCCAACAAAACACACACATTTCTGGGTTGTGGACATTTCTCTGGTGTCTATAAGCTGATTACTGGTTTTTGCTCAGATAAAATGGGCTTACATTTTATCTGCTGTTCCTTGCAAATAATAAATATCTTCTGAAGTCCCAAAGGTACTCCTGTCCCATAAGGGAGTGATATTGGGTAAAGAGGAAGTTATAAGGGAAGTTGATTTTTTGAGGCTGATTAACAAGAACTGGTTCAGACTATATTTTACTGTATGACCAAGGGCAAGCAAGAGCACAGTTTGAAAATGGAGCTATTAGACTATCTCTTGGAAAAGTCTTAATTTACAGAATTCTCCAGCTCCCAAAGCCTAGGAAATGATACTTTCCTCTCAGACTGGTTTCAGCTGAGTAAGTGGCACTTTAGGAACCGAAGTCCAGGGTCAGGCTGCCTGGGCCTAAAGCAATCCCATTTCCTAATGGCTGTAGCGATGGTCTCTTTTTCAAAAGTCTCCTCTTTTTGTACTAAGAAGTGTTACTTAAAAAGACTGTGGTGTTAGTGTTATACAGTTTCCTGTGGGAATTTTCTTCACGGTGGTCTCTGAAGCTGGATATCTGTGTTTGTTCCACTGCTTTGCTTTTGGTGTTGCTTTTCCCCTACCTGTCTGATGTGGCTGGTAGAAAGCGGGAACCCTGAGAAGCCAGCAAGTTTGTAAAACCACATTATCCAAAGAGTCTCAAACCAAAGGTTGGTCTCATGGCTCCACAGTGTACCCACCCTGTCTGTTTTGTGCAAACACTCTAAAGATACAGTTTACCCTAGAAAAATATGAAGTCAAAAGTGTGCTTTCCAATCAATATTTGTTGTATTTTTTTTAAAAACCCTTAATTTAATTTTCCCTTTTACAATATTCTCAGTCATTAAAAATGGCATTTTGTTTTGTTTTGATGTAAATAATGATGAAAGGATGCTTTGAAAATATCAAAAGCTCCTACATGTCCATCGCCTGATGAATAAATAAAGAAGCTGTTGTGTGTGTGTGTGTGTATATATATATATATATATATATATATATATACACAATGGAATGTTATGCACCATAATAAAGAATGAATCTGAGTCAGATCTAGTGAGACAGATGAACCTGGAGACTGTTATACAGAGTGAAGTGAGTCAGAAACAGAAAGACAAATATCGTATAGTAACACATACACATGAGATCTAGAAAAATGATACTGATGAGCCTGTTTTCAGGGAAGCAGTAGAGATGCAGACGTAGAAACTAGACTTGCAGATGCAGCAGGGGAAGGAGAGGGCGGGAGGGACTGACAGAGCAGCGTGGAAGCGTGCACACTGCCATATGTGGAACGGAGAGCCAGTGGGGAGTTGCTGTATGATGCAGGGAACTCAGCCTGGTACTTTGTGACAACCGAGAGGGGAGGGATAGGGTTGGAGGTGGGAGGGAGGTTCAAGAGGGAGGGGACAAACGTATACCTATGGCTGATTCATGTTGATGTATGGCAGAAGTCAACACAGCATTGCAAAGCACTTGTCCTCCAGTTAATTGTTTTTTTTTTTTTTTAATGAGAAAAGAAAAGAAAATGCCCAGAGCTCACTGAAGTTTGATAATGCTCAAAGGAAAGTGAAGGACTCGAGCTGAAGGCATTTAGGTTGGAAGATTGCCGTCTGTGAGCTGGGGACCAGTGGAGTCTGCAGCTCCCAGCTTGAGGGACATGGGACACGAAGCCTTCATCACGGTGGATGAGGGACCCCAATTTGCCTTTTCTGTGGCATGAAAACTCCTAGCTGGGTGATTTATTCATAAACTAATCAGACATTTAGAACACCCTTAGACAATGGTAGAGATAAGCATGAAACTTACATACAGGGAAACTCCTCAGCCCAGGCTCTGGAGAACCCTTGGAAATCAACTTCTACTTCCATGTTTGAAAGTTAGAAGTCATAAGAATCAGAAAATCAGACTGCGAAACTCACAACTCAATAATTGTGAACTATAGAACAATGAAGGAGACATTCCAAAGAAAGAATAACTATTATAAAAAACATAAAAAAAAATTTGGGAAAGAATGAATAGACTATTTTAGAGATGCTAAATATACATCCCTGAAATAGCTTTCATGTACAGTTTACATAGAAGAGTATACAGAACTGAAACTAGATTCAGAAGATGTATCTTGGAAAACACTCAGAAGACACACAGCGAGAAGGGAAATAAAAGCCAAAGGAGGGCCTAGAGATGTGAAAGTAACATGAGACATTCCAGCAGGAGAATCACACAGGACAGAACAGAAAGGATGCTAGAGAGGCCAGACTTGAAGGCCTTGGGACAGAACTTCCCAGACTTGAGGAAGATTCAGTTACTATTGAGATTAAAGAACCTAAATAAAAATGATAAGACTTACTGTATAGCACAGGGAACTTTACTTAAAACTCTGTAATAACCTATATGGGAAAAGAATCTGAAAAAGAATGGATACATATGTATGTATAACTGAATCACTTTGCTGTACAGCAGAAATTAAGACATTGTAAATCTACTATACCTAGTAGAAGTAAAAACTTAAAAAGAAAGTAGCATGAGAATTCTTGCATAGGCAAAACAGACAAGCAAAAATTCACACCCACAGGTATATCATAATGAAAAAGGAAAACTTCAAAGACAAAGATTGAAAAAGAAACTCTCACTAAGCCAGATAACCTATGAAATCTTAGTAAACATATTGAGAACAAAGCACTCATCATCAGAAATGTAGCTGTAAGACTGTAAAATAACTTCTGAGTTATGAAGGAGAATAACATGTGTCTAGAATTCTATGATAAGCTAAACTGTCATTCAAACTATAAAGATTGGCAAGATTGAAATTTACATACCTATAAATTTGATTCCTGAAGCAAAGCAAAATAAGACAAGCAAAATGACAAAAACTAATAATGGAGGTATTTTCCTAAGAAGGAAATTAAACCCCGAAGAAGGTATATGATGCAAATAGCAATGGTGAATAGCAAGTTGATAAACATGTTGGTTCAGTTCAGTTCAGTCGCTCAGTTGTGTCTGACTCCTTGCGACCCCATGGACTGCAGCATGCCAGGCCTCCCTGTCCATCACCAACTCCCGGAGTTTACTCATACTCATGCCATTGAGTCGGTGATGCCATCCAACCATCTCATCCTCTGTTGTCCCCTTCTTCTCCCGCCTTCAATCTTTCCCAGCCTCAGGGTCTTTTCAAATGAGTCAGCTCTTCTCATCAGGTGGCCAAAGTATTGGAGTTTCAGCTTCAGCATCAGTCCTTCCAATGAATATTCAGGACTGATTTCCTTTAGGATTGACTGATTCAGTCTCCTTGCAGTCCAAGGGACTCTCAAGAGTCTTCTTCAACACCACAGTTCTGAAGCATCAATTCTTGGGCACTCAGCTAAATATTAGCTATACAAATAATTGGGCTTCCCTGGTGGCTCAGCCCTATTACTGATTTTGAGACTTTTCCTTCTTAGCACTGAGCCTGGAACAGAATTCAGACTCAGTGTGAGTACATCAGTAGAGGATGCATTGCTCGACTCGGGTGCCTGCCAGAGTCCGCAGAAGCAAGAGAGTTGCAGAACCTGGGAGATCTCAGCCCTGCTGTAAGGGGACATTTTTGTACTCAGGTTAGGCTCTCACCCTATTTTGGCAACATTCCTTCCCTAGTAGCGTGAACCCCTTCCATATTTCCTCCAAAGGAAAGCTAACCGTGTGAACCAGCCCCTAAAGACTCTTATCGATATGTATTACATTACAACGCCATTTCCACAAGGTGAGGATCCTATCACAGTGACAGCTGGAAAATGGATCTACCTGGAGCACTTTAACTTCACTGGGTGATTGCCTTGTGGTTCAGGTGATGTCCTTTTTCTTTCCTTGTTTTGCCTCTTTTCTGCCACCAGGTCTAGCTCACTTTAATAATATTTTCTTTCAAATTTAGTCATTTAAATTCACTTCTTTTATTTATTTTTATTAAAAAAAATTTTTATTGGAGTATGGTTGCTTTACAGTGCTGTTTCTGCTGTACTGCAAAATGAATCAGTTATCTGTATGCATATATCCCATCTTAGATTTCCCTCCTATTTAGGTCACCATTTATTTTAGCTAGACTTATACCCTTTTTCACATTCTCTTTCTGATCTACATCTCACTCTTCTCTTAAATTTTTGCTTTATAAAAAGGATCCAATTTGTGATTTTTTTTCCCCATCTGTTTTTCTTGTTTCATTTTTCCTTTGTATTACTTTGCCACTTTAATACACAACTATCACAGGAACAGCTATGTCCTCTATTATTAAAACTTCCCACACTAAACCATGTAAACTTATACCCTCTAATCCTTTCTTTCCAAGGTAATCTTCTCTTAGCCGGGCCCAGGTGCTGGATTCAGAAATAACCTTGTCCCACTGCCAGACAGAGCTGTGACCTATTTCCTCTTCCCATTGTTCCAAGGGTTGCCATGTTACCGTGTCCTTTGTGATTCATTGGCTGCTCTAATTATAAATCCATGCGATTCCTGTAATAGCCACCAAGTCTCAGGGTAGATTTCCATATGCCACATCCCGCATATCTCTTCTTTCAGGGACCACTTCTCTTCTCTTCTCTCCAACCTGGGAACGTGGACATGGGGAAGCACCCATCCCAGGAGGGCTTGTTCTCTATACCCCTGCCTTGGCTGAAAGAATTGCATGTGCAGTTTTACAATGTGTCCTTTCTAGGGTGGTCCAAGACCTGTCATTCAAAATTCTTACTCTAATTTCCAGCCGAAGGACTTTCTTTCTCTCTCTTTATTTTGGCCATGCTGTGCGACTTGTGGGATCTTAGTTCTCCTACCAACCAGGGATTGCACCCACATCTCCTACCATGGATGCACAGAGTTGTAACCACCTGACCACCAGGAAAGACCCCCTTTTCTCTCTCTATTGTAAGCCACATTACAACACATTCCTGATGATTGGACCCTTTGCCACTTCACTATATTTCTTTTCTTTTTCATTGAATTATAGTTGACTTACAATATTGTGTTAATTTCTGCTGTACAGCAGTGACTGAGCCACACACAAACATACATTCTTTTTTATATTCTTTTCCATTATGATGCCACTACCCTATATTTCCTTTTGATCCCAGACAACTCAATACATAACATATATGAACAGGACCCTACAGCCCTGTGGACAAGAGTCCTCATGGGGCTCCCACAGCTTTGCAGATCATGCACCCAAAGTACATAGGAGCCTGGGCTACCATGGTTCTCTTCTAGAAAACATGACCAGAACCAAACACACTACTCATTAGCTCTGAGAGCCTTTTTACACTGCATGTCACCACCATGGGCAGAGGCAGAAGCAAAGTCCCGCCAATACCAGAGAAGAAGTAAAGAGATTTTAAAAAATATTAATGTTACATGGCATCTTGAATGCATTTCCTGTATAGATGAGGTGAAATTCCCCTTCAACCTCCATTCCCAGTGCCGCAGTAACTCCCCAACTTTAACTGTGGTCATCTTCTTTTTCTTTTGTTGTATATTTCCAGATCTCTGTCTATGCATTTTCATACTTCAGCATATGACCTGTAAATAAATACACCACCGTGCATTTAGGTGTTTTTCCTTTAACCTAATAACACGCTTAGTTTGCTAGGGCTGCTGTAACAAAATACTGCAGACTGGGTGCCTTAAACAACAGATTTATTTCCTCAAAGTTTTGGAGGATTGACGTCTGAGATCAAGGACTGTTTTCTCCTGAGGCCTCTCTCCTTGGCCCTTCTTCTTCCTGGTCCTCACATGGCCCCTCTCTGTGTGCGTGCATCCCTGGTGTCTGTGCCCTCATCTCCCTTGCTTGTAAAGACACCAGTCAGCATGGATTTGGGTCCATCCTGACAGCCTCCTTTCAACTTAATCACACCTTTAAAGGCTCTATTCCAAACACTCATCTTCTGAGGTATTAGGGGTAAGGTCTTGGTTTTTAAAAAAGTTATTTTGGTTTTCAATTTAATTTTTATTTTATATTTACAGTTGATTTACAATGTTGTGTTAGTATCAGGTGTACAGCATAGTGATTACATTATACGTATACACGTTTCCATTCTTTTTCAGATTCTTTTCCATACAGCTTATTACAGGATGTTGGGTAGAGTTCTCTGTGCTAAACAGTGGATTCTTTCAGGTTATTTCTTTGATAAATAGTATGCTAAGAGTCGGACACAACTGAGCAACTTCACTTTCACTTCTTACTTTCATGCATTGAAGAAGGAAATGGCAACCCACTCCAGTGTTCTTGCCTGGAGAATCCCAGGGACAGGGGAGCCTGGTGGGCTGCCATCTCTGGGGTCACACAGAGTTGGACACGACTGAAGTGACTTAGCAGCAGCAGCAGCAGCAGTATGCATTTATTAATCCCAGACTGCTAATTTATCCCTCCCCCCACCTTTCCTCTTTGGTAACCATATGTTTGTTTGGAAGTCCATGAATCTGTTTCTATTTTGTAAAGAAGTTCATTTGTATCATTTTTTAGATTCCACATATGTGATATCATATTTCTCTTTCTGATTTACTTCACTTAGTATGCTAATCTCTAGTTGCATCTACTTTGCTGCAAATGACAAATTCTGTCCTTTTTCTGGCTGAGTAATATTACATTGTATAGATGTACCACATCTTCTTTGTCCATTCATCTGTTTATGGACACTGAGGTTTCTTCCATGTCCTGGATTGTAAATAGTGCTACAGTTAATAAAGGGGTACATGTATCTTTTTGAATTCCAATTTTCTATGGATATATGCCCAGGAGTGGGATTGCTGGATCATATGGTAATTCTATTTTTAGTTTACTGGGGGTTAAGGTTTTTTTATATGAATTTAGGTGAGTGGTGATGGTACAGTTGAACTCATAGTGCAAACCGCTGCTGATCTTTCCATGTTATAACATAAAGATTATGTTAGTTATAATTATATTCAAGTGATAAGAACTACCAAATAACTGGTTTAAAAATATAAGAATTTTTTCTCTCACCCACTTACAAATTAGAGAGAGAGTCAACGTAGGGCTGGTCTTGTGTTCCCTGGTGTCAGAAGTGCAGCCCGTTTCTAGCCTGTTGCCTCGTGGTGTGTCACTTCTTCTCAAAACCAACTATGATCCAAGACAGCTCAAAATGCATTCACTTTGCCTGAATTCAGAGTCAGCTGGAAAGAGTTGCCTTAAGAACAATCCTTGCAGTTAAGGACATAGCTCATTCTTGTGTACCATTGGCTAGAAGCTAGATACATTGTCTAGCCAACTGCACATAGCTCTGGGAAACTTATCTTTCAGGTGTGATGATCACATTCCCAGCTAAATCTAGGAATTCTGTTATTCATAAAGAAAGTGCTGAGTCATGTCTGACCCTATGGACTGTAGTCCTCCAGGCACCTCTGTCCATGGGGATTCTACAGGCAAGAATACTGGAGTGGTTACCAGGCCCTCTTCCAGGGGATCTTTCCAACTCAGGGATCAAACCCTCATCTCCCGCATTGCAGGCAGATTTTTTAACCAACTGAGATGAAATATACCGATTTTTTGACTACTGAGTGGTTTGGCTATTTTGATAACTTCTTTGGAAGAAAGCAGATGGAGCACAGGAGAGGTGGATGAATCCTAGTGTTTGTTGTGATTTCTAGAAATCACTGGCATTCTACATTTTTTTTTTCTTTCTTACGGGTGTTCTTCATTATGTGGGATCTTAGCTCCCCAGTCAGGGATCGAACCTGAGTCCCCTGCAGTGGGAGTGTGGAGTCTTAACCATTGGACCACCAAGGAAGTCCCTTGCTGGCCACTTTTGTCTGTCTGTGGTTTCAAGCATCTCCTAATGTCCTTGCAAGTTCACCTCCATCCTTTCCCTCACCTTGCTCTCTACCAGATGAGGTGTTCTGTATAGATTGTACTCACAAGCTCCTTTGCCTTCTAGCTTTCAATTTGGTTCACCCCAGAGGAAGCCCTGATACAATCAGAGGAAGGTGGAGAGTGAGGTCAGAGATTTTTGACCCTTGGATTCCTCCCTGCGAAGTGGCCTCAGGCTGGCTGTGTCCCATGAGTAAAGTCCACTGCACTTTGCTTTTTTTCCTTTTCCAATCTGGACATCTTTTATTTCTTTTTCCTTCCTGATTGCATTGGCTGAAATCTCTAGTACAGTGCTTTTGTTATTTCAGCTTTTTTTTTGCTGTTGTTGAAGAGCAGTTGACTTACAGTGTTGTCGCTACACTTTTTAAGGCTTCCTTTTCTATTTGGCTTTTTCTCTTTGCCCCTTTTCTCCTTTAGACTGATGAGTGGTACCTGTTCTTCCAGTGTTACCAGCTATAAGTTATTACACAACCTCTTGATGTCTCCTTATGCTTCAACACATATCTGTACGTATGGTGGTGGTGGTTTAGTCACTAAGTCGTGTCTTACTCTTTTGACCCCATGGACTGTAGCCTACCAGGATCCTCTGTCCTTAGGATTTCCCAGGCAAGAATACTGAAGTGGGTTGCCATTTCCTTCTCCAGGGGATCTTCCCAACCCAGGAAGCCCCAGCCTGGGGCTCCTGCATTGCAGGCAGATTCTTTACCAAATGAGCTACAAGGGACGCCCCATCTGTATGTATAAATACACATACAAATTTTCCAGTTTGAGTGGGTCAAGTAATTCCTGTGATTAATAATAAAACCTGATTAATAATAATAACACTGAGGTCTGAGGGTGTGGTTCTCTAGTATTCCAGTAGCAACCTTACTTTGTTCCATGTGAGATTTCCACCCTGTTCTAGTCCTTGTCATTCTTTTTGATCAACTTGCTTTACTTCTGGAGATCAGTTTGTTCATCTGTAAAATAAGAAAACATCTAGATCAGTGGTTCTCAAACTTGAATGCTCACCAAAATCACCTGGAGGGCTGTTGATTGATGAACCACACCCCAAAGTTTTAAATTCAGTGGGTCTGAGATAGGGCCAAGAATGTACATTTATAACAAACTCCCAGGGGATGCACTGCCACGGCTGGTGCCAGGACCTCACTCTGTGGGGCCCTGGTCTAGAAGATGACTTCTAAGACCTCATCCACTTCAGTGTTCAGTGACCTAAGTCAGCCGATGTGGCATAACTATGCTTTCTGTTCTCATAGAACAAAAATGATGATGTTGAAATGATTCTACTGTTGTCTTTTGGAAGAATACATCCAGTAATAGTTACCACAGATGCTGTGCTATAGCCATCTGGATAAGATGGCCATCATGTTGAATTATTTGGCAAATAATAAAAACTGAGTCAAAGCATACACACTTGAAGAAAAAAAATCATCAACGCCAAGTCTGCATTTACAGCACACATTCAGGGGTTTCCCATGTGTGTCATTCCTTAGTAGATTTCAGTGTCCAAATGTTTTCCTTTGTCTCTCATTTTCAGAGACATTTGGCTTGCCTCTGAAATTTTACATTTGGTCAAAAGCACATGGCAATTGGTGAATATGTCTTTGCCATCTGCTACAGCCCTAGTTTGCAGACTGAGGTATGTACCCAATTTTTCTTCTTTGCTCAGCAATTCCTATCATTAGCTCCTAGCCTGTGTTAGGTAGTCAATAAATGTTAAAGAATAAAACATATATAATACCTTTCAAATAATCTTTTTAGGCCAGTTGGATAAACTGTCACAGTTCTGACAGTCAGAGAGGCAATCTTTTATTTTGTTTTAATATACTGATGTCACAAGCTGTCATGCACATGGAGTTATATTGTGCAATTTTTCAATAATAATGTGATTCTCAGTAAGCTGTGTGTTTCATATCCGCTGGGGTGTTTGCAGGCTGTTCAATCCTTGGACATTACATCAAAGCACTGCCAATCTGAGCTCATTAATGTGAGTTTCCTATTGACAATGTGTTCAATGCCAGCCTCTTAGATTTCCACCAGTTTCTAACTGGCCGGCCAGTTATTTATATGTTGGTTCATTAAAGGAAAAATAAGAAGACAAATATGTAGAGGAGGGATGGAAGCAGGCAAACAACAAATTGTCTTTTGATTTCCAGTTTCTAAAATCTTCAGTCTTGGAGACAAAATAACCAGACTTGTGTTTTATTAAACCAGACTAAATCCTACACGAGAGGGTTTAATAACCCAAACTCAAAATCTCTCTGAGTTTGTGCTGGACAGCACTCTGACAGGATCTGGTCTGGAAGAGCCATCATCCTAGGGGCACAGGATAACAATCTGAGGTCTCTATCCTTACTCCTTGCCTCCCTTGCTCTTTCCTTCTGAGGTAGGATTGTAAAAAATTCCACTTTCCCAAGACTAATTCTAGATTTGGTCACAAGAATAACATTTTAACTTGCTTAGAAAAAAAAGGGGTATATTACAACCTCTTATTCATTAATCTGGGAGATATACAGCGTATGTCTACTTTGTATCAGGCGCTGTAAAAACACCTATGTTGGCAATTCCCTGGTGGTCCAGTGGTTAGGACTCAATGCTTTCACTGCTGAGGGGCCAGGTTCAATTCCCAATGAGGGGAACTAAGATCCTTCAAGCCATGCAGCATGCTCCCCTCTACCCCCCAAAACACATAGAATCCCTACTGTCATAGAGTTAATGATATCCCATGCCATCACCGAAAGGCAGGGTTGAGGCTGGGCCTCTGGAATCGGGAGTCTAATCTCATCCTGCCTTTCTTTGTTCTGGCTCCACTCTCATCACCGTACTCCTGAAAACAGCACCCAAGCCTCTCATCTCATGCCTTCACCCTTAGAGAAGGTCTCCCCTTTCCCTTCATTCTTAGTGTGAGATGGTCTCTGATTGGCCAGGCTGGGGTCACGTGACTAAGCCACATGCATTTCCTGACCTATCAGCTGTGGCCAGTTGATATCCATAGTTGGCTGTCTTCACATTTACGCAGGGATTAGAAAAGGAACAGTTCTTCCAAAGAAAGGAGGTGCTATTTCTTAAAGAAGGGTAGTGCTCGCTGGTGAAATTAGTAGCAGTCCATATGACATTCTCTTATGATACTTGTGTAATCCTTTTTTATTCAAGTTAGTCTGAACATGATTTATATTACCAGAAATATTCCCAAGACCCTGAAGACAGAGATTGCTTCATTCATGTGTGTTTTCCTCAAATCAGGTAGCATGAAACCTTCTCCACATAACAGATGTTTTGTAGATTTTTGATGTTAGTAAATGGCCTTGAGTTGTTAAAATATCTCTGCCATCTTGGGATACATTAGGAATTATAATGGAAGCTAATATTTATTGAGCATTTATGTTGTGTCAGGTGGTATGCTAAGTATATACTTTTGTCACTATTCTATCATTTAATCTGTACAACAAGATACAATCTGTATCTATATGCTGTAGATACATTTAAAAATTATTTCCACATTGTGGTGTTGAAACTAAGGCTTGGAAAAGTTAAGTACATTTTAAAAGTTGCACAAAGTTATAGTCCTCTGTGTTAGTATATCTAGAGATGCCTCATTAAAAAAAATCAGTTACATAGCATTCTTTAGGTGTTTTATTATATATTTTGCCATTCCCATGGATGGACATGGACTGTTTCCAATTTGGATCTGGGACTGTGATCTGAAATCAAGAATCATAACTCTGTGTACATCAGCCATGCCCGACTCTTTGCAACCTAGCTTTCCAGGCTCCTCTGTCCATGGGATTCTCCAGGCAGGAATACTGGAGTGGGTTGCCATGCCTCTTTTCCAGGGAGTCCTCCTGACCTAGGGGTCACATCTGTGTCACATGTCTCCTGCATTGGCGGGCAGGCTGTTCATCACCAGCACCACCTCTGCTCCAAATCAATCTGCTGTCACTTTCTGATTCTCTTTGGGAAAGTTGTAGTTTCATTTCTTGTATTCTAACAGGTGCATACATGCCATTCTTTATTCCTTGCCATTTTAGCACAGTGATTAAAAAGCTTAAGACATTTTTCTTGTCTGTTTGTACTCAGGAAGAAACATTTGAGGAGTGCCCAATGAGACATATGAAAAGATACTCATTGAAGAGTTTTTATAAAAGCAGATAACTATAAAAAACCTAAGGGTCTACCAATGGAGAACAGCAAAATACATTGTAAAATCCATAAGAAATACTATGTGTTGGTGAAAAAGACTGAAGCAGGTCTGTTTCTATGAGCATGGAAAGTTCCATGTGCCATGACTAATGAGAAATATTCAGAAAGGTCTGTATAATGAGATTCTACTTATGAAACACAAATACCACAAAATACATGTGTGTAATATACACGCTCTGGAGACAAGGGATTGGAGAACCCAGGCAAGCAAGCAGGAATTGGCAGGAGCCTGGTTTGAGTCAAAGAGAACTTTAGGGGTTTATATAATGATCCAGTCCATTCTGAAGGCGATCGGCCCTGGGATTTCTTTGGAAGGAATGATGCTAAAGCTGAAACTCCAGTACTTTGGCCACCTCATGTGAAGAGCTGACTCATTGGAAAAGACTCTGATGCTGGGAGGGATTGGGGGCAGGAGGAGAAGAGGACGACAGAGGATGAGATGGCTGGATGGCATCACTGACTTGATGGACGTGAGTCTGAGTGAACTCCGGGAGTTGGTGAGGGACAGGGAGGCCTGGAGTGCTGCGATTCATGGGGTCGCAAAGAGTCAGACACGACTGAGTGACTGATCTGATCTGATCTGATAATGATCTAATTTTCTAGCAAAGAAAATTTGCAACTGTTCCTGTTACTTTTTAAAAATAATGCAGGATTTCACAAGCTTTGTCAGAGTTTTGTTAATGAGCATGTTTACCAGGGAGACCTTTGTTGTCGTTCAGTTGCCAAGTCGTGTCCAACTCATTGACACTCCGTGGACTGCAGCACACCAGGCTTCCCTGTCCTTCACTATCTCCTGGAGTATGCTCAAACTCATGTCCATTGAGTCGGTGATGCCACCCAACCATCTTATCTTCTGTCATCCTCTTCTTCTGCCTTTAATCAAGGTCTTTTCCAGTGAGTCTGCTCTTCGCATCAGGTGGCCAAAGTATTAGAGCTTCAGCTTTAGCATCAGTCCTTTCAGTGAATATTCAGGACTGATTTCCTTTAGGATGTACTGATTGGATCTCCTTGCAGTCCAAGGGACTCTCAAGAGTCTTCTCCAACACCACATTTTGAAAGCATCAGTTCTTCGGTGCTCAGCCTTCTTTATGATCCAGCTGTCATATCTACACATGACTACTGGAAAAACCATGGGTCTGTATGAGCAAGAATTAGTTAAGACAGGTATTGGTTGAATCAGAGTTTCCCTTCTGAATCAGGTTGCCACTTGGAAAACTACACCAATCTCACATTCTTAGGTTAAAATAGCTGATCAAAGGTAATGAAAGAAAAGGCAGTTTTCCTCTGTTGAACAATATAGATCTGTCATTCATAAACATATGGCTCTCTTGGAGTTTCTGTAACCCAGTGGAATGGATGAGTGTCATTGTGAAAGTGAAAGTGTTAGTCACTCAGTTGTGTTTGACTCTTTGCTGTAGCCCACCAGGCTCCTCTGTCCATGGGATCCTCCAGGCAACAATACTGGAGTGGATAGCCATTCCCTCTCCAGGGGATCTTCCCAAGCCAGGGATCAACCTCTGGGCTCTCCTGCATTGCAGGCATATTCTTTACCGCCTGGGCCACCAGGGAAGCATGAGTGTCATTAGGAAACATGTAATGTTCAGTTGTGACATTTTCTCCAGCCAGAGTCATAGTTTTAACCCCTGTGGACAGATTCACATTCTAAAGAGCTTTTTTTTTTTTATCAATAAAAGCTGAAATTTAGTTTAGGAATGTTTCCTTTTAATTATCAGTTTAATTTATTGGTTATCCACTGGCTTCTCTCCTTGCCTAGGATCTGTAGTTTTCTCTAGTACATCTGGGAATTTTAATCTAATTTTTTCATCTGCTCCAATTTGTATTTCCCAAAGCTTATGTCTCTAATTGATTTTTGCACCTCTGTGATTTTTGCACTCGGTTTTCTTAGTGTGCCCGTTAAAGATATTGGCAAAGTTGCCTCATGAAGAATTGAATAAAAACAGACACATTAACTGAGTGTGGCTTTTTTCTCAATTCAACGCAATTGACTAGCAGGCCTGCTTGGCATTTTAAAACCACCTGATGATGCAAAGACCCTTTGAAGTGAACTGAAATCATTAAACTAAATTTAAAAATCTCTTGGCAATTTCCACAACAGTTTCTTAACTGTCCTGTGCAGTTCCAATCCATCACCCCGACCTCAACTCTAGCTACAATTTTCTAGGCAAGATCGACCCTGAAATTACCTGTTTGAGGAGGAGGATGCTGAGGTGGGAAGGAGCTGCCTGCAGCTGCCACCTCCAGCTGTGACTGCAGAGGCCTCACATTTCCTGTTCACAGCTCCATCCTTCGCCTCATGTTGGCTCCGCCGTGTGAAAATCGAAGCAGGCCAACACTGCAGGACTCTAATAAGCTTCTCAGTTTTGCAAGCAGTGTGGCTTTTCTTACCGTGGAACAAGATAGCAGAACGAAGCTAAACAACAAACACATTTCCATCAACGAAAGCTGTAAAACTGTGGTGTAAACGGCAGCTGCGGCAGCCTTAATTTAGCCACTTGAGAAACAGCTCCTGTTTCTTTATCAGGAGACAAATTTATTTCACTTTATTCAATTTCTCTAACTTGCTAAAAAGGCTGTTGGGTTTCTGGGAGGGAAAGTATTTTAATGGCCTGTGATGTAAGATTGACTTTATCTGGGTGCTGTTGTGGAGAAGTGGCTTCTACCATGGAGACCATAACCTGAGGAGGTGAACGTAAAGGTTCTTCACAGAAAGAACTTGACCCCTTTTTCCTTCTTAGGACTTAACATGGCTAATGGGCTTTAGGCAGAAGAATGAACAAAATGAACACAGCTCAAAATATGTTTCATAAGAATGTCTATCCTTGGAGAGTTTTCCTCCCAAAGAACACACTCATAACTGTTACTTTATAAAAGAGGTGGATTTGGTGATCACTGAATTAACTGAACTTTAAAGAGATGCTGCAATGTTTATTGAATAAAAAGAGATGTGAAAATATATAAATGGAGCCAGATGTGGGGTGGATTCTGTGCGTTCATGAAAAGAATGTATAAAATAAAAATTAAAAATATATAGGTAAGAATGTCACCATTTTGAAGAACAACAAACTTGCATTAAGCAACCGCAGCCAGAACTTCCATGAAAGGATAGAACTTTACTTAAGAGACAAAAGTGATGAAGAGCACTGGCTAAAGGTCATCTTCTTTGGGAGGTTTTTCTCCACTTCTCTACGTCACCTGGAATTGACGTCTGCCTGGAATGCGGGAGACCCATTTTGATCCCTGGGTAGGGAAGATCCCCTGGAGAAGGCAATGGCACCCCACTCCAGTACTCTTGCCTGGAGAATCCCATGGAGGGAGGAGCCTGGTAGACTACAGTCCATGGGGTCGCAAAGAGTCAGACACGACTGAGCGACTTCACTTTCACTTTCACCTTTGGTATTTCCTTAACATCTGTGTTAGGCCATTATAACAAATGTCACAGGCTGTGTGGCTTAAGCAACAGATTATTTATTCTATTCTCACAATTCTGAGGGTCAGAGTCCAAGATCAGACACCACTGATTTGGTTCTTGGTGAAGGATCTACCCTTCTCCTTGCTCATTCAGCTCCAGATTTCAAAGCTGTCCTGATTATTCCTTAAATACATCAAATGGGATATGCCCCAGGGCCTTTGCACTTGCTTCCCCCCCTCCCTGGTCTGGGTGCTATGCTTTAGGGCCTTTGCACTTACTGTCCCCCTTGTCTGGGTGCTCTTTGCCTGAGCACTGCCTTCTCGTTCACTTTTTCAAAGCAGATAAGCACTGGTTTTGAACTGACATTCATTTCTAGAAACCGAAATTATCATTGTAAGCTAAGTGGGGCTCATAATGGTCACATGATAAATAGAATTTTACATCAGCTTTGAATTACAGAGGGCCCAGCTAGGCTTTGGACCTGCTGCTGCTGCTGCTGCGTTGCTTCAGTCGTGTCCGACTCTGTGCAACCCCATAGACGGAAGCCCACCAGGCTCCCCCGTCCCTGGGATTCTCCAGGCAAGAACACTGGAGTGGGTTACCATTTCCTTCTCCAATGCCTGAAAGTGAAACGTGAAAGGGAAGTCGCTCAGTCGTGTCTGACTCTTTGCAACCCCATGGACTGCAGCCTACCAGGCTCCTCCGTCCATGGGATTTTCCAGACAAGAGTACTGGAGTGGGGGGCCATTGCCTTCTCCGAGGCTTTGGACCTACCTTGCAGTTATTCCCCAGTTTCCATTCAAATGGCACCTCTTAGGCCTCCCTGATCATTCTGTCTCCTTATCCTCCCAGGATTCTCTAGTTCCTTTCCCTGACTGTTTTCTTTCCACAGCATAGATCAAACGATGCTCACTACTTACTCATACAGGTGCTGTCTGTCTGTCTTATTGGAACGTCAGCTCCATGAGGGCAAGGTTTTTGTCCTATTCACCATGGTATTCTCAGAATCTAGACCAGCGCCTGGCACTGTTATGAAAAGGAAAAGAAGAGAGGGAGGAAGGAGGGACAGAAGGAAGGAAGGAAGGAAAGAAGAAAAGAAAGCAGGCAAATTTCCAGCCTCCTTAGAATGACCCGTGACTCGACCTGATAAACATCAGCCAGTAGAAATGATGGTCATTTGGATGATGAAGGAAAAAGAAGTGCTTCTATGTTAAGAGATTCTTTCTGGGATCTTGTGAAAAACTCAGAAACTTCCATTTCCTCGAGTGGAGTTTCTTGCTTCAGGGGAATGAGCAGCATGAATTTCATTGGTATAGTGCTCTGGAGGAGAATACATGTTTCTTTTACATAATAAAAGACGCCTCTTGAGCATTTTGTGTTTTAATTGCTTGTGTCTTGCCATGTGTCTTTGCCTGACCTCCTATGTAGGGTGGTGGTGATTACGATTAGGAGGACTGGCCGCATGGCCTGACCATAACTTTGTAGAGGAACGAAGTCCTGTGCAGAGAGCCACTGTCCTTAGGGGTTTCCGATGTGGGTGTGGGGAATGGACGTTCACCTGCGGCCTCTATGAGTGCATGTAGGATTCAGATCAAAGATGAACCCTGCAGTTTAAAAAGATGGTAGAGGTTTATAGGAAAGTGATGCTTGTGGGCCAGGAAGTTAAGAGAGCTTCGTAAGGAAGACAGGATTTGCACCAAGTCAGGAAGGAAAGAGAGGACCGTGCCGGCCCAGAGGCACGGAGTGCGGCTGGCACGATTCAATTGCTGATGTGTTTGAGGACCAGGAGGGTGGGCTGCTGTGTCCATGGCTGCTACATCAGAGTGGAAGTGACAGCTTCTCCATCAACTTGTAGAAGGGCCACTTTGCACAGTGGGCCTTGCCATCTGATTTTCAACTTTGGGTATTAAGTTGGAGTATTTCTAGTCTGAGATGTTTTTTGCCCTTGAGCGAGAGCACTCACTCTAAATCACATGTCCCTCCCCTTTCCAGGTGCCGACCGTCTCAGGTATGTGATATTGGCTCCATCAGCCATATTTACTTTGGAACTTTACTGCCACTGATGGAAAATGGAAAATAACAACGTCCTTTATCCCTGTCTCTAGAAGGAAGATGTCAGGAACGTGCTCAGCCAGCGAGGTCATCTAGGGTGGGAGGGGTGATGCAACACCTCAAAAGCCGTGGGGAGCCCTGGAACCCAGGGAGTCTCAGGAGCTGCTGCCGTACTGAGGTCCAGGGCCTCCTGCAGGGCTCTCGAGCCGGCTAGAGCAAGCTCGCTGTCACGCGCCTCTTCTGCCCCCAAGAGTTAAAGCATTTCTGAGCCAGACGTTGCAGTTTCTCTGATGAGGTTCTGGGTGACAGATGTTCCCCAAATTAGAAAATAGTATCACCGTGCCTATTTCCTATTTCATCTTTTCAAGGAAGTAAGGAGGACAATTACTTATGTATTTTTAAAGCAAAATCACTAACTCTGCACGTTGTCATCTGGGATACAAGTTGGGTGATTTAGGAGTAATCTTGGCTTCAGTGATGATGTTGGAACCATAAAGAGGATTCGATTTCAGATTTACGGCTTTGAGAGGGAGGCGCAGGAAACTCTGTCATATATCCTGACTTCCCTTCATCGGGCACCCAGGGAAGTTTTTCTGCTTACTCGGGCATCTTTGCACTCTTGCTCCTCACTTCTCAGCTTTCAGGGAGAGGTGAGTGGTGCCCCTGAGACATGGCTTCTCTGGGCACCAATGCCTCTGAATGCCGCTGAAAAAGACGGTGGGTGGGATAGGATTTTGAGATCACATAGAATATGCTGTGTCACGGTCACCTGTATCTGCTTAGTCAGGGGCAAGTTGGGGGTTGAAAACGTCGTTTCAGGCTTGCAGTGATGTCAGAAATGATCCAGTCTTTTTGTTAACTCTTCTGCAGTGATGTCATTTTGTGTAAGAAGTACCCATGTCTTAAGCTCGGGGCTTGTCAGCAGTAATTGAGCACAAAGAAAAGATTTGTGAGCGAGGACAGGAGAGACATTATAAAGATCGCAATGATCCAACTGTAAAAAGCAAACACACACACACACACAAAACTCCTGAAGAAAAATCCTCATTTCATATAATGACTCTGTCGTATGTGGGGACCTTTGCCTGGAGACAGAGAGGAAGAAAGCAAAGATCTAAGAACAGACTTAATTGGAATTCTTTTTACTTGAAGCTGTGGAAAGCTGTTGCAGAAACGATCACTTTTGGGAGAAAGGTCTGAGCCTTTGGGAAGGGGACAGTATTACAGACAGGTCGTGTCATGTTGAAGATCATTTCCTCTTTCCTGAACACGTCTATAATTTTTTCGGCACTGTGCTATCTCAGTTCTCTTCCTGTTTCTCCATCCACTTCTCACCTCCTCTTTCTTACTCATCCTCAAGGCCCCCGAGAGGGATGCCTCTATTCTCTTTCCACCCTCTCCCCTTGCTTTTCTCATCTTCTTCCACAGCCTTGGCGATTATCAACACATGGGTGAATTTATGATCCTTCAATCCCAAGATTCTATCATTTATCTCTTATTTCCCAAATCAAGACTCATGCCTTCCTCTCCTGAGTTCCCCTTGTGTTCACCTTGGTTGGGTGGACTCTACTGAGATGAACGATAAGCATGTACGTACACGCAAAGTTGCTTCGGTTGTGCCTGACTCTCTGCGACCCTATGGACTGTAGCCCATCAGGCCCCTCTGTCCATGGGATTCTCCAGGCAAGAATACTGGGGTGGGTTGCCATGTCCTTCTCCAGGGGATCTTCCTGACCCACGTCTCTTACATCTCATGCATTGGCAGGTGGGTTCTTTACCACTAGCGCCACCTGGGAAGCTGAGCCCATAAGCATGCATTTCCTTTTTTCCCCAGCAGAATTCTTTTCTCCTTTTTAAAGTTGAGATACATTTAATTTACAATATTATAAAAGTTCAGGTGTACAACATAGTGATTCATTTTTAGAAGTTATACCCCATTTGAAGTTGTTATAAACTATTGGCTATATTCCCTGTGCTGTACAACATATCTCTGTTGCTTATCTATTTCATGTATAGCAGTCTGTGCCTCTCAATCCCGTGCATCTATCAAGCCCCTCCCACCTCCCCCTCCCCCTCCTGGAACCACTAGCTTCTTCTCTGTATCTGTGTGTCCATTTCTGTTTTGTTATATTCACTAGTTTGTTGTATTTTTCAGATTCCACATATAAGTGATAATATTTAGGGTACTGGTCTTTCTCTGTCTGACACATTTCACTTAGCGTACCTCCTAGTCCATCCACATTGTTGTAAATGGTAAAATTTCCTTCTTTTTTATGGCTTAGTAATATTCCATTGCGTGCACCACATCTTCTTTATCCGTTCGTCTGTAGACGAGCACTTAGTTTGCTTCCGTAGCTTGGTTGTTATAAATGGTGCTGCAGTGAGCACTGTGATGTGTATGTCTTTTCAAATTAATGTGTTTGTTTTCTCTGGATACATGCCCAGGAGTGGAATTGCTGGATCATATGATGTTGGAGAAGACTCTCGAGAGTCCCTGGGACTGCAAGGAGATCCAACCAGTCCATTCTAAAGGAGATCAGTCCTGGGTGTTCTTTGGAAGGACTGATGCTAAAGCTGAAACTCCAATACCTTGGCCACCTCATGTGAAGAGTTGACTCATTGGAAAAGACTCTGATGCTGGGAGGGATTGGGGGCAGGAGGAGAAGGGGACGACAGAGGATAAGATGGCTGGATGGCATCACCAACTCGATGGACATGAGTTTGAGTGAACTCCGGGAGTTGGTGATGGACAGGGAGGCCTGGCGTGCTGTGATTCATGGGGTCACAAAGAGTCGGACACAACTGAGCGACTGAACTGAACTGAACTGATGGTAGCTCTATTTTTAGTTTTTTGAGGAAACTTCACACTGTTTTCCATAGTGGCCTCACCAGTTGACATTCCCATCAGCAGTGCACGTGAGTTCCCGATTCTCCACAGCCTCGCCGGCATTTGTTATTTGTGTTCTGTTTGATAATGGCCATCTTGATAGGAGTGAGGTGCCGTCTCACTGTGGTTATGCTTGGCTTTTCATTTCTCTTAACCAGTTTCGAGATTCGTGGCAGGCAGCTGCCAATTCTGTTGCATTGACATGATTTGTTTAATGGGTACACTGCTTTTTTGTTTGATTCTATAAATTGATTTTGAATACACATTTCCCCAGTTCATCAAAGTCTGCACCGACTGACCTGGGATTTTTTTTTTCTACCTGACTCTTACATTTCTGTTACACGCTTGTCCCTGAAGGACTTTGAGCTTGGGACTCCAGCCACAGAGGCATTCGATGGCTTTTTTTTTCTCCCCATCCATTTCACTCATTCCCTGTCTCACTATCTCAGTAATCCTGATTCATACCATCTGCCCAGTGCCCACTAAATCTGTGTCCATCTTGCCACTCCTTCCACACTTAACTACCTGAATGTCTACAATGGAATCCTCTGCTCACCTCTGATTTGTTGTTTTGGAAGCTTCCTCATGGTGGCAGTTCTCTGACAGACTATTCTAGTTGACTTCACATTTTGACCATGTGTGAGTGCTAAGTTGCTTCAGCCGTGTCCAACTCTACAGCACTTTGGACTATGGCCCACCAGGCTCCTCTGTCTGTGGGATTCTCCAGACAAGAATACTGGAGTGGGTTGCCATGCTCTCCTCCAGGGGATCTTCCCAACCCAGGATCGAACCTGCATCTCCTGCATCTCTTGCATGGAGAGGCGGGTTCTTTACCATTAGGGCCACCTGGGAAACTTTTTAAGTTTATCTGATTTTTAAGCCCAGGAAGATTGCTCACAGCTTCCTGAGCATAAGCTGAACTTTTCTGCCTCTGGGCCTTTGCTCGGGTCTTCCCTCTTCAGCTCTGGTTGACATCCTGTCTGTCCTTTAAGGTAGGTTCACACACATATAGTGCAGGACAGACAAAAGAAAGGAATGAAGCAGGCCCGGTGTTGGGTGCAACAGGGCATGGCAGGGACTGCGGCAAGCTGGGGAGCCTGTGTCTGCTGTAAACCCTATCCTGCTCTCAGTAATTACTGCTCGGGTGGAAAGGGAGCTCAGAGTTTGAAAAAGAAGCCAGAATTCCAGCTAAGCAATATTCCAAAGGTTTTCAATGTTGACAACAAATTCACAGAAAATATTTTTAAAAATATCATGTGAGCTGAACAAACCCCAGGGCCCCCACTCAGCCACCAAGATTCCATCAGGAGCTCAGAATCCAGCCAGCCCTGTTCCACCTCCTCACCGGGCCTCTTTTCTTCCGTCAACAGCATGGAGCCCTTTACCTGTCTTGCCACTGTACATGGGTGAGGACTATGCTGGTTCACCTTATTGTTCAGCCTCCCTGAAAACCGAGGCTGACTTTGCTCAGCTCTGTAAGTCTCAGAGTTGGCCAGAAATTGCTTTGTATAAGGTAGGTATGTTTAAAAGGTACATTAAAAAATGTATTAGACAGTTGTAACCTTGCATTGTAGACTCCTCATAATTGAGCCTTCCTAACAGGGTAATGAGACATATTAGGGGATGAACATGCGCCTACATGTCCCAAACCTTTGCCCTCCACCAACATGGTGTACTTGCTTTTGGGGTTCCCTTGGCCCAGGAATGCCCCCTCACTTAGGCTGAAGTTCTACTACTCACACTCATTGTTTTTCCCCAAGTCTGCATTTTTTTCTAGTTTACTTAAATTCCAGATCCCTATAAAAGAAAAGTAGGTTTGGAAATTTCCATTTTTCAGCCTTACATTTTAGGGAGGGCTTGCTCTCTGCTTCATGGTATATTTTCTGGTGGGGAGGGAGAGACTTTAAGGACAATATTTTTTAAGACAGTCTTAAAATATGTTTCTTATTATGGGCTTATGTTTGGTACTTTTTCCCCCTGTTCAGTTCAGTTCAGTCACTCTGTCGTGTCTGACTCTTTGTGACCCCATGGACTGCAGCACGCCAGGCCTCCCTGTCCATCACCAACTCCCGGAGCTTACTCAGACTCATGTCCATTGAGTCAGTGATGCCATCCAACCATCTCATCCTCTGTCATCCCCTCCTCCTCCCATCTTCAATCCCTCCCAGCATCAGGGTCTTTTCAAATGAGTCAACTCTTCGCATCAGGTGGCCAAAGTATTGGAGCTCCAGCTTCAGCATCCATCCTTCCAATGAATATTCAGGATTGATTTTCTTTAGGATGGACTGGGTCCCCCTGTTAGCTTTGTGTATTTAATGCATTTCAGGATCCTGAAACTCAGATCTGAGTTTCTGGAGGTGTTTTGAGGAAAGCCTACTAAGAATCCATTTTCTGTTTCTTCTGCTCTATTTTTCATGCAATGAAAAATGAGAACGTAAGGTCAAACCTGAGTGCTTTGTATTAACATTAACAGTCAGTAAAACCTCATGCCTTATAAATACGAGGAGCGATCTCTGTGGCAAAGGAAGGATAGGCAGCAGGTGGCGGCCGCTGCGCCTGCAGAATGAATGGCCGGGCGCTCTCACGGAGCCCCACATCCATCGCCTGCCACGCTTGAGAAATGGAGACAACATGCAGGCCGCTGTGTTGGCCTGGGTCGCGAAATTACACACAGTTAGCCCACAGCCAAGGGTAATAGCTGAGAGAAACCCGAAGAGAATGACATGTGATGGATCACACCTGGGAAATGTAGCAAGGTGTGTGGAAACTAGTATAAAAATACCATATAACAGCCCCAGAAATAATCACAGTGTTGAGCCCAGGTCACACTGTGTAAAATAACTCAGGGATTTCTGATTAATTTGGTCTCTGGCTGCATTTGCTGGGAAGTCTTGCTGTGTGAGTGTGTGCGTGTGTGTGTGTGTGTGTGCGCGTGCGTGTGCATGTGCGTGTGTGTGCATGCATGTGTGTGTGCGCGTGCGTGTGTGCATGTGTGTGTGCGTGTGTGTGTGTGCATGTACGCTATGCATACTTATTAAGGATTTGGTTACTTTGGTTGGCAAGCAGAGAGCTGAGGTCTGTGACTGATTTGTGGAGTTTTTCTTTCTCTTAATTGACCAGCCGTGGTACAAATCCCATTCTGTGAATACAGAGGCTTATGCATAAGCCTTAAGCATGACGGATCTTCTGGTGAAGGTCAAAGTCTGTTCCTTTTACATTCTACACTCCATCCCCTTCCCCCGGGGCACTTGATAAAGGTTGAATTTTTAACATCCAGCACCTTTTTCTTTTTTTCTCCAGAGCTTCCTCCTTCTGAATCAGGCTGTTTTTGCTTCAGGGGGATTAGATGTCGATTTCTTTCAATAGACAGATGTATTCCAAATATCCCAGTCATGTTTCTTTCACTATACAAGCAACTGTACTTTAGTTGGAAACAATAGATACTGATACAAAAAAGGGATTTTTGGAAAGGCTAGAAAGTGCTGGGTTGAATTACAGGGAAGTCAGCCTAACCATGGAGAAGACAATGGCACCCCACTCCAGTACTCTTGCCTGGAAAATCCCATGGGTGGAGGAGCCTGTTGGGCTGCAGTCCATGGGGTCGCTAAGAGTCGGACACAACTGAAGTGACTTAGCAGCAGCAGCAGCCTATCCAACTATCAGACAGAAAGCAGAGGTTTCCTGGAAATGTAGGAAGTGAAAGCAAACGTTCTTTTTTGGGTACCACGGACAGGGTAGGTGGACCATGGCGGTTTTCTCTTATGAGCTTCACCACTTGAGGGAAGCCCGTAGTGATGACATGGGTGATGGGTGGCTGGAAAGTGCTGCTGCTTAGAACGCAGGCTTGGGCCAGCGCTCTGCTGCCTTCACTCACACATATCGGCCACAGAAAACCACACAGCCAAGCCCTCGACTCACGAGACTGGGAAACATTTCTCGCAGGCAGCAGGAGGAACACCACAAAGGGCATGGATGTAGGGAGGCGCAGAGAGTTGTGGCTAATCATTCAATCTATCTGGAGGTCATTTCCTAAAGAGAATATGGAGTAATGCTATTGAGAGAGGGAGCAGATGCAAGGCAGGTAAGTGAAGGTCTTCAGTGGGATGGAGGGGCCACTTCTAACTTGTCTGGGTAGATCTCTCTTGATCACGTGGGTATGAGCAGAAGTTTTGGGTGATTTCGGAGAACAGAGTGTCCAGCCCCTACACGTGTCTGTGGAGAACCACTCCTGAGGCTGGACAGTGGGCAGTGGTCCTGGAGTTGCACTTCCCACCTTTGGAAATGGGAAGAAAGAGCTTGTTCTGCCCATCGCATTTGTTCTTGCAGGAGACAGAGAATCGAATGTGCAGCTGGCTCTTGGAAATGCACTCATGCCCTCAGGTGGCCATTCGATACAGCTCTCACCTCCAAGGTTGCTCTTGGTGTTCATTTTAAGTCTCATTTGCAAAAAGATGTTGAAATGATAAGGAGGGTTACACCCTGGGCACCATCATCCTTTGTGGATGTTCTGTTTACTTATAAACACGCAACAAATTACCCCAAGCTTAGTGGCCCAGAGCAGCCATATATTCTGCTTATAGATTCTGTGGGTCAGAAATTCAGACAGGAAACAGCTTGGGGGGGTGGGGGTTGCCTGTGCTCCATGAAATCTGGGGTTCAGAGAGAAGACTCAAGAACTGGAGGAGGTTGACAGCTGGGGACGAGAATCATCTGAAGTTTGCATCCCTCACAGGCTTGGTGGCTGCTGAGACCTTACCTGCTGGGACTGTTGGCAGGGACATCTACACACTCCTTTTCCTCATGGTCTGGACAGTCCCTGCACACAGTGGCTGGGTTCGAGGCTGAACAGCCCAAGATACCAGGTGGAAGCAGTCCTGCCTTTGTAAATCCACCTTTCAAAGTTGACAACACAGTGGTGTTTCTACAGGGTTCTATCCATTAAGACAATTGCAAAGGCTTTCTGAGTTTCAGGGGGGGAGGAATAAATTTTACTTCTTGATGGCAAGGTAATGAAAGAACATTTGGAATCCAAATACTGATGTAGCTTTTATATTTTTAAGTTCTTTAAGGTTTTCATTAAAATATTTATTTCCTATTGTGAAAAAGCTCCTTGATGTAGCATTTTTATCATATTTATTTATTTATTATTTTTTGGCCATGCTGTGCCGCATGTGGGGCTTAGCTCCCTGACTAGGGATAGAACCTGTATCCCCTGCATTGGAGGGTGAAGCCTCAGCCACTGGGCCACTAGGGAAGCCCCAGACGCAGTGTTTTTAGACAGTGCAATTTGCTACTATAGTCTGCCTGCTGTCTGGTTGCAAATGTGTACATCCCTTCCACATACTCAGTCTTCTCTCAAAACCCCTAACGTTTCATCTGATTATGGCATTGGGTCCGAGACCCAGGACCCTGCCATCTAAAGCAGGTCTGCGGTTGGGAAGGGCACGAGACAGGAGCAGCCATGCTGGGCCTCCCTGGGGTCCAGGCACGGATCAGTCGGTGGCCAGATCTAAACCAAGGGTGGCATCTGTCAGAGTTCAATATGGGTACCCAGTGAGCTGCGGACCCAGACTTCCTCTGAGAGATGGTGGTGGTTTAGCCACTAAGTCACATCCAACTCTTGCGACCCCATTGATTGTAGCCCACCAGCCTCCTCTGTCCATGGGATTCTCCAGGCAAGAACGCTGGAGTGGGTTGTCATTTCCTTCTCCAGGGGATCTTCCCAACCCAGAGATCAAACCCAGGTCTCCTGCATTGCAGGCAGATCTTTTACCAACTGAACTACTAGGGAAGCCCTCCGAGAGAACCAGGGTGAAAATGTGGTACAGGGCCAAAAACCAGCCAGAGGAGGCCATGGGTGTCAGGGTTGTGAGCCACAGGTCGCATGGTCTTGTGCTTGCCTCAGGGACTTCGGAGCTATGGACATATTAAGCACAGGAGTGGGCGCACAGAGGCCAGGCTGGGCTGGGCGTGCCCAGGGCCCACCCCTGTGGGAAGGAGGGTGAGTCCTGAGCACACGGAGGCTGATGCTTTGCTTGGATTGCCCTCACCAGTCATTTTACCTGCTCTGTGTTTTCATGTGGGCTTCCTAGGTGTGTCCTTACTCGAGCCTGTAAGTAGAGTTTCCCAGGTGAAGGAACTGTGTGGAGATGCCTTTACAAGGCATAGAAGTATTTCCCTGACTTGCGCATAGCAGTAAAGATGTCACTTCCCCTTCAAATAAATGATTCTGCTCTCACCCTTTTTTTGGATCCTACCCACTTCTCTAACTTCTCCAAAATCAAACTTACCCAGAACCACTTAACTAAGACTGAAGAATCTCAACATGAGCTGGGACACTGTTGAGCTCAGATAAGAAGTTGCTTGTAACAGTGGCTGTGTTCCCCAAGAAACTCTGCGGGCTTACAGGTATGAATGCATGTAACAGATGAGTAGACGCTTTGAATCGGATTTATGAAGGGCGTATAGACACATTATCACTCATTATTAGTCATTCGGGGAACATAAGTCAGAACCACAATGAGCTACCAATTTACACTCACTAGGATGGCTATAGTCAAAACCACAGCCAGAACATGTCTTGGTGGGGATGTGGAGAAACTAGAACTCTTGTACATTGCTGGTGGGAGTGTGAAATGGCACACCACTTTCGAAAACAGTGGCAGTTCCTCAAAAGGGTGAACATACAGTGTCTGAGAAGTTCTACTACCTAGTAATGTACCCAAGAGAAATGAAGCATGTCTACTGATGTTCTCAGCAGCATCATTTACATTAATAATAGCTAAAAAGTGGAAACACGGGGAATGTCCATCAACTGATGAATGGATAAACAAATGTGGTCTCTCCACGTGATGGAACATCATTTGGCAACGAAAAGAAATGAAGTCATGAGATGTGATTCAACATGAATGAACCTTGAACACACTGTGAAATGTTTGAAAGAGGTCAGACATTTTTTTAATGTTTGAAAAAGGCCGCATGTTACGTGATTTCCATTTGTGTGAAATGTCCATAATGGACAAGTCTACAGAGACAGAAAGTAAGTTAGCAGTTGTGTAGGGCCAGGGGTGGGTAGAGGAAAGCAAAGTGATTACTGATAAGCATGAGTTTTTTGGGGGCTGTTGGGTAAATGGAAGCGTTCTAAAATTGATTGTAGTGTTGGTCACACAACTTGAAACATTGAATTGTACACTATAAATAGGTAAATTGTGTGGTGTATAAATTATATCCCAATTAAGGTGTTTTTTTTAGGATAAAAAATGATTTCAAAGTTGTTCAGTCATTGTGCATGCATGCATGCTAAGTCGCTTCAGTCGTGTCCAACTCTTTGCGACCCTATGGACTGCAGTGCACCAGGCTTCCCTGTCCTTCACTGTCTCGTCAAGTTTGTTAAAACTCATGTCCATTGAGTTGGTAATACTATGCAACAATCTCATCCTCTGCTGCCCCCTTCTCCTGCCTTCAATCTTTTCCAGCGTCAGTGTCTTTTCCAGCGAGGCGCTCTTCACATCAGATGGCCACAGTATTGGAGCTTCAAACTAGGTAATGATTTTACTATATTTCTGTGTCTGCAGCAAGGCCAGCTGCCTGCCTCCTCCCTTTCGGTTGCTGTGTCTGAATTGGAGGTTGTCAGGGGTTGGAGGAGGGGAAGGCACTTCAGCTTTGGTAATGTCTTCCAACAAAATCACGATAGAGTCAGGTTTTCTTTGTTTTAAAAACTGTCCCACTCTGTTCCTTATCGTGTTCTGTGTTCATCCAGCTCAGGAACCCTAAATGCCAAGACTCTCTTATTTCACTGAAACTCAACTCTCTTGTCATAGAGAAAAACGAATGCTATTCCTGACTGTGCTCAGTAAAGTTAACACATTAATGGAAGCATACAAAGAGGGGGCCCTGCGGAAGAACCTGATGTATTTGTTAAAAACGCAGTTTTAGGACACAAGCAAAGAAGAGTTTTTAGTGTTGTCTTCAAATCACAGTCTACAGGTCGTATGCTGTGCCCTGAGGTGCTTGCTTTTCCATATTTTCCCTCTCCTATTCCCTCTCCACCCTCCTTTTTCACCAAACATATTGGGCAAAAAAAAAAAAAAATATTAAAGCTTTCCGGTACCCCTTTTGTCATCAACCTTTTTGAGGCTTTGGGAATATTTGTCATAAAAAAGATTACAAGTGTACCATAACTCTCTGTCACAAATTCAAGCAGGCGTGAAACATCACATTTCTCTCCTTCCTTGTGGCCAGCACTGTCTGGTGACGAGCAGACTGGCAGAGAGGGAGGTCCGCTCCGTCCTCCCATGCCTCCCCAGCCAGGGTCACGCTAAGTCTCCCATGTCATATGTGCTTTTATATATATTATATATATCATATAATATAAATACTATATAATTATATAAATATAATATATAATCATATATAATTATAGAATATAATATATAGTTAATTATATAATACATATGATTATATAATACATTATAATATATTATAATTATATTATATTATATATTATGATTATATTATATAATATATATTATAATTATATTATATATATTATAATTTATAATATATAATTATATAATATAGAATATTATATAATTATATAATAATTGTAATTATAGAAGTTAATATATTCTATTATAAATATATAATATATATTATAGTTATTATATATTATATTTATGGCTTATTGTTATATTGTTATTATATATTATATAATAATATATGATATATATTAATTATAATTTATATAAATATAATTAAATAAATATTTTATATAAATTATATGATATATTATTATAATATATTAATATAATAATATATAGTATATATGTATTGTATTATATATATTTATATTTCATATATTTAAATATATATAAATTATATATAATTTATAAATTTATAAAATTTATATATGAAATATAAATATATATTTATATGAATATTTATAATTTATATATTTATATTAACATATATATAATAATATACTATATAATTATAAATATATAATAAATATAATAATATAAGATATATAATATATCTAAATATGTGTATTTACATATTATATATAATATAATAATATAGTATATATATAATATATAATACTAATATGTAATACATGAACATTCTGCTCACGCTTGCCCTTCCCATCTCGGTAGTAGGAGCATCTTCCTGCATCTCCTGATGGAAATGGCTCTTGTGGGGAGCCCATCTTCTCTGGGTCTGAACGTCTTTTTGCTCTTCAGGGTCTGTGTGGCCTTGCTTTGTGAAGCCTCTGTTTTCCCAAGCTCACGGGTACTCACACGCCTCGTGAACCCTGATAACGTTGAAACAAGAAGGAACGTGGCGTTATGTGTTGGCCCTTGTTTCCTCTCCCTTGTTTTATCATCAGTGGTGTGTTTGTACTTCTCTGTTGGAGACCATGCTGTCAATTTTCTTTTCTTCTTTTTTTTTTTAACTTTTTAGTTTGTATTGAAGTGTAGTTGATGAACACTGTTGTGTTGGTTTCAGGTGTACAGCACAGTGAATCAGTCATTCACATACATATATCCACTCTTCTTCAGATTCCTTTCCCATGAAGGTTATTACAGAGTATTGAGTGGAGTTCTCTGTGCTGTACAGTAGGGCCTTGTTCCCTATCTGTTTTAAATATGGTGGTGCATACACGTCACTCCCAAACTCTGTAATTGTCCCTCCCCACATGCAGTCATTGTGGCCGTGTTGTCACACTTTTATGTAGTATATGTGGCTTGTGTATATGTACTTTATTTCCACCGAGCTCGGACGTCATGATGCTTTGCTCCTCCTGCTTCAGAACACCATGCCTGAACACAGGCCCAGATGCTCTCAGAATCGTCACGGCCCTTGCGTCATCAATGTGATTCCCCAGTGTCACCTAAGACACAGTCCAAACTCTGCCTGGTGGAAGGAGACCATGTCTTCATGCCTAGTTACATCATCGTGGAGAATATCGCTTTCAGTCAAGAAGCTGAGGCTGCTCATGTCACTGGGAGCCATTTGCTTCCAGAAAGTAGCCCCCCTTTTTTCTGTTCCATTCTGAGTCATGTTTCTCCAGGTCTTTCTAATCTTAGCTTTCATCCTCTATCTTCCCCCCTCAACAATCTGATGCTATGGGAAAGAGATTCGATAGTTGCCTTTAGAGACGGGGATTTTAGTAAGATTGAGTTGCATTTTACTTCTACTGGCACGGCAATCTCGTTCACTTTGCTGAGAGTTCTAGTGTTTTTTTCTAAAATCCTGGAAGCTGTGCCAATATCATCAGCTCTAATCTGGGGGTTGGTTGTTGAGCCGGTTGGTGGGTTATGTATAGATTTTGCTTCTCCTGTGTTTTTCTGTCTGGTCCAGGCCATTTCACTGAACTCAAGTATTTTCCTGACAGTGAAAATCAAAGGAAAGGAAACTGAATACGCATTTTCTTACCTTTTTTTTTTTTTTTTTAACAACTCTGGCTAAAGAGTTGGTAGTGACTGAATTTCAGGCTAAATTTAGGTTTATGGATTATGACTGAATTTCCTTTCTCAGAATCTCCTTGTCTCCTTTAGTGAGAAGAATCAAGAGTTACTTTAAAAACTAAAGTGCACTGAGGAATTTAAAGACTTTGTGTCAGTACAAGAGTAATTTTTATAAGAACGGTCAGTCAGAAGCTGATATTGCCACTAATGAGAAAGAACAGTCTGTCAGGATTCAGAGACATTCTTCCTATTTGATGTGTCAGAGTGAAATCCACTGCTTTAGTTATGATTATAATTCATTTCTCTTTCACCATTTTGCTTTTTCTTTTTCATGTCTTTGTGACTTTGTATGAAGTGCTTAAGCACTATATCCAAAATATATTAGAACTATTAAAAACATACATTTATATCTTCCTGGGTATCCTAATAAAAATGGATTTTTTTGTTATGTTATATTATTTGAAAAAGCTTTGCAACCAAGCTTTTACACTATTGAATTATTTACTCTAAAACCCCTGTCTTATTAATAGTTTACTAAAATATGAATTCTGGCATGAAAAGTACTAAAGTACTTTGAGATTAATTTAGATCCATAGACAATCCATCTCAGTCAGAAGAAATATGTTTATTTAACTCAGAAAAGTTAAATGCATGGCTAAAATGGCAAGAAAGGGAAATGGCAGTAGAAAGAAACATGACAAAAACCAGCATTTGTTCCATAAAAGTGTATTTACTGATTAAATATAGATGAAAAATACATGGGCTCCCCAGGTGGTGTTAGTGGTGGAGAATCCATCTACCAATGCAGGAGATGCAAGAGAGCCTGGGTCCCTGGGTTGGGAAGATCCCCCAAAGAATGCCTGAGTGACTGAGCACAGCACAAAAATAGATGCCTTGTCGCATGATACTGTTTTGTTGTCCTTAGTGCTCTTTTCAAGACAAGAAAGGTAGCATTCATTGATTGGTAATATGCCCATTGTCTGTCTTCTCAAAATTTGTTCTTTGAATTTCTTTGAATTTTAACATTGTCTATTTCTACCACACAGTAGGAAGGGGTAAGAACTTGAGTGTCTCATGAACTATTAGAGAAACACTGAGGAATTCTCCCACTGTTCCCTAATTGGACCTTCCTAATTAAAAGACACTTACTTCTTGGAAGGAAAGTTATGACCAACCCAGACATCTTGGAATGTGAAGTCAAGTGGGCCTTAGAAAGCATCACTATGAACAAAGCTAGTGGAGGTGATGGAATTCCAGTGGAGCTCTTTCAAATCCTGAAAGATGATGCTGTGAAAGTGCTGCACTTAATATGCCAGCAACTTTGGAAAACTCAGCAGTGGCCACAGGACTGGAAAAGGTCAGTTTTCATTCCAATCGCAAAGAAAGGCAATGCCAAAGAATGCTCAAACTACCACACAATTGCACTCAATTTCACACGCTAGTAAAGTAATGCTCAAAATTCTCCAAGCCAGGCTTCAGCAATGTTCAAGCTGGTTTTAGAAAAGGCAGAGGAACCAGAGATCAAATTGCCAACATCCACTGGTTCATCAAAAAAGCAAGAAAGTTCCAGAAAAACATCTATTTCTGCTTTATTGACTATGCCAAAGCCTTTGACTGTGTGGATCACAATAAACTGTGGAAAATTCTTCAAGAGATGGCAATACCAGACCACCTGATTTGCCTCTTGAGAAACCTGTATGCAGGTCAGGAAGCAACAGTTAGAACTGGACATGGAACAACAGACTGGTGCCAAATAGGAAAAGGGGGATGTCAAGGCTATATCTCATCACCCTGCTTATTTAACTTCTATGCAGAGTACATCATGAGAAACGCTGGGCTGGAAGAAGCACAAGCTGGAATCAAGATTGCTGGGAGAAATCTCAATCACCTCAGATATGCAGATGACACCACCCTTATGGCAGAAAGTGAAGAGGAACTAAAAAGCCTCTTGATGAAAGTGAAAGAGGAGAGTGAAAAAGTTGGCTTAAAGCTCAACATTCAGAAAACGAAGATCATGGCATCTGGTCCCATCACTTCATGGGAAATAGATGGGGAAACAGTGGAAACAGTGTCAGACTTTATTTATTTGGGCTCCAGAATCACTGCAGATAGTGATTGCAGCCATGAAATTAAAAGACGCTTACTTCTTGGAAGGAAAGTTATGACTAACCTAGATAGCATATTCAAAAGCAGAGACATTACTTTGCCAACAAAGGTCTGTCTAGTCAGGCTATGGTTTTTCCAGTGGTCATGTATGGATGTGAGAGTTGGACTATGAAGAAAGCTGAGTGCCGAAGAATTGATGCTTTTGAACTGTGGTGTTGGAGAAGACTCTTGAGAGTCCCTTGGACTCCAAGGAGATCCAACCAGTCCATCCTAAAGGAGATCAGTCCTGGGTGTTCTTTGGAAGGACTGATGCTGAGGCTGAAACTCCAATCCTTTGGCCACCTGATGCGAAGAGTTGATTCATTGTAAAAGACCCTGATGCTGGGAGAGATTGGGGGCAGGAGGAGAAGGGGATGACAAAGGATGAGATGGCTGGATGGCATCACCGACTCGATGGGCATGAGTTTGAGTGAACTCCGGGAATTGGTGATGGACAGGGAGGGCTGGCGTGCTGTAATTCATGGGGTTGCAAAGAGTTGGACGTGACTGAGTGACTGAACTGAACTGAATGGAGCTTAATCACAATGTCTGTAATAGTTGGTATATCAAGCACACCACTTGAGTTGTGATCTTAGTTTCAAGTGTTCCTGAAAAAATAGTAGTGATCCAATTTACAGTTCCTCCCTACCTACAATGTGTGTTGTGTTTTAGTTGCTCAGTCATGTCTGACTCCTGGCAGTCCCATGGGCTGTAGCCTGCCAGACTCCTCAGTCCATGGAATTCTCCAGGCAAGAATACTGGAGAGGGTTGCCATGGGCTCCTCCAGGGGATCTTCCTGACCCAGGGATGATAACCCATGTCTCTTGCATTGCAGGCAGATTCTTTACTGTCTGAGCCACCAGGGAAGCCCTACCTACAATTCTCATTATTAAAAAAAGAATTGTGATGTCTCTGAGCTTGGAGGAAACTTGAGTCCAGGTTTATTGATTTTTAATTCACAAGAAAGGAAAAAGTCTAGGTTATTTCTCCAAAGGCCTGTCCTAGGGACACAAAACATGTACTGAGCTCTGATGATAGTCATAAAATAAAATATTCATATGAATTTTGCTTTGAGGTTTCCCCTCCCCACACAAAACTGTGGTTCCTCCTTTTAAAAACTCCATCCTCACCTACAGAAGCATTCAGCTTTTTGTCCAGGGCTGATGATTTCTAGGGTCGCCTTCATCTTTGTTCATGTCAGCAGCCTCCTTATTCTTTCAGCAACGAACTATTTTCAGCTATTACTGTGAAAGCCTGACCTTGGGAATGACAGGAATGAACTTAGTGGTTTCTTCAGCTCTTAATCTCATGGCTGAGATCTCATATTTGAACCCAAGTGACCGTCACTGTTCCAGCGATGTCTGGTCCTGTGAATGCCACTGGGCACAGGATCGATGGGGTCAACTCTAAAGGTATGATTTCTCCAGAGTTTATTTTTTATGTTAAATCCAAGTAGTGCTTTAAAGATGACAAGTCCCCTCCTAGATTTCAGAACCAAGGAAGCCCCAAGAGAGAAACCTGATCTCTTGAGAATGGCATTCTCTTACTGACAACCCACCTGCCACCCCTAACACTCACCGTTACACGATTCTTCTTTTTTCTTTTGTTAAAACAGCACATCAGGATGCTTGAGGCTGGTGCACTGGGCTGACCCAGAGGGATGGTACGGGGAGGAAGGTAGGAGGGGGGTTCAGGATGGGGAACACGTGTACACTCATGGTGGATTCATGTTGATGTATGGCAAAACCAATACAATATTGTAAAGTAATTAGTCTCCAACTAAAATAAATAAATTTAAATAAAAAAAATAGCACATGCCTTTGTATCTGCTCCTTTCCATAGTCTTTAAGACTCCGAATTAGGAAGAGCATCGGATCCCTAGCTCATAAGCTTTCCTTCTGAGACTTGTCCAGGTCGCCTTTGAGCAGGGAGCAGCGTGTGGGAACTGTGGTTTGTTTTCCTTTCCGGAAAGGGAGACCTCTTGTGTGCATCGCCTACCCTCACACACACGAGCTGGGCTGCTGCCTCCCGTGTGATGGGGCCGTGCTGACCACATCTGGGTTTCATAAGGAAAATAAGAGCCCAGGCTTTTAATTCCGCTCAGACCCTCAAGCCATGTATGGTCCAGGCGGATGAATTTGGAGAATGACAGACAGGTGCCTGTTCCCCTGGAAGGGGAAGGGGAGTCAGAATGTGTCCTGGCTTGCTTCTGTATCTTTTTGGTTTGTTTGCACCAACAAGAACTTATTCAGCTCCTGCTCTATCTCTGGCCCTGGGCTCTGTTCCTTGTCAGTTTTGCTAAAGACAGTGAGGCCCAGCAGCAACCCTAACCTGCCTCCCATCTCCCTTTCAGCCCTCAGGAAAGGTGCTCCAGCTGCGTGTGAGGACGACCTGGGTCTGAATCTTGTTTCCGCCACGTTGGGACATCCAGGCCGCGGACTGCATTTTTTCCCCACTCTCCTTCCCCTTCTCTCCCTCGAGGAAACATCTTCCCTCTTCTCTGGTCTTTCTTGGTGGCACTAAAGGTAGGCAAGCTGCGCTTTCCTGGCTAGGCCACTGCTCCCTTAGGACCTGAGTCCTGAGAAAGGTTTGATAAAAACCGTGGTGCCCACTTATCACAATAGAAGCACTGGACAACTCTGTGAGTGATTCCTGAGCTGGGAGTCGCCTGTTCCGGTCTTGTTTCCTGGTTCTCTGTCAATGTAGGCGGCTGCTACCTTCCTGTCCGCAGACACCCCCTTCTGCTTGTTAGCCAGAGTTGGTTCCTGTGGCCTGGAGTCAAAGGAGTCCTGACCCACACGACTTGGAATCTCTCAGTCTTAGTTCCTGTGTTTATGAACTAGAGAAATAATACCTACCTGTCAGAGTGGGTGTGGATGGAATGAGAGGGCATGGAAAAGAGCTCAGCCCTAGGCTGGGCACATGGGGGGCTTGAAATGGATGGCGGTTGGGGTCATGATGAACATCTGTCATGTTGGTGGCAACCTGAAGTGGTTCAGCCTCTGTGGCAGACAGTATGGAGGATCCTCAGAAAAAGAGAAAATAGAATTACCATATGATCCGGCAATCCTACTCCTGGGCGTATGTCTGGAGAAAGCCATGGTTTGAAAAGACACATGCAGCCCAGTGTTCACTGAAGCACTGTTTACAACAGCCCGGACATGGGGGCAACCTAAACGCCCATGGACAGGAACGCATGAAGAGGAAGTGGTGCATATATACAACGGAATATCGCACTGGAACTGCAGAGGATTGGTCACTTAGTCATGTCCGACTCTTTGCGACTCTATGGACTGTAGCCCGCCAGGCTCCTCTGCCCGTGGGATTCTCCAGGCAAGAATACTGAAGTGGGTTGCCATTTCCTTCTCCAGGGGATCTTCCCAACCCAGGGATCAATCCTGTGTCTCCTGCCATGGCAGGCAGATTCTTTACCACTGAGCCACCAGGGAATAGAATATTGCTCAACCATAAAAAAGAATGCAATAATGCCACTTGGAGCAACATGGATGGGCCTTGAGATTACTGTACTAAATGAAGTCAATCAGACAGAGACAAATACTATGAGATATCACTTAGATGTGGAATCTAAAATATGACACAAATGAACATATCCACAAAATGGAAACAGACTCAGAGACATAGTTACTAAGTGGGAGGGGGCGGGTGGGATGGTGGGTGGGGGAGGAGTGGAGTGGGAGGTTGGGGTTAGCCGATGTACACTATTATATATAGAATGGATAAACAACAAGGTCCTTCTGTATCACACAGGGAACTCTATTCAGGATCCTGTGGTAAATATAATGGAGGAGAATATAAAATAACAGAATGTATATATGTGTTTAACTGAATCACTTTGGTATATGGAGGTAGCTAGCACAACATTGTATATCAACTATACGTTAATTTAAAAAAGTCCCCAGAAAACATTTGTCACATTCTCGACTTAGGAGCCCTGTCTTGGAGTGGTCCCAGTCCAAATCCCTCTGAGGGGACGTTCCTCCTTCAGGGGTGACCTGGCCACCTGGATCCACCGAGGAGAGAGAGGCTCAGATACATAAAGAGTGAAGATAAGTCAGAACCTCGAAAGCAATGAAGAGACCAAAAGAGAGGAGAGGTGTGAGGAGGCAGGAAGAAGCATCTGGAGTTGGGAGGGGACAGAGTCGGGGTGGGGAAGGAGGCAGCTGAAACTGGTGCCCCCTTCCTCGCCTCACTCTTGTACTTGGAATCCCGAGACTTCTGCCACTTCCGGCTCATTCTTGATTCTGCTGGCACAGAGTCAGCTGTGTTCTGCCCAAGTCCTGTCCATGGACATGGATGCTTTCACTTCTCAAAGAAGCACTTGTCCCCTCATTATTTTTGATCTTTTTGTTTTTGAACCATTGAAAATAACATCTTTTCAGTCTTTCCTACCAAGAAGCACATCACTCACACCTCAATCACTTTAATGTCACCTGTCTCTACAGGGATAACAAGTATCAGTGTGCTTTTTCCCAAAGGAATCACTCCAGGGGACATGGGGATCACTGCAGGCATGTTCAAGCTAGTCTGTGTGGGTTCAAACTACAGTTTTTCTATGCTGTGTAACTTGCGGAAAGTCATGTGACCTCTTTCTGCCTCAGCTTCCCCATCTGTAAAATACAGGCTGATAATAGGAGTACTGTATCATGAAGATTCGGAGATAAAAAAGCACATGGCCCCGGGTTAGACTTGAAGTAAGTGCTCCATAAATATATTTGCTAAGATGACGTTTGTTGCAAGCATCAGAAATAAACATTGCTCAATTTGAGAAAAAAGGAAGAATGTATTGGAAAGATGCGAGGGGCATTCACAGAATTTAAGACAGAGCTCGTATGGAATGTAATTTAAAAAGTGATACAAATGAACTTATTTACAAAAAGAAATGGACTTAAAGAACTCAAAATCAAACAAACGTATGGTTATCAAAGAGAAAACATGGGGAAAAATGATAAGTTAGGAATTTGGGATTGACGTATACACACTGCTGCTGTTGCTGCTGCTGCTAAGTCACTTCAGTCGTGTCTGACTCTGTGCGACCCCATAGACGGCAGCCCGCCAGGCTCCCCCGTCCCTGGGATTCTCCAGGCAAGAACACTGGAGTGGGTTGCTGTTCCCTTCTCCAATGCATGAAAGTGAAAGGTGAAAGTGAAGTCGCTCAGTTGTGTCCAACCCTCAGCGACCCCATGGACTGCAGTCTTCCAGGCTCCGCCATTCATGGGATTTTCCAGGCAAGAGTACTGGAGTGGGATGCCATTGCCTTCTCCGATATACACACTACTATACATAAAATAGATAATCAACAAGGACCTACTGTGGAGCACAGGGAACTCAATATTCTGTAATGACCTATATGGGAAAAGAATCTGAAAACGAATGGCTATGTGTATATGCATAACTGAGTCACTTTGCTGTACACCTGAAACTAATACAATATTTTAACTACACTCCAATAGTAAAAAAAAAAAAAAAAAAAAAAAAAGAGAGAGAGAGCACAGGGCAGGGCTGGGCTCTGGATCTCTCCACAAGTCTGTTGGGGTCGCTGCCTCTCCATTCATGCATGGTGCCTTAAAGACCAAGCAGTGGGAAGAACCAAGTTGTGTCCTATGGGGAAACTGCTTCAGGCTGGATGCTGCTTAAGCCTTTTGAAGAAGCATAATCTTTGCCTCTCTTTTCCTGCTTATCCAAAATGAATTTGATGTTCGTAAAGGGCAAGGCTCAGATTGAACCTGGAAAGAGAGGAGCCCTAGAAAGCCAGGCTCCTTTTAAATCCTCACCCAAGACAGAATCCCTGTGGAGAAAAGGATTTTATCAGCCTTGAAATTAAGGTAGGAACACTCAGAAAGCTGCAGATCACCATTCATCCCAAAGGCCCTGACCTAACAAAAAGGTTTCATATTTTCTCCACAATACTGCTAAGCAGTTGTGTCAATTATTGAAATAACCTTTGTTGGGTTCTGTGTGGTTTTAAATACTATCTGTACTCCGGGGGGTGGAAATTTAGATGGAAGGGGCAGATATGTTAAAAAAAAATGTTCTAAATTGCTTTGGAATTTAGAAATAATCAAGTAGATGCTTTTAGTGGGTGATCTGCAGCTATAACTTAGAGCCTTTTAGGGGGAAACTTTTTGAAGAAAGGGACTGACTCGATCCTTTATTGAATAGCACAGTGAATACCCAAGTGGCGATCATGGTAGACAACTTCCGTAAGTGTCAAGTGTCAGTCTAGAGTCGTGACGAGGACGAGGACGGCAGACCCTTCCCGATGCACTTGCTCTGCGTTGTGCCTCGTGCACCGCTCGTATTAATACATTGGCTTCTCCCAGCAGCCCTGTGAAGTAGCTGCTGTTATTATCTCCATTTACAGGTCAGGGAACTGAAGCCCAGAAAGGTGCTTAACTCACCCCAAATCACACAGTGAGCAGCAGCCATAGATGTAACCGTGGGTCATCTAAGACCTTAGCCCAGGCTCTCAGCCAGCACATAATACAGTAGTTTGTAGCTGGGAACTTCACATGTCATGCACACCATGCACCGATATACACCAACTCTACATTGTCTTGTTATCACTCCCAGAAGCCTTTATTCCACAGAGGGTGTCAAAAAATAAACTGAGGCATGTTAAAAATTCTAGAAGTTTATCTGAGCAAACATTCATTCAAATTAGACCGCATCCAGTCTGTCAGATAGAAAGGAGCTCCAAGAAGTTGTTCAAGATGGAAGACTTTATTAGGGAGCCAGAACAAGGACATTATACCAGACAGAAAGTGGGTTCCTGACTGCAAGAGTACTTTCCTTCAGGGGCTCCCAGGCGTCCATCAGGCAGATCAAATGGTTGGTGTTGATCAGGTGATTCCTGATTGACTGGTTCAAGATTCCATTTCCTGGAGAGCTGAGACTGTAAGGGAAGCTAAGTCTCAGTTTGATGAGGTGGGGCTTAGCATAAGTGACCCCATTTGGGAATTGTCCTTTTGTTTCTAACAAGGATCAGCAGAAGCTGCTCAAGGCTATGCAGTCAGTGTATGAAGCAAAGTCTGGAGCACAAACCCAGGCATCCCCAACTCTGTTGCCCTTCAGTTTTTTTTTAGAATTAAAACTATTTATTTTTGTCTGTGTTGGGTCTTTGTTGCTGCACGGGCTTCCTCTGGTTGTGGCGAGTGGGGGCTACTTTCTTAGCTGCAGTGGGCAACCTTCTCATCATGGTGGCTTCTCATGTTGCAGAGCACTGGTTCTAGGATGTGGGCTCAGTCGCTGGGGCACAAGGGCTTTGCTGCTCTGCAGCATGTGAAATGTGCCCGGACCAGAGTTCAAACTGTCTCCTGCATTGGCAGGGGGATTCTTCACCTCTGAACCACCTGGGAAGCCCAGTCTGTGCTTTTTTCCTGTTGTTGTTGTTGTTTTTAAGATTATTACAATCTGGGTAAAACTGATGCATATGTTTTCTACCTTCAGCTTCTCTGTGTTCTCCACACTATATTCTGATGCTTGTTATGGATAATACATCGATACGCAGTAGACCCTTGAACGACATGGGTTTGACCTGTGTGGGTCCTCTTATACACAGATATTTTTTCAGTAAATATGTACTATGGTACTACATGGTCCGAAGTTAGTTGACTCCAAAGATGCAGAACCCTGAACAGAAGGGCCGACTGTATAGTTAGTTATACATGGATTTTCAACTGCATGGCAGCTGGCACTCCCTAGCCCCCACATGGTCTGTGGGTCAACTGTGATAAAAAGAAGACTCTGAGAAGTGGGGTCTCAGAATTATGCAACACAGGTGTAGGCAGAGAATCTGAAATACTAAATTCTCCTAATGGCTTCAACTTGAATTTCTGAGAATGATTCTTCACAGATTGTGTACAGAATAAAGTCTATCCATGGGGACTTTTGGAAGAGGAAATGGCAACCCACTCTAGTATTCTTGCCTGGAAAGTTTCACGCACAGAGCAGCCTGGCAGGCTACAGTCCACGCAGTCACTTAGAGTTGGACACAGCCAAGAAGCACAGCCCCACAATACGGGGACTTCGAGCCCCTGTCACTGACTATGCGAGTGAAGGCACTTGCCAGTTCAGTGGTAAGAGGAACAAAATGGTACACGGATAAGATCTGCCCTCGAAAATATCTTAGTACACATTCATCCATTTTCTTTAAAAAGAAAACAAAGAAACAACACACGAAAGCTTTTGAGATTAGAAACGGAACCTTTACATGTCTGCACAAATGGCGTGGGACTGAAGAACAGGAAGCTTGCTGACTCAAATGGTACTTGGCCTCAAGACACTGCCTAAATTCTTCCATCTGAAAAATGGAGTCATAAAACTAGCTCATTTTATATGAGAAAGATGATTAATGAGATGCAGTATCCCTCTGCTTCATGAACTAAACGTTTGGTATTTCAGGATAGATTATCAACTTCTAAAAATAGCCAAAGGAAACTTCAGAAATGACCAAAGCCAGTCATAGATTTCTTGGGGCAGAATTTGTCATTTTATGACCGAGAGCATGATAAAACACAGAAACCACCTGCCTGCCAGGGGCTTGCATCATGAAAAGGCCAACTATGCTCAAAGGTTTTTTCTAGACACCCAATAACATTATTTACAGGTGAGGCCTGGGTTGCTGTAACCTCAGGATTTTCTCAAGAGTGTTTCCATCACTGTGAGCAAGCTCAGAAATGCCAGTGTGGACCATCAATGCCTGCAAACATCTTCTTTGATCTCACTTGATCGTGGTTTTGTATGAACTCAGATCCAAGCACAAATAAAGCGGCATTAAGTGTACAAGAGAGATATTTAGTCTTTAAGCATGCCTCCTCCAAGTTAAGTCAAAAGGCAGGCTTTGCGGGAAATTAAAAAAAGAGACACCCAGGCAAATCAGCATAGCCAGCACAGCCAGAAAAGCCAGATAGGTTTTAGTTTATTTATTCATCCTTTTATCTATTCACTCTGTCCACTTTTCAACATCATTTCTTGAATGTCTGTCTTACGGTAAGCAAGAACATCACATCATAGGGTACTTTGTTCATCCTCCGCAACTGACGAGGCATGAAGGTGAGTGGCCCCACCTTATACATAAGACATTGGAGGCCCGGGGAGTGTAAGAGACTCAGTGAAGGTCACTCAGCCAGGATGCGGAAGGGTCTGGATCGGAACGCAGGGCAGTTTGGTTTCCTGCCAGGCCAGGTTCAAACCTTCCAGTGTCTGCGTTCTCTATGAGGACATCTTATGTGCAGGCGCCAGGGCTCCGTCTCCAGATATTTTGATTTGGTTGGCCTGGCAAGGGGAACAGGGGTCTCCATGATTCTGAGAGGAATTTCATCAGCCAACTGTACTTTGATAAGCACTGTGTATTATGTTGTCATTCAATAGACTGTAGTATTTTTCAGAACAATTCTGAGATCTTCACCCAAAAATGAAAATAATAATGTCTACCTTGATTCCTGATGGGAAGACGAAAGATGCTGCATGGACAGCCGTGTCCCTGAGACACAGAAACTGCTTTGTGAATGATACATCTCTTTCCTAGCAAAGCTGGGAAGACCAGAATATTCAACACTGAGCGCTTTAGAGATCGGCCAGCTGATGAGATGAATGGCTGCCTGCCCTAAATCACGGCTAAGGGACCGCGAAGAGGTACAGGAGTGGAGGTTCCCTAAGCAAGGAAGGGAAGTATTATAGAATGAATGATGTATGTGCTGTGTGCTCAGTCACGTCCAACTTTTTGTGACCCCATGGGCTGTAGCCACCAGTTTCCTCTGTCCATGGAATTTTCCAGGCAAGAGTACTGGAGGGGGTTGCCATTTCCTTCTCCAGGGGATCTTCCCAACCCAGGGATCAAAGCTGAGTCTCTTGCATCTCCTGCATTGGCGCAGCACCACCTGGGAAGCCCCTAGATAGAATCACAATTGAGAAGTAAGGTCGTCTCCACTGCTGAAGTGCTCCAGGGAGGCCTCCCCACTGCCAACAGCACCGCGGGCCACAGTGTGACTGTGCAGTTACGGCTCTCAAAACATCCCTGCTTCCACCCTAAAGCTGAGATGGTAAAAGCTTCTTCACAGCACTGTTGTGAAGATTAAATGAAATAAGAGTATACAGAGGAGTCTGCCTGAAAGGAAAATGTTGTCTGACATGTAGTGGACGTGAAAATAGTAGCTCTGGAGACTATAGTCACATTATGATGAGAATTGCTGTTGTTACCGTGTTACTGACCCTGAATAAGAAATAATAAAGCCCATAATCCTTTCTAGAAAAACCCTGCAACCTGAGCTTTTAGATTTTGGAAGGTAATGCAGGTAATGTGCCACATATCACCTCACACATCAGAGACTGGATAGCATCCTGCAGTCAACACTTATCTTTCTGCAGTGATTCAGAGGAATATTCACACCAAGTTGCAAAGGTAGCCCCCGATCAGTTCTGGTCAGATTTTCCCATCAAATGCTTTGCCGAAAGCTTTTAGTCTTCAGAGTGTTTGGGATTTCAGAATTGCAGGTAAAGGACTGTGGACCTGACTCTTCCATGAACATTATTCTCCCTGGGTGCCATCTCCCAAGTCTACCAAGTGGGCAGAATGTTGGTAGCATGTTATGTCTAGATTCATTCAATACATTTTTGTAAGACTGGAGTTTTCAGATAGTTTACCAAGGTGGTAAATTGGAGGCTTAGTTTGTACTTTCTTTTCTCTTCTGTGCAAATTTTAAAAAGTAAGAAAGAGTCAGAGAAAGTTTAGAAATCAAAGAGAAAAAACCCTCCATCTGCAAGCACTATGAAAACACAACCACTGTCATTTTTTGTGTGCATTCATTTATAGCTTTTATGTAAATCTTTGCCTAAATGTAAATATATTGATCATATAATTTTGTATCTTTCTTTAAAAAAAAAATTCCTACAATACCTCACACTGGCCATTTTAAACTTTGCATCCTCAGCCTGTCACTCTGTGATGACCTAGAGGGGTGGGGTGGGGTGCTGGGAGGGAGGCTCAAGAGGAAGAGGATATGTGTGTACATATAGCTGATTCACATTGTGCAGCAGAAACTAACACAACATTGTAAAGAACTATCCTCCTGTTAAAAATTTTAAAAGTTTGCATTCTATGACAGATTCCCTTACCGATGAAGGTTTTCACTGTTATAAAAGCTCTGATGAACCACACTTGCTCTTAGCTAAGTTTGTTCGTTCCTGGGATTCATCTTCTCGTGATGATGTGAAATTTTGGTATGAAAGATGTAAAGATCTTGGACCATCCATTCCTTCTGGTTGCTGCAGTTGGGGTGGAAATAATTTCGTTTACATATTTTATGACCAGTATCAGCTTTCCTCTGTGGGCATTGCCGATTGAGAATTGATGGATGCTCAAACATATGTTAGCACATTCATTTATTTATTCAACAGACATTTATTGAGGACCAACTATTATTTCAGAACTTATGAACACAGTCACAAATCTACATGCAAAGGAGAGAAATCTAGAAAAAAGTGTCTGTTGAGAAAACCTCAGCATATGAATGCACTTGTTGAAATACTGTTAATGTCTGATTTTCTTTTCAAAGAACAAAAAGATCCATTACTGAGATTTATAAAATATGCTTTCTATACATATAAGCTATTGAAGAGGAGGTTGAACCACAGTGTCGAAATGAAAAATTAAACCTTTGGCTGAAATATGAAGAGGAATATTAGAACTGAGGAGGGAGAGAGAAATACGCTTCAATGTAAATGATTCTTCCTGCTGCTGTAAAAAAATTTACGTTTGTCTGCTCTGCGAGTACTCCTATAGTTCTGAAATAATGACTCTTTCATTTTGAATAGGCTCAAACCTTACGTGAAGGCCAGCCCCAGAATCACAAGAAGTTTCAAAATTTATGGAGGAACCGCAGGAAGTTCCCTTCCCAGGTACACAGGAAAGGCAGTAAACTTAGGTTGGCAGAGGCTCTGTGGTCCTGGTTCCCGGCTCACCACAGTCACCTGAGGGCAGCAGGTTCATAGGGCTGCAAGGCTTCACCCTCCCCTCTCTCTGCGCCTTCCCTCACCCCAACATGGGCAGCGTGACCTGCTCGGCCCCGTGACACTAGGGCTGGTCAGTCACGGAGTGTGCTTTGTCCAACAGAATGTTAGCCCCCTGTGCAAGCAGAAGAGGTTGACTCACGCATGTGTATAGAGACTTACCCTCTCTACTGGACCTCTGCCGTCACCATGGAAACAAGTCCAGGAGAGCTTGCTGGTGTCAGGGGAAAGAGGAAGACCAGGTGGAGCAGTGGACCATCAGGTGGGTTTAGCCGAGATGAGTTAATAGACAAGCATGCCCAGAAGAGTGATGTATCTATGTATCAAGATTGTCAGGAGAAATATCAACAACCTCAGATATGCAGATGATACCACTCTAATGGCAGAAAGTGAAGAAGAACTAAAGAGCCTCTTGAAGGTGAAAAAAAGAGAGTGAAAAAGCTGGCTTGAACTGAAAGGGCAAAGTGGAATCAGTGGCAGATTTTATTTTCTTGGGCTTCAAAATCACTTCAGACTGTGACTGTAGTCATGAAATTCAAAGATGCTTCTTCTGTGGAAGGAAAGCGATAACAACCCTAGAAAGTGTATTTAAAAGTAGAGAAATCACTTTGCTGACAAAGGTCCATAGAATCAAAGCTATGGTTTTTCCAGTAGTCATGTGTGGATGTGAGAGTTGGACCATAAAGAAGGTTGAGCAATGAAGAATTGATGCTTTTGAACTGTGGTGCTGGAGAAGATTCTTGAGAGTCTCTTGGACAGCAAGGAGATCAAGCCAGTCAATCCTAAAGGCAGTCAACTCTGAATATTCATTGGAAGGACTGTTGCTGACTCTGAAGCTCCAATACTTTGGCCACCTGATGTAAAGAGCCAACTCATTGGAAAAGACCCTGTTGCTGGGAGAGACTGAAGGCAAAAGAAGGGGGCAGCAGAGGATGAGATGATTAGATAGCATCTCTGACTCAAAGGATTTGAATTTGAGCAAATTCTGGGAGATAGAGGAGGACAGAGGAGACTAGCATGCTATAAACCATGGGGTCACAAAGAGTTGGACACAGCTAGACAGCAACAAATGTGTGTGTGTGTGTGTGATGATGTCTTAAGTTCAAAAGCATTCTAACAACCCTACATTTTAATACCCTCACACACATTAAACGTTTTGACACCGTATTTTACTTTATTTTTTGTCTCCCTTCACTACTTATTGTAGATATAAATGATTTTACTACTTTTGTCTTTTAACCTTCCTATTAGCTTTATAAGTGGTTGATCTAGCATATGTTTGCCTTTGCCAATGAGGTTTTTATTTTGTAATATTCATATTTCTAGTTGAGGACTTTTCTGCTCATAAAGAAAGAAAGTGAAGTCACTAGTCATGTCTGACTCTTTGCGATCCCATGGACTGTAGCCTACCAGGCTCCTCCATCCATGGAATTTTCCAGGCAAGAGTACTGGTGTGGTTTTCCATTTTCTTCTCCAGGGGATCTTCCCAACCCAGGGATTGAACCCGGGTCTCCAGCATTGCAGGCAGACGCTTTACCGCCTGAACCACCAGGGAAGCCTCATCAGTTCAGTTCAGTTCAGTTGCTCAGTCATGTCCGACTTTTTGCGATCCCATGAATCGCAGCACGCCAGGCCTCCCTGTCCATCACCAACTCTCGGAGTTCACTCAAACTCACGTCCATCGAGTCGGTGATGCCCTCCAGCCATCTCATCCTCTGTTGTCCCCTTATCCTCCTGCCCCCAATCCCTCCCAGCATCAGAGTCTTTTCCAGTGAGTTAACTCTTCACATGAGGTCTCCTAGAAGCTCCTTTTAACATTTTTGTGAAGACTATTCAGTGGTACTGAATGCTTAGCTTTTGCTTATCTGTAAAACTCTTCTTTCCTTCAGATCTAAATGATAGCATTGCCAGGTAGAAAGCTCTTGGTTGTAGGTTTTTCCCTCTCACCACTTTGATGACATCATGCGACTCCCTTCTGGTTTGGAGAGTTTTGCTGAAAAGTCAGTTGACAATCTTATGGGAATTTATTTGCATGTAACTGGTCACTTTGTCTCTGCTACTTTTAACATTTTCTGTTTCTTTTAAATTTTTACGGTTTTAATTATCATGTGTTTTGGGCTGACTTCTTTCAGTTCATCTTACTCAGGACTCTGTGCTTTCTGGACCTGGATGTCTGTATCCTTTCACAGGTTAGGAAATTTTCTGGCTGTTATGTCTTCATGTATGTCCCTGCCCCTTCTTTCTCTCTTCTCTGCGACCCCTATAATGCAACTATTAGTACAGTTGATATTGTTCCAGAGGTCTCTTAAAATGTCCTCATTTTTTTTCTGTTCTCTCATTTATTCATTAGTCAAGATTTTTTTTTTTTAAATGAAGTGTGTGTCATATGCCAGGTACTGGAGATAAAAGGCATTGACAAGAGTTCTCATTTGAGGAGCTTAGCAGAGGACAAGCATTGATCAGTAAATTGTACAAATAAATGTTTAATTACAAACTGAAAGAAAAGGAGCACGGAGTATACATGCAAGAAGTAGTGAGAAAGGGAACAAGAAAAAAGCTTAAAGCTTTTTTTAAAAGCTTCAGTGAAGGAGCTATAAACATTTTTAAACTACAAAACTAACATCATAAGCATATTATAAGAACATTGGAAAACAAGGGAAAAAGAAATCAAGATTCCAAAACCTTAACAACCATTTTGTCTCCTAGTCTTATTTCCTATGCATTTTCTCCTCTGATACTATGTTAGAAAAAACTGTCCTCATTTAAAAAAAAAATTTCTTTTTCTGATATTTCCTGAAGTGTCAGTAATAGTCTAGTGGATTCTTTTTTCTTAAAAATTTTTTTCATTTTATTTTTTTAAGTCTAGTTGATTTACAATGTTGTGTTAGTTTCAGGAGTAGAGCAGAGTGATTTGGTTATACATATACATGTATTCTTTTTCAAATTCTTTTCCAGTTTAGGTTATTATAGGATATTGAGCAGAGTTCCATGTCCTATACAGTAGGACTTTGTTGGTTATCCATTTAAAATACATTAGTGTGTACATATCAGTCCCAACCTCCCTACTATCCCTTCCCATCTTCCTCCCCTCTGGTAACCATACGTTTGTCTTCTATGTCTGTGAATCTGTTTCTCTTTTTAAACAAGTCCATTTGTATCATTTGTTTTAGATTCCACATAAAGTGATATCATACGTATTTGTCTGTGACAGGAATTTTTTATCCATAATTCAAGCCATTCAGACACCTGTATCCGTTTCCAGTGCCAAAGACCCACAACATATCCTCCTCATATCCCACTACCGACGCAGAGAAGGTGGTCATTAGATAGTGTCTAATGTTGAAGGACTGCCCCAGTGGCCCTTACTGGATGGTTTTGCTTTAGCTCACAGGCATGAAATGGAAACCGTTGCACCTTATGTTTATTTCCACAAGCACAGTAAAGCAGATGGCTAAAACAATCATCTGGATAATTCGGAGCAATGGGAAAATGCAGCTGTTGAAGTGAAAGAAAATTCAGAGTTACCTAAATCAATACAGATTGGCCTTTGGTTTGATGAAATTGCAATATCTGCTCTAGTTAATCTGTATATGCAGTCTCTCTCCCATATGCCACATCCATTGGAAAGAACATTTATGTTTCCTTCAGCTGTTTTTTCCTTTCTGCAACTTATATTTTTAGAAAACATTTGTATCACCCATAATTCAAGTAATTATCATTTTTAGTAGACTTGTTGATTTTCTTAATTAAACTTAGCTAACACATCATTTAAAAAAGAAAGAAAAATGCAACAGTTTTTCCTAGTCTAATGAATTCTTTGTTATTTTATTTTCTACCCCCAGAAGAGAAAGTAAATTGTACACGAATCAACACTTCTGGTTTCACCACTGACATCTCAGGCTTAGGGCTCAGAGTTGCAAAGGAAAAAGCCAAAAAGCAAGCAAACAAACAAAAACTTGGAATACTACTGCTTGTTGAGAAGAGCATAGCCAGCATGTGCCTTGAGGCAGATGAAAAAAGGAAGCCATAAAAGAGAAGCAACTTGCAAAGTTTCACAAAAGGAAGTGCAAACTTTCAGAAACGTCTCAAGCTATTTCATGGAGGTGCAATTTGTTATAATGATAATGGGAATTAAAAAAATCTCATCATGTTGCCTCACTCATTTTCTGACTTGAATACTGGGGCAGTTCAAGAAATTGTCTCTCTGTTTTCAAATATTTTTTAATGACCAAAAGATCCTTCCTTTTTCTTAAACAAATAATTCTTGCCTTGGTCATATTTCTCAAGGAAACCTATTTTATTCAGTTTTACAGATACCGGTCTAATACAGGTCTTTACCTCCTGGCCTGTGGACGGTTATGGAAATCTTCACGATGGACTCCCCACCTCCACTTTCCTCCCGAACCCAGTGCAGCATATTGTGAGTGGGCAGGAGCCCGGGGGCAAACTGCACTGCAGGTTCGAATCTCAGGCCCGGCCGACTGGCCTTAGGCACGTGGCTTTATCCCTCGGGTCCTCAGCCTTTTACCTTGGAAGTGAGGTGGAAGTGGTACCAGTCTGCCTGCCGCCGGAGCCGCTGACTCTGCTCTGCTCTGCTCTGGGCGGCACAGGGCGTGCCCTTCCGCCTCCGACTCAGTCCAGCCAGCAGGTGGCGGGACGGGGTGGGGTCGGGGAAGGAGACCGCCGGGCAGGTCTCTTCCCGCCGCGCCCATCTGGGCAGGCTCCCTTCCGTTCCCCACAGCTCCAGCTCGCTTGCTGCAGCCTGCCGCGGCTCCGTCCTGACCCTGACCCCCGACCCCTGCCCCCGGCTGGCTCCGTCCTGACCCTGACCCCCGACCCCTGCCCCCGGCTGGCTCCGTCCTGACCCTGACCCCCGACCCCTGCCCCCGGCCGCTTGCAGCACTGCCTCCTCCCTTTGTCCTTCCGGCCCAGGGGTGACAGCAGCTTCCTTTCTTTTTTTAAATAACTTTATTGGAGTATAGTTTCTTTACAGCTGTGTTAGTTTCTGCTGTACAGAAAGTGAATCAGCTATACGTGTACACATAGCCACTCTTTTTGGATTTCCTTCCCATTTAGGTCACCACAGAGCCTTGTCTATACAATAGGCTCTCCTTAGTTATCTGTTCTCTACATAGTCGTGTCTAGGTCAGCTCCAGTCTCCCAGTTCATCCCATGCCCCCGTCCCCCCTTGGTGTCCATACGCTTGTTCTCTACGTCTGTGTCTCTGTTTCTCCTTTGCAGATAGACTCATCTATACCACTTTTCTAAATTTCACATATATGTGTTAATATATGATATAATTTTTTGCCTTTCTGACTTACGTCACTCTGTATGATGGTCTCTAGGTCCATCCATGTCTCCGCAAATGGCACAGTTTGTTCCTTTTAATGGCTGAGTAGTATTCCACTGTTTACATGGACCGCATCTTCTTTCTCCATGCATCTATCCATGGATGTTTAGGCTGCTTCCGTGTCCTGGCTATTGTAAACAGTGCCGCAGTGAACACTGGGGTACACGTATCTGTGTATCTTTTTAAGTTATGGTTTTCTCCAGATATATACCCAGGAGTGGGATTGCTGGGTCACATGGTGGTTCTATTGTTAGTTTCTTAAGGAACCTCTATAGTGTTCTCCATAGTGGCTGTACTAATTTACATTCCCACTGACTTCCATCCTGATGCTGTGACTCCAGAGTGTTTCAGCATCCCTTGTTGGCCTCCTATCTGTTCTGTTTTAAATATTCAAGATAGTGTTTTCCTGGTCAGACCTGGTTAAGCCCGGAGTGATCCAGTACTTCACAGTGTTCTTGGAATTTTAACTAATTTAAACTTCTAAAGAACACTAAAAACACCATGGACGGTACTTAGAATTCAATAAATAGCAGTGATTATTAGATATTTTATATATTATGGCTCCACTGAGTAAAGAAAAATCTCCTGAACTTTATTCAGGAGATTACAGTTGGGTTCAAGTTAATGAAGTGAAATCAAGTTAATACTAATACTCAAACTATACAAGCTTAGTTATTCCACCTGTGGAAAAACTGTTCGTATTCCCCAGATTTTCTGAAGTCCCCGAAGGGGGCTCATTTATACTCATGATTAAGTTGACTCTTTCTTGCAAAATTCATAATTCAGCACAATACCTATTACCTCCATCCCTGAAGCTACCTTGACAAAGTACAATAAACCGAGTGGCTTAAAACCACAGAAGCTTGTCTGTTCTCAGCTCTGGAAGCTGAGAGCCTAAGATCAAGTTGTCTATAGGGTCACACGCCCTCTGAAGGCTCTAGGGAAGGAACTTTCCTTGCCTTTTCCAGGCTTTTGGTACCTACTAGCCATTCTTAGTGGCAGGTGGTCTTAGCATCAATGGTCTATAGTTTGTTGTTGCTCAGTTGCTAAGTCCTATTCAATTCTTTGTGATCCCATGGACTGCAGAACACCTGGCTTCCTTGTCCTTCACTATCTCCCAGAGTTTGCTCAAATTCATGTCCACTGAGGCTTCCCTGGTGGCTCAACTGGTAAAGAATCCGCCTGCAATGTGGGAGACCTGGGTTTGATTCCTGGGTTGGGAAGATCACTTGGAGAGGGGATGGCTATCCACTGCAATAGTCTGGCCTAGAGAATTCCATGGACTGTATAGTCCATGGGGTTGCAAACAGTTGGACATGACTGAGTGACTCACTTCACTTTCATGTCCTTTGAGTTGGTGATGCCATCCAACCATCCCATCCTCTGCTGCCATCTTCTCCTGCTCTCAGTCTTTTCCAGCATCAGGGTCTTTTCAAATGAGTCAGTTCTTGGCATCAGGTGGCCAAAGTATTGGTGATTCAGCTTCAACATCAGTCCTTCCAGTGAATATTCAGGGTTGATTTCTTTTAGGATTGACTGGTTGGATCTCCTTGCAGTCCAAGGGACTCTCAATAGTCTTCTCCAGCACCACAATTTGAAGGCATCAATTCTTTGGCCCTTGGCCTTCTTTATGGCCCAACTCTCACATACATACATGACTACTGGAAAAAACCATAGCTTTGACTATGTCGACCTTTGTTGGCAAAGTGATGTCTCCACTTTTTAATAATGCTGCCTAGGTTTGCCAAGGAGCAAGCGTCTTTGAATTTCATGGCTGCTGTTACTGTCTACAGTGATTTTCAAGCCCAAGAAAAGAAGATCGTTCACTGTTTCCACTTTTTCACCTTCTGTTTGCCATGAAGTGATGGGACCGGATGCCATGATCTTAGTTTTTTGAATGTGGAGTTTCAAGCTAGCTTTTTTTTACTCTCCTCTTTCATCTTCATCAAGAGGCTCTTTAGTTCTTCTTCACTTTCTGCCATTAGAGTGGTATCATCTACATATCTGAGGCTGTTGATATTTCTCCTGGGAATCTTGATTACTGCTTGTGTTTCATCCAGCCCAACATTTCCCATTATGTACTCTGCATATAAGTTAAATAAGCAGGGTGACATATAAGTTAAATAAGCAGCCTTATTGTCTATGCATAACTGCAGTGTCTGTCTTCATAGTCACATGACCTTCTTCCCTTTGTATGTCTCCAAATCTACCTCTACTATAGGGACACCAGTCATTGAATTAGAACCTACCTAATTGTAACTCAATTGCATTGGAAAATCATTTTTCCAAATGAGGTCATATTCAAAGCTATCTGGGGTTAGCATTTCAGCACATCTCTCTGGGTAATACAGTCTGACTCACAACACATACGTTTGGCTTTAGACGTACATCTTACCTGTGCGGTGCTCGTTAATCACCGTAGAATGCCTGAAGCAAGTGCTGCCATCCCCATTTTAGAAACGGGGAGCCTGAAGTGAGAGAAGCTCAAGAGTTGTCCAAGTGTAGCACATAGCCAGTCTGTCACAAAATCAGAACCTGAATCCAGTTTCTGGATCCCAGACCATTTCTCTTCAAATTATTCCATCTAACCCTTGAAATCAGGGAGAACACTGATCCTGATACCTAAGCAGGTTGAAATTTCTGAGTGTCCCTCCAAACCCTAGACAAAATTTCCAGGTCCAATCAGGCAGCCAAATGATGGTCCAGAACCTGTCTGGTGTGAGCTGGCATTACTTACTGCGTAGCAACTATAACCTCGGGTAGCACACAGTAGGCATTTACTGCTCATGCCTCTGGGGTCGACTGGGAGTTAGACACTCTCTCTCTCTCTCACACACACATACACACACAAACAGGAAGATGTGAACACTCAGCCATAAAATATGAAATCTTGTCATTTGCAATAACATGGATGAGTCTAGTGGGTATTATGCTAAGTGAAATAAGTCAGACAGAGAAAGACAACTACTGTGTGATCTCACATATACATGGAATCAAAAAAAATAAACAAACAAGACAAAGTGAAAATAGGTTCATAGATACAGAGAGCAAATGGGTATTTACCAGAAGGAAGAGGTGTGAGGGAGTAGGAGAAATAGGTGAAGGGATTGAAGAGCACAAATGAAGAGCACAAACCTCCAGTTATATAATTAAGTAGTTGCTGAATGTAATAGACAGCATAGAAGTATGGTGAATAATATTTTAATAACTTTGTGTAGGAACAGATGGCTATTAGAGCTATTGCGGTGATCACTTCATAATGTATGCAAATATCAAATAATTATGTAGTACCCCTGAAACTAACACAATATTGAATGTCAACTGTAGTTCAATTAAAAAAAAACTTTTCACAAAAGAGAACTTTCTTAGGGAGAAACATTAAATCCAGGAAGTTCTCTTATCTGCAGTAACATATGAATTTATTCAGGGCAATTTACATGCATGAAAATATTTTATCATAAGCATATTCAAAATTATATCTTCCACTATTATCAAGACTCATCTTCAATAGATGAGTCATTTCAAAGCAAAGGTGCAGTTTGCACATGGTAAACCTGTGTATATTCCTTTGTATATGGTTACCTATTATAGATAAAATTTTGAGTGAATGAGGTTGGTAGAAGCTACAAAGATAATATGAAGTCAGATAACCTGTTATAGTGAAACTGTAAAGGCTAGAAAGATTGTACAGAAAATAAGCTCTGAAGCTCTAGATTGAAGAAATGGATAATTGAGGAAAATTATCTACATAAAGTGGTTTATATTATAGAAACTGTGTAAGTAATGATAAACAGAATATTTAGATTACTTGAATACTTTCAAGGTGCTTTATTTCATCTAATCTGAGACATTATGTTAGGCAAGGTTCATATAATGAAGGGTGAAGCATACCAGGTATTTCCAGATGAGGTGATGTAATACAGGAATTGATGAAGAAGGTGTTAGAAGGCTAAATGTGCAAAACCTAGATGCTGAAGTTACCTAGATATATATAGTAGAGTTAGTGGTTACCACCGTAGGGGATAAAAAGAGGTAGGTTCACCAAACCTAGGAGCTCAGTCCTGTGTGGCTGGTGCTTGAGCTTAGGGGTTACAATGTGGCCGAGGTGAGCGTAGCGTGGCTCATAGTGTGGCATCTCTCTAGGGGCCCGGTCTATGGCTGGTTCTGGAATTGCCAAAATAATCTGAAGGCTAAGCCCATGAAAATATGCTTAGTATCACTAATTTATTAGAGAAATGCAAATCAAAACTGCAATGAGATGTCACCTCACATTGGTCAGAAAGGCCATTATCAAAATCTTCAGATATAGAGGGTGCAGGAGAGGGTGTGGAGGAAGGGGAACCCTTCTACACTGTTGATGGGAATGTGAGTTTGTGCAGCCACTATAGAGAACAGGATGGAGATTCCCTATAAAACTAAAAATAGAGCTTCCATATGACCCAGCAGTCCCACTCCTGGGTATATATTCAGAGAATACTGTGGTTTAAAAGGATATATGCACCCCAGTGTTCATAGCAGCGCAGTTTACAATGACCAAGACATGGAAGCAACCTAAATGTCCATCAACAGATGCACAGATAACAAAGAGGTGGTATACATATACAGTGCATGGTTGGTTGGTTAGTTGCCAAGTCGTGTCTGACTCTTTTGTGACCCCATCGACTGTAGACCATCAGGCTTCTCTGTCCATGGGATTTCCAGGCAAGACTACTGGAATGGGCTGCTGTTTCCTTCTCCTGGGGATCTTCCCAACCCAGAGATCGAACCTGCATCTCCTGCATTGCAAGCAGATTGCGATGCATTCAGTAGTGTCTTTACCACTGAGACACCAGGGGAACTAGATACAATGGAATATAAGCCATAAAGTAGAATGAAATATTACCATTTGCAGCAACATGGATGAGCCTAGAGATTATATTAAGTGAAATCAGAAAGAGAAAAACAAATATGATATCACTTATATGGGGTATCTAAAAAAATGGTACAAATTAACTTATTTACAAAACAGAATTAGAGTCACAGATGTAAAAAGAAAACTTATGGTTATCAGGGGAGAAAGGTGGAGAAGGTAAGGATAAATTGCGAGATTGGGATGGTCGTATACACACTGCTGTATATAAAATAGATTAACCAACAAGGGCATCCATATAGCACAGGGAACTCAATACTCTGTGATGACCTACATGGGAAAATAAAAAAGAGTGGCTATATGTATATGGATAGCTGATTCGCCTGAAACTAACACAAAATCAACTATACTCCAATAAAAATTAAAAACAAAAAAGGAATCTGGAGGCAGAGGCTACTACTGTCTGCTGTTATCTAAGCAATGCTGTCAAGAACTGGAAAGTAATTCCTCTCTCTGTTTCCCCACCTGTCTCCCTGTCAGCCTCCCACTGGCAGAGCTGACCAGGATACCCTGGACCATGGGCGTGTGGGGTCTGGGGTTCCCACAGCTAGTTCAAGCATCCCAAAGTGCTGAAGGGTGGGTTTGATGCTGAGAAGAATAGATCAGTTAACTGAACAGATACCATTGATTGTAAGACAGCTCACTATCTACCCCTTAGCAAGAAAATCTGACAAACCACAGCACAAAGGTTTAACATCTTTGCATTTTCCCCAGATTATTACCCTCTGAGCCATCAAAGTAAAGCAGTATTTCTTAAAGAGCACTTTGCTTTTGTCTCTTGGATTTTTCTTTCCCGTAAGATACACATTCGGCAAGCTTTGATGCTGGTGCTCTTGTAATCTTACCAAAAGATGTCCACTGAAAGGTTTCAGACAACAAACAGTCTGATGGGCTGAACTGAACGCCCCCAAAACGTGGGTGTTGGAGTCGTTCAGAATGTAGTCAGTTTGGAGATAAGACCTTTAAACAGATGATTAAGGCAAAACAAAGCTATTTGGATGAGAAGAAAGATAGCAGGGGAGCGGGTGCACAGGAAAAAGCCACGTGAGGATGCAGACAGAGCTGTCTGCAGTCAGGGGCCAAGGCGCAGGAGAACCAGCCCTTCTGGCACCTTGATCTTGGACTTCCAGCCTCCAGAACTGTGGGAAATAAGTATCTGTTCTTCAAGCCACCCACTCTGTGGTGGTTTGTTATGGCAGCCCTAGCAGACTGGCACAACCAGGAAGACATCTTAAATGGCATTTAAACTGAAAACACGAAGGACCATCAATTCACATAACTTGATGACGTGTCCACGATTCGGTCAGGCAGGCAATCAGATCTCTGTCATCACCATAGCCTGGCCAGTTATAAGATGCACTGGATTACTGAAATCTGAAATGAGAAATAAATGTGCATTTTCATCGTAAGAAATGCCGTCATTCCTTCAGTGTTTGACCTGTCAAGTGTTACAATTCCCTGTCTGGTCTGTTCTCAACAATTTGCTCTTTGTTTTCCATAAAGACTCTTAGGTGAGTTCTGAACACATGAATTGAGGTGAACCTAAGAGCTGTCATTTTTATGTGGTCATTGATTCAGGAAATGTGAAAAAGAAGAAATAGATAATTCAGTTGTTGTTCAGTTGACTAGTCATGTCCAACCTTGTGACCCCACGAACTTTGTGACCCCATGAACTGCAGCACGCCAGGCCTCCCTGTCCCTCACCATCTCCTGGAGTTTCCCCAAGTTCATGTTCATTGCGTCGGTGATGCCATCCAGCCATCTCATCCTCTGATGCCCTCTTCTCCTTCTGCCTTTAATCTTTCCCAGCATCAGGGACTTTTCCAGTGAGTCAGCTGTTCGCATCAGATGACCAAGATGCTGGAGTTTCAGCTTTCGCATCAGCCCTTAAAATGAGTATTCAGGGCTGATTTCACTTAAGATTGACTGGTTTGATCTTCTTGCAGTCCAAGGGACTCCTAGGAGTCTTCTCCAGCAACACAGTTCGAAGGCATCAATTCTGCTATTCTTTGGCATTCTGCCTTCTTTACCATCCACCTCTCACAACCGTACGTGACCACTGGGACGACTGTAGCCTTGACTATCTGGACCTTTGTTGGCACAGTAATATCTCTGCTTTTCAACGCACTCTCTAGGTTTGCCGTAGCTTTCCTGCGAAGAAGCAACCTCTCCTGATTTCTGCAGTGATTCTGAGCCCACGAAGAGGAGCTCCGTCATTATGTTCACCTTTTCCCTTCTATTTGCCGTGAAGTAATGGCGCCAGATGCCATGCTCTTAGATTTTTTATTTAGTCTTAAGCCAGCTCTTTCACTCTCCTCCTTCACCCTCATCAAGAGGCTCTTTAGTTCCTCTTCGCTTTCTGTCATTAGAGTGATATCATCTGCACATCTGAGGTTGTTAATGTTTCTCCTGCCTATCTTGATTCCAGCTTGTAACTCATCCAGCCCAACATTTCTCATGATGTGCTCAGCATATAGGTTAAACAAGCAGGATGACAGGAGACAGCCCTGTCGTACTCCTTTCTCAATCTTGAACCAGTCATTTGTTCCATACAGGGTTCTAACTGCTGCTTCTTGACCTGCATACAGTTTTCTCAGGAGACAGGTGAGATGGTCTGGTGCTCTCATCTGTTTAAGAGCTTTTCACAGTTTGTTATGATTCACACTGTCAAAGGCTTTAGCATAGTCAACAAAATAGAAGTAGATGTTCTTCTGGAATTCCCTTGCTTACTCTATGATCCAGCGAATGTTGGCAATTTGATCTCTGATTTCTATTCCTTTTCTAAACCCAGCTTGGACATCTGGAAGTTCTTGGTTCACATAATACTGAAGCCTAGCATGCAACATCTTAAACATGACCTTACTAGTATGAGAGGTGAGTGCAATTGTCCAATGGTTAGCACATTCTTCAGTACTACCCTTCTTGGGAATTTGGATGAACTTTTGCAGTCCTGGGGTCACTGCTGGGTCTTCCAGATTTGCTGATGTATTGAATGCAACACCTTGATGGCATCATTCTTTAGGGTTTTGAATAGTTCTCCTGGAATTCCATAGCATCCACTAGCTTTATTGACAGCAGTACTTCCTAAGGCGCACTTGAATAATTTAGCATTGAATGGCAAATTAGAAGCAACCTGTGTGGGTGTAACTTTAATACACAAGTTGGTAATCCTTTTACCATAGAATAATCTAATCTGTGCAAACCAATGGGATCCTAAGGGTGCCAAGTGAGGGATAGCTGTGGCTGAGGAGGGCAAAGTGCGAAGACCCAGTCCCTGCACTGATCTGACTTCTGTATGCAGGAAGATGGTTAGAGTGGGGAGTTTTGCTGGATGGAATCTAGCAGCTATTTGGGTTGTATTCTTTAATCTAGTAGTTCAAACATTAATGTTTAAAATGACTATTGCAAATATCAGATTCTGCCAAATCCAGAATGTGTATGAAAATATGTGCTTCGTTTCTTTCATTAAGCTGCCACCTTTGTATCTCCTGGATGTCCTTATTCATTGCCTCTAAGGCTCCTAGAGAAAAATACACCTTTGAAAAATATGTACGCAAGTTAGCAGAATATTATGGAGCTATCACAGAGAACAATAACCCTTAGACAAGGGATTTCAGCTTTTGCCAGTTGGAGAACAGTGAGTCATTTTCTTCTTTGCAATCTCATTGGGGTGAAATGTTCCCCGTACAAATGCTGTCCCCAAACTCTAATTAAGCAAATGACTTCTCATTTCCCACACTGAATTTTTTCTTTAATTGTCTTCTGGACTCTGTTTCAATGAGATTATTTTCAGACGCATTCAAGGCTCTGTCCCAGTTCCCAAAACTCCATCGCCCTTTGGCTTCTTCAGGCATTAACCCATTCAGGTTGTGTGTCAGTTAGGAGCTTTTGGTTGCAAATAAGAACATGGGAGTCAGAGGGCTTTAACAATAGAAGGGATTTATTGGCTCACATTACCGAAAAGCACAGAGGTGAGGCAGGTCTCAAGCATGGTTTATTGAGGGTTCTCCTTTCTTTTTGCTTTGCTTTCCTAGCTTAGCTTTCTGATCCCTCACAAGATGGTAGCCAGCAGAGTACAATTTTCCCATAATTCAGTTCAGTTCAGTCACTCAGTCGTGTCTGACTCTTTGCGACCCCATGAATCACAGCACACCAGGCCTCCCTGTCCATCACCAACTCCTGGAGTTCACCCAGACTCACGTCCATTGAGTTGGTGATGCCATCCAGCAATCTCATCCTCTGGTGTCCCCTTCTCCTCCTGCCCCCAATCCCTCCCAGCATCAGAGTCTTTTCCAATGAGTCAACTCTTCTCATGAGGTGGCCAAAGTACTGGAGTTTCAGCTTTAGCATCATTCCTTCCAAAGAAATCCCAGGGCTGATCTCCTTCAGAATGGACTGGTTGGATCTCCTTGCAGTCCATGGGACTCTCAAGAGTCTTCTCCAACACCACAGTTCAAAAGCATCAATTCTTCGGCCCTCAGCTTTCTTCACAGTCCAACTCTCACATCCATACATGACCACAGGAAAAACAATAGCCTTGACTAGACAAACCTTTGTTGGCAAAGTAATGTCTCTGCTTTTGAATATGCTATCTAGGTTGGTCATAACTTTCCTTCCAAGGAGTAAGTGTCTTTTAATTTCATGGCTGCAGTCACCATCTGCAGTGATTTTGGAGCCCCAAAATAATAAAGTCTGACACTGTTTCCACTGTTTCCCCATCTATTTCCCATGAAGTGATGGGACCAGATGCCATGATCTTCGTTTTCTGAATGTTGAGCTTTAAGCCAACTTTTTCACTGTCCTCTTTCACTTTCATCAAGAGGCTTTTGAGTTCCTCTTCACTCTCTGCCATAAGAGTGGTTTCATCTGCATATCTGAGGTTATTGATATTTCTCCTGGCAATCTTGATTCCAGCTTGTGCTTCTTTCAGCCCAGCGTTTCTCATGATGTACTGTGCATATAAGTTAAATAAGCAGGGTGACAATATACAGCCTTGACGTACTCCTTTTCCTATTTGGAACCAGTCTGTTGTTCCATGTCCAGTTCTAACTGTTGCTTCCTGACCTGCATACAAATTTCTCAAGAGGCAGGTCAGGTGGTCTGGTATTCCCATCTCTTTCAGAATTTTCCAGTTTATTGTGATCTACACAGTCAAAGGCTTTGGCATAGTCAATAAAGCAGAAATAGATGTTTTTCTGGAACTCTCTTGCTTTTTCCATGATCCAGCGGATGTTGGCAATTTGATCTCTGGTTCCTCTGCCTTTTCTAAAACCAGCTTGAACATCTGGAAGTTCACGGTTCACATATTGCTGAAGCCTGGCTTAGAGAATTTTGAGCATTACTTTACTAGCGTGTGAGATGAGTGCAATTGTGCGGTAGTTGGAGCATTCTTTGGCATTGCCTTTCTTTGGGATTGGAAGGAAAACTGACCTTTTCCAGTCCTGTGTCCACTGCTGAGTTTTCCAAATTTGCTGGCATATTGAGTGCAGCACTTTCACAGCATTATCTTTCAGGATTTGAAAGAGCTCCACTGGAATTCCATCACCTCCACTAGCTTTGTTCATAGTGATGCTTTCTAAGGCCCACTGGACTTCACATTCCAGGATGTCTGGCTCTAGGTCAGTGATCACACCATCGTGATTATCTGGGTCATGAAGATCTTTTTTGTACAGTTCTTCTGTGTATTCTTGCCATCTCTTCTTAATATCTTCTGCTTCTGTTAGGTCCATACCATTTCTGTCCTTTATCGAGCCCGTCTTTGCATGAAATGTTTCTTTGGTATCTCTAATTTTCTTGAAGAGATCTCTAGTCTTTCCCATTTTGTTGTTTTCCTCTATTTCTTTGCATTGATCGCTGAGGAAGGCTTTCTTATCTCTTCTTGCTATTCTTTGGAACTCTGCATTCAGATGCTTATATCTTTCCTTTTCTCCTTTGCTTTTTGCTTCTCTTCCTTTCCCATAATTACTGAGCAAAGTTGCTGAATACTACACAGAGGGGATGACCCTAAAGCAAATCCTTTGTCTAAGATAAATAAATATCTACTTGCAACAGCCAAGATAGGTTAACAACTTAAGTGTCCATCAGTGGAAGAATGGATAAGAAAGATGTGGTACACACAAACGCACAAATACACACACACACACACACACACACACACACACATACATAAACACACAATGGAAAATGCTTCAGCCATGAGAAAGGATGATTCTGCCATTTGCCACCATGTGTATGGAGCTAGCAGGTAGCATGCTCAATGAAATAAGCCAAATGGAGAGAGACAAATACTGCATGGTCTCACTTAGATGTGGAATCTGGGGAAAAAGAGGCAAACTCATAGAAACAGAGAAGAAAAGTGGTTGGCATGGGCTGGCAGGAGGTGAATGAAAGAGGGAGATCTTGGGAGAGTACAAACTTTCAGCTGTAAGATGAGCAAATCTGAGGCTCTAATGTAAAACATGGTGACGACAGTTGATAACACTCTATTATAATAATGAAATTTAATGAGACAGTAGAACTTAAATATTCTTACCAAAACAAAAAGGTAAGTGATTTGATGGTTGTGTAACGAGGTGGGAAAAATCCTTCCACAATGTATACTTACAACAAATCACCACAGTGTACATATCATTTATTGTTTTTTAAATTGAAATATATAACTGACAGTTTTGTGTTAATTGCTGTGGTATAGCAAAGCATTTCAGCCATATATATATATATATATATATATATATTTATATATAGTCTTTTTAAAATATTCTTTTCTATTGTGGTTTACCACAGGATACTGAGTGTAGTTTCCTGTACTGGACAGTGGAACCTTGTTGTTCATTCATCTTATATACAATAGCTTACATCTGCTAACCCCAAACTCCCACTCTCCCCCTGTCCCAACTCTCTCCCTCTTGGCAAGCACCAGTTTATTCTCTATGTTCCTGATTCTGTTTTCTGGGTAAGTTCGTTTGTGTCATATTTTAGATTTCACATATAAGTGATGTAATACAGCATGTATTTTTTTCTGTCTAACTCACTTGACTTAGTATGATAATCTCCAGGTCCATGCATGTTGCTGCAAATGGCGTTATTTCATCCTTTTTGTGGCTGAGTAACATCCCACTGCATACGGGCGCCACGTCTTCCTTATCCACGCGTCTGTCGAGGGACATCTGGGTTGTCTCCATGTCCTGGTTGTTGCCAATAGTGCCGCTATAAACACAGGGCTGCGTGTGTCTTTTTGAATTAGAGTTTTGTCCAGTATATGCCCAGGAGTGAAATTGCTGAATCATGTTGTAACTCTATATTTAATTTTTTAAGGCACCTCCATACCATTCTCCATTGTGGCTGCACCAATTTTACATTTTAAATATCAATGTCTTAAAATTTCGCTTGTCAATTATGCCTCAATAAAACTGAAATTAAAAAAGAAAAATATTATTGATTTATCTGGAAAATGGCCTTTAACAAAGGATTTGGGAATTCTGTGATTAGTTTGCCCCATGAGACTGTGCTCTGGACCTGGGGCGGGGGGAGTGTAGTAGACATTTGGGGTTCCCAACAATGCAGCCTCATGATGACTTTACTTTTCCTCTTGGTGGTTTTTTTTTTCCCCCTACTCTGCCGGGTTTTTTTTCCTGATTTTTTTTTCACATAACTAAGATCTTTAACTTCTCTCCAAGTTTCATTCATTAAATGTCTTGCCACTTGGTCTTGCAGCATAAAGAGCGTTCTGGCAAAGACTCCCTCATCCCAAGCGGACAGTGGCCTGCGGATTTTGTACGCTGCTTCTTCAGCCTCATTACCAGCTGAATCAGCAGCTTTCAGTGGAAGGTAGGTTCCTTTTCTCCTGCCAAGTAAAACACAAGGAATGAGAAGAGCAAAATCAGGTTTTCTCTGCTTTCTCCTGATGCTCCTTCTCACGCTGCCCAGAAGCAGTGGGGAAGCAGAAGGTGGTGTGATGGGCTGGGGTCTGCAGCTGCTCTCCACCCTCAGGGACCAGGGGCACCTTGGCCCGAGCCAGCGGGCTTCCAGGGCCTGGGGACCAGGCCCACCTCCCTCAGGTGGTGGGAGGCCGAGCCCGCACGGGGCAGGCCTGGGGTTACCATCTCATAGGAGAGAGCCAAGTAAAGCCCAGATTAAGAATGGTCAAGAACTCAGGGGCTACTCTGGGAAAGCAGTCACCCAACAATCCTGTCAGATTGTATTACTGAGAGCCAATATAGTCTTAAATGTTTGAATATGTCATTTGTCTTTGAATAAAAACATGTTGCTCCCTTCTTATGTCTTCATTTTGGCAGGCTTTGGCCAACTAGGGACCATCTGATGACCATGATTTTCTGAGTATCCCATAAAGCATCCAGTGGACCTGGGTGGTTATTTTTAAGCTATTAACACATTTAATTTATGCATTGCTGTATTTTATTATAAATACTACCAGCTGTGTTGTTCTTTTTAGACTAAAGACCCAGTGAGTCCAAAGATTAACCCCTTTTTAATTTAGTTTTTTTTTTTGATCAGAGTAATATAGGTACATAATTTTAAAATTGAATAGTAGTGATTTTAGCAGTATCACTGATGCTTACCTGTCCATTGAGTGGAGTGCTTATAGGAAGTTCACCCCAAGCTGAATTGTCCTGAGAATACCTGAAATATGCCAGTGCATGTACATGTACGCGCTAAGTCGCTTCATTCACGACTGACTCCTTGAGACCCAATGGACTACAGCCCTCTAGGCTCCTCTGTCCATGGGATTCTCCAGGCAAGAATACTGGAGTGAGTTGCCATTTCCTCCTTCAGGGAATCTTCCTGACCCTGGGACTGAACCTGTGTCTCAGGTGGCTCCTGCGTTGGCAGGTGGGTTCTTTACTTCTAGAGCCACCGGGGAAGCCTGCATACTGGTGTGTAACTATGGAGAGAGCCTTGATAGGGGTCACCCTGATGGAGCGTTTACTAGGTGCTGGGCACTGTTCTAGCTGCTGTGTCTATGTTAACGTTATGAGCTCTTATGAAATTAGCATCGTGATGACCTCCTTTCAAAGACAGGAAAACTGATGCTTAAATGATGTGTCCAAAGCCACACAGCTCATAAATGGGGCCACTCTTCTAAGGGGGCTCTGAGTAGATGACACCCCAGAGAAGGTGTCTGTCTGAGGGAGAGGGACCACTGACTGGCTCTCCTATGTGATAAGTCAGTTTTCAAGCACCACATTATGACCCAGGTATATATGAACACTCTTTTGCATGTCAAGTTTGTGAGCACACATTTCTGCTGGGCATACCAGACAGTGAAATTGTTAGGTCACATAGTAAGAGTTGGACTTCCCTGATGGCTCAGACGGTAAAAGCGTCTGCCTACAATGAGGGAGACCCAGGTTCGATCCCTGGGTCAGGAAGATCCCCTGGAGAGGGAAATGGCAACCTACTCCAGTATTCTGGCCTGGAGAATCCCATGGACAGAGGAGCCTGGGGGGCTATAGTCCATGGGGTTGCAGAGTCAGACATGACTGAGTGACTTCACTTCACTATAGTAAAAGTACATTCAAATTGGGTACATGCTGCTCAAGACTATCCTAAAAGGCCAACTTATACTCCTTTCATCAGCAATATTTGACATTTCCAGCCAGGCCCCACACGTCAGCAATTGAGTTACAATGTCAGTGTAAAATGCCTTTCTCATTTTAGCCATTTTGGTGGATTGTCAATGGCATCTCTTTGGAGTTTTAGTTTACATTTCTCTGACGCCCTAATGAAGTTGAATGTCTTTTCATATGTCTATTGGACACTTGGATTCCTGCTTTTGTGAAGTGATTGTTCTGATCTCTTGCCTATTTCTCAGTTTGGTCGTATGGATGATATTTAATAGACTAGATTATAATCTGGGGCCATATTTTTAAGAGCATGGCACAATCTCACCACTGTTTGGCTATACATTTTCCCTGTATATGGTAGCTGCAGCTTATTGAGTAGAATTGAGTGCTTCTAGAAAGTTGCCTCAGGAAAAACTCTTTCTCTACTTTCCTCCAGAAATTAAAAAGCTGTCGTAAATAACATATATTTTTTGGCAAATGGTATTGAACACCTGGCATGTTAGTGGGGCATTTTATTCTATCCCAAGGGCCATATGCTCCCAGGTGACAACTTTGAGAATGCTCACCTCTTAGACAAATGCTGACCTGTCCCCACTTGACATATGGCGAGTGTAGGTGGACCCTTGCTGCCCTAGAGGGCCTCTGCTCCCCGCTGCTTTCCTGGAGCAGTCAGCAGGCCTCTGGGCACATGCATATGGAAGCCTTGCGGCAGTGACGCGTGCCTTCCTAAGAGGGCAGGGAGCCCAGCTCTTGTCAGTGTCTGGGCCGGAATCTCTTTCTGTGGCACGCTTTGGGAAGTGACCTTAAAAACTCAGAGGTTCAAGTGTTGCTTTATCATTAAAAGGCAAGAGTAGAGATAACAGGGACATTCGTGGTAAATACGTATGAGTTGCTCAACCTCTGTGAAACTCAGTTTCCTTATCTGTGAAATGGGATGATTCTACAAGACTGACTTCAAGGTTGGGGTGAAGCTAGAGAGTGCATGCGGCATACTTAATCTGGGCAAGTGCTCCTGTGTGAAAAAGGGCATAAGGCCTTGTTTCAGTGAGCTGTGCTGCATGGCAAGCCTCACCAATGCTCGGCGGCCTGAAAAGTCCTCAAGAAGCCAGCGTCAAGGTGTTGGCTAGCTGGCACATCTCTGGAGGCTTGGGGGAAAAAAATCTACATCCAAGCTCACGCGGGTTGTTGGCAGAATCTTGTTTTCCTTTTCCCTGCTGGCTGTCAGTAGGGGGCCCCACACAGCTTGGCTTCTAGAGGCAGCTGCCCCGGCTCAGTCGGTCTTTAAACCAGCAAGAGCTCACTGAGCCCTGCTCAGACCTCACATCACTCTTGTTCTGTCTAGAGCGGTGGACTCTATCTTGCAGGCAACACGGAGGTGAAGCTCAGCTCTGACCTCTCAGACTATGTCCGCGTGTTCCCAGCACACCTCCCATGTGGGGGTCTCTACACGGAGGCTCTTCTGGAGCCTAGAAAGGCTGCTCTGTCTGTGTCTGAAAGTCCAGAAGAACTGTGGGCGTGGCTTTCCTTAGCCATTGGTCGAACAGCCCTCAACCCCTGACAGACGGTGGTGGATAAATAGCCCAGATCCTTACCGAGTGTCCCTAGGAACTTCCACAACAAAATGCAGTATGCTGATGGCCTTAAAACAGCAGAAATGTATTCTTTCATGATTCTGGAGGCTAGAAGTTCAAGATCAAGGTGTTGTCATGAGGAGCATGCTCTCGCTGAGACTCTAACTAGAAACCTTGGTTGCTGGCAGTCCTTGGTGTTCAGCTGTGTTGCTCCATCTCTGCTCCGTCTTCACAAGGCCTACTTCCCAGTGTCTTCCCGTCGTCTTCTTGTAATGACACCTCTGTACTGGATGAATGGCCCGCTCTGTTCTAATAGGACCACATCTCCATGTAATTAATTCCATCTGCAGTGACGCTATTCCCAGATAAGACCACAGTCTCAGGTCTTGAGGGTTTGGACTTCAGCATTTCTTTGGGGATGTAATTCAGCCCATAACGCTAACATGGGAACGTGCTTTGGTGTGAGTGTTATACTGCTTCCCAGAGTCTCCGCAGGGGTGAGCTCCAGTCGCCCCTCGGGTGCCTTGCTCCATAACTCTTGTTGGCCACCTTCTCTCCCCGCCACCCCCCATCACTTCCTACTCCCATTCTGGTGTTTTCTTTATGTCCTAAATAAACTTTCTATACTGGAGTCCTTGTCTCTGAGGACCTGCCCCCAAATAATTTGTTTCTGTGGAGCCCCAAATAAAAGTAATGAAGAAATTTTATGGTGGATTGACCCACTCAAACACTCTCCTTTTGGACTTTAATTGACCCTGTGATGATGTTTAGGGCCTTATGGGCAGCACCTGAGAATTTACTGGCATTAAAAAGAAGCAGAGTGATGTTGGATTTATTTCCATTCTGGACTGGAGAGAAAAGAAACAGGTCCTGTTGGTACATGGGAGGGAGTCTTGCTCTCTGTAAATCCTGTTGGTACCTGCTTCTCCAGTTGTAATTAGAACCAGAAGGTTGCATATCTCCATCAAGCACCCTGACAGATGGTTTTGAGCCCTTCATTGTATTATCCGAGATTTATTCTGTTTATAAAATGAGTCCTGTAGAGGTTCAGCTGTGGTCAATTTAAGGATCATGCCTTCCTGTGAATTAGCCTCAGAATTTGTTATCCTCTTAGCCTACCTACAGATTCCTAAACATGTAATTTACAAAAAAAAAAAAAAAGAAAATTCTTTGCTGCAAGCCCTCCATCCATTTAATTTGGCGTTTATGAAATACAATGCAAGGAGCTGTTATTTCACAGCAAGAAAGCAGAAAGCAAATTCTTATTCCTTAAAAATAAGAACAAGAATAAAAATAACAGGAATAACGATCACTCCATCAGAGACTGGCCATGGTGTGGATCCAGGTGGGGAAAGGGGGTGGCGGATTGGGGGTGCAGGAGGTGATTTCCACAGCTCAGTCTCTGTCTCCTGGGCCTGTCAGAGAATTACCTGGGAGTCCTCATGAATGAATGGCCAAAAACCCCTTTTGCATATGAGGAATCATTTCTGACAACCTTGAAACCAAGATCTAGAGGAGTGAAGAAATATGTAGTCAACCCTTTGACCCCGTGTGACGGTTCTTTCTGCTTCGTTTAGCAGCAGAATCCTTGAGACACTGACCCCCTGTTTTCTTAGCCAACTCTCCTCTCACAGATGGAGCCCTGCGCCTGAGGGTCACGTCTGGCTGGGCAGGACATCTGAGATCATGGCTCTCCCCCATTTTCCCTGGTGTGCAGCCTTACTGTTGGAGCATGGGGGAGGGACCTGCTCAGAAGGTTCAGTTTCTGATGAGATGTGCTGTTTTCATGCTGCCCCAGGGCTTACAGCCGTGCACTTCCATCAGCTGTTGTATCCGATGTCGTGTTCCTGTGTGGCTCATTTATACATGTATCCTCAACTCCTAGCGGGAACTCTCCCTCTTAGGTTTACTAAAGGAATGAGTTGCTTAGAAATTTCCTAAGAGGAGCTACATGACAGAGGCTAAAACCCCAAGGGATGAGCTTAAAGCAGAACATACACGTTAAAGATGAGACTGACCAGCCAGGAAAACAAGCCCCATAATCAGATGCTAAGGACTCTGAGTATGCAGTAAGGAAATATGCAGAGTCCCTCAAAAGCCGTTGCTTTACCTAGGTCTCTGTTACCAGAGATGTGCTTATGAACTGGTTCTGTTTCCTTCAGCTGGGCAGATGATAGCATCCTCTGAACAAGCAATCTGGGAGTAATGACGAAGTGAGAAAAGGAACCTAGGGTGAACAGGTCTCAGCAAATGTGTTTTGCCCAGTAGTAAGCGATGCTTTATATCAAATAGAGCTCAATTCCTAGTGAAGGTTATTTTCACAAAAGCGTCTGTTTTACCCCCTGAGACGTATGTGTGTTTAATTGACTGTTATCCTCACAGCAAACAATTCCATAGCCAACACGGCATCAGGCTTGGGATGGCTGTCATGCCTCTGGCGTGCTCTTCTGGTGGGATGCTAATGGTGTTACCCGTGGAGCATCACTAAGTGGTCCAAGTCAGAGCCATCCTGGGCCTGGAAGAGTGCTCTTGTGTACTGGCTGCAGACCAAGCAGAGAGGTTTATTTTTTTCTGGGTTAATAAATAAAACAGGTGGCTAGCATTTTGCCTTGAGGGTTAGAAGGGGAAAGCCTCTGTAAAGATGAGAGTGAAAGAAAATATTATGTGGTCACTAACACAGAAACCAAGAATTATTTCAAGTGGTGAACAGAAATCCTGAAACAATTCAACTGCCACTGTGGGTAGAGCTCCCATTTTGCCCAACGCTGCACAACTCACAGGTATACTTCAGCACAATGCTGTTAAAGAGCCGTGCCCACATTTCAGAGACAAGAAAATAAATGTGAAATATGTTTTGGATCTCAGACTCGTGAGAGTCAAAACAAAGATTCAAAACGAGACTCTGCAGATCTGAAGTCTTTGCAGGACACTGCCATGCAGTGCCTTAGTACAGAAAAGAGCAGGACAGAGCTTTATGTGATGCGTTGGCAAGCTTGCAGAGCGGAAGAGGACTCCAAACCAGAAAATTATCACAGTAGAAGTGGAGGCTTGTTATCAGGTTCTGAATGAAAAGCAACCTGGACTGGTATTCCAATCCACTGAATATTCTTATGCTTGTAAATGAACAACTCTCTTGTTATCACTTAGGAATGCACATATCACTTAGGAAAGTGTCCCTTTCAGGTCCATCCCAGACGCTGGGACTCCTAGACTGCTGGTTGCAGAGCAGGTGAATCCTGGGCCAGCAGACACTGATGGAGATGTCTTCAGCACAGGCTCGCTCCTCTACAGATGCTCTGCTGTCTTCGATGAGCAAAAGTTGCCGTCCTCAAGGAGCTTTCACTTTAGGCAAAACAGCTGTAAACCTACAAGAACAGACCAACCTCTGCGTTTTCACACGAGCCCCTGCAGTTTGTCACATGGTGAGATCAGAAGGGTGCAGGTTTACAAGGGACACGCAGCTGCTCTTCTCATATCTGAACAGCGTGTCACCTGAGATGGATGTGACAAGACAGAGTCTGCAGAGAAACCCTCAGAAGGACTTTGTAAAAGGAGTCAGCATTTCAACAAGTGAAAATCACACCTACGGTCTCATTAGGGAGATCGTACTTTGAAAACTTCATCCTTAATTAGATAGAGGGTCATTGCAGATGTACACTGGAGTCAGGATGGCCCCGAATCCAGTGTGACCGATGTCCTTATTGAAAGAGAATCTGTGGACACTGGGCACAGACCAGCACACAGGGAGAATGCAACGTGAAGATGAAGGCAGAAGTCATGAAAAGCATAGTTTCTGGATGTAAATTAGTGGCTCAGACTGTAAAGAATTTGCTGGCAATGCAGGAGACCCAGGTTCAATCCCTGGGTTGGGAAGCTCCTCTGAAGAAGGGAATGGCAACCCACTCCAGTGTTCTTACCTGGAGAATGCCATGGACAGTGGATCCTGATAGGCTATGGTCCTTAGGGAGAGTGGGGCATAACTGAGTAACACTTCTTTTTCTTTTCTGGACATCAATTGCTTACTAGCTAAGTCAGGAAGAAATATGCTCCTCCCCACTGCCTGGCCAAGAAATTATAAATCTTCCTCCCTTTCCTCAACCTGGCAGTTAGCAGACCCCACTGGGTCACCATCCATCAGTGTGTGAGCAGCAGAAAACAGAAATTGTCTGTAATCAAGCGAGAAGGCACCGGTCCAAGTCTGAATTTACCCCAGGGGATCTTCGGAAAGGGCAGAATGATGGCAAAGGTATGCAAATAGAACCAGGCAGGGGGAAAGATTAAACGCTGTTATTTGAATGCATAAAACTCTTCATGTTTAATAAATGCTCACAGATCTGGGAAGGAAAGTTTGAGAGAAAACAGTTATAAATAGTGTTCCATCTGAGCAGCGTATGCCCAGAGGCCAGCACTGGGTCTCTGTGTTTATATCAGAACAAGAGCCCTTACTTTGATTTTTGGTGTAGTGTCTTGGCTTTTCTAGGCGCACACTGCTAACTTACTCTGTTGTGCCTGTCCAGTGCCCCTTTCTGGTACTAGCTTCTTGAGAGTTTCTTTTGGGAACTGTTCCAACTGCCAGTGATAATCTAGGTACCTTGGGTGAAACTCCAAATCCAGGAGAGACATGTGACTCAGAGCTGATCACTTGGCATATTCCACAACTCATCAGTTTCCTAACTTTGATCGGCCTGAGATGAGACACAATGGTCCAAAGAGACCCAATTGTGATATTTTTAAAAAAATATGTATTTATTTTTTAATTGAAAGATAATTGCTTTACAGAATTGTGCTGGTTTCTGCCAAACATCAAGGTGAATCAGCCATTAGCATACAATATTTTTTTATACCTAGAATATTGGAAAAGAGAAGCTCTCTTCGTGTCGGGGCTGATTTCTGAGCTGGTGGGGCTTTGCCACCATGAGAAGGGGCCATATAATATAGGAAAGCAGACAGCAGCAGTGGAGAGAAACTGAGTCCTGATGTTGCAGGAAGGGAGACCCCTTCCAGAGTCTGAGAGCAGGCTCTTGTCTAACACTCAGAAATGAATTGTCCGAGGAGACACAGGGGATGACAAAGCAAGAGAATTTATTGGGAAAGGGTGCCTGGGCAGAGAGCAGTGGGTGAGGGAACCCAGGAGGACTGCTCTGCCACGTGGCTTGCAGTCTTGGGTTCATGGTAATGGGGTTAGTGCCTGGTTGTCTCTTGCCAGTCATCTTGCTTGGTCCATGTTTGTTCTGACTCAGGGTCCTTCCTGGTGGCAAGTATATCTCTCAGCCGAGATGGACTCCAGTGCAAAGGATTCTGGGAGATTGACAAGACATTTTATGGGCTGGCATCTTCTCCCTGATTTTGGTCCCTCCCAGATTCTCTCAGTTAGTTTTCTGGAGCAGCACCACATTCCTTGTGGAGGCCTCCTATTGTGAGACAACTCATGCAAGTGGTCGTCATCATGCCTATCAAGGCAGGCGATTTTGGTCAGTGGGTCCCTGACATTGATGAAGTTAGCTTATCTCTGGACTTTTTAGGTCCTATTCTAGTAGATAATCTTTGATTGCTCAAGCCACTTCGGGTGAGGCCATTTTCAGCAATCGGAATCCTGATGGATATACACCCCACATCTTTTCTAGAGACTAGAGTTGTCCCTGAACTTCAACCAGCCTGCCTGAGGTCTCTACTGTCAGACCTCTGTGGTTCTGGGGGCCTCCCTAAATCTCCTACCCTGGTCCTTTAGGTAAGTGGTCTCAACTGAGGGTGACTGTGCCCTTGAGGGGACCTCTGGCAATATCTGAGGACATTTTTGGTTGTCATAAAGGGGGTTAGGTGGATAGAGGCTAGGAATGCTACTAAACATATTACAATGCACAAGATAGCCACTGCAACGGAGAATTATCCAGCCACAATGTCAGCAGGGCCTGTGGTTTATAGTGGGAAATATATATTTGGTTTTTGTTCCCATCCCAGTGCAGATCTCTTGGAATTTCTTTTTTTAAAAAAAATTTTATTGAAGTAGAGTTGATTTACAATGTTGTGTTTATTTCTTCTGCACAGCAGGGTGACTCAGTTTATATATATATATCTATCTTCTTTCTTAAAATTTATTTATTTATTTATTGTTTTTGATTGTACTGCGTCTTTGTTGTTGCACGCGGGGTTTCTCTAGTTGCCCCAAGAGGGGGGCTTTTGGTCTCTGCTTTGGGCTAGTGGTGGGGGGCTAGTGGGGGACTCTCTAGTTGTGCTGTGCAGGCTTCTCTTTGCAGCTGTTTCTCTTGTTGTGGAGCACGGGCTCTGGGGTGAGTGAGCTTCAGTAGTTGTGGTTCCCGGGTTCTAGAGCACAGGCTCAACAGTTGTGATGCATGGGCTTAGTTGCTCCACAGCCTGTGGGGTCTTCCTGGACCAGGGATTGAACCCATTTCTCCTGTATCGACAGGGTTCTAACCCTGGGTTGGGAAGATCCCCTGGAGGAGAAAATGGCTACCCACTCCAGTATTCTTGCCTGGAGAATCCCATGGACAGAGCAGCCTGGTGGGCTGCAGGCCATGGGGTCGCCGAGGGTCAGACACGACTGAGCAGGCACACCAGACACCGTCTCTCTGCTGCAGGTGGCACTGCTTCCTTCTTTCAGATGCTGAGTAACACGCGGGGCTTCTTAAAAGCTGGGAATGGGGAAGTTGTCTTTCGTTATGTTAATGAGGTGACTTTTGGAAAGCCCTGAGGTAATCAAAGGCTGGAGGCACTGGTTGTTAGGGAGACCCCCCCAGGTTTAGAGAGCTGAAACCTTCAGCCCCACCCCTACCTCCTGGGGAGGGGGGAAGTGGTGGGAGATTGAGCTCAGTCACCAATGGCCAAGGATTAATCAATCATGCCTGCAAATGTAGCCTTCATAACACCTGAAAGGACAGATATGGAGAGTTTCTTTCTTTTTTTTTCTTGTTTATTTACACATTTATTTTTAATAGAAGGATAATTGCTTTGCAGTATTGTGTTGGTTTCTGCCATCCATCAACAAGAAGTCATAGGTATATGTATGTCCCCTCCCTCTTGAACCTGCCTCCCGCCTCCCTGGAGCGTTTCTTTTGGTAAACATGTGGGCATGCTGCCAGAGTGTTGGTGCCCAGAGCATGGAAACCTGGCCCTGCACCCACAAATCTTGCCCTTTTTATCTCTTCCATCGGCTGTTCCTGGTTATGTCCTTTTGTAATCAATCTGTGATCTAGTAACTGTGCCTGAGTTCTGTGAGCCACTCTAGCAAAGTAGTAGATCATCCGGAGGGGATTTGAGGAAGTTTGAGCTGTGTAGTCAGTTGGTTAGAAGCACAGAAGACAACCTGGATTTTTGATCTACATCAAAGGGTATATGGGGGTGTTGGATATGGTCCAGAATGAACCGGAGCCTCTCGAGTTGGTTCATGACAAGTAACATTCATCATCCCAAACAGCCATTTCTAGCACAGCAATGCACCATTATTTATAAGGGCAGTGGAGAATTTGTATCAGATTCTGTATGGTCTGAAAGAACTTGAGCTTCTCCTGCCTTTCAGGTCTGTGTGTGCATGTCTCTGTCGCTTACAGAGATCTTCCCCTGGAGAAACAGACCATGGTCATGTCTTTTTGGCTCCATGATGTGGTGGGTGTGGACACTGGCTGACAGGAGGCTGATCACAAATGGAGGGGAGTGAACGCAGATCGATGCTCTGGCTAGAGAATCCTTGCTACGTGATTTTGGAACCGCTTGCCCATGTCTGGTAGATAACCTCTCAAGATGTCCCTTTAACATTATCAGGCAGGCAGCGTATTTCCAAGCCTAGAAATTTAATCGAAAGAATGGATTTCTCTGTGTGTGAACAAAGGGCAGGGAAGGATTACGGGGGAGTGTGTGGGTCACAGGTGAGTCAGATGGAATGCTTTGTGGCTGCTATTTTGGAAGGCTGGTCATGTATTTTTGGCTTGGGAAACCTCGTTCTGACACGATTCCCCTGTAGGACACATTGCAGGTGCTGGGAGAAGGGAAGCCCCAACTCTGATTTCTCATCAGGTCACCGCAGGCCATACAGGCGGGCAGGAAAGACCTTCAAATTCTAGTTGTCATAATCTAGAGTTCACGTGGCCAAGGATCCCAGCTTTGTAAACTTAGTTTTTTAGCCTTAAACGTGTTTTGAGGGGCTTAGCAGGTGGTGCTAGTGTGAAGAACCTGCTTGCCGATGCAGAAGACATAAGAGATTTGGGTTTGATCCCTGGGTCAGGAAGATCCCCTGGAGGAGGAAGTGGGAACCCATTACAGTATTCTTGCCTGGAGAATCCCATGGACAGAGGAGCCTGGTGGGCTACAGTCCATAGGGTTGCAAAGAGTCAGACGTGACTGAGGTGACTTAGCATGTCTTGGGGTCAGACTGGAGTCTAAGAAGGAGCCGGCAGTGCAGACTGAGGTCTGGAGGCCGTGGGGGCTGCAGGCTAAGCGGGCAGGTCAGCATCACCGCTTCTGGGCAGCACGTTGTGATCCAAGCGGACAGCAGGCGCTGAGGCACTGGGCTTCTTAATTTGTCATCATTAAATATCCCCACTGCCAGTGAAACCAGAGAAACAGTTCAGCCTCCCCTGATTTCCGCAGAGCTGTGGGAGGGAGGAAAACGGTCTCCCAGGCCCTTCTTTGAGGGATTCTTTGTTATCAGTAAAACTGGGATGCGTCCTATTGCTTTGGTCATTTACGAACTCCGAATGCTTCCAGATTTTAAATATCTTCCCTTTTCTTTCCTTTTATTTTATGCTAGTGTACAGAAGTCGATTAAAATGGAGTCCAGTTTTCTCTTCTTAAACCAGGAACATGAGGAACGTGTGCAAGTCGTGGAAGGCACACACAATGACTGAAATATGTCTCAGAGCCTTCCCTGTGATCCAGTGGTTAGGACTCCGTGCTTCCGCTGCAGTGGGCACAGGTTCCATTGCTAGTGGGGAGATAAGATCCTCAAGCTGTGAGGTTGGAAAAAAAAATACATGGACTGCAACTTTTAGGTACATGGAAGTGAACGTGAAACTCTTTTGCAACCCCATGAACTGTAGCCCTCCAGGCTCCTCTGTCCATGGGATTTTCCAGGCAAGAATACTGGAGTGGGTTGCCATTTCCTTCTCCAGGGGATCTTCCCGACCCAGGGATTGAACCGCGTCTCCTGCAGGACATCCTGCATTGGCAGGCAGGTTCTTTACCACTGAGCCACTTGGGAAGCCCTTAGGTACATGGGAGACAGCAAATGGTAGATTCATGGCTAGCACAAATTTCAAAACGACACCATCCAGGTAGAACCAACTGTAACCCAACCATATCCACAGCGCAGGGACATCTATAAAACATCCACACTTTTCATTTTGCTCCTTATAGCACCAGGCTGTCGTTGAACAGTACAGCTTGCTACCCTGATGTCAGACACTAATGCTCGGCAGACAGAGTCATTGTGTTCCAGAAGACACGCCGTTGACCCGCTTGACAGGTCCCCAGCCTCTGCCTCTGAAATCACAACAATTGTATATATGCCCAAAGAAAGAAAAATAAGATTTTATTTGTTGATCAAAAGAACAGTATGCTGGTAAAAACCTCTCACTGAAGTGTTGTTGTTTAGTCGCTAAGTCGTGTCTGACTTTTTTTTTTTTAACATGTACCGACTCTTTATGACCCTGTGGACTGTGGACTGTGTAGCCTGCCAGGCTCCTTTGTCAGTGGGATTTTCCAGGCAAGATTACTGGAGTGAGTTGCTGTGTCCATCCCCAAGGTATCTTTCTGACCCAGAGATCGAACCCATCTCCTATTTACCGCTGAGCCACCAGGGAAGCCCAGCTAAAGTATTATACATGGAGTTTTCGTTGACCGTGTTTAATTTTGCAGGGAAACTCTGCGATTGCATATGAATTCTTGTCCCTGCTCCATCTCTCTTCCTTTAACCATCCTGGTTAGTATCAACTTGTTTATTTTCACAGATGAAAGAGGGAATGAGGGAAGAGAATGACTTCCTGAGCTGTCTGGTTGTTAAAAATGGATAAGCATTGTGTTTAATAGGTCTGAACAGCAACAACATACCTAGTAATGTACGCATCACATTTAAAAATCCGCTACAAAGAGCAGTATACATGGTCAGCCCTAGTTTTTCGTTATTTCACTAAATGTATCCTGGAGCGAATCTGTTTTAGTACATGTAACATCACCTTAGTTTTTTTTTTTTTTTTCCTGATTAAAAAAAAAATCTGAGGCTAATTGCTTTACAATATTGTGTTGTTTTCTGCCATCCATCAACACGAATCAGCCACAGGTATGCACATGTCCTCTCCCTCCCGAACCTCCTCCCATCTCCTTTCCCGCCCCAGCCCTCTAGGTTGTCACAGAGCACTGTGTTGAGTTCCCTTTGTCACACAGCAAATCCCCACTTGCTATCTATTTACACAGGGTAATGATACACCCACATTGGGCTTCCCTGGTGGCTCAGCAGTAAAGCATCTGCCTGCAGTGCAGGAGTTGCAGGACACGCAAGTTCGATCCCTGGGTCAGGAAGATCCCCTGGAGGAGTTCATAGCAACCCACCCCAGCATTCTTGCCTGGAGAATCCCATGGACAGAGGAGCCTGGTGGGCTGCAGTCTATAGGATTGCAAAGAGTCGGACACGACTGAAGTGACTTGGCACACACAGCCACTATGGAGCACAGTATGGAGATTCCTTAAAAATCTACAAATAGAAGTACCATATGACCCAATGATCCCACTATTTAGCATATACCCTGAGAAAACCGTAACTGAAAGAGACACTTGTACCCCAATGTTCGTTGCAGCACTTGTTACTACCTTAGTTTTTAAAATAATTTCATGCTGTTACATATCATGGAGCTATCATAATGAGCGTAATCAGACTCAAAGCAGTGAGCCTCTAGGTTGCTTCCACACTTTACCCACTGCAAACAGCTCTGTAAGGCATGTTTATAGGTTAATTTACAGTCTGCAAACTACCTGTAAATACAATATTTGAATTTCCCCAAGTCCCGTGAAATTCTCCTGGGTTTATAACACAGATTCCTGGGTAAATGAGGAGAAACTAAGAAGGTAGACTGGCGGGGATGTGGGGGGTTGACTTCTCCACCATCCCTGCCATTCCAAGCACCACCGCTCAGGGTTATCTTTCTTTAAAATCTCACTATTAGGTATTTCCCTTAACACAGCAGAGTGGCTCAGTCCTCTGCCTGCTGCCAGAAGTTCTTCTCTGCACTGAGCACCTAACAAATTTCAACTCACTTTTTTAAATTGGGTTGACCAAGAAGTTTGTTTGGGTTTTTCCAAAAGAAGTTATAGCAGAGAATCTCGGGTCCCAGGTCCCAGCCTGTCTCAGAATCACCTCCTTCTTCAGTATCCTCTACTTTACATATTTTATCACACTTACGTGTGTCCCTGGCTATCTCCCCACTTGGACTCTGAGCTCCTGGCAGGTTGGGACTGGGGCTGACTTGTTTTCCCCTCTTTAATGCGAAGCAGTCTCTGACATATAGTCCCTCAACTAATGTTCGCTAAATGGCATGGGGAAAAAAATTCTAAGTCAATTTGTTTGTATTTAAACGAGAAAACCATTAGGGGTCTGAAGTCAAGTGTTAGTCTTAGGTCTTTAGGAGTCAGTGGGAGTGTCTTTAGTAGAAAAAGCCTGGGAGAGATGATAAGATGAGCTTTCCATCCTGTCTACTGTGTAGGTTTTGACATTTTATTTTCTCTGACAGTCTTCAGCTCCTTGGTGCTGTGGCTTCGGAAGTTTTGTTAACCGGAAATTTTCAGGTTTTGAGGAGACATAATAAAATTAACAGAGAACATAACATTGACACTAAAGTAAAAAAAAAAAAAAAAAAATCCCAGGCAGGAAAGAAAGGGCTACCAAAAAAAGGCTTAAGAGGCCTAAAATACTTGGTGTGATGAGGTTTGATAAGGAACATGTGTCTATACGAGACCATCCAGGGGGAAAACCTTGCTTCAAGGATGCTGAATTACCGTTAACTCTAGGAGAGCAGGAGTAAATGATTTCTGCTCTCAAAGTGTGTGTCAAAGAAGCTGTTTTTTTTTTTTTTTCTTTTTTAGCATAATTATCCTCTGAACTTGCAGTAGTCTGAAATAATATTCTGAAATTATTTTTTTTACAACCATGGATTATAGGAAAATAAACCCTCAATTTAAAAAAGTTACCTTAAAATGGAATATTTTATTTTTCAAAAACTAATTCCACCATACAAAAAGTCAAACTTGAATTAAATAACTTTTCTAGTACTTAAATAGAAATTTCTCCCAAATAGAAGTATTTTAAAGTCCAAATGTATAGTTTTTGCTATAGTGACAAGCAAGGACTTGTAAACCAGGATATTAATGAGTGTCTCAATGTTTTAGATTAATAGTCAGAATGGAAATATTCTATCCCATTTAGCATGGGCCCAGTACTCTCTTGAAATCCCTTTTAAGCTTATTCAAAGCCCCTTTGTAAAGATAATTATCATGCTGTTATTGCTTTTGATATTTTGCACATGATACGAAATTTCAAAAGTACAAAAAAGTAGACTGTGAAAATGAAGGTTTATTATTTCCCTGTTTTTAAGGAGCTCATCTTCTTTCCCTGAACACAAGCACAGAACATATCATTACTGCTTTTACTGCATAATCTTCTACTTACTCCTACTTCACAAATGGCAGCTTACTCTATACACACTGTCCTGCTTTTACTTTTGGGCACTAGAGATTGCAAATCTTTTCCAAATACCTCACATAAAGCTGCACAGTTTTACAAATATGTTAGATTCTACTCATTGGTTATGCCATAATTTATCTTAGTCTACTGTGGATGATGGACTTTTGGATTGTTTGCAATCTTTTGCTTGTAGCAAATGGAATGTAAATTCATTATTTGGCATTAGTGGGAGTAGGATGTAATTAGTGAGTCAACGAACATGTAATTTAAAATTTTGATAGATAAAGCCAAACCACTTCCCATGGAAGAGACACCAGATCAACATTGCTCCCAGCATAAAGAAGGCTGCCTACTGCCCGTGTACTTATCAGTCAGGTGTATTACAGACTTTAATCTTTGCAAAACTGCACTGTAAAACTGTATCTCAAATACACTTTTAATTTGCATTTTCTCTTTATAATGAGGTCAAGCATTTTCAGCCAAACAGAGTCACTTATTTTTATTTTTCATATTATTTATTAGCCATTTAAAACCTCACAACTTTATTGAAATATAGTTTGAGTTGGTTGGTAATGCTGTTTAAGTCTTCTGTATCCTTGCTGATTTTTTATAAAGCAGCTCTATCAGTTATTGGATCTTGGTTATTGAAATCTCCAAGAGTTTCTGTTGAATTGCCTATTTATTCCTCTCTTCTTTTACCGCCTTCTTTTTTGTTAAGAAAAATATTTTCGAAGTACTGTTTTAATTCCTTTGTTGATTTTCTAAACTTATAAAAAAGTGATTCCCTCAGTGGTTTTTCTAGGAGTTATAAAATGTATCTTAATTTATCACAATCTCCTATAGATTAAGACTAACTAAATTTTCATAAAACACAGAAACTTTGCTCCAATGTAGCTCTGTTCCTTTCCTCTTCTTTATCTTATTATTCTTATACTGCTGCTGCTGCTGCTGCTAAGTTGCTTCAGTTGTGTCCAACTCTATGCGACCCCATAGACAGCAGCCCACCAGGCTCCTCTGTCCCTGGGATTCTCCAGGCAAGAATACTGGAGTGGGTTGCCATTTCATTCTCCAATGCATGAAAGTGAAAAGTGAAAGTGAAGTCGCTTAGTTGTGTCCGACTCTTTGTGACCCCATGGACTGTAGCCCACCAGGCTCCTCCGTCCATGGGATTTTCCAGGCAAGAGTACTGGAGTGGGGTGCCATTTCCTTATCCAATTATTCTTATACTATAATTGTTATATCATTATATGTTACATTTCTTATTAGAAATCTGACAACACAGTGTTAATAATTATTACTTCATACAATCTGTGTGTAAGAAGTTAAGGGAAGGGGACTTCCTTGCCAATCCAGTGGTTAAAACTTTGAGCTTCCAAGGCAGGGGATGAGTTTGATCCCTGAGCTGTAAACTAAGATCCCACATGCTGCAAGAATATGCTTTTAAAGTGTTTACTGTTTACCTACATATTTACCATTCTGGCTCTTCATTTCCTCTCGTATGTTTGAGTTATTATCTTGTGTCAATACACTTTAGGCTGAAGGATTTCCTTTTAGCCTTTTAAAGGCTCTTTTCCTTTCTGCCCAAGAACTCCAAACAGATGAATAAGTTCTTCAAGAACCTTTCACCAGGGATAAATAGAGAGGCTTGGCCAGGAAGACAGGCCAGCTCTTAGCCTGGAAATTAAGGTTGTTCCCTGTTTAAAGGGAGCTTGATTATGACCAGATGGGAGGATCTTTAACTCGAATACAAAGTAGGAACCTGACTGAGGCAAGAGGTGGATGCCCCCCTCCAATGGCAGGTTAAAGTGATCGGAGAGTCGTCCCCTGTGGACTGAAACTCCAAAATATTCACAGCAGGACAATTGAGAGAGGAGGCTGGCCCTTGCCCAGATAGAAGATGAGAGACCACTTTCAAAATCAGAAGACTTCCTTGACCACACATGCACAAAAAGGCTCCATGGTGGTCAAAGTGGAATGATATAACTGATGCTCACTACCCATAAGCCTCTTGGGTGGAATCCATCTTGACTCACAAGGGAGGACCCTGAGATAAACCAAATATGGACTGTGAACCAGGCAAATCAAAATGATTGGCCAAAGGAAACCTGGAAGAAACGCCCCACAGAAGTGATTTAAACTGCCACGAGGGTGAGACTAGGTCTAGAGTCTGCCTGTGTGTTTATCTACCCATATTGTACTCTTTTGGCTCACTACTTTCCATCTTTGTGGAAATTCATTTTCTGCCAAGAAAAGGGCCAGGGCCCTTGTCGCTGGCCACTGGTCTAATGGCTAGGATTTGGTTCTCTCACTGCCAAGACCTGGCTTCATCTCTGGCTGGGAACCGAAGCCCTGCTTCAAGCCACTGCAGGCTGAGGTCACCAGAGATCATGACCAAAAACCTGTATCCTAGGCCTGGGGGTGCTAAATTCAGTGTGACTCTAGTCATGCTGCAATGGAATGTTCTTGCTTGTATAACTTGTTTCAAGAAAATAAATGATTCCCTGTGATTGATGATGGTTTTACCTATTAGATAAATAGGAGCAGACAGCCCATGGTTCACTGGCTCATTTGTACTGTAGGTTGGAATCTCAAACACATGACTAAATTTTATAAGAATGTTATCAAAGTATTTGATCCAAACATGTAAGGAACCAAAACTGTGTTTTTCAAAAAGCATACTTTATCAAATTTGTCTATGTGAAGGTTTGAACTAAATCATGTATTAACCAAAAAGAGACAGTATAACAAAGAAAAACAAAAACACAGTTTAACAGTGCGCAGCTTCACTTCTGCATTGTTTACAATAAACAAAGCTACGAATGAAAAGAGAGGACAATTGTCTTGACAAGACACAGGGTTGATTTTCCTATATGGTTTTCCTCTTTAAAAGAAGTATTCAAATTCTGCCTCCGCTAATGGGTGGCATAATCCCTGAATGCCTTGCTGGTAAGCACGCTCTCTGAGTGCTGAGTCTATTATTAATCATCTTGAATATCATCATTACTGTTACCAAGGCCCACAAAGGGTTTGTTTTTCAGTTTCAGGAGTTCTATTTTAAATCTTTTGCTCTACATTTTTCTTGGTGACACTTTCTTATTTGTTTGAAATTTATATTCCTCTCTTTTATTTTCTGAGAAATGTCATAATGTATTTTATATCTGCTAACTTTTCCATGATGTTGGAAAGCTGTAAAGATTTTTGATGCTGAAATGAATCCCTTCTTAATCATTTTAGACATTTCTGTAATAACATGTATACATAATTTCTCACTCGTCTGACTCATGGTACTTTAGAAATATTCCTTTAAGATTCGTGGGTGTTAGTCTCATTTTGTGGTAGGAGAAAAGCATACAGAGGACTTTTACAGCTATTTTAAGAGATGGGAGAATTGTGTGTGTGTGTGTGGGGTGAGCTTAATGGAGGATTTTCATGCATTCAGCTTCATGAGGAGGCAGGCCTACCAAAAATGATGGATCACAGGCTGACAACTTTTACTACTTGTGAAAGTGGCTTCAGGAGCCCTGGGGTTGGATGGATATTTGTTGAGGGCAGGATTCATTCTGTTTTCCTAGGGACTCTGTCGGATTTTGCACTAAGAGTTCCCCAGAGTCTTGGTGCCCAGATCAGCTACACTGATTCCTCTCCCCATATCTGAGAGGGATATGCTGTCGTGTGGTAGAACACTACTACAGAAGGGAGCAACCTATACAACAGCTGATTCATTAGCGCTCTGTTTGAAGCTCTAATGCCCTGTGCTAAAAGCCGCAGGGTCCTGACCCCATGGCTCCACCAAATATACGTCATCAAACAAAGATATATTGAGCAAGGGATTGAGGTAGGGTGTATGTGATGTATTACCTCAAAGGGCTTAATAGACAGTCTTTTGTAGACTGTTCATTTTTTGATAAGGCTGGTATAGCTAAAATGGCATTGGTCTTTCTCTCTGAGAAAATGCTAGACTATTGATGACTTTTCCAAAGCTTGAAAAAATATTTTTTCAATTTACAGTGTTGTACTCCTTTCTTCTGTACAGCAAAGTGACTTATTTTTACACATACATATACATTATTTTTCACATTCTTTTCAATCAAAGTTTATCATCAGTTCAGTTCAGTTGGTGATTCGTGTTTAACTCTTTGCGACCCCATGGATTTCAGCATACCAGGCTTCCCTGACCATCACCAACTCCCGGAGCGTACTCAAACTCATGTCCATTGAGTCAGTGATGCCATCCAACATCCTCAATCTTTGTTTTCCCCTTTTCCTCCTGCCTTCAATCTTCCCAGCATCAGGGTCTTTTCAAATGAATCAGTTCTTCACATCAGGTGGCCAAAGTATTGGAGTTTCAGCTTCAGCATCAGTCCTTCCAATGAATATTCAGGTCTGATTTCCTTTAGGATGGAGTGGTTGGATCTCCCTACAGTCCAAGGGACTCTCAAGAGTCTCTTCCAACACCACAGTTCAGAAGCATCAATTCTTCACTGTTCAGCTTTCTTTATAGTCCAACTCTCACATCCGTATATGACTACTGGAAAAATATCTTTGACTAGACGGACCTTTGTTGGCCAAGTAATGTCTCTGCTTTTTAATATGCTGTGTAGGTTGGTCATAGCTTTTCTTCCAAGGAGTAAACGTCTTTTAATTTCATGGCTGCAGTCACCATCTGCAGTGATTTTGGAGTCCAAAAAATAAAGTCTCTCACTGTTTCCATTGTTTCCCCATCTATTTGCCATGAAGTGATGGGACCAGATGCCATGATCTTAGTTTTCTGACTGTTGAATTTTAAGCCAACTTTCTCACTCTCCTCTCTCACTTTCATCAAGAGGCTCTTTAGTTCTTCTTCGCTTTCTGCCATAAGGGTGGTGTCACCTGCATATCTGAGGTGATTGATATTTCTCCCAGCAATCTTGATTCCAGCTTGTGCTTTATCCATCCTGGCATTTTTTGCGATGTACTCTGCATATAAGTTAAATAAGCAGGGTGACAATATATAGCTTTGATGTACTCCTTTCCTGATTTGGAACCAGTCTATTGTTCCATGTCCAGTTCTAACTGTTGTTTCTTGACCTGCATACAGATTTCTCAGGAGGCAGATCAGGTGGTCTGGTATTCCCATCTCTTGAAGAATTTTCTACAGTTGGTTGTGATCCACACAGTCAAAGGCTTTAGCATAGTCAATAAAGCAGAAGTAGATATTTTTCTGGGACTCTCTTACTTTTTTGATGATCCAATGGATATTGGCAATTTGATCTCTAGTTTCACTGCCTTTTCTAGATCCAGCTTGAACATCTGGAAGTTCACGTACTGTTGAAGCCTGGCTTGGAGAATTTTGAGCATTACTTTGCTACTGTGTGAGATGAGTGCAATTGTATGATAGTCTCAACATTCTTTGGCATTGCTTTTCTTTGAGATAGGAATGAAAACTGACCTTTTCCAGTATTCCCCTACAAGATGACAGAGTAGAAGGACACACGCTCATCTTCTTCTGTGAGAACTCCAAAATTACAACTCACTGCTGAACAACCGTCGAGAGGAGCAGGTCTGCTGCACCCAGGCCATTGCTGACTCATACCTCCATAGGAGACACTCAAACACTCAAAGGCAGGTCTGGCTCAGTCTCTGTTGGGTCTCCTGGTGTGTGCAAGGTTTTGTTTGAGCACTCTGAGCATCTCTGGAAGGTATGGGGTTTGATTCTAAATGCAATTTTCCCCCTTCTACCATCTTTCTTGGGCTTCTCCTTTGCCCTTGGACATGGCGTATCTTTTTGGTGGCATCCAACATTCTCCTGAGGTCACCATTAACCCCACCATAGAGCCACCAGAACTTACACAGGACTGGGAAACAGACTCTTGGAGGGCACAAACAAAACCTTGTGCACACCAGGACTCAGGAGAAAGGAGCAGTGACCCCACAAGAGACTGACCCAGACTTGCCCATGAGTGTCTAGGAGTGTCTGGCAGAGGTGTGGGTTGGTGGTGGCCTGCTGCAGGGTTGGGGGCACTGAGTGTAGCAGTGCGTGCATGGGACCTTTTGAAAGAGGTCGCCACTATCCTCATTACCTCCACCATTGTTTGGCTTCAGGTCAAACAACAGGAAGGGAACACAGCCCTGTACATCAACAGAAAATTGGATTAAAGATTTACTGAGCACGGCCCCGTCCATCAGAACAAGACCCAGTTTCCCCCATGGTCAGTCTCTCCCATCAGGAAGCTTCCATAAGCCTCTTTTCCTTATCCATCAGAAGGCAGACAGAATGAAAACCATGATCACAGAAAGCTAATCAAACTGATCACATGGACCACAGCCTTCTCTAACTCAATGAAACTATAAGCCATGCTGTATAGGGCCACGCAAGACGGACAGGTCATGGTGGAGAGTCCTGACAAAACGTGGTCCACTGGAGAAGGGAATAGCAAACCACTTCAGCATTCTTGCCTTGAGAACCCCATGAATAGTAAGAAAAGGTAAAAAGATAAGACACTGAAAGATGAACTCCCCAGGTCAGTAGGTGCCCAATATGCTACCAGAGAAGAGAGGAGAAATAATTCCAGACAGAATGAAGAGACAGAGCCAAAGCAAAAACAACACCCAGTTGTGGATGTGACTGGTGATGAAAGTAAAGTGCGATGCTGTAAAGAACAATATTGCATAGGAACCTGGAATGTTAGGTCCATGAATTGGAAGTGGTTAAACAGGAGATGCCAATAGTGAACATCGACAGTTTAGGAATCAGTGAACTAAAATGGACTGGAATGGCTGAAATTAACTCAGATGACCATTATATCTACTACTGCGGGCAAGAATCCCTTAGAAGAAATGGAGTAGCCATCATAGTCCACAAAAGAGTCTGAAATGCAGTACTTGGATACAATCTCAAAAACGACAGAATGATCTCTGTTCATTTTCAAGGCATACCATTCAATATCACATTAATCCAAGTCTATGCCCCAAACCGGAGAAGGCAATGGCACCCCGCTCCAGTACTTTTGCTTGGAAAATCCCATGGATGGAGGAGCCTGGTAGGCTGCAGTCCATGGGGTCGCTAGAATCAGACACAACTGAGTGACTTCACTTTCGCTTTTCACTTTCATGCACTGGAGAAGAAAATGGCAACCCACTCCAGCGTTCTTGCCTGGAGAATCCCAGGGACGGGGAAGCCTGGTGGGCTGCCATCTCTGGGGTTGCACAGAGTTGAACACTATTGAAGTGACTTAGCAGCAGCATGCCCCAAACAGCAATGCTGAAAAAGCAGAATTCGAATGGTTCTATGAAGACCTACAAGACCTTCTAGAACTAACACCCAAAAAAGATGTCCTTTACATCATAGGGGACTGGAATGCAAAAGTGGGTAGTCAATAAACACCTGGAATAACAGACAAATTTGGCCTTGGTGTACCAAATGATGCAAGGTAAAGGGTAACAGAGTTTTAAAAAGAGAACACACTGGTCATAGCAAACACACTCTTCCAACAACACAAGAGAAGACTCTATGCATGGAGATCACTAGATGGTCAACACCGAAATCAGATTGATTATATCCTTTGCAGCCAAAGATGGAGAAGCTCTATACAGTCAGCAAAAACAAGACTGGGAGTGGACTGTGGCCCAGATCATGAACTTCTTATTGCCAAATTCAGACTTACATTGAAGAAAGTAGGGAAAAATCACAAGACCATTCAGGTATGACCTAAATCAAATCCCTTATGATTATACAGTGGAAATGACAAACAGATTCATGGGATTAAATCTGATAGACAGAATGCCTAAAGAACTATGGGCGGAGGTTTGTGACATTGTACAGGAAGCAGGGATCAAGACCATTCCCAAGAAAAAGAAATGCAAAAAGGTGAAATGGTTGTCTGAGGAGGCCTTACAAATAGCTGAGAAAAGAAGAGAAGTGAAAGGCAAAGGAGAAAAGAAAAGATATACTCTTTGAATGCAGAGTTCCAAAGAATAGCAAGGAGAGATAAAAAAGCCTTCCTCAGTGATCAATGAAAAGAAATAGAGGAAAATAATAGAATGGGAAAGACTAGAGATCTCTTCAGGAGAATTAGAGATACCAAGGGAACATTTCATACAAAGACGGGCACAATAAATGACAGGAATGGTATGGACCTAACAAAAGCAGAAGATAGATGAAGTGGCAAGAATACACAAAAGAACTATACAAAAAAGATCTTTACGACCCAGAGAACCACGATGGTGTGATCACTCACCTAGAGCCAGATATCCTGGAATGCAAAGTCAAGTGGGCATTAGGAAGCATGACTACAAACAAAGCTAGTGGAGGTGATGGGATTCCAGTTGAGCTATTTCAAATTCTAAAAGTTATCATAGGATACTGTATATAGTCCTCTGTGCTATACAGCAGGACCATGATGCTTATTCATCCTGTGTATAATAGCCTGCATCTGCTAATCTCAACCTCCCATTTCTTTCCTCCTCTTACCCTTGGCAACTACGAGCCTCATTTAACAATTTTTATTGAGAAGACCAGTTTTAATTCCTGGGTAAGGAAGATCCACTGGAGAAGAGAATGGCTATGCACTCTAGTATTCTTGCCTGGAGAATCCCATGGATAGAGGAGCCTGGCAGGCTATAGTCCATGGGGTCTCAAAGAGTCAGACATGACTGAGCAACTAACACACACACACACACACACAGAGGCATAAAATCAATACTGCTGGTCTGGTCTAGAGGCTAAGGGGAGACTTCACTGCCTAGGAGGGGTCTGTGGAGGAAGCACATGGTCAGGAGGAGAGAGTGGCTGCAGGGACCTCACAGTGGAAGTGAAATCACATGGCCCAGGACCCCACCCCACCCCCCACCCCCAAAAATGCCCAAGATTGCAAAGTGGGAAATACAAAGGGGCAAAAATGTGAGAAATGAGGCCAGAAATTAAGTGGATAAAGGATATTAAAGGTATAAAAGAGATTGGTCTTGAATAGAACTCCCAGTCTCTACAATTGAAGAAAATAGTTTTGATTTTTGAATCACTAGTTTGGTAGACAAATTCAGCATGATTTTCAATAATTGAGACTGTCTCTTGAGGGAATACTAATCTCAGTGATTTGTACATTGTTGTACATGATTCGAGAAATGTCCCTAATATCCACTTCAGGGGAAGAAAGAACAATTTTGCCTTTTGGTGTGGTGTTTTATTATCCATTTCTGGATGCAAAGCCAATTATTTGTCAAATTAAAGCCTATTATTATCAGCGGTATTATTACCACTTGAAAATAATCTATCACCTTGGTTGTAGGGCTCTGATGTACCACCACAAAATACAGTTTTTCAGATTTGAAAGCCTTGTGATAAAAATAGATTGGTAGTTTTAAATATTAGCCTGAGAATTAGAAGTATAAAGAGGGAAAATAAACTATTTGTCTTTTGTTCTTTCCTGCTGTGGCTATTAGCTAGCATTAATGTTAGAAAAGTCTGAACACATATATTCCAGGAGGCAGAGCTTAGTGATGTCCTCTTGCTCTGCATAACAAAAGAAAAATTCAGGCTTCCCTGGTGGCTCGGTGGTAAAGAATATACTCGCCAATGCAGGAGACACAAATTCTATCCCTGGGTCAGGAAGATCACCTGGAGAAAGAAATCGCAGCCCACTCCAGTATTCTTGCCTGGGAAGTCCCATGGACAGAGGAGCTTGGCGGGCTACAGTCCATGGGGTCACAAGAGTCAGACAGGGTTTAGTGACTAGACAACAGCAACATACAAAATGAATTTTTGTTGATTGATGGGGTGAAACTAAGGCAACTTCTGTGGGAGTCCTGAACCCATCATTTGCCCAGACAAGGTAGTTAAAGATGATTTTTGTTTTCTTTCATTTCTTATAATAATTCAATGGAAGTAGTAAAGAAACTTAAATGTGACTCATAATATTGCATCATTACATGGCAGTTTGCCCTGATGTCCTTGATAAATTTGTTTCATCTTTAATGTTAAGCAAACCTTATCCTTCGTCTCTCCTGTTAGGGAAGTTCAGAAGAGACTCCTCTCTTCCACCCATTCCCCAACATCACACATGGAAGAATGATTTCATGCATAAGGATGGGGGGAAGTGAAATGTGCCATTTTCAGGAAGCCATTCCTGGTTGCAAGACTCTCAGTTTAACCTGGATAGAAGATAAACCAAGTGCTGCATAAAAGTCCCTGACTTTCCCCTGTGATGGACTGTGTCCCACTGGATTGGTCCTGACCCTTTAGAGGCTTTTGCCTATTTTGGGGCCAGTGTTTTCAAGTGTCCCCTTTGTGGGTCACAAATCTCCACCAGGAGACCTTGGGGGCACTGGCTGAATGGTGATGTCTGGCACCAGGCCCATTGTGGGTGTGGCTGAGCTCTTTGAGGTGGAATCTCACTCTTGCATTCACCACCACCCTCAGCCACCTTCCCTTCCAATCCCAACATTTAGTAGCCAAGGAAGCTCATTTTCTGGTTTCACGTCTTATGTGTGGATGCTGGGATTTGTTGCAGCCCACACAATGCACTATGTACCTACTTCATAATAAAAAAGATTATTGAGCACATAGGTGCCATGTATTTGGACAAGATTTCACAAGCATGTTCATTTGATGCTCTCAATAACTCCACAAGGCAATATTATTATCCCCCTTTTACAGATAAGGAAACTTAGACAAGAGAGATGAAACAGCTTGTCCATTACAAGGAAGGAGGAGAACCCAGAGCTGAACCCAGACAGGCCAAACTCAGAGCCCGCAGCTCTCAACTGCTTGCAATGTGGCCACACCGAGCAGACTCTCTACTACAGCAACATCAATACTTACTGAGCATCTTAGATTCTGCTTAGTGGAAAAACAGATCTCTCTCAGCATAAAATCTCTCAGGAACTCAGATCTGGACTTCCTGCAATAGACCCAAGGAGAAGGCAGGGCTGGCAGGATGAAGGAGCCTTGTCTCCAGCTTACTTTCCACGAGGTAAGAGAAGTGTAGGGCAGAGTGGTGCTGCAGAGAAGCTGATGAGAGGAGCTGTGAGATGAAACACCAAACGTTGGCTTCACTTTTCTGCCGTGCTGAGATATGGTACCCAAGCAAACAGAGAAGAAGAAGAAGGTTCTGGATCAGAGTGAATGGATCCAGATGGGATTGTTGTGAAGAAGAATCCACAAAGAGGGAGGAAGGATCGAATGTCTAGGATCTGGTCTCCATTCTGCTGGCCACCAGTACAGCCTTAAGCAGTTCAAGACCTGCCCCCCACCACTTTGAATTTGGATAACAAAATAAGTAAGCAGCAAGAACCTTGTATCTGTACCAGACCAGCTTTTGAGGCCTCTCTAAGCCTATGAGTCTATGAATTTTAAAAGCAGACAGGACAGCCTTTGAACACGTTTGTAAAGGCCAAAGACCAAGCCTGATGCACAAAAGGCAGAGAGAACAAAGTATTCCTGTCGCGCCATAGTGCATTATCCCTTTTCCATATGCATGTTCAATTAAGATGAACTTAGTTTTTTAAAAAAATGGCATCAATCATTTATATAGTTTTAAAAAAATAGCATCAATCATTTATAAAGAATTCAGGCACAGCAACTTTGTCTGATAGAGTGGCTGGGTGTTTGCTGCAGCTCATGAGGGAAGCGAGCTGTGTTTGTCCCTGACGCTATGCCTATTTGCCTGCCTGAATATTCCTCCTGCTATCTCCCGATTGCTCGTCTGTGATTTCAAATATCATTAAGCTTTCCACGGTAAATTAGCTTCCAATTATTCTTGGTCTGTCTGAGGCCACAGCGAGTCTGCTCACACAGGGCTGTCAGCACCCTTTGATGGAACAACACACAAACAAGCCATTGAATGGAATTGGCTCTCACTGCCTTTCTTAGGAACAGAACACAAAGATGGTCAACAATGTATATCCTCCCATGACTGTTCTTGGCATATGCCCTAAAGGATCTGGTAAGTGATATTTTTGGTAGCATTGAGCATTTCTGGGCTTGATCCCTCCTGTGGTGAAGCCATCTTTTGATCTGATTACACATTTAGAGCTTACACTGCTTTGTGAAAAGTAAGGCTCAAGATATGTAGGGCAACTCTCCTAAGTCAGTTTCTGTAATTTCCTCAAAGTAACAGCAATTTTAGGACTTCAGCAAAAAGAACCATCAATGAATTGAAGCTTATTTCATGAGTAACTCCCCTTCATGGCTCACAGCCTTGTCGTGGCAAAGAGGCTTGCAAAACTCGATAAAGTCATGAGCCATGCCATGCAGTCCCCCCACCTCCCACCAAGATGGGCAAGTCATAGTGAAGAGTTCTGAGAAAACATGGTCCACGGGAGAAGGAAATGGCAACCTGCTCCAATATCCTTGCCTTGAAAGTCCTATGAACAGTATGAAAATGCAAAATGATATGACACCGGAAGATGAGCTCCCCAGGTTGGAAGGTATCCGATATGCTACAACAGAAGAGCAGAGCAATTACTAATAGCTCCAGAAAGAATAGAGTGACTAGGCTAAAGCAGAAATGACACTCAGTTGTTGATGTGTCTAGTGGTGAAAGAAAAGTCGGTTCTGTAAAGAGCAATATCGCATCAGAACGTGGAATGTTAGGCCCATGAATCAAGGTAAATTGGATGCGAGCAAGCAGGAGATGGCAAGATTGAACATCGACATCTTATGAATCAGTGAACTGAAATGGACAGAATGGGCTAATTTAATTCAGATGACTATTATATCTACTACTGTGAGCAAGAATCCCTTTGAGAAAAAGGAGTATCCCTCATAGTCAACAAAGAGTCTGAAATGTAGTACTTGGGTACAATCTCAAAAACAACAGAATGGTCTCAGTTCATGTCCAAGGCAAACCATTCAACACCACAGTAATCCAAGTCTATGCCCCTACCACTGAGGCCGAAGAAACTGAAGTTGACCAGTTCTATGAAGATCTACAAGACCTTCTAGAATTAACACCAAAAAAAGATATCCTTTTCTTCATAGGCGATTGGAATGCAAATGTAGGGAGAGACACCCAGAATAACAGGCAAGTTTGGCCTTGGAGTACAAAATGAAGCAGGGCAAAGGCTAACAGAGTTTTGTCAGAGAACATGCTGGTCATAGCAAGCATCCTTTCCCAACAACCCAAGAGATGACTCTATACATGGACATCACCAGATGGTCAATACCAAAGTCAAATTGATTATGTTCTTTGCAGCCAAAAATGGAGAGGCTTTGTACAGCAAAAACAAGACCTGGAATGACTGGCTCAGATCATTAGCTCCTTATTGCAAAATTCAGGTTTAAATGGAAGTAAGGAAAACCACAAAGCCTTTCAGGTATAACCCAAATCAAATTCTTTATGACTACACGGTGGGGGTGATAAATAAGATTCAAGGGATTAGATCTGATAGACAGAGTGCAGAAAGAACTATGGATGAAAATTTGTAACATTGTACAAAAGGCAGTGACCAAAATCATCCCCAAGAAAAAAGGAATGAAAGAAGGCAAAGTGGTTGTCTGAGGAGGCTTTACATATAACTGAGGAAAGTAGAAGCAAAAAGCAAGGGAGAAAGGGAAAGATATACTCAATAGAATGCAGAGTTCCATAGAATAGGAAGGAGAGATAAGAAGGCCTTCTTAAATGAACAGTGCAGAGAAGTAGAGGGAAACAATAGGATGGGAAAGACTAGAGAGCTCTTCAAGAAAATTGAAGATATTAAGGGAAACTTTCATGCAAGGACGGGTGCAATAAAGGACAGATATGGCAAGGACCTAAGAGAAACAGAAGAGATTAAGAAGAGGTGGCAAGAATACACAGAAAAACTGTACAAGAAAGATCTTAATGACCCCAATAACCACGATGATGTGGTCACTCACCTAGAGCTGGACATCCTGGAGTATGAAGTTAAATGGGCATTAGAAACCATTACTATGAACAAAACTAGTGAAGTGATGGAATTCCAGCTGAACTATTGCAAATCCTAAAAGATGATGCTATAAAAAAGTGTTGCACTCAATATGTCAGCAAATTTGGAAAACTCAGCAGTGGGTCACAAGATTGGAAAAGGTCAGTTTTAATTTTAGTCCCAAAGAAGGGCAGTGTTAAAGAATGTTCAAGGTACGGTATGATTGTGCTCAGTTCACATGCTAGCACGTTTATGCTCAGAACCCTTCAAGCCAGGCTTCAGCAGTACGTGAACCAAGAACTTCCAGATGTACAAGTTGCATTTAAAAAGGCAATGTCACCAGAGATCAATTGGCAACATTCATCGGTTCCAGAAAAATATCTACTTCTGCTTCATTGACTACACTAAAGCCTTTGAGTATGTGAATCACAACAAACTATGGAAAATTCTAAAAGAGAAGGGAGTACCAGACTACCTTACCTGTCTCCTAAGAAAGCTGTTTGTGGATCAAGAAGCAACAGTTAGAACTGGACATGGAACAATTTACTGGTTCAAAATTGGGGAAAGAGTGCCTCAAGGCTATGTATTGTCACCCTGCTTATTTAACTTATATGCAGAGTACCTCATGCAAAATGCCAGGCTGAATGAATCATAAACTGAAATCAAGATTGCTGTGAGAAATATCAGCAACCTCAGATATGCAGATGATACCACTCTAATGGCAGAAAGCGAAGAGAATCTAAGAGCTTCTTGATGAGGGTGAAAGAGGAGAGTGAAAAAGCTGGCTTAAAACTCCACATTCAAAAAACTAAGATCACGGCATCCAGTCCCATCACTTCATGGCAAATGGAATGTGAAAAAGCGGCAGCAGGGACAGATTTTCTTTCCTTGGGCTTTAGAATCACTGCAGACACTGACTGCAGCCTTGAAATTCAAAGACACTTGCTCCTGGGAAGGAAAGCTATGACACACCTGGGCAATATAATAAAAAAGTGGAGACATCACTTTGCAAACAAAGATTCATATAGTAAAAGCTGTGGTTTCTCCAGTAGTCATGTATGGATGTGAGAGTTGGACCACAAAGAAGGCTGAGTGCTGAAGAATTGATGCTTTTGAACTGTGGTACTCTGGAGATGACTCCTGAGATTCTCTTGGACTGCAAGGAAATCAAATCAGTAAATCCTAAAGGAACTCAGCCCTGAATATTCATCGGAAGGACTGATGCTGAAGCCCCAATACTATGGTCACCTAATGTGAAGAGCCAACTCATTGGAAAAGGTCTTGATGCTGGGAAAGATTGAAGGTAAAAGGAGAAGGGGACAGCAGAAGATGAGATAGTTAGATAGCATTACTATCTCAGTGGACATGAATTTCAGCAAACTTTGAGAGATACTGGATGGCAGAGGAGCCTGGTGTGCTACAATCCACGGGCTGCAAAAAGTCAGGCATGACTTAACGATTGAGCAACAACAACATGAGTAACAGCAAGAAAGCAGCTCTGCTGATCTCCACCACTTCACTCAGGTTCTACCATCTGGCTGGACAGTTAGGGGACTAGGCCACAGGAGACCTGCTCTGAGCACTGTTCCCTGCTTTATGTATTCAGCTAAGCTGGGATTGTCCCATGTTGGGCTGGCCTATATTTTGTATATCATGACAATTTTATGTGTTCCAAACAATGACTGAATATAAACATATCACTGACAGTGAGACATATTGTCACAGGCAAGAAGAATGAAAGGAAGGAAGGAAGGAAGTATGAAAAAAGGATAAAAGCAGCACTTAGTCAATATGCAATGGAAATGTATGAGCATGCTGCTGTTACAGAAGATTTATAAACCTGCTCTTATTTGCTGTCAATGCTTTTTAAGGCTGGATTTGAAATTTTACATAAACACTTATACTATAATTAATTCAGTATGAAAAGTGGAATTTATCCTTTTGCCACATACTGGAAAGCAAATATCGTTATGTGCATGAATATACACTTATCTATTTAGAATTTGTGAAGGGTTAGGAACTGGTCTGAAATTTTGCTCTGTTGCGGGATAAACAGATCCTTCGTTCTGCATAAGCTCTTGAATATTACTTTTTCTGTCTGCACAAGATCACTGGCAGTAGTCTCAGAAAACGGATGTGTTTGCTTTGGCTTATTTGTAGTGAATAATCCATCTGTCAGCATCTTGGGTGATGAGGTACTGAAAAGATGTGGAGAAAATGGTGAGATCAAAAAGAGAAGGGGGTAGAAATGAGTCAGCTATCAGGCAGCAGTAGATGTGAGAAAGCAGTGGAGACTCTGTCTTGTAAGGATCATTGTGGCTTGTGGTACTGATGCTAAAAACTCAGCCTCTGTGAACCAGTGCTGAATTGAATCTTGGTTACAGAGTTTTGGGTGAAGTAGAGAAGAATAGCTTTATTGCTTTGCCAGGCAAAAGGGGACATAGTCGGCCTGTACCCCAAAAACTCTGTGTCCCAACCCGGGAGGATTTGGTGAGTGGTTTTGCAGCAATGGTTCAAGGGTGGAGTTGCTGTTAAGGATCAGGGTGTGTGCATGACCTGTACTCCTTTAATTTGGCCTCAGGTGGTCTCCCGATGAGCTCCTCTGGTTATCATTCTGTGACCTTCTCTGGAACAAAGAATGCCGACACCTTCCGTTTGTTGGTGTTTTCAGTTCTGCAGAAGAGCTCAAAGGTCTGTGCATCCCTCGCGGGGGAGCCCGGACCTGCCCGAGGCTGCACTGGTGTTTCCTGGCTGCTGTCCTTCAAACTAGAAATGGGGGACAGGAAGGCTTCCTTCCCCAGGAACCCCACAGGATCCTGCTCAGTTTCACTCTCCCGGGTTCTAGAGAGGGGTGAGAGAAAAATATGCTCATCTGAGCGCTGACTACAGTTGGACTGCTTGGTGTATATCTTCTTATTTAATTTTATCAACAGACCATAAAAGGTAGCAAGGTTTTTTGTTGTTGTTGTTAATCTTATTTCATTTACAGGAAATAAACTCTGTGAGATTATGTAACTTTCCAGGAGTTGCACAGTTAGGAAGGAAAATTTGAACTCAGTCCTACCTGACTTCAACTCTGTGCTCCTATGGCAGAGGGTATTGTCCAAAGATGTCCAAAGTTCACCTCAGGAGCTCATCTGCAGTGTGACCTTGCAACTTTCTTACTTAGAGGGGGAGCCCAGTTCCTGCCCTCTAGAATCTGGCCTAGGACTCTCATGTCACCACTAGACTAGGACAGACGTGGCTCTGAGGGACTTCCAAGGCTGGGTCAGAAAAGGCCCCCAAACCGTGCTGCTTCAGCCTGGTTCTCTTTGAAACCATGCAAGACCATGTGGGACTTCAGGGCACAGAAGACTTTCAAACAATTTCAGATCATAGAAGGGAGGGGATGCAGAGACAACAGAAGAGCAGCCAAGAAACAATAATGCAGCCTTGGGAGATGGTCCTGGTTGCTCCCTCAAGGGACACACATAACAATACCTCTGAGCTTTTCTGCAGGACTAACACCCACAATGAGATGACCAGCTGAGACCATAGTAAAGGACAGCAGGCTCTACACACACCCTAATCTTATTAGCAACCCCACCCTTGAACCATTGCCATAGACTCCTCACCAAATCCTCACTTGGTTGAGACACAGTTTTTGACGCACAAGCCCACCATGTTCCCCTTTGGTTGGCAAAGCAATAAAGCTATTCTTTTCTACTTTTCCCAAAACTCTGTCTCTAAGATTTGATTTGGCACTGGTGTGCAGAGGCTGAGTTTTCAGCATCATCTTGAGACAAAGTCAGCTGCTAAGGTTCAAGTCCTGACTACCCGGAGACGCTGTGTTGAGAGGCTGTGTAGGACGCTCCTGTCAACAGTTCTAGCCAAGCCCAGGCCACTGGCTGTGCCTGCCAAGGCACACAGGTGTATATTTGAAACCATCTTAGATTCTCCAGACCAGCGTAGCTACCCTCTGAGTACCACTGAGTGAACCCAATCAACACTCCCAGGAGCAGAAGAGCATAGCCAAGCCCCACTCACATTCTTGACCACAGAATCCTGAGGAGTAATAAATGTAGGGTGGTTTGGTACAGAGCAGTAGTGACTGGAACACCCTTTGCCCTAAGACAAGACACACAGAGAAACAGAAGGAAAGATCGGTACCTTAGTGCTTGGGGAAACTTTGATAGCTTCCTGAGGCCAGTCAGAAGCAGGTTGAAACTGATAAAAAGAGCTTTCAGGAGGCTGCATAGGAAAGGACTTGAGCTGAGTTCAAGCTGGTGGGAAAATTTAGACTAAAAGTCAGCGTTGCCTCTTTACATTAACTCCAAATCCTGTCTCCAGTCACTTCTCCTCTCTAATAATCTCCCCCAGTTCCAAACTACTCTATTACATAAAATCAGCTCAGTCATTTCCCTCATTCCTTTAAAATACTCTGCTCACTCACCCATCTCAATAGAATACAGTCTAAAGTTCTCACTTTGCCAGCTTAGACTCTTCAGTCTAATAAAAAAGCTAAAAGTTAGGGGTTTGGAATCAGAGAGGTCTGGGATGGCTAAATTTATAAGCAGAAAACCTTGTTATCTGTTAATATTTTTGTGTGGTCTATTTCTGGATATGTGGCATTTAATATGCCTAAGATAATGTTTTCTGGAATAATGCGATTTTTCTATGCAAGGCATCCTTATAGAAAGAAAACATGTTGACGCCTTATAAATGTTCTTGAATTTCTCAGTAAATTTCACTATTTGTCACCCTCTCCACACTTTATTTAAGGTCTAGCTGAGATCTCAAACAGTTATTTACAGAATTTGCTCAACAAAAAATTAAGTGAGAGGGTTTTGGGGGGAAGGATGGAATATGAGGTTGGGGTTAGCAGATGTAAGCTTCTATATATAGGATAGATAAACAAGGTCCTACTGTATAGCACAGAATGATATCCAATATCCTATGATAAACCATAATGGAAAAGAATATTTAAAAGAATTATGTATATATATATATATGTGTATGTGTATATATATATGTGTGTATATATATGTGTGTGTATATATATATATATATAATATGTATAACTGAATCACTTTTCTGTACAGCAGTAATTAACACAATATTGTAAATCAACTGCACTTCCATTAAAAAATAATAGTAAAAAAATTAAAAATTGCTAGAGAAAGTTTCCTGCCTGATTCGGGGTTATGTTTCTCTTCTGTGTTCCTTGGAGAAGTGCACTATCCAAAGCACTGGGGAAAGTCCTCAGGCCTGCAAATGCTATGATATTTAAGGGTGAGGAATTTTGTCCCCCAAGTTATTATTACAGACTTATTATTGGTAGAATGTGAAGTCAAGTGGGCCTTAGAGAGCATCACTACGAACAAAGCTAGTGGAGGTGATGGAATTCCAGTGGAGCTATTTCAAATCCTGAAGGATGATGCTGTGAAAGTGCTGCACTCAATATGCCAGCAAATTTGGAAAACTCATCAGTGGCCACAGGACTGGAAAAGGTCAGTTTTCATTCCAATCCCAAAGAAAGGCAATGCCAAAGAATGCTCAAACTACCACACAATTGCACTCATCTCACACGCTAGTAAAGTAATGCTCAAAATTCTCCAAGCCAGGCTTCAGCAATATGTGAACCGTGAACTTCCTGATGTTCAAGCTGGTTTTAGAAAAGGCAGAGGAACCAGAGATCAAATTGCCAACATCTGCTGGATCATGGAAAAAGCAAGAGAGTTCCAGAAAAACATCTATTTCTGCTTTATTGACTATGCCAAAGCCTTTGACTGTGTGGACCACAAGAAACTGTGGAAAATTCTGAAAGAGATGGGAATACCAGACCACCTGATCTGCCTCTTGAGAAATTTGTATGCAGGTCAGGAAGCAACAGTTAGAACTGGACATGGAACAACAGACTGGTTCCAAATAGGAAAAGGAGGACGTCAAGGCTGTATATTGTCACCCTGTTTATTTAACTTATATGCAGAGTACATCATGAGAAACACTGGACTGGAAGAAACACAGGCTGGAATCAAGATTGCTGGGAGAAATATCAATAACCTCAGAGATGCAGATGACACCATCCTTATGGCAGAAAGTGAAGAGGAACTCAAAAGCCTCTTGATGAAAGTGAAAGAGGAGAGTGAAAAAGTTGGCTTAAAGCTCAACATTCAGAAAATGAAGATCATGGCATCTGGTCCCATCACTTCATGGGAAATAGATGGGGAAACAGTGAAAACAGTGTCAGACTTTATTATTTTGGGCTCCAAAATCACTGCAGATGGTGACTGCAGCCATGAAATTAAAAGACGCTTACTCCTTGGAAGGAAAGTTATGACCAACCTAGATAGCATATTCAAAAGCAGAGACATTACTTTGCCAACAAAGGTTTGTCTAGTCAAGGCTATTGTTTTTCCTGTGGTCATGTATGGATGTGAGAGTTGGACTGTGAAGAAAGCTGAGTGCCGAAGAATTGATGCTTTTGAACTGTGGTGTTGGAGAAGACTCTTGAGAGTCCCTTGGACTGCAAGGAGATCCAACCAGTCTATTCTGAAGGAGATCAGCCCTGGTATTTCTTTGGAAGGAATGATGCTAAAGCTGAAACTCCAGTACTTTGGCCACCTCATGCGAAGAATTGACTCATTGGAAACGACTTTGATGCTGGGAGGGATTGGGGGCAGGAGGAGAAGGGGACGACAGAGGATGAGATGGCTGGATGGCATCACTGACTCAATGGACTTGAGTCTGAGTGAACTCTGGGAGTTGGTGATGGACAGGGAGGCCTGGCGTGCTGCGATTCATGGGGTTGCAAAGAGTCGGACACGACTGAGTGACTGAACTGAACTGATTATTGGTAGAGATGGAAAGGACAGTGGTCAAATTTGTCAGGGCGCCTCCTCAACTTTCACCATAATAGAAAAGTTCACTGGTGCCCACTGCATTTGGTAAGTGGCACTTCTCTAGAGGAAGTGGTGGCTACTTCAGTGCTGATAGACTTTGCTCAGTGGCAGTATCTCAAGGTGAAACAGCAGTGGTGAGAAAGGATCTTTCAGACATGGGGCAGGAATGTTCAGCCCTGGCAATGATTTGAGATTCATGCTCAGGTTGACACCATCCATCTTCTGCGGGGACCCCATCAGAGGATGTTCACTCAAGATCATGTGCCTGGACCCTTGGTTTGCTGTTCACCTCACCTCTTTCTCCATCCTTCATCTTTACAATTTTGGATTAACTTTAAGTATCTGATGTTTTATTCTCAACTACACTTCAACTTGGCATCTTCTTTTTATTGATTATAGGTGACTTTGTCCCATATTCTCCTTTTCTCTCACATATGCCAAAATTTGAGAGGTCAGCATATCATGGTATTTGATCATTTGTCTTTGGACTAGAACACTTGGGTTTGGTCTCAGCAGTGGCTTTTGTTTTACTATCTTGGGCAAATTATTTACCCTCTGAGAGCATCATTTTGTAGCACTTGGAAGTGATTTTAATAATTATACTTTCACAAGGAGTTGTCATGGAAGTTAAAGATAGATACTGTGTGTAAAGTGCTAAAATAGCCTTTATTATTGTTGTTGTTGTTAAGTGCTTTTAAGCACCTCATATTGGCCCATCTTCTATGTTCAACTTGCTATTCTAACTCTGCCTCACCAACCTCAAGTGCTTCCAGACTCTTTCCCCACTAATTGCCCAAGATGGGATAGTTTTTAATAGTTATACCCTACTGCAAATGTAATATTTAGTATTTTCTACTCTTGTAAGGAGTTGTAGAAGAGGTCCTTCATAAAAGAAAAGAATGATAGAAAGTAAAAAGCCTAGGAAGATTAAAGTAGCATTAAAAAATAGTTGATTTCAGGCACACGTGTCCACGTCAGGCCCTCACGAGGCGGAGGAGGCAGAGCGCTTTCCTGGGAGCATGGTGAACAGGCCACGGTGCCTGTATCTTTTCCCTCCACAGATGAGAGAATTGAGGCAAGGAAATTATATACATTGCTTAATATACATGCAACTGGAGACAAACTTCGGGAGGGCAAAGTACTCATTCACTCCTTTCTCATTCTCTCTTGTTCAGTTCTGTATCTGGGGCATCTAATACTGGGCCAGACATATGTTGAAGGAAAGTCCAGAGAAGCTGCTTTCTTATGAGAACATCCATTGGACATATTAACTAAAGCATTTCTGAGCTGAAACAGGACTTGAAGCTAACAGAGCAGCCAGCAGAACAGCCATAAGGGTGACTCCAGCAGGTTCCTGAGTCCTTGCATGTAGGAAGAAAGAGATCAAGCCCTGAGCCTTTGGAATGGGAGCACTGACTCCAAGACCTGAGACTACCAGTGAACTAACCATAGAAAGTGAAAGTGAAGTCGCTCAGTTGTGTCCAACTCTTTGCGACCCCATGGACTGTAGCCTATCAGGCTCCTCCATCTATGGGATTTTCCAGGCAAGAGTGCTGGAGTGGATTGCCATTTCCTTCTCCAGGGGATCTTCCCAACCCAGGAATTGAACCAGGATCTCCCGCATTGCAGGCAGACGCTTTACCCTCTGAGCCACCATAGGGAGTATCAAATAGTGAGAACTCACACAAAGGAAACCACTGGAATACAATACCCGGCATCACCCAATCACCAGTAGCACTCTGTGCAGCACACCTCATCTAAACAACAAACAAAATAAAAATACAAACCAAATCATTAGCAGACAAGATTACCACCTCACTCAGCCTTGCCCATCAGAGGAAAAACAAACAAACAAACAAAAACTCAGCACAAATCTCACCCTATAGGAAGCTCACACAAACCACTGGACCAACATTATGAGGGCAGAAACCAAAAGGAAGAAAGAATTCAACCTTTTTCAAGGAAAGAATTCAACTTTCCTTGAAGCCTGGGAAAAGGAGACCTCAAACACAATAATTTTTAAAAAATAATGAAAAGGCAGAAAAATGCTGCACAAATGAAGGAAAAAACTAGAAACACAGAAGTCCAAGTAAATGAAATAGGCAAACTACCCAAAAAAGAATTCATAATAATGATAGTAAAGATGATCAAAAACCTTTGAAAACAAAATGGAGAAAATGCAAGAATCAATTAAAAAAGACCTAGAAGAATTAAAGAATAAACATAAACAAAACAATTACTGAAATTAAAAATACTCTAGAAGGAATCAATAGCAGAATATCTGAAGCAGAAGAATGAATCAGTGAGCTGGAAAATAAAATGGTGGAAATAACTTCAGAAGAGCAAAATAAAGATTATACTACAAGGGTACAGTCATCAAGACAGTATGATACTGGCACAAAAACAGAAATACAGATCAATGGAACAAGATAGAAAGCCCAGAAATAAACCCATGCACCTATGGGTCCCTTATTTTTGACAAAGGAGGCAAGAATATACAATGGGGCAAAGATAGCCTCTTCAATAAATGGTGCTGGGAAAACTGGATGGCTACATAAAAAGAATGAAATTAGAACACCTCCTAATGCCATACACAAAGATAAACTCAAAGTGGATTAAAGACCTAAATGTAAGACCAGAAAGTATAAAACTCTTAGAGGAAATCATAGGCAGAACACACAATGACAGAAATCAAAGCAAGATCGTCTATGACCCACCTCCTAGATTAATGGAAATAAAAACAAAAGTAAACAAGTGGAACCTGATTAAACTGAAAAGTTTTTGCACAGCAAAGGAAACTATAAGCAAGGTGAAAAGACAGCCCTCAGAATGGGAGAAAATAATAGCAAGTGAAACAACTGACAAAGGATTAATTTCCAAAATATATAAGCAGCTCATACAACTTGATGCCAGAAAAACAAACAACCCAATCCAAAAGTGGGGAAAAGACCTAAACAGACATTTCTCCAAAGAAGACATACAGATGGCTAACAAACACATGAAAAGATGCTCAGCATCGCTCATTATTAGAGAAATGCAAATCAAAACTACGATGAGATATCACCTCACACCAATCAGAATGGCCCTCATCAAAAAGTCTACAAACTGAATGCTGGAGAGGGTGTAGAGAAAAGGGAATGCTCTTGCACTGTTGGTGGGAATATAAATTGATACAGCCACTATGGAAGACAGTATGGAGATTCCTTAGAAAACTAGGAATAAAACCACCATATGACCCAGCAATCCCACTCCTAGGCATATACCCTGAGAAAACCAAAATTGAAAGAGATGCATGTAACCCATTGTTCATTGCAGCACTATTTACAACAGCCGGAACATGGAAGCAACTTAGATGTCCATCGACAGATGAATGGATAAAGAAGTTGTGGTACATATACACGTGGAATATTAGCCATAAAGAGGAACACATCGGAGTCAGTTCTAATGAGGTGGATGAACCTAGAACCTATTATACAGAGTGAAGTGAGTCAGAAAGAGAAAGATAAATACCATATTCTAACACATATATATGGAATCTAGAAAAATGGTACTGACGAGTTTATTTACAGGGCAACAATGGAGAAACAGAATAAAGAACAGGCTTAAAGACATGGGGAGAGGGGAGGAGAGGGTGAGATGTACGGAAAGTGTAACATGGAAACTCACATTACCGTATGTAAAATAGATAGCCAATGGGAATTTGCTGTATGGCTGAGGAAACACAAACAGGGGCTCTGTATCAACCTAGAGGGGTGGGATGGGGAGGGAGACGGGAGGGAGGTTCAAAAGGGAGTGGATACATGTACACCTATGGCTGATTTGTGTTGAGGTTTCACATAAAACTGCAAAATTCTGTAAAGTGATTATACTTTGGTCAAAAATAAAGAGATAAAAAAAGTAGTTGATTTCATAGTGCATTGAAGATAGATCACATGGTCATTATTCTGAGTGTTTCCTGAGGGCAAGGATCACGTCTGTCTTGTTCATTCCAGTGTCCTTTGCATCTCGTTCAGTGTCTTGCAGGTAGAATGCCCTCAGGAAATACTGAATTAAGGAACAAATTGCACATATGTTGGAAGGATTGTCCCATATCAGCAGTATTGTCTAAGAAAAAGCTCTGGTGATCTGATTCACACTCTCCCCCATCCCCACCCCCAACCCTGTCTCTTACTCTTTCTTCTTTCTGAGACAGTTGAAGATAGTGTGAGATGTTTAAAGCCCTTCAGTTCATTTTCTGTTGTTCCCACACTCAGGATATTATCAAAAACACAATATTAGACCTGGGATTCTTAAAAAAAAAAAAACGAAACGCTTTGAGTCTTTGGAATATTTCAGGGGTAATAGAAAATTCTAACTGAGCTCTGAGTCTTTGGGTGTGTGATATAACATCATTTTCTGAACAGCAGTGGAAAAGTATGGTCTAGTTCAGGTTTGCAAATTTATTTCCCCCAGCATGGAGAATAATGTGCTGATAGATTGAAGATGCCAAAAACAGGTGGAGAACAGCAAACACAGTCCATGAGGATCATGACAACGGGAAAAGGGCCCTGTAGGAAGATTACACAGAGAATATTTTTGCTGAATATTTTAATACTAAAATGAGAGATGCCTTCTGTCTTCCAAAGAAAGGATTCTTGTGACCTCTATTGTAAACATGCCAGTACTTGGGGCATCTTTCCCCAGGTATTTTCCCTTACCATCAAGGGAGGACTCATGATTGTAGAGTATCTTATAAAGGAAGGCTATGACTCCTTAACTCTGTTTTCTGAATTTTAAGTATACAGTCTCTCAAGGTGACTCTGCTTCTGTTATCATCTCAGTCTACATACTAGAATCAGCATCTAGACCATGGGTGTTGGCCTCCTCAGTCTGACCATAGCTATGAATATGGGGTAAATGCATTTTCCAAGCCTCGGTGACTGTCAGCCAGAGCTATGCACTTGTACCATGTTGTATCTGTCCTGTCAGAGTGCTGACCTGAGTGGCTCTTTCTTTATTAGCACAGAATAGGTGTCACTGTCATCCTGCTAACGTCTCCTCTTGAGCCATCACCACCGTCAAAGCCACTAAAAGGCTACCAGCAATAGGATAATGTTGGAATCTAAATCTCAGACTTTGTGGGCTGAGTGAGCGAATAAGGCTTTGGGTAGAAACAGCACGGTTGTTGGTTGCTGTTCTGTAATGCGAGCCTCCGATTGGTGCTGATGAGAATGCAGGTTCAAAGATGGTAAAAGCTTATCAAATGTCTCAGTGTAAGCTGAAGCTTGAACTCTTTCCTCCCTGCTTATTTTCTCATCTCTTTGGAGTATTTGGTGCAGTGGGTCTGGAAGCCCAAAGAAATACATTTTACCAAAGATCTAGGAGATGCTGGGGCCCTAAGTACAAAGGAATAAGAAATTCTGTAGGAAAGTTGAAGCCCATGGGCTGAAAGAGAAATGAGAAGTTCTCACAGTTGGGATGAAACAGATGCAGGATGTAATCTCCAGGGCGGTGGGATTAGACACGGGGCGTGGACCTTAAGGTATAGCAGGTCTGGGGCAGGGCTGTTTGAGTTCATACCCTAGTCTGTCCTTAGCTGTGTGGTGTTGAATATGATATTCATCTCTCTTTACATCAATTTGCACATTCATGGAGAAAATAAAGCAAGTAATAGATATGCATGTAGTACACATGTTAGCTGCTATGTTTACAACAACTATTATAAGCCACCCACTCCAATATTCTTGGGATTCCCTGGTGGCTCAGATGGTAAAGAATCTGCTTGCAATGCAGGAGACCCCAGTTCAATTCTTGGGTCGGAAAGATCCCCTGAGAAGGGATAGGATACCCACTCTAGTATTCATGAGCTTACCCAGTGGCTCAGACGGTAAAGAATCCACCTGCAATGCGGGAGACCTGAGTTCCATCCCTGCATTGGGCAGATCCCCTGGAGGAGGGCATGGCAACCCACTCCAGTATTCTTGCCTGGAGAATCCCATGGACAGAAGAGCCTGGCGGGCTACAGCCCATAGAGTCACGCAGAGTCGGACACAACTGAATGACTCAGCACAGCACATTATTATTATTATATTTTACCCAAGGGTAAAACCAGATGCTTGTGACTCAGTTCTAGGCCTTTGCTACTCAAATGTGACTCACTTGATGTAAGAGATAGAGCTCCAGTTTAAACATTTACAACTGGCCTCCTGATTGTATCTCATGGGGCATGAAGAAGTAGGCTTCAGGTTGGATACTTCCAGCTGTTAGCATTACTTGAGACAAGAGATAGGTGGGCTCCAGTTAAGGCATTTACAATCAGTCTCCTGTTTGCCCTCCAAAATGTTAGTAACAACAGAAACAGGGTAAATAGCCAGTGTTTCTCTTGTAAACACTGAAGGTAATAGTCGTGGCTATTGTCAAGGTAAGAGTCACGGCTAGGACAAAGATAGGCAAAACTCTGTTTGAGTAAATGATTAAGGGATCTCTGCTCCCACCTCTTTTGGGACAAGGGGGACACTACCATGCACAGAAAGGCTCCTTGTGGGTCAAAATCAAGGGATAACGCCAGGCCATAATGAGTCTTGCTCTTCCCAAATGCCTTCATTTCGAGATCCATCTTGGCTTAGGGGGTACATGTGCACCCAGGGGAATGTCCCATTGCAGGTCAGGTGTGAAAAAAGAAATTGGATAATTGGCCTGAAGGAAGACAAAGACCCAGAAGAACTGCCCTACATAAACGACTTAACCGCCTCCTTACCGTGCTCCTCCTCACGGGGGGGGTGTTCACACCCTTCCTCTCTGGCTGTGCGTCTGCCTTGCTTCTGTCTCTGGGTGCTCTCCCTCTTGTTCTTGTGCTGTGTCTCTGATAACAAACTTTGTACCTGCATTTACAGTTTCTGTCTCTGTGATAAAGGCACTTTTTTCACTGGGGACAAATATCCAGGGGAAAATAACTTCCTAGCCTCTAGCCCTTGCTGGTCTGGTGTCTAGGATTCCTGGTTTCCATCCAGGCTACCCAGGTTCAATTCCTGGGCAGGGAATTAAGATCTCACTTCATGCCACTGCTCATTGCTACCCCACGGAGATCACATCCACCAGCAGCCTTACTTGGGAACTTGTTGGAAATGCAGAATCCCAGGCCCCACCCTGCCCTCTTGATTAAGAATCTGCTATTTATTTTTTTAGCTCTGCCCTGTCATTGTTGGGGGATGCAAACTCTTAGTTACTGCATGTGGGATCTAGTTCCCCAAAAGTGAAAGTGAAAGTGAAGTCGCTCAGTCGTGTCCAACTCTTTGCGTCCCCATGGACTGTAGCCTATCAGGCTCCACCGTCCATGGGATTTTCCAGGCAAGAGTGCTGGAGTGTATTGCCATTTCCTTCTCCAGGGGATCTTCCTGACCCAGGAATCGAACCCGGGTCTCCCGCATTGCAGGCAGATGCTTTATTGTCTGAGCCACCAGGGAAGCCCATGTTCCCTGACCAGGGATCAAACCTGGGAACCTCTACAGGGAGCTTGGAGTCTTAGCCACTGGACCACCAGAGAAGTCCCAGAATCTGCTTTAACATGGTGCTCCGGTGGCTTCCTGTACACAGTGAAGTTTGCAAAGCCCTGGCCTAGATCACTGGACAAGCAGAGGGAAGGGCAGAGGTGTGGGTGGTGGTTAAAGGATTTAAATCCTGTCCTGACCTAATACTGATTCATCTTCCAGGCCAACAGAAATTGGCAAGGGATGGTTTGCCATGGTTTCCTGCAGGGAGAGGAACGGAGAGATGATGAGCGATCCCAGAGCAAATCCTAGTGGCCCACAGGGTGGCTTTCTCTTCAAGAGTCTCATGTCTTCTTAGGAATGAAATGAAAGGCTCTCATGATTGGAATCCTCCAGCAGGGACAGCTCTCCACCCCTTACTATCCACACATCCATCTGTATGTGCGTGTGCTCAATCGCTTCTGTCCATGGAATTCTCCAGGCAAGAATACTGGAGTGGGTTGCCATGCCCTCCCCCAGGGGATCTTCCCAGCCTGGGGATTGAACCTGGGTCTCCTGCACTGCAGGCAGATTCTTTACCCACTGAGCCACCTGGGAATGCAGATCATCAGGGCCTGGGTGGAGGCCACAGCTGACTGTTAACAAATAGTCCTTGAAGAAAAATCGTCCTTTCTCTTGAAGTCTCCACCGTTTTCCTCTGAGCTCACTAGAGGATTCAGGACTAGAAAAGTTCTGATGCTGTCTAGAACACCTTTGTTGCTGCAAAATATCTCCTTGCCCAAACCAAAGAATGTCGCAATCCTTAACAAAAGAACACCTGAAGTAACCCAAATATTAATGTTGAGCTGTGGCCTCTGTCTCCCTGTTTCTTCAAGGATCTCACCAGTGGGAAAATGGGAGACTGATGAGCAATCTGAGTCTTCCTTCCTTGCCCAGTGCTCCGAAGGAAGAAAGACATTGTTCAGCAAATCAAACAGGTAAACACTATTTTTAAGAAGAATGTTTAAACTGCTTAATAGAACAAATTGTTTTTTAACACCCTTAAGCAGCTGTTGGAATCATCAATTTACATACAAGTAATGAATATGCTAATTGAAAATCCTTCTCTCCTAGTCATTAAAAATAGGTTTCCCTCTGGCCTTCTAAAAGACAGCTCGTTGTTATTCTGGTTGTAGTTACTACGTATACTTGGGTCCTCATTTTAAAATCTTTAAAGTATACGTGTTTTTGCTAATCGGAGTAGGCCTTTCACATTCATAAAGTTGAGTTTACGAGATTCTAGTTCATGAAAGCAAACACAAATTTGCAAATAAAATTTAAAATCCATTGTCCTACAACATAATTTAACCAGTGTGTGATTTCTTCACTAGACTTCCCACATTTTCCTAGCTTATCCTAGTTATGATATATCCTGTGGAAGTGAATATTAAGAACCCAGAGAATAACAATATTATTGCTTTTGGGTCATAATTTTAATTATCACTGATATTCCTCTACTCTCAGAGTGCAGTTTATTTTATATGTAACCAATTTCTTTTGGATCCTGAACCCATGGGGCTTATTAATCTTTAGGGCTAATTTGCATTAATATGAATGGAAATGGTGATTATTTCTGAATTATTCATCACTTATGAATGCTAATCTGAATACAGTTACTTCCTTGAAAACATCAGACAAAGCATTTCTTTTATTTGTTTTCTGCATGGGGCAGTTCCTACACTTTATAATAATTAAGAGTAAACCTAAGAAAACTCAAGAACAGAGGTTAACAGTCACCTATGGTAAGATAGTGTTGAAGAAAAAGATGTTTCTTGTACCTTCAAAGCTTTTTCAACTGATCTAATAATCATATTGACAGAAGACAGAAAAACAGGAGAAAGACAAGCTTAATTTTGCATGTACACAAGCCCATACACGTGAGGTTCAAAACCAGAAAGGTAAAATAAGATATATATGCCATCCTGAGCTAAGGGATGTGAGGTGGGGCGGGGGTCATAAATCAGGGGACAAGGAGAAGAGCAGAGGCTGGGTAATCAGATATTTGCCCTGCCATACAGGTAAAACTTACCTCTGCTCACAATTCTTCTGGGGATTGGCTCAGAAAGGCCCCTAGTTTAAATTCTTCTGTACAGTTAAGGGAGGAGGACGCTGAAGCTGAAACTCCAATCCTTTGGCCACCTGATGTGAAGACCTGACTCCCTGGAAAAGAACCCGATGCTGGGAAAGACTGAGGGCAGGAGGAGAAGGGGATGACAGAGGAGGAGATGGCTGGATGGCATCACCGACTCCATGGACCTGAGTTTGAGTAAGCTCCAGGAGTTGGTGATGGACAGGGAGGCCTGGCGTGCTGCAGTCCATGGGGTCACAAGGAGTCGGACACGACTGAGCGACTGAACTGATATTTTCCTCTTAACCGCACAAGGTCTTGATTGCCTTTAGCTCAAAATAACCCACATGCAAGTATGGCACATTCGGGAGGCTCCTTCTAACCCTGTCAGTGGTCACCTCAGTGTGACTGTAAGTTCAAATGACTAGAGAAATAAATAGACGTTATCTTGGATTACATGGTCATATCATCATCCATTTATCATCCCTGATTTAGAGCTTTGAGTTAAAATTCACACAAGTGCTAATAATTCATATTTTTGGAAACTTAATGTGGCCTAATTTGTTAAATTCAACCAAGAATGCCACCAAGTGACCATGGTGACAGAATTCTGAGCTGTGACTATAATGTAAATAAGAATTTAGGTGATATCGATTTTTGGAGATAATTCAGTGATTTAGGTATTACCTAGTTATGCATGAAATCTAATCATATTTATAATTTTAAAATGTATCTTTATATAATAGTTAATAAATAATACATTGATTTTAAAATATTAAAGAGTGAAAAACATAAAAAGAACTAAAATTGTTTCTAACTTCATTTACACTAAAATTTTTCTCCAAAAATTATTCCATATTCAACTCAGGCACCTTGCAGCTCTCCTGTCCCCATTTTTTTTTCAGGATTAGAGAGGTTTCTACTGAGTTTCATTTTTTCCTGAATCCAATTAAGTATCTCTTTAGAGAGGGGGCTAAACATTCTTTGGGTCCTCATCAATTTATAGTGTGCAGATTGTATTTCTTGCAAATTCACATTTTTTTATGACTCTACAACTCTCTCTAAATTCTTGTTTTAATGTCCCCCTGCACCCCGCACCTTTGCTCCTTATTTAGAAAATAAACTAGCTTTCAGCGTTGTCTTAAGTTTCAAGCAATTAAGGATATTTTAGTAACAAGCACACTCTCTTAATTTGTCCTTAAAAGCCTCTTTTCTCCCTTTCCCTTCCCTTTCCTTTTCTTTCTTTCTTTTGTAGACCTATTTGTACATGTGTTTTACAATCACATATTGGTTTATTGAAACTGAATATGAAAAACCAACCTGGCCAAGTGCTGCAAAATTTTCATCTGTAAATAAACATTGAAGCTAAGCGTAATGATGGATTTACTATGGATACCAGTATAAAGAATACTGGGTAACACAATCAGTAATACCTTGACATTAATTTGTAAAAGATGTTCAAATACTGTTCAAACAACTGGTTGTTCTAGTGACCTTCTAAGAACATAGGTTATAATTGAATGTTAGCTCAGTAAAAATACTTTAGACATGGCTGAGTGTCTAATTTAATAAAGAGATGAGGCTTGAGAAATTTACAGGAACCTAGGAAAGTGAAGCACATATCTTAAGCAAGTATTTAACAAATTGAGTGAACTTGACATTTTCTAATAAGTGTTGAAAGAGCCAAATCAGAATATTTAATTGATGTTAGAATCTCTTCTGAAATTATTAACAGAAAAGAATGATATGTTTCTACCAACATAGTATCAGAGTGCTTACCCTATGCATACATACATGGACATGCAGTGTGAATATAAATATATATGAACTTCCCAAGAATTGGACATGACTGAGTGACTGAGCACACACACACACGAACTGCAGTGTGGTGCATAAATGTATATTCCTGTTAGAGTTAATATGATAAGCAGTGTCTTTTCTTGCAACTAAAAATAAAGACAAAATAGAGGAAGAATTAAATTCTCCCTGGAAAGCTGAGATTAATAATGGGGCATTGAGAAGAATGGAAGACATTTCCAAAAAAGCAGCATGAAGTGTGGCCAGCCTAGAATTCACTGCTGATGACGGAGCATTTGTAATCTTCGTCCTTCATCTCCACCTGCAAAATAGACTCCTACAACCACCTTTGCCTCTGTGTTGTTCCAGCCAGCCAGAAAACTCTATGACTCCTTTTGACAAAGTAGAATTTTCCCTATTCCTTCTCTACAGGGGTTACCAAATATGGCAAACAATTATGCATCTTAAGGTGAAAACAGAATATCCATGCAGAGCTGAGCATTTCTTATCTCTGGGGATTATTGATTTTGTGCAGTGACTTTTGTCCTTGGTAAATCTCAATTTTCAATGTGCTGTGTGCAGCTGTATATGTGTAAGCCAAATTCCTGGGGCCTTTCTTCAATTACTACATACTTTATTGCGAAAGCTTGTCTTTCTCTATAAGGACTTCACTCTAGACAAAAATGAGATTTTGAAAAAATAAATATATGAAAATGATGAGCTGATGTCAAGGTCAAACTAACTTCAGATTAGCCACACAATTAGTTTTTCTTAAAATTAGAAACCAAATTTTTATTATGGGTGGTCACATAATACTCTAAGGGCTTCCCTGGTGACTCAGATGGTAAAAGAATCTGCCTGCAATTTGGGAGAGCTGGATTCGATCCCTGGGTTGGGACAATCCCCTTGCGAAGGGAATGGCTACCCACTCCAGTATTCTTGCCTGGAGAATTCCATAGACAGGGAAGCCTGGTGGGCTACAGTCCACAGGGTCGCAAAGAGTCAGACCCAACTGAGTGACTAACACTTTCACAATGCTCTAAAACAGTTTCTCAGTCTTGTTACAGTAAACCTTCTGAGTTGGATTATTTTTTCACATGGATACTTGTCTTGAGGATCATAGGATATTTAGCAGCATCCCTAGCTTAAACCCACTAGATGCCAACAGCATGCCAGCTGCCAGTTTTGATGACCAGTATCTCCAGAGAGAGTCAAATATCCCCTGGGTGCAAAATTGCCCTTTGGTTGAGAACCATGGTTCTGAAATATTCTGTGAGCTTTCTAGCAAGTCAAGCAGAAAATTATGCATCATGATAGCTGGAAACCCCACTCATCTGATCCAGGATCCCTCACTGGACAAGATTTTCTTTTTTTTTTTTTATACCAAGTCTCAGTTTCCCCATTTGCATGACACAGAAGTGATTGTTAGACCCTCTGGCCCACCGTGTCTGCACTTATTTCATCTGATGCTGCAGTTCGGGGGGATAACAGGCGTGTTCCATTGGGACCGCTGCAGGGTGTCTCTCAGCAGCAGGACTACACATCTTCCTGGCATCCCTCCACCTCCAGAAGCCCAAATCGGCTTGCCTTCCTTCCGCCTCTCTTTCTAAATCTGCTGATTCTCCTAGTCATTGAACATGGGTCACAGATAGCTCAGTACACTGGTTAAGCTAACGCTAGCTGCTGTAACAAATACAGCTTCAAATCTCACTGTCTTTTTCAAATAGAAGTTTGAAAAATAGAAGTTTGTTTTTCATGCATATCACTGTCCACTCACATGTATATTTCTGGTTGGGCACCTGCCAGGGATCCAAAGGACCCAGACTCCTTCCACTTTGCAGTCAGTCCTAATCTTCTCTAGGTTCTTGGAGTGCTTGCTTTTAAAATGATGAATGAGCAAAGAGATCATGGCAGAGTATACTCATATCCCAACTTTCTCAGCTCAAAAATGCTGTATAAAACCAAAACCCATTTTCACCCTATTTTTCAGAACTCAGTCCCTGACCAAACCTAACTGAGTCAGGTTGGAAAATGGAGTCTAGCTGTGTAGCCATTTGATAAGGAAAACTGGTTTTGATGACAGTTTCTGCCTGACTCAACTCTTCCTGTTCGTCTGGCCAGCCTGCTTTCTTCCAGCTCTTCCTAGCTCTTGGCTAATCAGGGAACTAGCCAGGAGGGCTCCATCAGAGTTCTTCTCCCTGATAACTCAGATCGCCTGGCTCCCAGCTGCATCTGCTGTACTTGCTCATCAATTTCTGCTGCTCTGCCCTGGAGTCTTGCTTGTCAATTTACAAAATCAAACTCATAGACATCAGTAGAGGGGAAGCATGTCTTTTCTCAGAATGCCAGCAATCTGGGAAGATGGTGGATTCAGCATCTCCCAATAAACACCCCAAAGATTCTGCTCAGCCATGAAAGCTTTAAAGGAGAGCAGGGGAGTGATCTCAGTTAATCTCTGAAAGGGGGTTCCGGCTGTCGCCACCCCCAGCGTGTGCAGGCTGTCCACTCCTTGTGATCTCCCTCTAGACACTGTGTTGTTCACACAGTTTGTTCCTGAGATTACAAAGGGGAGGTTAAGGAAGAGAGCTGGTCTTCTGTTAATTACTGATTCTTCATTTCTCCTTTGATCTATGGAAAGAACTGACAAGTTAGGCCAGGGGTTGTGTGATTGAAAGATCTGAGAGGTGTCCTTAGGGCAGAGATGGGGGTGCCTGGGTAGAAGTCAGTTATACTGTAGCTTTGCTTAAGTGACAAGGAAAGGGGCTTCCTGCTGAGGGCAGTTTCCTGCAAAGAGCTGCTTATGTAAACTAGAGTCATCTCCAAAGTCTCCTTCTCTCTCACTGCCCTGGAGCTGCAGAACAAAGTAATAGCTGCTGGAAGTGGTGGCTTTTAATTCATTTCATGCTCCCCAGTGTTATCTGAGCTCCCAGTGCCAGCTGATAACATGTGTCCATTGTGGTCTGTGACTATGAAAACTTTTATTCCTCTGACATCATTTTTACCGTGATTTCTCCTACCTTTTTTAAAGCCCAAATCCTCCTTGTGTTGGGTCTCCTGACAGATGATATCTCATCCTAGTTTACCCTCAAGCCAAGATTATGAAAAAGAACATTTTTACCCACTCTTTTCTTTACATCAAAGTCTTGCAGCTCTTCCATCTTTTCTCCTCCTTCTTCTTTTCAGAGTTAGAGGTGCCTCCCTTTTATGAGCCCATACTTTGTAAAACTGACACATCTCTCTCTCTCTCTCTCTCTCTCTCTCTCTCTCACACACACACACACACAGTCCGTTTTCCAATAAGACTTCCTCTGCCCTGCAGCATGACTCTCCTACATCTTTCTAGGCTGATGTCCTGTTCTTCTGGCACTCCACACACATTCCTGATTCTGTATTTTTCCATCACACCCACCACCCTTTCAAGGAGCCAGGAAGGCATTGCAAGGATTCTTCTCTAAAAATACTCTATCCCAGAGGTATCTTCTCCTCAACCCTGATTAGTCCCAACTTTGCTACTGATTTCCCACCTATTTAACCACCACTTAGTGGGCAATGGCACCCCACTCCAGTACTCTTGCCTAGAAAATGCCATGGACGGAGGAGCCTGGAAGGCTGCAGTCCATGGGGTTGCTGAGGGTTGGACACGACTGAGCGACTTCACTTTCACTTCTGACTTGCATGCATTGGAGAAGGAAATGGCAACCCACTCCAGTGTTCCTGCCTGGAGAATCCCAGGGACGGGGGCGCCTGGTGGGCTGCTGTCTGTGGGGTCACAGAGTCGGACACGACTGAAGCGACTTAGCAGCAGCAGCAGCAGCAGCAGTGTTATTTTGGGGTTCAAATATACTAAGCTTCTATGAGGTGGGATTGAAATAATCTTCACCTTTCACAGCCCTGAGCAGAATATCATGCATGCCAATTTATAACTCTCAAGTGTATCTGACATTTATTGAGCATCCACTCTGTGCTAGTCACTGGATTGGGTGCTGGGGCTACAGAGATCGGTGAATCAGCTCTGATCTCTGTCTTCATCACAGGGACAGTCTAAGAGTTTACCGTGTTTTGTTTTCCAGACTGCCCCATTTAAACATACTCTAGATACCTGTGTTTTCCCCAGAGGCTCGGTTATGGGCTGCCGTCACTTTACCCCTTTCTCAAAAGGAGTAAACTTCCTGTTTTCTGATAAACGTATTTCACAAACAAGTGAGAACATGGAAATTCAATGAATAAGCACAGGTCAGTCCAATAATTATGAAATTTAATTCTGCTTTATCTGGCCTATCCAGTATAATAGAGAATTACAGTGCATTTCAAAAAGCACAGGGATGCTGGAGCCCGATTTCTCAAAGTCAATTCTGTGGCTGTCCATGGCAAGGGTTATTGTATTTTAAAGAAAAATACACACAACATCTTAGAGTCTAATTATCTAGCAGTAAATAAGATTTACTAAATGAAAGTAAACATATTTTATGCAAAATCATGTAAAAGTAAATGGAGCTAGAGTACAGCTGTGAAGGATTGCATACGCTGAACAGCAAAAGGAATTGCAAATGTGATAGTATATTTTTAGTCCCCCAAATACTGAAACAGATTCAGTTTGGATGGTGTCTCAGCTCTGAAAAGTCCTTTGATTAAGAAAACTGGAAATTCCCAGCCTTTGATGGGTGCTATTAGATTCTATCCTGCATACTGAAATATGTAATTTTGTCCTGATCTTAAATCTAAACTTTAAGAGAATATCATATTTAAGAGAACATCTTAATGAAGATGTAAGTACTGAGCTCTCTCTGGGTCAGTAATTTCCTGAAGTAACAAAAGCTCCAAGAATATGGGCAGGAAAAGTTGAGAGTGATTAGGGAGATTTTATATTTTTATTTGTAACAATTCACAGGGGAAAAAATGGGAAATCTCATAAGTAAAGGGATTAGGCAGAAATCCAATTAGGGATATAAATGACCAAGATGTTTCCTTTAGCTAATCTAATAGTAAACTCTGGTCCAGGAAATTAGGAAATAGAAAACACCTACTCTGTTAATAAAACAAGAAAGAAAAAAAGCAACAATGATAATTTATTTTCAAGTTCTCAGGGACTTGATAAACATTTTTGTTGGGCATAATGAACTGATCTTTCTAATCAAGATAATCTAAGGAAAAATATGAGAAACAAGACAATCAATGATTTTTAGTTTCAACACTTTATATCTAAGATTTTAAATAATAATTTAAACTGAGAAAGACAGATTTTTAAAAGTAGGATTATTCTTTATTTTTTATTCAATTCATTAGACAGTTAGAAAAGTTGGTATTTTAGAGGACAGTTTCTGAAAGCACAAAGGCAACATTTAATTATGTGTAATTTTAAGTAGATGAGAGCTCCCCAGGTGGCACCAGTGGTAAGGACCTGCCTGCCATGCAGGAGACATAAGAGATGTGGGTTTGATCCCTCAGTCAGGAAGATCCCCTGAAGGCAGAAATGGCAACCCACTCCGGTATTCCTGCCTGGAGAATCCCATGGACAGAGGAGCCTGGCAGTCTATAGAACATAGGGTTGCAAAGAGTCAAACATGACTGAAGTGACTTAGCATGCATAATGTAGATAACTATATAAATATAAATATATATGCAAATATATATTTGCAAAGAGTGTCCAGGTCCGTGCTACTGAGGCATAAGGAAGATTTTATGCTGGTATAATTTGCTGCACCTCTATGTCTGCTCTTTCCTTGCCTCACAAAGCCTAGAATATTCCATGGTGTTCTGAAATTTTCAAAGGTTTCTGTACAACTTTTGTTATAACCCTTGAACATCAGTTTCACTTTACCCTCCCAGGTCATGTGTTTCCAAGAATTAGCATAGCTTCCTTCATGACTTTGGTTTGTCACTGGCAGCCAGTCTTTTCTACCTCATCTATTTTATTTAATTTTATTAAAGTATACTTGATTTACAATGCTATGTTAATTTCTTCCGTACAGAAAAGTGACTCAAGTATATGTATATATGTTCTTTTTCATATTCTTTTCCATTATGGTTTATCATAGGATATGAAATACAGTTCTCTGTGTTATACTGTAGTTTCTTTTTTCCTCTTTTTAAAAAATTTTCAGATTATGGAAGTATGATAACACATTTACAGGAGACTTGAAAAATACGTTATGTGTAGTTCCACTATATACTACTTATTTTTTAAGTAGATAAATTAAGGTTTTAGTTGGAGTTTCAATATCAAAACTGTCAAAAATTAATAGAATGACTAGACAGAAAAGTAGAAAGATATAGCAGACCTGAAAAACCCTATGAACCAATTACACATAAGATTTATACCATTTTCACACAACAGCAGGATACAAATTCTACTCAAGTTCCCATAGACTGTGAACCAGGAGACACTGGAACTTATCCAGAGACATAAAACAAGATGCAAAAATTTCATGGTCTGAAGGTATTGATATCATACAGAGTCTGTTCTGTTATCATTGTGGAATTATGTTAGAAATCAATATCAAAAGATATTTGAAAATAACCACATATTTTAAAGTTCAGTGTAACATTTACCAAGAGAGATATTTGACTTAGCCACTGAAAGCCTCCGTAAAGTTAAAAGATTGAAAAAACATAGAGGGTGACTACAGAGAAGAAAGCATTAAATGAGAAATTAATATCAAGGATACTTTAAAAACCCTATGTATTTGGAAATTAAATACCTATTTTTAAATGATGGGTATATCTAAGAAGTCATAACAAGGGAAATTAGAAAATCTTGTAACAGAATAAAAATGAAAAAAAGAATTTACCAGAATTTGTTCCTGTACCTGAACAACTTCTGGTAAATTCTCATGTACCTGAAGCTGCTCAGTGCAGCTAAACACAATGTCCAATCCTGAATAAGGTATGAAAACAGATAATAGACACTAGCATAAGATTTTGTGAAATTTGAACAAAATCTGTACTTTAGTTAATAATAATGTATCATATATTACTTTCCTGTTTTTTTTTAAACAACATAGTATTTATATTCTCAGAATTGGATTAGAAGTTTCAAGTCTCATTCAAAAAAATTTTTTTTTAAATCACTAAGATTAATAACCTTTCTAGACTTTTAGCAATAATACTAGATGCCAGAATAAATGGAACTATATAAAACCTAGCATTCCATTCATAGTCAAACATTTGGGGCCAAACTGTCATAAATTTTTTAGCTAGGCAAAATTTTATGTTTTCTAAAATGTATAATTATACATACATATATACATGTTATAATACATAATATACATGTGTGTATACAGAACACCTTTTCTACTATACTTGATTAATGCTTGAGAAAGAAAAACAAAAAAAAAGAGAGAAATTGGAAAACATAAACTAAATGAAATGGGAGCCCTGAATATGAAATAGAAAAGTGAAACCAACTAGATAAAAGATCATAATGTCCAGTTGCTTTTAAACATGGCTGCTTATTAGAATCACATTTGGAGATTTGGAGAAAAAAGTAATGCCTGGACATTTGTATTTTTTAAAAAATTTCAAGATATTTCTAATGTGCATCTAGATTTTAAAAATGATTACAGGTTTTTCTATTAAATAGTAGTTTTAGTTATATATAATTCAATTATTTTTTGTTGACCAATCATGATACAATGGTATTAAATGAATATCAGTTACATAATCAAATAGTAAAATATGTTTACCAGTTCTCACAATCAATAGCTAGACAAGAAATAAAAGATAATTGCAATTGCAAGCCATAATGGAAACAAGATTAATCCAACAATATGAAATAACTGCATGCAATTTGGAGGGTTAGTAGAGTGGTATGGTAAGTGGAAGTAGATCCATGCACATGTTTTCATCCACCCAGCCAATCTATGTCTTTTGTTTGGTGCATTTAATCCATTTACATTTAAGGTAATTATCAATGTATATGATCCTATTGCCATTTTAATTGTTTTGGGTCTCTTTATTGTAGGTTTTTCTTTCTCTTATGTTTGCTGTCTAGAGAAGTTCCTTTAGCATTTGTTGTGAAGCTGGTTTGGAGGTGCTGAATTATCATAACTTTTGCTGGTCTGGAAAGCTTTTTATTTCTCCATCAAATCTGAACCCGAGTCTTTCTGGGTAGAGTATTCTTGGTTGTAGTTGCCTCCCTTTCATCACGTTAAATATATCATGGGATTCCCTTCTGGCTTGTACAGTTTCTGTTGAGAAATCAGCCAATAACGTTATGGGAGTTCCCTTGTATATTATTTGTCTTTTTTCCTGTTCAGTTCAGTTCAGTGACTCAGTCGTGGCCGACTCTTTGCGACCCCATGAATCGCAGCACACCAGGCCTCCCTGTCCATCACCAACTCCCAGAGTTCACTCAAACTCATGTCCATCGAGTCGGTGATGCCATCCAGCCATCTCATCCTCTGTCGTCCCCTTCTCCTCCTGCCCCCAATCCCTCCCAGCATCAGAGTCTTTTCCAATCAGTCAACTCTTCGAATGAGGTGGCCAAAGTACTGGAGTTTCAGCTTTAGCATCAGTCCTTCCAAAGAAATCCCAGGGCTGATCTCTTCCAGAATGGACTGTTTGGATCTCTTTGCAGTCCAAGGGACTCTCAAGAGTCTTCTCTAACACCACAGTTCAAAAGCATCAATTCTTCGGTGCTCAGCTTTCTTCACAGTCCAACTCTCACATCCATACATGACCACTGGAAAAACCATAGCCTTGATTAGACAGACCTTTGTTGGCAAAGTAATGTCTCTGCTTTTGAATATGCTATCTAGGTTGGTCATAACTTTCCTTCCAAGGAGTAAGCGTCTTTTAATTTCATGGCTGCAGTCACCATCTGCAGTGATTTTGGAGCCCCAAAAAATAAAGTCTGACACTGTTTCCACTGTTTCTCCATCTATTTCCCATGAAGTGATGGGACCAGATGCCATGATCTTCGTTTTCTGAATGTTGAGCTTTAAGCCAACTTTTTCACTCTCCACTTTCACTTTCACCAAGAGGCTTTTTAGTTCCTCTTCACTTTCTTCCATAAGGGTGGTGTCATCTGCATATCTGAAGTTATTGAGATTTCTCCCGGCAATCTTGATTCCAGCCTGTGTTTCTTCCAGTCCAGCATTTCTCATGATGTACTCTGCATATAAGTTAAATAATCAGGGTGACAATATACAGCCTTGACGTACTCCTTTTCCTATTTGGAACCAGTCTGTTGTTCCATGTCCAGTTCTAACTGTTGCTTCCTGACCTGCATATAGGTTTCTCAGGAGGCAGGTCAGGTGGTCTGGTATTTCCATCTCTTTCAGAATTTTCCACAGTTTCTTGTGATCCACACAGTCAAAGGCTTTGGCATAGTCAATAAAGCAGAAATAGATGTTTTTCTGGAACTCTCTTGCTTTTTCCATGATCCAGCGGATGTTGGCAATTTGATCTCTGGTTCCTCTGCCTTTTCTAAAACCAGCTTGAACATCAGGAAGTTCATGGTTCACGTATTGCTGAAGCCTGGCTTGGAGAATTTTGAGCATTACTTAACTAGCGTGTGAAATTGAGTGCAATTGTGTGGTAATTTGAGCATTCTTTGGCATTGCCTTTCCTTGGGATTGGAATGAAAACTGACCTTTTCCAGTCCTGTGGCCACTGCTGAGTTTTCCAGATTTGCTGGCATTTTGAGTGCAGCACTTTCATAGCATCATCTTTCAGGATTTGAAATAGCTCCACTGGAATTCCATCACCTCCACTAGCTTTGTTCTTAGTGATGCTTTCTAAGGCCCACTTGACCTGACATTCCAGGATGTCTTTCTCTAGGTGAGTGATCACACCATCGTGATTATCTGGGTCATGAAGATCTTTTTTGTACAGTTCTGTGTATTCTTGCCACCTCTTCTTAATATCTTCTGCTTCTGTTAGGTCCATACCATTTCTGTCCTTTATCGAGCCCATCTTTCCATGAAATGTTCCCTTGGTATCTCTAATTTTCTTGAAGAGATCTCTAGTCTTTCCCATTCTGTTGTTTTCCTCTATTTCTTTGCATTGATTGCCGAGGAAAGCTTTCTTATCTCTCCTTGCTATCCTTTGGAACTCTGCATTCAGAGGCACATATGTTTCCTTTTCTCCTTTGCTTTTCGCTTCTCTTCTTTTCACAGCTATTTGTAAGACCTCCCCAGACAACCATTTTGCTTTTTTGCATTTCTTTTCTATGGGGATGGTCTTGATCACTATCTCCTGTACAATGTCATGAACCTCCGTCCATAGTTCATCAGGGACTCTATCAGATCTAGTCCCTTAAATCTATTTCTCACTTCCACTGTATAATCATAAGAAATTTGATTTAGGTCATACCTGAATGGTCTAGTGGTTTTCCCCACTTTCTTCAATTTAAGTCTGAATTTGGCAATAAGGAGTTCATGATTTGAGCCACAGTCAGCTCCTGGTCTTGTTTTTGTTGACTATATAGAGCTTTTCCATCTTTGGCTGCAAGGAATATAATCAATCTGATTTTGGTGTTGATGATCTGGTGATGTCCATGTGTAGGGTCTTCTTTTGTCTTGTTGGAAGAGGGTGTTTGCTATGGCCAGTACGTTCTCTTGGCAAAACTATTAGCTTTTGCCCTGCTTCATTCCGTATTCCAAGGCCAAATTTGCCTGTTACTCCAGGTGTTTCTTGACTTCCTACTTTTGCATTCCAGTCCCCTATAATGAAAAGGACATCTTTTTGGGTGTTAGTTCTAAAAGGTCTTATAGGTCTTCATAGAACCATTCAACTTCAGCTTCTTCAGTGTTACTGGTTGGGGCATAGACTTGCATTACTGTGATATTGAATGGTTTGCCTTGGAAACGAACAGAGACCATTGTGTCGTTTTTGAGATTGCATCCAAGTACTGCATTTCGGACTCTTTTGTTGACCATGATGGCTAGTCCATTTCTTCTGAGGGATTCCTGCCTGCAGTAGTAGATATAATGGCCATCTGAGTTAAATTCACCCATTCCAGTCCATTTCAGTTCACTGATTCCTAGAATGTCGACATTCACTCTTGCCATCTCTTGTTTGACCACTTCCAATTTGCCTTGATTCATGGCCCTGACATTCCAGGTTCCTATGCAATATTGCTCTTTACAGCATCGGACCTTGCTTTTATCACCAGTCCCATCCACAGCTGGGTATTGTTTTTGCTTTTCCTCCATTCCTTCATTCTTTCTGGAGTTATTTCTCCACTGATCTCCAGTAGCATATTGGGCACCTACTGAGCTGGGGAGTTCTTCTTTCAGTGTCCTATCATTTTGCCTTTTCATACTGTTCATGGGGTTCTCAAGGCAAGAATACTGAAGTGGTTTGCCACTCCCTTCTCCAGTGGACCACATTCTGTCAGACCTCTCCACCATGACCCGCTGTCTTGGGTGGCCCCACTTGGCATGGCTTAGTTTCACTGAGTTAGACAAGGCTGTGGTCTGTGTGATTAGACTGACTAGTTTTCTGTGATTATGGTTTGTGTGTGCCCTCTGATGCCTCTCGCAATACCTACCATCTACCATCTTACTTTTTCCTGTTACTTTTAATATTTTATCTTTGTCTTTAATGTTTGTCATTTTGATTGCTATGTGTCTCGGTGTGTTCCTCCTTGGGCTTATCCTTCCTGAGACTCTCTGCACTTCCTGGACTTGGTTGACTATTTCCTGTTAGGGAATTTTTCAGCTATTATATCTTCAAATATTTTCTCAGATCCTTTCTCTCTCTCTTTTACCCCTATAATGCAAATGTTGGTGCATTTAATGTTATCCTAGAGGTCTCTTGGGCTGTCTTCATTTTTTTTTTTTCATTCTTTTTTCTATATTCTGTTTTGCAGCAATGATTTCCATCATTTTGTCTTCCAGGTCTCTTATCTCTTCTTCTGCCTCAGTTTATCTGCTGTTGTTTCCTTCTAGTGTATTATTCATCTCTGGTTGTTTGTTCTTTTGTTCTTCTAGGTCTTTGGTAAACATTTCTTGCATCTTCTCCATTCTTTTTCCGGGATCCTGGATCATCTTCACTATCATTATTCTGAATACTTTTTCTGGAACGTTGCCTATCTCCACTTCATTTGTTTTTTTTTGTTTTTTTTTTTTGTTTTTTTTTACGGGGTTTTATCTTGTCCCTTCATCTGGAACCTAACCCTCTGCATTTTCATTTTGATTAACTTCTGTGATGCGATTTTCATTCTGGCAGCTGCTGGATTGTAGTTCTTTTTACTTCTTCTCTATACCATAGGTTCTTCTTGTTTATTTATTTTATATATAGTAGTCTGTATTTGTTTGAGGAGAAGGCAATGGAAACCCACTCCAGTGTTCTTGCCTGGAGAATCCTGGGACGGGGGAGCCTGGTGGGCAGCTGTCTATGGGGTCGCACAGAGTCGGAACTCACTGAAGTGACTTAGCAGTCTGTGTTTGTTAATCCTAAACTCCTAATTTATCCCTCCCCCCTTCCCCTGAGTAATCATAAGTTTGTTTTCTATGTATGTTAATCTCTTTTTGTTTTGTAAATAAGTTCATTTGTATCCTATTTTAGATTGCACATATGAATGGTATCATATGGTATTTGTTTTTCTCTTTCTGACTTATTTCACTTAGTATGATAATCTCTAAGTCCATCCATGTTGCTGCAAATGGCAAAGTTTCATTCTTCTTAATAGACCAAACAATCTTGGCTTATGGAATTCCTATTTTGTAAATAACACCAGGGAAAGTATGAGATGCTTTCTAGCTAGAGTTTGCTTCCTCATGAAAACAGATAGTTCAGAGAACACTAGTACTGGCTGAAATGGTTAATATTAGTACTACTGTTACTGCTATACTACTACTAAATAGCTAGCATTTGCTTAGCATCCTGTTATTTAGGAATTTTTCCCTTTCAAGTAACAGAATAGTCAAGTACAGTGGCTTAACAATAAGGATATTTTATTGGCTCACATTCTAAAATGTCTACAGAAAGTGGTTTCAGAGTTTGTTAATATTGGGCTGGCTAAGAGGAACATTCAGATTTTTTCCTAAGATGTTATGGAAAACCAGAATGAACTTTTTGGCCAATTCAATACAACAACTCAGAGACTTCAGGTTCCTTGAGTTAGCTTCTCTGTAACTCTCTTGGCTTTCCCCTCATTGTACAAGCTCTGTGTACATGGAAGCCACAGCTCATAAAACAGTGTGCATGGAAGACAAGAGGGGATACTCTTTTTCCTCCTGACACTCTTTTTTTTAAGAGGAAAAGCCAAGAACCCCCCAGAGTTTTGTTAACTGAGTCTTCAGCCCCCTCCTAAACCTATTGTTAAAAGACTTCCCTCTCTGGGTGTAAAAGATGGGCACCTCTTCCCTAAACACACTGGTGTAACATACAGATTTTTTTTTTAGCAGGAGGGATGGTTTGGGGGTAGGGAATCAACATCACCTGCACAAACTTCTTCTATGGGCCAAGCGTGCTGATAAGCATTTAATTTTTTACTCCTGTCTGCAATCTAGAAAAGTCTATGTTCTTAGTCATATTTGAGGAAACCGAGACATCAGGAGACTACACAACTCACCCAGGATCACAAAGCTCGTGAGTAACAGATCAGAAAATCATTCATTCATCAGACTTTTATTAGACACCTTCCGTGTGCAATGACAACACGAAGACAGATCAAGGAGGATCGCTGTTCTCTCAGGGGCAGCAAGGTAAGAATGGTCCTGTGGATGGTAAGGGCAGTTTCAAATCCATCAATGGCCCCAAAGACAGTGTCATTAACTCTGCATGAGGGGTTCTGGAGAGGATTCCCAGGAAACCTGACCCCAGTGGGGTAGATCAACTAAAGCCCATGCAGAAATGGTACACCAAGCCAAGGAACAGCATTGGAAAAGTTGAGAAACAGCTTTGCTTGCCATGGGAAAGAATGTTCCTTTTCTATCTGTCAAGATTTCCAATGTTACTTGGAACTTGGGTGCCTCAAGGAATGAGCAGACAGAAGACACAATGATCCTAAATTGAGCTAGGAATGTGCTCTTGCACCTTTGGTGAAATGACTGCTTCCAAACACATTGAAAATAACCTTTCTCATGTTCACATCCAAAAGAAGGCAAAGAGAGGGAACATTTCTTTCCTAGATACACTCTTTAGACAGCTCCAATCTATTTTCAGAGAGCAAAATAATTAGTTGTAAACTCCAAATGGCACACAATTTCATCATGTCTTCTATGGAGTAGAATGTCCTTGAAGAGGAAATTCTGACTTCTCCTCAGCTGATTTAAGAGGGCCTGAGGAGCAAGTGTGGTTAGGGCTTTGGAAGAAAGCAAAGGGAAAGATCAAGATCAATTTAAGACAACCAAGAACACATATTCAACTGAGACAATTTCAAGAGCATTAAATAAACCTTCTTCAGAAGGTTTTTACAAGACTATTGTATTTCTTTCAGCTGAAGTAACACCCCTCAGTAATGAAAATCGTTTATTAAAACATGAATGACTAAAGAAACAATCACATTTCCCCTCTTACCTTTATGTTCTACAGAAGGTTCTGTGTGATAACCTTTGCTTTTTTGTGCTAGAGTTAATGACTTCTGAATTACTGCCCTATCACTCTGTACCCCCTTGCCAGCCCTTCCTACCATTTTCTTGTCCCAAACCATCATGTAGATGGGCCAAAAGCATCTAGTGTGTACTGGTCTGCAATTTTGCTTGGAGAGTTTATATTTAAGCATGAACAATTTCTAAAAACATATTTATTTAATTGGCTGTGCTTTTCTTTTTAAGTTGCAGGATATTTAGTTGCTGGATGTTGGGTCTAGCTCCCTGACCAGAGATTGAACCTGGGCCCCCTGTGTTAGGAGCATGGAGTCTTAGCCACTGGACCACCAGGGAAGTCCCAGCATGAAGAATTTTAAGAATCCAAGGAGCATTTGGTGATCAGGGATTAGAATTCTGGCAGGCACTTTATATTATAATCGACAAAATATAACCCAGCTGTTAATTCATTGATAAACCAACTTTATTTCGCATTGTTATTTTTGTGTGTATATGTGTTTGGGAAAACGGGTTTGGAGCTGTCTGATGAAAATCAACCCCCTCCATCTTTCCTGAGCACTCTATTCTTATTGAGATGACTGCTAGCCAAGGGAGCCTGAAGCCATCACCAAATCAGTACACAACTGATTTCCCACAGCAAATCATCACTAGACTTTATAGATGTGGGTGAAATTAATGTGCTTTAAATCCAACTAGAAATAGCTGGTCTTGAAGGGTAGTTTGCAGCTAATGCTGGGAGTGGAAAAGAATGTATGAGCTGTAGTTTCAGCATATCCCAACCTCATGAAGATACAAATGATTTAAGAGAACATTCATAATTTAATAGCAATAGAGTTGAGGATCCTGAGAAAATAAATTGTATTTCCTTCATTGAAATGACAATGACATATATTCACATTTCTTTTTTGTTCCGCACAGACCCCATCAATAAAAATATGTCACTGTGAGTTGTGGGCAGGTTGTACTAGTTTATCCTTTCTATTTTATGGGTTGAATAAGAGTAATATATCCTATTGCAAATGGCAAATTAATAATCATACCTTATTGATAGGTGTTATAATCTTTCCTAATAAATGTGGGAAACACCATGAGCTTTGATTTTTAAGGAGTCTCATCTCAGGGGTTCTGGCACAGTTGACCTTGGCCTGACATATTCAAAGAGCTGTGGTGGCCATGCTTTTGGCACCCTATTGCTTATACCATATGCCCAGCAGAACTTAATTCACCCTAAGTTAATTAGAGTTTGGGGTTAACTGTGTAGTAATGATGGATATTCACTGGAAAGACTGTTTGTTCTGGTCTCTTCTGTTCTACCTGTGCAACAATCCACCAGCACTCAGGTAGTTTCTGAGCTGGAACAGTATCCTTCCTAACATGTAGGCTCTATGAAAGACCAGATATTAAAAAAAACTTATTTACTATCTCATGGACTTCTAATCCCATCATGCAAATAAGACCTAAGGTAAGAAATATTTAGAGATCAAAATAGTAGAATAGTGAAATACCAAATGCAGGCAGCATAGAACTGTTAGAATTCAGACAAAGGGGACATTCATGTAGGCTGAAAGAGCTTCTTGAAGAAGAGGGTATTGAATTACACTTTGTAAAGTGATGAGGAATTGGAGTAGGGAGGGTGTGGAAACGTGGGGAAGAAAAGGATGACAGGGATTAGAAATAAGGCCAGGGAAGTCAAGTTCTGTTTGGAACTGAGCAGAGCCTCTGAGTTAGGGAGGGTGTGGAAACTTGGGGAAGAAAAGGATGACAGGGATTAGAAATAGAGCAGGGGAAGTCAAGTTCTGTTTGGAACTAAGCAGAGCCTCTGAGTTCCAGCACTGGCATCTCTGAGCCTTGGTAGCAGAGGCTGAGTGCCTCTGAGTGCCCGCGGTCTGACACCTTTCTGAGGTTGTGGTCTTGAGTTCTCTTCCTTCTGCTACAGAAGATCTGCATCTCTGGTTGCAAGTTCACTGGGCTCTAGATTCATCCATGTCTCTTCCGTTCTGAAAGAGTCACTTCCTCTGCTACACCCTCCTATCCATTCCTAATGAATGATTCCTGCTCTGTTGAATTCTTCTTCTAGATATGCACACAATAGCAGCCTCAGAGACCCCTGCAGATCACCGTCCCCACCCCCAACCTACTACTGCCTTTCTGGGTTCTCTTCCACAGAAAAATTGACTGAGTTAATATCAGCATCATGTGTTTTTTCTCTCACCGCCCCCCACCTACCCCACCTCCTCAGCTGACTTCAATAGACTACTCCTCTGAAGCTGCTTTTGTGTAGGTCATGGGTGACCTCCATATTGCCGGACCCAGTGGTCATTTGCTGTCCTGATCTTTTGTAGCCTTTCAGTGGATTTGGACCCAGTTGTGTCCACCTGTCTTCCTGACGCACCTTGCTCCCTTGGCTTCCGTGACGTCGTACACTTGGTTATTTTTCTGCTCCTCTGGCTTCCATATTCACTTTCCTTTTCTGTCTCTGTCTCCTTTCATTCTCTTCAATTAGAAGACTCCATTGCAAGTTATAGGTTCTCTCTTCTTCTTTGTCTCTCCTCTGAGGTGGTCTCATCAAAGCTCATGGCTTTAAATTTATATGCTCTCTACATCTGGCCTGACACTCATCTTGAGTTCCAGGTTCATGGCCTGCCCTTATTTACAAATAAGCCCTTGAAAGTTGGCATAAGTCAGAACTCTTGACAGAATGTCTCTTCTCCTCTCATCCCTTATCTTGGTGTAGAATTCCACCAACTGCTTGCATTCTACAGCCAAAAGCCTAGAAGTCTTTCCTTATCACTCACTTTCTTTCACACCCATGAGCAATCCTAAACAGTTCTTTCTTCTTCTGTCTCCAAAGCATATATGAAATCTACCCACTTCTTTGCATTTCCACAGCCATCACCTTACTACAAGCCACCATTAGCCCTCTCCTTAGCTACTACAATAGCCTCCTGACTGGCTTCTCTGGGACTGTTCTTGTCTCTCCACAGAGGATTCTTTACTCAGCCGTGATCTTTTAAAATGTCAAATGGATCACATCCCTCTCCCACTTAAAATGCTCCAGGTGACCTGGCAACTGCACTTGGAACAGAAGCTGAGCCCCAGTCATGTCCAGCATGACCCAGACCACCACTGAACTCCCCCGACCCTCCCCTTTCTAGTCGCATTCCGAGGCCATCTTCCTGGGTGTTCAACAGCCCAAGCTCATGCCATAGAACTGGCCGCTGAATATTCCAGACACATGGTTGCCTCCTTCTCATCGTGGAGGATAAACTCATTAGTTATCACCTCACCAAGAACTTCCCAGGTGACTGATACTTTTTGTTTGTTTTTTATGCTCGGTCCTTGTTGGTTATCTATTTTAAATGTAGCAATATCTACATCTCCATCCCAAGCTCCTAATTTATCCTTCCCCCTGTCCTTCTCCCCTGGTAACCATTAATTCATTCTCTATGAGTCTGGATCTGTTTTATAAATAAGTTCATTTGTATCTTTTTTTTTTAATATTCCACATATAAGTAATATCACATGATATTTGTCTTTGTCTGACTTAATTCACTTAGTTTGATAATCTCCAATTTCATCCACATTGCTGCAAATAACATTATTTCATTCTTTCTAATGGCTGAGTATATATGTACTACATCTTCTTTATCCATTTACCATATGACTGATTTTTTAATGAGTCCTCTTCTTATTTCAGTTTCCCAATTAACTAGTTGCTACCTCTTCTATGACTTAAAAAAATTCTTCAGAGAATGAGTTAATCAAGAATGAGGAAGAAGACTGCCAGTGACATATACAGAAAAGAGGAAATAAGTCTACAATTTGCTTTGGTTTAATTAACGTACAGTGTTTGTAAGTAAATATTATTAGAGACTCTGAGACACCATCAGATTGAGAGCCTCTCATCTTGGAATTAACCTTTTGGGGGAAAGAAAAGTGTGCACAGATGTCTCATTCTCTGATTTCATCAATAAAATAGTTTGAAGCTCTCTGCTTAAACTGCTTCACTAGTTGGAAACAAAATACAAAACAAGTGAGTCATCTTAGTACCCTTTTCCAGGGGTCAGATGATGTCCACTTCAATCTGCTGGATTCTCCAGAGTTATGGAGTAAGCTTGTTGAAACATTGGGAAGTTTCTGATGCTGCAAATTTGGCAAGATGAAAAAAAAATGGCTGTAACATCGCAAAGTGTTCATCAAAAATTTAATAAGTGGGCTCACAGTTCTCATGTTAATGTTTCATGGTCCATCTGGTGAGCCCAGAAAGCCTCAAGAGCTTGAAATGTCTGTGGCAGAGCCTCTCGGTACAGTTTTGCTTCAGTTCAGTTCAGTCACTCAGTTGTGTCCGACTCTTTGCAACCCCATGAATTGCAGCATGCCAGGCCTCGCTGTCCATCACCAACTCCCGAAGTTCACCCAAACCCATGTCCATTGTGTCGGTGATGCCATCCAACCACCTCATCCTCTGTAGTCCCCTTCTCCTCCTGCCCTCAATCTTCCCCAGCATCAGGGTCTTTTCAAATGAGTCAGCTCTCTGCATCAGGTGGCCAAAGTATCAGAGTTTCAGCTTCAACATCAGTCCTTCCAATGAACACCCAGGACTACTCTCCTTTAGGATGGACTGGTTGGATCTCCTTGCAGTCCAAGAGATTCTCAAGAGTCTTCTCCAACACCACAGTTCAAAAGCATCAATTCTTCTGTGCTCAGCTTTCTTCATAATCCAACTCTCACATCCATACATGACTACTGGAAAAACCATAGCCTTGACTAGACGAACCTTTGTTGGCAAAGTAATGTCTCTGCTTTTTAATATACTGTTTAGGTTGGTCATAACTTTACTTCCAAGGAACAAGTGTCTTTTAATTTCATGGCTGCAGTCACCATCCTCAGTGATTTTTGAGCCCAGAAAAATAAAGTCAGCCACTGTTTCCACTGTTTACCCATCTATTTCCCATGAAGTGATGGGATCAGATGCCATGATCTTAGTTTTCTGAATGTTTTCCTTAATGATCAAGTAAGTTCTTGCACGGTTTGTGGACTGATGAAGGGAGATTGTCTGCATTGAGCAAAGTTGTCCCTAGAGCTGAGTGTCATTCTTCACAGTCAGACTCAGTATGGTCAAGCTCTGGGAATTGGTGATGGACAGGGAAGGCTGGCATGCTGCAGTCCACGGGGTTGCAAAGAGTCAGACATGACTGAGTGACTGACCTGAACAAGGTCTGTGGTTAATGCCAGTGTGTACATATGCCAGGACTATACTGGAGTGCAATCTGGTTGGTATAGCCAGTCACTTGAAAGACCCCTGCCTCCACATTCTGAATCAGCAGGGAGAGCTGTCTTTTGTTCTCACTTGGAGAAACTTAGGATGGAGGAGAAAAGACAGAAGAGACATAAAGGAAGCAAATTGCTCGAGGATGACACTAAGTCCACTTTCTAGTATATCCAAAACACACTAGTCATGGTTGCAAAGTTGCTAAGAGAATTTCCGGCAAGCAAGCAGGAGCTACGAATTCAAAGTCAAGGAGAAGAAAAAGTAGGATACAAGTTTTTTTTCCTCAGCATGGTTCTGAGTCTTCTGTTGTTTCCTGTCCAATGAATAGAGGTAGAAGAGACATATTTTCTGTTCCTCTAAGACAGGAAGTTGAGGATGTATAGCCAGTCCTCTCAGGACTATCTTCCTAATTCTATTTTCAGAATCCATTTTCTTCTTCCACTTCAATTTTTCAATTTTGCTAAATCATGAGAAATGGTGTGTTTTTTACAACAAATCTTGGAAGCTTGTCTCAAGGACCTTGAGTGTGAGGGGTGTGAGATCCAAGAATTCTGCAAAATTCTTTCAACTGTTTCCCCTTTTTATCAACAAATATCTAAATTTAAGGTTCTAAGGCAGAAGAAACACAGTTCTAAAATGTTATGTTATTTTAGTTTTTGCTTAGTTTATCAGCAACTTGCGTGCATGATAAGTTGCTTCTGTCTTGTTTGACTCTTCACGACCCTATGGGCTATAGCCTGCCAGACTCCTCTGTCCTTGGAATTCTCCAGGCCAGAATACTGGAGTGGTTGCCATGCCCTCCTCCAGGGGATCTTCCCAAGCCAGGGATCGAACCCACATCTCTTATGTCTCCTGCATTGACAGGGAGGCTCTTTACCACTCGTGTCGTCTGGGAAGCCCTAACGACTTGCATGAGTGTAGTATGTTTCTTGCAGCATGATGAATCCCAGCACTTGGCTGACAGCTTTCACTGCAGTGGTAGTAGTTTTCAAAAATCAATTATCGTGACATAATTTTTTGTTAAAGTTGAAGTATAAAAGATTAACCCTGCTATTAAATCTGTTAATGTCAGGATCAATCCCTTAAGGCTTAATGAATTGGTTATGGCTGGAACCTCAAGGAGGATCCAGCTGCTGTCTGTTTTCTGAAGATATTAACAATCCAGGCCTTAAACACAAGTGCTCCAAACACCTTAGCAGATGTGAGTGGTTCTGTTGCATCCTTCAGAAGAGAGGAGAGAACGCATATGAAGGCTTAGTCTAACTGTTATTTGTCTTGAAAGAAAACTAAGTTTCATGATTTGAAAGGTGACTACGTTAAACATTTTCATAGACATTGAGCAAAACGAGATTGTATGTTAAAACAAGCACAGCCATCTAAATATTACTTTCAGATCCAGCAGGGATCTCCTGCATTGCAGGTGGATTCTTTACCAACTGAGCTATCAGGGAAGCCCACAGTGTTCAGATGCATTTTCCATTATGAAATTATTCATTACAGGATTGAATTGTAAGAGTGAAAGATGTACAAAAATGTAAATTTCCACTGATAAATGTCATTAAAAAAATTTTTTTTGCTTGTTTTGGGCCGTGCTGGGTCCCTGTGGCTGCTTGAGGACTTCCTCCAGCTGCAGCGAGGGGGGCTGCTCGCTAGCTGTGGTGTGCCGGCTTCTCACTGTGGTGGCTTCTTTTGTTGCAGAATGTGGGCTCTGGGCACACAGGCTCTAGAAGTTGTGGCTCATGAGCTTAGTTGCTCCACATCATGTGGAATCTTCCTGGACCAGGGATCGAACCCATGTCTCCTGCGTTGGCAGGTGGATTCTTTACCACTGGACCTCTAGGGAAGTCTGATAAATAACTTATTAAGTTATGGAATATCCACTCAGAAATTTTGATGATCATTTAATTCTGGTTACAAGAAAATAGAAACATGGAAAAAGTACTGTAAGTATAAAAAGGAAAACAGTATAATATAGAAAACTGTGTATTCTACGAGCATACTTTTATAACACCCTCAATTATAGCCCTGTCACAAAAGTACAAGAACCATGCATAAAAAAGCAAACTAGGGGAAAAATTCATACATTCAACAAATGCTTATAAAGCACTTATGTCTCAGTTAGGGTAGAGTAGGAAGCTATAAGAAATAACTCCCAAAGTGTATAGTGGCTTAAATATAGCTCAGTAGAGATATTTGTGATTGGAAGAAGGCATTGCTCTATATAATGATTCAGGTTCCTGTTATTTCATGGCCCCACCACCTCCTAGGACCCGCCCCCCTCCCTTCCTGTCTAGTCAATGCTGATGGGGAAGACAGTATTGATGGAGACAGAGTAAAGGGACAAAGTAGGTGATTAAATTAAACAAATAGTTAATTAAAGAATTAAAAAAATTTTAACTATTAAAAAAATAATTAAAAATTAAAAAGATGATTAAAAAAATAGTCCCACCAAGGGGATCATAAGTAAAGAAAAAAGTAGAGGAAGCCCCTGTAAATTAATGATCACTCAAGAAAGCAGATTTGCTGAACCACAAAGCCAAGCAAGCTTGCTTAGCAACAAAACCATGCAGCAGAAGCATGAGATGTGCCCCAAAACAATAAAACTGGTGGGTTAGACCCACATCCTGCCCAGTGAGTTCAGTAAGTTAATGGACACTCTTGTCTGCACATGATAACAACAAAAATGTAAGAAAAAGGTTGACATTATGCTGAAACCTGGGATGACTGACTATTTTAGTATATGTTGCCACTTTTTGCTCATTTCCATTGCTCCATGATAGTCCTGGCTTGACCATGCAGGGACAAAGAAAATCCCCCACCTGACATGGAGGAGGAGCTGATGATGGAAGCAAAACATCTGCTCAAGATTGAGAAAGAAGGTGGTCTTCTCCCCTTCACCCAGTTTTCGCTTGATGATAAAACTGTAGCCCACTCAGTTCTTGGAGCAGCACCGTCTTGCCTGCCTGCTTATAAGCCTCACCACCCGCCCGTACTAATAGACCCTTTCCTTACCTTTCTCTCTGCCTCTTGGTGAGTGCTTTCTGTGCTGAGACAGAAGAGTCTATGCTGGGCTAAGTCCATGTTCTGTTGCTTCAGTATGAGGAAGACAGCTTTCTTCTGGGCACTCTCAGTCTGGTGCATGCTGCCTTTCACGCATTGGCAAGAACCGGTCAGATGGCCCAGTGTAGGTGCAAGAGGGCCTGGGAAATGTACTCCCTGGATGGGCCTCCCCAGCCCCTTATACTAAGACAAAGCACAGTTTTTTTGTTGGAAAGTTAGCAATTCTGTTTAACTTAGTAAGAGGGATGGAACTAAATCAGAATTCAGGTTTCCTACTCTAAAATAGAGACTTTGAACTGCCATGCTGTTTTGAGGCTAAAAATGTAGGCATTTCCCTGTAGTTGACAAATGGTTAATGCTTTTTATTTTTCTTTTGTTTTAAACCAATTCATTAATTTTTATTTTTTTACATTGTTTAAATTGAAGTATTGTTGTGTCGACCTGTGCTGTACAGCAAAGTGACTCAGTCATACTATATATATATACTCTTTAACAAGGTCCTGCTGTATAGCAAAGGTTGATGGGTTTTATTCATAACCAAACACCCCAAGCCATTAGCTTTAATGCCTTAGTAGATTGTGCTCCATTAGAAACCCAGGGTCGGTGCCAGGCCTTCTGAGGGGCACTTTCTCCAGCTACTGAGCACTTTGAAGTGCCAGTGAAGGCCCAGAGGTCCTGCCCACGGGGCCTTTGTGGGGCGAAATGCTGGAGGAATGATGGAGAAAACTGATGATGGTGAAAGTGTCAGAGCTTGAGGGCCTCAGATCTCTTGTCAAGGAAAAAGGAACCACTCTTGAGGGCTGGAATTCATTGAGATGATGAGGGAATCTGAAATATAAGACATTGTTGCCCAGCCACCTTGATAGCACTTAGCCTTTCCTTGAGGAAAGAACTTCCTTCACTTAGGTAGGGAAATACTCAGATATATCACCTTGACTCCCAAGCACAAGGGGATTTCTTTTTCTTAGACCCGATATTAGAATGAAAGCTCTTAGAGGGTTCCTGACTGGCATTCTGCCCACAGCATCCTCCAGAATGTTGCTATTGAAGTCAAGAGTTTTCAAAGAGCAATATTACAATTAGGAAAGAGGTTGTTACAACAGAGAGCTCCCATTTCTTCTGGAAATACCAAGAACCATGCTGCTGCTGGTGCTGCTTGTCCACAGCTCCTCTGTTGTGGTTTCCATGTTAAAGATTGTGGTACATTATTTTATTTGATCTTTGGAAGAACTCTAAAAAGCAAAGGTTATTTTCATCATCATAATCACGGTCATTTTATAGACTTAAGAACTGAAATTTGAAGGGAGGAAGTAATTTGTTCAAGGTCACACTCTTAATAAATGGAGTCTATCTAAACTTCAAAGCCCATGCTGTTTGGCCAAATTATTTATCATTGTAATTTACCCAGAGTCCATCCTCATGTCTCTTAATATTCCAATTCCTTTGGGGATTTATCTGTCTTACATCTTCTGGGAGTGAGACTGCTCATTTCCGAGTATGAAAATGAAGGGAGCTAATCCTTCCATCCTTCCTGCCATCTGCAGATCTCAAGAGTGGAAGTGATCTAAGCATGGCCAACAAGGTATTAAATCTTGAATAAAGAACATAAGAATGAGGAGTGAGACATTTAACTGAGACTATAACCCTGGTGATACTCTGATGGGTTTCTCAGTCATGGCCCTCTATAACTGCCCAGGTTGATGTTAGTTTCTAGATCTGAATCTGATCGGTCCTGTGATCCCTCAAGTATCTGTCTAATATCTTTTCTTCTGGTTAAGTGATCCAGAGTTGGACTCTGTTGCTTTTAATTAAGACCACTATATTATACATTTAGATGCTATTGGCTACAAGTAACAGGAATCCCATACTGAAACTGTCTTGGACACAAAGACAGCACATTATCTTTCATAAAGGGGGACAGAGAAGACTTTAGGGGTTTCTCCAATCTTAGTAGAACCCAAATCTGCTATTGCTCAAATACTGATTATGCAATTTTTCTCTTTAGATTTCTTACCTTCTTGTCTTAAAGCTCACGGGAATGATGAGTCATGGTTGGAGTTAATGTTCATAATCAAAAGTCATAATATGGAACACATACCATTTTAATGAGAGTTGACTTATATTGTCTTCTGTAGTAACAGTAGGCCCTGTAACACCCAAATTACATATTTTTACAGTCTTGCTTCACAGAAGGAAATGGCATTTAAGGTTTAGAGTTGGAGATGTTTAAAAGAAGTTTTATATTCATGCTTTTTCTAAAGCATTGCATTATAAAAATTCAGTACAACAGCATATGTTCAAAATGCAGAAAAAGAAAAGAAATCGTTCTACAGAGTTAGTAAAATAAAGCTCTAACTTTTTAATTAACCAAATATGTGGAAATGGCCCTCATGTCCCAGATTTTCCCAGCAAGGGGTGCCTGATGACTGCCTGATCTTTCTCTCCTGTAAAGGAACTAAATGTGCTTGATTGTATCTCTCCTGGGGAGGCTTTCAGTAAGGGGAGGAGCTTCTTTTGCTCTTTTTCTTTTGAAGTAAAGGCCTCTGGGAAAGAAGTACTTTAAAATTTAAAAGTGAAACTACTTTTTCTTTACTTTCTTAGAAATATAAAGCAGTCTTCACTTTCCAAGAGGCAGAAACATAAATACATGTTCCCATTCAAAAGTTTGATTAGTTACGGAAAGACGTTGCAGAGGAGTAGGGGAGGGAAAGTGACAGCCAGAGGAAAGGAACAGCCAAGAAAGCCTGCAGAGGAGATGGACGTGTGCACAGAGGCATAGCCGTGGTGACCTACAGGGACAGACAAGAGGCGTTCTTGGGCTCACCCTTGCCATCTTGATCACTCTCATGCTGCTGCTTCTGTGTTCTTGGAAAATTGGGCTGTGTTTTTGCAATCCTGCATGAACACGAGGACAGGAATGGTGGGTTTTATGCTTCCCCTTTGAAGATATGTATGTGAAGCTCTGCAGGAACTCATCCAAAAAATAATCCTTCCCCATCAGCTTCTTGATATCAGAATTCATCAATCAGAAGAAGTGAACAATGCCTTCCCTTGACGGTTGACAATTTGACAGAAGTATCTGTAAATAACTGAGGCTAGAATAGGCCCCAGCATTCTGTAAAACAGAATCAAAGCTTTGTTCTTGGAAGATCAGACGTTCTGGTTGAAACCACAGAAGAATCAGTTACAGCCATTTGATATTGATCCAAGCCTGTGGGGCAGAGAAGTCAAATACGATTTAATATCAGGACTAAATAGCCACTTATATTTGATTTGCAAGATGGAGCAAATTTTACCTTTCTCAATGTATTTTGCTTAAGATATGAGTAAAATCTGTCAGATGTGACGTAGTCCTGAAAGTTATTCCATGTCTCAGGAAATTAATGCTGCCTTAAAAGAGAGAGCTGCCAAAGAAACAAAAGTGGGTAATTTAATCCAACAACTGAAAACCAAAGACTTTTCCCATTTTGGTTTCTCCTTGTTTCTCTATTATTTATGCCAACTAAGATAATTTGGGGGTATGTAACAGAAAATGAGTGCCTTTTTTATTGTAAAGGAAGCATAAAATGAGCTGTTTCTTAAGCAACAGAATTCTGTTTTATAATAAATACACAGCTCTCTTAGCACCAGAAAGTATCCATCTGCTACCTGTGGGTTTGCCTTGCACAAAGCAGGCTTTGGAAAAACAGCATTATATCGTGAATTTAGACATGCTGTGGATGGAATGTTTATAAGCAATCGGTTATACACTAATCGAAACAATGAAAAAATATCTTAATGGAAAAGCCTGAAAGAAGTGACTTCAGGTCACAGCAATCACATGACAGATTGTAAATGGAAATGTTTTAGTGGAGACTTTTAGTTGGCACTGACATTTTCTCCTATTATCTGCTCCTGCTTTCCAGCTGTGCTGAATAGAGGGAAACTTATTCCACAGTGACCTCTCCTATCCACTTACCCCAGTAAAAGTGAAAGAATTTAGAAATCCTAATTTCACCAATGACATCCCCCAAATGAACCGAATCATCTTGAGCATTCTGCAATATATTCTCTGGGAGGCACATTTAATTACTGTTCATTATCACCTAAGTGAATAAGGCTCAACATGATTTGAGGTGTCAATGCTTCCCGAAATGTATTAGAGAGTCTTAGAGGGGCCGGGCTTAAAGAAATAGGTTTCTTTAGGGAGGAGACAGACAGCTTAGTCAGCTCTCACTGATGAGGGTATGTTGAGAGAGCAAGACAAGACTTGTGAGTAGATGCTAGTCTATCTGGTGTCATTTCAAGAAAAGTTTGGAAAAATAACTCCCCCCACACCCCCCTCCCAGTACTTCCTTTTTTGATCAGGAATTTCTTCAGCTGTGCATCCTTTTGGATTTTGAAGCTTTTTGCATTTTCCCAGATGTATCTTACTGTAGCAGACATTCTTTACTAGGTTATTTTTCTAGTAATAATATTTTACATGTACAGTGTTTTTTTAAGTACCTTTTGGTAAGATTCTACTTCTACCATAATCCTATAATTTAAAGTTATTATTACCATTTTACAGCTGAGAAGACTGAGACTCAGAGTCGCTGGGTGTCACTTATAGTCCAGTCTGGCAATAAGGAGCCAGGGCTTCTGGCTGTGGCCCAGGTTTCTTTCCCTCCACAGTTCACAGTCAAGGTCTCCGGGAAGGAGACTGAAGATCGATGCAGGGACTGTGAGAGCAGGAAATGGAAAGAGGAGGGGAACTGAGGGGGTGGGAAGCCGAAGGTCAGCTTTGCTTCCCATGCGAGCCCTCAGCCGCCCTTTTCTGAACTTGCTGTGGCTGTGGCCTGTGCAGGAAAAGACTCTGATAGCTTGTGGTCTTTAGCTTATAGTTCTTAACAATTATACGTTGAGATCTCAGCTCTTCATTCCCTAGTGTGTGACCCTGTACAAGTCACATAACCTTTTTAGCTTCCTTTTTGCCTTATTAATAAATGAGGATAAGGCTAAAAGCGAGGTCCTAGAATCCATGCCATGAGATAAGGTATAAAAGGCAATTTTAATAGCAACTGTGATTGGAACAAGGTAGCTGCCCAATAAATGTGAACTATCATTAATGTAGAGTAGCTGTGTGTCAGTTTTTGACGTCTAATGTCTGAATCTCCTTCGTATATTTGGGAACCTGCCATTATACTATTCAGGAGTGCTGTCCATCGGGTATTGTTGTGTTTATTTTCTGAGCAAATGGTACCATTGTATTTTCCTGCAAATCCCCTTTCTCTTGAACTTGTATGTGACCACATAGCTGGCTTTGGCCCCTGAAAGACAAGCAGAAAGGACACGTGTTGCTTCCACGTGGAAGTTTTCAGTGGCACCGCGTGTTTCGCCACGCGCTTCCCTTGTCATGAGACCTGCAGAGACATACAGAGGCTGCGCTGTCAGCCCTTGGCCTTAAATGAGGGTAAAAGACCTGCACATGTTATATGACAGAGGCCAACCCAACGCTGTAAAGCAATTATCCTTTAACTAAAAACTAAAATAGTATAGTGTAGTACCGTAGAAACATAGTATAGTATAATACAGTAATGTGATTTCATCACACGCAATGTGCTGTGTAGATAGTTCTCAGTGTTAAACTTCACCCTAACTACTCAGGTATATTTATTTTACACGTATTTTTTGAGGAATTAAAACAGTTACAGTTTTTAATTTGCAATAAACATGCTTAAATTTTGAGAAAAAAAAAAGTGACACAGAGCAGAGCTACTTAGTTACAGCTACGTTAACTATGACTGAGCGAAAAAAGAAACAGAAACGCTTTATGTTCGAGCCACTAAGATTTGGGGGTTGTTGGTTATTACAGCATCCCTTGTTCCATCCTGACTGTCACCCACCCCCGCCCATGGGTCTTGGTGAGCCTGGTTCATTCACGTAACACAGGTGCAAAAGGGTAGAAGTCTCCTTTCGTGGCCTCCCTTGTAGCCACTTGATGTAAAGTTGAGCAATCAGTTGATCCACCTATATACATATGTTGGGAGCTAGAAATGCGAAGGAGTCAGAACAGGGCATGGTTCATTCCCACGTATTCTGGTGAAAGCAGCAGAGGAGGAAATATGTATTTCTGGGACACAGGCAGCAAGTACGTAGTAACACCTGGAATCTGGGGCCATTGATGGACGTTGTTTAAACTCCTGGGTTTGGTTTCCAAGGACATCAGTAGCAGAGTCTCCTTTGGGTAAGTCTTGGGGATGCAACTCTGGCCCTGGTTGGGATGTGGCTAGTATCATCTCTTCCTGACCAATTTCTAACCTTTTTATCAACTCAACTCTGCAAGCAGCTGATATCACTTCAATTCATTCATTTTCTGATTAAATCAGCTGCAGAGTGTATTGCTTGAAAATAAGATTCCTGAGTAATACAATATATAAATTAATTTTAGAATTTTCTTTGTTAATGTGCAGAGTTATTTTAATATATTTCTGGCAGTTTGAATTAGTTGCTCTGAATGCCACTGCTTGTCTATGCCAGCAGCACACTTATTTTAGAAATGCCCACACTTTATTTCAGCCATTTTTTTAAGGTGTTAAATTCATGACTCTGTAAAAGATTCTTAGTGAGTTAAAGTACAAATTTCATTTCAGTCAGTTCAGTTCAGTTGCACAAATTTCATTTAGGTTTAAATTATATTAAACACTTGGTTGTCAAAACCTTTTCTTCTTTCCCTTGGACAAATAGAAGTGAATGATTTTGTGTATTGGTCTACTAAAATAAGTACTGTCTGTGCTCAGTCGCTTCAGTTGTATCTGACTCTCTGTGACCCTGTTCTCCAGGCAAGAATACTGGACGGGGTTACCATTTCCTTCTCCAGAGGATCTTCCCTACCTAGGGATGGAACCTCTGTCTGCCAGCATCTCCTGCATTGCAGGCAGATTCTTTACCTACTGAGCCACCTGGGAAGCCCCCTAAACAAGCGTTTCTTTACTAAAAAAAGACTAATGGATCTTTGGCTGTTTTAAGTAAAAATCTCAAGGTTCTCTTTTTTTTTGAACTGGGTTTAACCTAAATATGAAGATGACCTAGAACATCTCTTAAGTTTCTTTCGGGTCTCATGATTCCTAGGACCATGGATTAGTTACAAGAGTCAAAATTCTCACTGAGGGAAATCCAGTGAGTTAGTTGGGTAAGGGTTATCAATCTTGCTGTGACTCGACAACTAAATTGAACGGGAACCTGTGTACTGGGTTTTGAGAAGAAATTGAGATTCATTACAAGTACCTAGAAGAGATGTAATTTTACATATTCTGAGATTACATTTTGAATCTGTCAGGAAATAAACTAGGAAGGACAAATTTATCCCTGGCGGGTACACCAACACTGTCATTTCCTTTGCTGAAGTTCAAACCCAAGTAGCTCTAATTTGCCTCTCTGAACTCTCAATCTGCAATTCACCAAGTCTTACCAAAAAAGTGAAAATCAACGACACATTTGGAAATGCTAGTGGATATGATTCAAAGTAAGTAAGGGATGCCTAATTAATCCCCCTGTTCTGAACTATATGTTTCTGGAAAGGTGGAGGAGAAAACAGCAAGAGGGGAAAAGGAGGTTTTCCCAGGAGTCGTAGGGTTGTTTCTAGCTCCAACAAGGAAAAGCGGAATTGTGTGAGATGTTGAGACGTGAAGCAGTAATGTAAGCAGGCCAGATACCAACGTGTAGGATATGGCAACTGCTCTCTATGAAAACAAAGGCTTTTTTGATTTCTAGGATAATCAGTCAACTGTGTTTTTCACAATATTCTAACATGTGGGAGGTGAAACAAAGGCACAAAAGCAAGAACAAAGCCCACATACAAATATATGGTGTGTAAATATAGCAACTTCAGGGCAAGAGAAACCTTCGATGTAGGGAACACAAGTCCCAGCTCCGTCTTCTGGGTCCTGACTGCGTGTCTCACTTTTCTACAGAGTTTGTTCTGTGGATGTGAAGGACCTGGGCTGCAAATCAGCATATCTCCAGGAAGATCTGAGAGATCTGAGGATAGTCACAGATTCTTTTTGCCCCTTAGGAAAGGAATCTTTCCTTCATTTCCAGGTAGACTAAGGCTTGGCAAGCTCAGGTGACTTTTCCAAGGTCACATGGCTTTTGGAATGGATCTGGAGTGGTACTCAGATCTGGAGTGGTACTCAGGCTCTGATTGTGAACACGAAGGCCCTGGTGTCATTCAAGGGCCTGTCTTCGTGTCATTCATCTTGGCAGTGGGGAAAATAGAAGCTCTTCCAATGACTGTCTGTGGGGATTCAAAATCAGGTGCCCCTCTTCTGCCTGAGGGAGTCTGCAACAACCTGGACGGGCTGCTGTAAGTAGCAGGGCAACCTTCACCAGGGCTTCCCTGCTGACTCAGAGGTAAAGAACCCACTGCCAATGCAGGAGACACAGGTTCGATCCCTGGGTCAGGAAGATGCCCTGGAGAAGGAAATGGCAGCCCACTCCAGTATTTTTGTCTGGGAAATCCCATGCACAGAGGAGGCTGGTGGGCTACAGTTCTTGGAATCTCAGAGTCGGATACGACTGAGTGGCTAAATGCCACACACAAACGCTTCCGAAACTCATTCCAAATGAGTTAAAACAAAGAAATTTGAGGGATGCGGCACATTGGGGGACTTAGCACTTGGCTCAGGACACAGCCTTTCCTGCGTTTGGGTCCCAACTCTGCCGCTTGCTCTCCGCATCACCCTGGGCCTGTGAGCTAATGTCGCGGAGCCTCAGTTCTCTCAGTGTAACATGGAGATGGAACAGCTCCTACCTCCTCTGACTGTGGGGAGAATTTACTCACGCGAGTGAAGAATGGAGCAAAGTTTAAAGTGAGAATTTAAAATTAACAGTAAGAGAAAGGAGAGTTCCAGCTATAAGAAAATCAGATAAGATCAGTCACTCAGTCGTGTCCGACTCTTTGCGACCCCATGAATCGCAGCACGCCAGGCCTCCCTGTCCATCACCAACTCCCGGAGTTCACTCAGACTCACGTCCATCGAGTCAGTGATGCCATCCAGCCATCTCATCCTCTGGCGTCCCCTTCTCCTCCTGCCCCCAATCCCTCCCAGCATCAGAGTCTTTTCCAATGAGTCAACTTTTCGCATGAGGCAGCCAAAGTATTGGAGTTTCAGCTTTAGCATCATTCCCTCCAAAGAAATCCCAGGGCTGATCTCCTTCAGAATGGAATGGTTGGATCTCCTTGCAGGCCAAGGGACTCTCAAGAGTCTTCTCCAACACCACAGTTCAAAAGCATCAATTTTTCGGCACTCAGCCTTCTTCACAGTCCAACTCTTACATCCATACATGACCGCAGGAAAAACCATAGCCTTGACTAGATGAACCTTTGTTGGCAAAGTAATGTCTCTGCTTTTGAATATGCTATCTAGGTTGGTCATAACTTTCCTTCCAAGGAGTAAGCGTCTTTTAATTTCATGGCTGCAGTCACCATCTGCAGTGATTTTGGAGCCCAGAAGAATGAAGTCTGACACTGTTTCCACTTTTTCCCCATCTATTTCCCATGAAGTGGTGGGACTGGATGCCATGATCTTCGTTTTCTGAATGTTGAGCTTTAAGCCAACTTTTTCACTCTCCACTTTCACTTTCATCAAGAGGCTTTTGAGTTCCTCTTCACTTTCTGCCATAAGGGTGGTGTCATCTGCATATCTGAGGTTATTGATATTTCTTCAGGCAATCTTGATTCCAGCTTGTGCTTCTTCCAGCCCAGCGTTTCTCATGATGTACTCTGCATATAAGTTAAATAAACAGGGTGACAATATACAGCCTTGACGAACTGCTTTTCCTATTTGGAACCAGTCTGTTGTTCCATGTCCAGTTCTAACTGTTTCTTCCTGACCTGCATACAAATTTCTCAAGAGGCAGATCAAGTGGTCTGGTATTCCCATCCCTTTCAGAATTTTTCACAGTTTCTTGTGATCCACACAGTCAAAGGGTTTGGCATAGTCAATAAAGCAGAAATAGATGTTTTTCTGGAACTCTCTTGCTTTTTCCATGATCCAGCAGATGTTGGCAATTTGATCTCTGGTTCCTCTGCCTTTTCTAAAACCAGCTTGAACATCAGGAAGTTCATGGTTCATATATTGCTGAAGCCTGGCTTGGAGAATTTTGAGCATTACTTCACTAGCGTGTGAGATGAGTGCAATTGTGCAGTAGTTTGAGCATTCTTTGGCATTGCCTTTCTTTGCGATTGGAATGAAAACTGACCTTTTCCAGTCCTGTGGCCACTGCTGAGTTTTCCAAATTTGCTGGCATATTGAGTGCAGCACTTTCACAGCATCATCTTTCAGGATTTGGAATAGCTCCACTGGAATTCCATCACCTCCACTAGCTTTGTTCGTAGTGATGCTTTCTAAGGCCCACTTGACTTCACATTCCAGGATGTCTGGCTCTAGGTCAGTGATCATGAGAGGGTAACAGGCAGGAAGGCCAGGGGTCTCCAAATGGAGGAAATAGCCTGCAAGTGTCAGACATTTTTATCTCTCTTAAGCGGCAGGAGGAAACAAACTAACAATATTTTTTTCCTTCTCTATACAAATTTAAAGAGAGGTTTCTCTTAAAATACTGTGTTGCCATAATGACACCTGGTTTCTCCTGAAGTTAGCTATTCTTGAGCCTAGAGATAACCAATGCCTTTTTCTTATGGAAATGTTTGTCTTAAGCTATGCTAATGTACTACGCCTTTACCCCAAACTCTGTCTCCAAGTCGGTTCCGCCTCTTGGCCCAAAACCTACTTGACAAACCAGTATGTTATACTCAGATATTGTTCCCCTAATCTATGTAAATGAAACTATTTGTATGGTGGTCTGTCCTTCTTTAAGATTCAAGTTAATTATTTTATGGCCCAAGATAAACCATTTGGTGCCATTCTGAATTATAAGACATTCCTTTCTTTCATTAACAGACTGCTAGTGACTATATAACATCCAGCTGAAGACTAGCAAGGGGGTACTCTTTCTGCCCCCTTCTGATGCCTATGTCAGAAGCTTTCTCTATCTCCTTTATACTTTAATAAAACTTTATTACACAAAAGCTCTGAGCGATCAAGCCTCGTCTCTGGCCCCGGATTGAATTCTTCTCCTCCGGGGGCCAAGAATCCCGGTGTATTCGCGTGATTCAACAACAACCTTTCAATCACACCACTGTGATTATCTGGGTCGTGAAGATCTTTTTTGTACAGTTCTTCTGTGTATTCTTGCCATCTCTTCTTAATATCTTCTGCTTCTGTTAGGTCCATACCATTTCTGTCCTTTATCGAGCTCATCTTTGCATGAAATGTTGCTTTGGTATCTCTGATTTTCTTGAAGAGATCCCTAGTCTTTCCCATTCTGTTGTTTTCCTCTATTTCTTTGCATTGATCGCTGAAGAAGGCTTTCTTATTTCTTCTTGCTATTCTTTGGAACTCTGCATTCAGATGTTTATATCTTTCCTTTTCTCCTTTGCTTTTCACTTCTCTTCTTTTCACAGCTATTTGTAAGGCCTCCCTAGACAGCTCTTTTGCTTTTTTGCATTTCTTTTCTATGGGAATGGTCTTGATCCCTGTCTCCTGTACAATGTCACAAACCTCATTCCATAGTTCATCAGGCACTCTATCTATCAGATCTAGGCCCTTAAATCTATTTCTCACTTCCACTGTATAATCATAAGAAATTTGATTTAGGTCATACCTGAATGGTCTAGTGGTTTTCCCTACTTTCTTCCATTTAAGTCTGAATTTGGCAATAAGGAGTTCATGGTCTGAGCCACAGTCAGCTCCTGGTCTTGTTTTTGCTGACTGTATAGAGCTTCTCCATCTTTGGCTGCAAAGAATATGATCAATCTGATTTCGGTGTTGACCATCTGGTGATGTCCATGTATAGAGTCTTCTCTTGTGTTGTTGGAAGAGGGTGTTTGTTATGACCAGTGCGTTTTCTTGGCAAAACTCTATCAGTCTTTGCCCAGCTTCATTCAGTATTCCAAGGCCAAATTTGCCTGTTACTCCAGGTGTTTCTTGACTTCCTACTTTTGCATTCCAGTCCCCTATAATGAAAAGGACATCTTTTTTGGGTGTTAGTTCTAAAAGGTCTTGTAGGTCTTCATAGAACCATTCAACTTCAGCTTCTTCAGCGTTACTGGTTGGGGCATAGACTTGGATTACTGTGGTATTGAATGGTTTGCCTTGGAAACGAACAGAGATCATTGTGTCGTTTTTGAGATTGCATCCAAGTACTGCATTTCGGACTCTTTTGTTGACCATGATGGCCACTCCATTTCTTCTGAGGGATTCCTGCCTGCAGTAGTAGATATAATGGTCATCTGAGTTAAATTCACCCATTCCAGTCCATTTCAGTTCGCTGATTCCTAGAATGTCGACATCACTCTTGCCATCTCTTGTTTGACGACTTCCAATTTGCCTTGATTCATGGCCCTGACATTCCAGGTTCCTATGCAATATTGCTCTTTACAGCATCGGACCTTGCTTCTATCACCAGTCACATCCACAGCTGGGTATTGTTCTTGCTTTGGCTCCATCCCTTCATTCTTTCTGGAGTTATTTCTCCACTGATCTCCAGTAGCATATTGGGCACCTACTGACCTGGGGAGTTTCTCTTTCAGTATCCTATCATTTTGCCTTTTCATACTGTTCATGGGGTTCTCAAGGCAAGAATACTGAAGTGGTTTGCCACTCCCTTCTCCAGTGGACCACATTCTGTCAAATCTCTCCACCATGACCCGCCCATCTTGGGTTGCCCCACGGGCATAGCTTAGTTTCATTGAGTTAGACAAGGCTGTGGTCCTAGTGTGATTAGATTGACTAGTTTTCTGTGAGTATGGTTTCAGTGTGTTTGCCCTCTGATGCCCTCTTGCAACACCTACCGTCCTACTTGGGTTTTTCTTACCTTGGGCATGGGGTATCTCTTCACGGCTGCTCCAGCAAAGGTTGGATACATATTAAGAGAGAGAGGGAGAGAGAGAGACTATTTGTCTTCATATTATTAACCTCTGTTTTTGTTTTAATGCTTCTTAAACTCTGTTTCTTTTCTGTCCTCCATTGCTGAAATGAACCTTTCTCACCTACGCTTACCCCAGTTACTTTCTTTGTAGTCACCAGTCCCACACCCTGTTCAAAAGTAGAGGCTTTGAAAGGATTTTTTAATCCACAGAGGTTTGCCCTTGGGAAAATCAGCAGCAAAAATGGACCCAGAGATTAGGAAGCACTGATAAGAGCCCCAGGGACTCTGGAGCTCAAAGAGGGGAGAGGCACAGACTGCAGGGTGAGGGCTGCAGTTTTAGAACTGGCTGCGGAGATCATCCAGTTGACTCATTCATTTTAAAGCAGAGAAAAGCAAAGGCCAAGAGCGGTCACTCAGGTCCCTGAGATCTCACAACACTTCTACTTAGAAAACATCACTCTTGAGACTGTTTCTCTGTTTATCTTCCTTATTTCCTTTTTTTCCCCCCAACATCCTAAATGGGTAGGGGCATGTTGGGGCTTCGACATGAACTGGTTTTCACCCAGCCGACCAGCAATACAGAGGAGGGCAGACAAAGGGGACCCCATGCCTGATCCACGCACCAGGGAGCAATGGATTTGACCTTTCTTTTTATGGCCTTAAGGCTACAGTGAAAAACCCCTGCAACTCAAGCTTTACCATGTCTACACCAGCATTGTAAAACCTAAGTCATTGACCCCATAATACCTGGTGCTTAGGGTGTGACAACAGATATTCAGTGCAGAATCAAACCTTAGACCAGGGACTCTTAAACTTCAGGATTCATCAGAACCACCCCCAGGGTCTTGCTAAACCACCCCCGGGGAGATGTGGGTTGGGGCCCAGGATTTGCATTTCTAACAAACTCAAACAGAGACTATGCTGATGCCTCTGGACCAGACTTTAAAAACCGTGGCCCTACAACCAGTGCTGCCTCGCCTAACTTTCAGACTGATTTTCTGCCTCAGCCACACTTTTTATTTATTTTTGACCTACGGCTGTGCAGAACTTCTTTCCAGTGCAAATCTGTTGGCCAATTTTCTTTGCACGCTCAGCTACAAATGGTCACGGCTGCTTAAAGTTTTATCTCCTTCCAGACACTTAATCCAGGTGCAGCATGTGGGCTCTCCCATCTGTTCCTTAGACATTGCAGGTACAGAGCATGTCTCTACCATCTTTGCTAGGATCCCTTTGCATCTGCTGATGTACAGGGGGGCCTCCTGATCTGTGTAACTGAAACAGGCACATGGGAGTTGACATTCTTTTGGTCATTGTTGTTCAATAGCTAAGTCATATCTGACTCTCTGCGACCCAATGGACTTCAGCACACCATGCTTCCCTTCACTATCTCCCAGAGTTTGCTCAAACTCATGTCCATTGAGTCAGTGAAGCCATCAAACATCTCATTCTCTGTTGTCCCCTTCTCCTCTTGCCTTCAACCTTTCCTGGCATCAGGGTCTTTTCCAATGAGTCTAATCTTCACATCAGGTGGCCGAAGTATTGGAGCTTCAGGTTCAGCATCAATCCCTCCAATGAATACTCAGGACTGATTTCTTTTATGATTGACTGGTTGGATCTCCTTGCAGTCCAAGGGACTCGCAAGAGTCTTCTTCAGCACCACAATTCAGAAGCATCAATTTTTGGGTGTTCTTGTGGTTCATCTGGTAAAGAATCTGCTTGCAATGCGGGAGACCTGGGTTTGATTCCTGGGTTAGGAAGACCCCCTGGAGAAGAGAAAGGCTACGCAGGCCAGTATTCTGGCCTGGAGAATTCCATGGACTGGATAGTCCATGAAGTTGCAAAGAGTCAGACGCAACTGAGCGACTTTCATTTTCACTTCACTTTGAGCCTTCTTTATGGTTCAACTCTCACATCTATACTTGACTGCTGAAAAACCATAACTTTGACTATACAGACCTTTGTTAGTAAAGCAACTTCTCTGCTTTTTAATATGCTGTCTAGGTTTGCCATAGCTTTTCTTCCAAGGAGCTAGTGTCTTTTAATTTCATGGCTGCAGTCACTGTCCACAGTGATTTTGGAGCCCAAGAAAATAAAATCTGCCATTGCTTCCATTTTTTCCCCATCTATCTGCCACAAAGTGATGGACCAGATGCCATGATCTTCGTTTTTCCAATGCTGTTTTAAACCAGCTTTTTCACTCTCCTCTTTTGTCCTCATCAAGAGGTTCTGTAGTCACATTTTGTGCAGGTGGGCTTCTCGGAGCTCAGGTGGTGCGCTGTGGAGAGTGACATTTTTGTTCTCCTCCTGCTGGTTGTTTGGGCTGGATTTGAGCCCCTGTGCTTAGAGGAAGGCAGAAAGAGCTGTTGAATGACAATCTGTGGAATTCCAGGTGCAAACAGCCTTGTCTTGGAGCCCGGGCAGACGTCTTTCAAATGCCGACACCTGTCAGTCTTTGGTTCAGGGTTCTCCAAGGGACACATGGATTTTCAGGTGCCTGGAGCTCTCCCTTCTTGAAAAACTTGCCAGACTTTCAGAATGTAAAAGGCACCAAAGGAAGGAGGGGCATGGGCCAAGGTCAGAAGACCTCCCAGGAACTCGGTGGAGCCCTGCCATTGCCTACTACAAGGGGAACACTAGAAGCAAGTAGATAACTCCGTTGTCAAGGAGGTGCCTACGGCTGCGAGAAGCCAGGTGTCCTGCGACTGTAATGATAATGCATCCCGCTTGCCCTTAGAAGCCGTGTTCGCGACTCCCTGGGGTGAGGGGCTGTCTGGCCTCGCACTGTCCTCCCAGGAAGCTCCCTTTCCATGGCTATTTAGTGGCGTGGATGCCTGGCTTCTTGGCCAAGTCCAAGGATCTCAGTGAGCACTGCCCATACAAGGCTCCCTGGGGCTGAGGTGAGCCACTGAGCGTTTAAACCGTCTTGCTATGTTGCCCGATTCTTTCAGCCAAGGCGCCCAAGCGTGGTGTGTTTTCTGGGACAACCTGCCAGCTTTCTTTCTGTGCTTCTGTTCCTTCATCCAGGGGAGCCAGGTGCCGCCCTGAAGCAGCAGGCTGGGAATTCAGACGCATCCGCGGTCCTGAGTTTTGCGGCCTCATTTGCATGTTTAACCTTCCTCTGCTTCTCTGATTTTCAGACAGATGTGGGCAAAGCCATTTCTGTAGACATTTCCGTGCTGCTGGAGAAAGCTGGGATTTGATCAAATAAATCATTGTCAGGACTGTTTGAGTCTTACCCCCTCCCCAGGTCTCTTTTAAGAAGGGCATTTTGAGCAACTGTGTTATAAAGACATTTCATCCGTGTGTATATCTTGGATTTTTATTTCACCCATGACTCCAGGACCACATTACAGTTTATCTTCCAAATTTATACACATGTACAGAAGTTTTGCTTTTCTATTCTGTGGGAACAACAGTGGCAAGGAAACCAAAAGTCCTGGCCTTCAACTGTGGTCTCCTGCTTACAGACGCCCCTGCAACTGGCCTGGTTTTGCTAGTATGGTCACTGCCAGGTCCCAAGGGGATGAGTTTGTTTGTAGGACTGTTAAGGACAATACAAAGTAAAGAATATATAGAATGGAAAATACTATATGATTATTGATCACACTGGGCCATCGTGATCATTACCAGCATACCTGTCTGAAAGGGGTAACCCTCTGCTCTGTAGGTTTTCTATCTAGATATCTGTATTTAGGTAGATTTATTTCAAATCTAGTCAACTCCCCTTACAAGCTACTGAATCCTAAGATAAGTGTTGCGGCTGAGTCTTAGTTTTCATATATTTGCTCTTTAGGATGTGAGGAACATTATAGCTAACATATATATGGGAAAATGGTCGTGTAGTTGCTAAGTGAAGTGAAGAAGTGAAGTGAAGTTGCTCAGTCGTGTCCGACTCTTTGTGACCCCATGGCCTGTAGCCTACCAGGCTCCTCCATCCATGGGATTTTCCTGGCAATAGTACTGGAATGGGTTGCCATTTCCTTCTCCAGGGGATCTTCCCGACCCAGGGATCGAACCTGGGTCTCCTGTGTTGTAGACAGACGCTTACCGTCTGAGCCACCAGGGAAGTCCTTCCTAAGTCATGTAAGCAACAGGGAAGTAGTTGCTAAGTCATGTCCAACTCTTTGTGACTCTATGGACTGTAGCCCACCACACTCCTCTGTCCACGGGATTCTCCAGGGAAGAATACTGGAGTGGATTGCCATTTCCTTTTCCAGGGGATCTTCCTGACCCAGGCATTGATCTCAAGTCTCTTGCATTGCAGGCGGTCTGCAGGCAGATTCTTAACTGCCTGAGCCACCAGGGAAGCCCATATGAACGAGTTCCTGCCACCAGGTCAATGAATTTTTTCTTTTACTCTTGCCAACTTTAAATGAACTCTTCAGTACTAAAAAGAACAAACTGTTGCCTGACCCTGAGTGTTGTTACCAAGACATAAGATTCGGTTATGGAACCTCTTTGGCTCAAGCACTAGTATTTCATAAAGAGGTGCTGAGATTCCCTGAGGAAAAATAACACAGTGGCAAACCATCACTCTCTCTCAAATGTTGACATTCCTTTCTGCTTTTTGGCAATAGGAACCTCCTTTTTTTAATTTACTTTTCTATTTTATATTGGAGTATAGCTGATTTACAATGTTGTCTTACTTTCAGGTGTACGGCAAAGTGGTTGCATTATACGTATCCGTATATCCATTTTTTTTCAGATTCTTTCCCTTATAGATTATTACAGAATATTGAATAAAGTTCCTTGTGCTCCACAGTAGGTCCCTGTTGTTATCTAGTTCACATATGCATGCTTAGTTGCTCAGTCATATCTGACTCTTTGCAACCCTATGGACTGTAGCCCACCAGGCTCCTCTGTCCATGGAATTTTCCAGGCAGGATACTGGAGTGGGTTGCCATTTCCTCCTCCAGGGGATCTTCCTGACCCAGGAATTGAACCCACATCTCCTGCATCTCCTGCATTGGCAGGTGGATTTTTTTTTTTTACCACTGCACCATCTGGGAAGCCCACTTTATATATAGTAGTGTATATATGGACTGCAGCCTACCAGGCTCCTCCGTCCATGGGATTTTCCAGGTAAGAGTACTGGAGTGGGTTGCCATTGCCTTCTCCAATGTTAATCTTAAATTCCTAATTTATCACTCTCCCCTACAATTCCCCTTTGGTAACATAAATTTGTTTTTGAAGTCTCTGAGTCTGTCTCTATTTGGTGAATAAGTCCATTTGTATCATTTTTAGATTCCACATATAAGGGATATCATATGGTATTTGTCTTTCTCTGTGTGACTTACTTCACTTAGTATGATAATCTCCAGGTCCGTGTTGCTGCAAATCACATTATTGCATTCCTTTTAATGGCTGGGTAGTATTCCACTGTGTATATGTACCAAATCTTCTTTATTCATTCCTCCGTCACTGGGCACTTAGGTTGCTCCCATGTCTTGGCTCTTGTAAACAGTGCTACATGAACACCAGGGTGTATGTATTTTTTCAAACTATAGTTTTGTCTAGGTGTATGCCCAGGAGTGGGACTGCTGGATCATATGCAACTCTATTTTCAGTTTTTTGAGGAACCTCCCTACTGTTTTCCATGGTGGCTGAACCAATTTACTTTCTCAACAACAGTGTAAGAGTTCTCCTCAGCCTCTCATGGGGACCTGGGCTCACCTGATCCTGACCTCCCTGCAGGGCTGCTGCTCCTACCCTAGTGCCATGGGTAACACAGAGTTTGTATCACCAGCTACAGTGAACAGGACACAGTACAATTTGTCCTGGGAACACTTCCCTTGACAGGAAGCATGCACTGGGCTCCTTCCTCCAGAACTCATTTTGCAATTTTTGTCTGTAACTCAAGGAGACCCTTACTGTTTTCTTCTCTAACTGTCTGGACTACACAGTGTATAAATACATATACACAATCTTGATTTTTCTTTCTTTTTCGGTGTGCACTGACTTCTCTGGATACATTCTCAGTGCTTCCTGGGTGTGGGCCAGGCCTTTTCTCCCTCCTGGTCTTGGTGCAGAGCTGACGGTCTGGTGGGAGGCACACAGTGGGCAGTTGGTGTGAATTTAATGTCATGGAAAGGCAGCGACGGTTTCTATGGTATCTGCCAATTTTATGTTTTAAGCTGCTGCTAAAATTTAGGGAGTTTTCTCAAAGGTAGATCCATCACTTTGCTCTACTGAATACATCTTACATGTTTGATTAACAACAGTATCCCAGGAGAACAAGGCTGGGCATTCATATATCACAAGCAGTTTTTTGGAAAGACCCAAGACACAAAAGCACACAGGTGACATTATTTCTTTCGTAAGGGCCAGTAATAGGCAAACCATGCTGTCTCCCCTATCCGGGAGGGGCAGTGACTGGAGGGGTATGAGAAGTGGTTTCTGGAATCCTGTGATATTTCATGTCTAGATCTAGAGGATAGTTTAGAAAGGTGTGTTCAACTTTGTGAAAACTCACCAGCGTGTGCTGATGTTCTGTGCACTTTTGTTTCTGTATCTATTCGTAAATATAAGAAAAAAATTCCTATTTTTGTGTCCATTTATTTTTGTAGAACATGAGTAGGAACAACATCAATTTGGGCTCAAATAGAGATGATGCTTGGAGAAAGAAATAGCAACCCACTCCAGTATTCTTGCCTGGGAAATCCTACAGACAGAGGAGCCTGGAGGGCTACACGCAGTTCATGGGGTGGCAAAGAGCCGGACACGACAGCGACTAAACCCCCACTACCAGAGAGGATGCTATCGTGACCTCCTGTAAAAGCCTCTGCCCCACGAACCTGGGAAGAGAGATCCAGCTCGTGTGGGGTCATCTCGAGACCTGAGAAATAGGTTTCTAGAGAAGGCAGAGTCAGCTGCCTCTCCGGTGGGCAACGTAGAAGTCTTCTCTCCCAGAAACACAGATGCCTGAGCCAACTTGATCCTGAGCCCTGGATTCTCCATTGTCCACCGTGGAGATGGCCCTCAGTAGTCGGGCAGCCTGACTCCCGGCTGTCTCAGTGGCCTCACAGATGGAGAGAGTGTTTATGAACAATACTGGCAAGGCATTTGCATGTAATATTTAAACCTCCTGGCTTATTAGGGGAGAAAAATATGTGTTTGTGCCTTTTTTTTTTTTTTTTTTGAGAAAAGAATACAGACGCTGAAGCTTAATAGAGTGACAGCATATTTTACTGAGCACATATCTTTTGGTGAGCAGCATTGCCTTTGCTATATTTCTCTTTTTTGGAATGATTTACATACAGCCTTTGGTAGCACGGTTTTATGTTGCTTATGTGCTGATTCTGGCCTTGGGGAGAAAAGTAGGGAAAACCAGGATAAAACAGATTTTGTGCCCATATGACCAGGCCACAGGATCAGGGTTTTCTTAATTTCACCCTGAAGCACCTCGGATGGTGTTTCACAGGTATCAGAACTACCAGTGTTGCTTGTTAATAATGTCAATTCCTAGGTACCAGCCCGAACGTAGTAAATCTCTGGTGGGCAGGTCCCAGGATGCTACATTTAAAATAAACTTTTCTGATGATTTCCAAGCACCTTGAAGTTTGACAAATACTGGCCCAGTGGCTACTGGCAAGTGTCAAATGTGGTCTGTGTCAGACTCAGAAAGCTTCCCAAGAATCTCTGGGAAAGGCTTTGTGGTGGGAACTTTTACAAAGTTAAGGTCACGGTCACGACGAGGCAGGCCAATCTTCTGAACTTCAGGGGGGAAGACATACAGCTCATCTTCCTGGTAGGGCGGGTTCGGAGTTCTTTGCGTGTCAGGAGCCAGCCTGGCAACTGCCCACCCAGCGTTCCAGGCTTCTATCCTTCTGTGTTGGCAGGAATTCTGACTTTTGCATTCCCTTTCAATCACAAAACTGTCCTTTTCTGTACGTTCATTTTTTTTTTTTTTTTTTTTGCCACAGCAGCTGTTTCTAAAGGAACGGTGTTGCCTTTCTTTTGGTGGATTGTTTTCTTTCTTCCCAAAGACATTTGAAAGCATCCTCCCCTCTGGGTTTTGCTCAGTTGACTTTATTACAAGGACACATCACCAAAAGTACATCAAGTGATGTGCCGGTTAAAGTAAAAAACAAACAAACTAAAAAACTTTGTTGGAAAAGTAGTTAGAAATAAACCATAAGAAGAAAAGATTACTTCTGGTATAACAGCTTTCTAGGTAAACGCATGTAAGAAAGAGTCAAGGAGAACTGGTTTGTTTCCTTCATCCCAGAGTCTGTGTGGGTGTTGGAATTAGAAGCATTGAGAACTTTAGGGTATTATCTCATAATCTGACTATTTTCATCTTAACTTTTTGATTTGAGAGGCTCTAGAGGAGAAAGTGTTTGACTTTTTCTTTGCTGGACTAAACAGTGACAGATGTACCAATGAAATAGAGGAGATGTCTGGTTCAACAGTTTCTAAGAGCTCTAATTTGGGGGTCTTGGTCTTCCGAGGAGGGTTCCTGGGATGCCCACATACAATCCAGATTGCATGGAGGTGTTGGTAGCAGATATAAGTATGAAGCAGCTGATAGGCATCAAGGGCACTTGTCAAGGAAGGTTACCTTGTAATCTAAAAGTTTTTTTTTTTTTTAAACGTGCTCAGTCACTCAGTTGTGTCCAACTCTTTGGGACCCCATGGATTGTAGCCTGCCAGGCTCCTCTGCCCATGGAATTTTCCAGGTAAGAATACTGGAGCGGGTTGCCATTTCCTTCTCTAGGACATTTTCCCGACCCAGGGATCAAGCCTACTACTTTTGTTTCTATGAATCTGACTACTTAAATAGCCCATACAAGTGAACTCACACAGTCTTTGTCTTACTGTGATCTGATTGACTTAGCGTGATGTCCTCGCATTTCTTTAATAATTTTTATTGGCGCATAGTTGATTTACAGTGTTGCATTAGTTCCAAGTGTACAGCAAAGTGACTCAGTTATACATACACATGTAGCCACTCAGTTTTAGACTCTTTTTCCACGTAGGTCATTATAGAATACTGAGTAGAGTTCTCTGTGCTATACGGGGGGTAGTTATTAGTTAACTTTATATACACTAGTGTGTATATTTTGATCCCAGTCTTTCAGTTTATCCCTCCCCACCCCATTCCCCTTTGGTAACCGTAAGTTCATTATCTCAGTCTGTGAGTCTGTTTCCATTTTGTAAATAAGTTCATCTGTGCCATGTTTTTTTAAGATTCCACATATAAGTGATATCATATGGTATTTGTCTCTGTCTGGCTCGCTTCACTTAGTATGATCATCTCCAGGTCCATCCATGTTGCTTCAGATGGCGTTATTTCGTTCTGTTGAGTGGCTGAGCACTCCGCTACTGCACACACACACCGCGTCTTCATCCATTCACCTGCTGACGGACAGTTCGCTTGTTCGCGTGTCTCGGCTGCGGTAGACAGTGCTGCAGTGAACGCGGGGCTGCACGTAGCCTTTTGAATCATGGTTTTCTCGGATATACGCCCAAAAGTGGGGTTGCTGGGTCATAAGATAGCTGCTTTTAGTTTTTTAGAGAACCCCCATACCCTTCTTCATGGTGATTGCACCACTTTACCTTCCTTCCAACAGCCTAGGAGTGTTCCCTTCTCTCCACACCCTCTTCAGCTTTTGTTATTTGTAGACTTTTTGATGCTGATCCTTCTGACTGGTGTGAGGTAATACCTCATTGTAGTTTTGATTGGCATTTCTCTAATCATTAGTGATATTGAGCACAACGTCCTCAAATTTCATCCATGTTGTGGCACGTGACAGGACTTCCTTATCATCTAAATGTTTTGAAATATGATTCCGAAAATTTCCCCAACTAGCATCTCCACTGAATGTCTGAAGGTGTCTTGAGGTTGTCATCACTGAGACAGAGGCGTGTGTGTGCCACAGACACCTCATGGGCAGAGGCGTCAGATGGTGGTAAGTACCCTACATGTACAGGACAGCCCCTCTACCCTCCAACAAAGAATTATCTGGCCTCAAATGGCCAGTGATCAAGGTTGAATTTGAAAACAGGGCACAGGACTGCGAAGATCAAGTTGGGAAGGACGTTCCCAGAGTAGCAGTGGCTTGGAAAGCTGTTTGGGCTTTGGAGCAAGAGAGGAAGTATCAAGCCTGAAGCCTGAAAAACAGACCTGTGTATTAACTTGATGGAGAGAAAGAAGAATTCACTTTTTCTATTTTTGTTTCAATTGTCTAGGATGGAAAAACATTTCCCAAGAAGAAAGAAAAAAATGCTAAAAACAAAATATGGAAGTATTTTGGCCTCAGAAATGTTGTTGTTTAGTCTTGAAGTCGTGTCCACCTCTTTTCCAACCCCATGGACTGTAGCCTGCCAGGCTTCTCTGTTCATGGAATTTTCCAGAGAGGAATACTGGAGTGGGTTACCATTTCCTTCTTCATGGGGTTTTCCTGACCCAGGGATTAAACCCATGTCTCCTGCATTGCAGGAGGATTTTTATTTTATTTATTTATTTTTTTTAGCACTGAGCCACCTGGGGAGCCCTGGCCTAAGAAATACAAGCCAGTAAAGAAGACTTAGTAAATTTAACAGAACTGAAGTTCCCCAAGAATAAAAAGAACTAAGCCTCTAAAATGCTAATGGAACTTAGAAATGTGATTTGAGTCTCAGCATCGTTGTCAGTAACCTCTGAGGGCACATAAAGAAGTTCCAGAAAAATGAGGACAGTCGTATAAGTCCCTTATTCTCATAAAGACTAGCTTCTGGTTGATATAAACTTGTAGCCTTGATGTTTACAACCTTGCAACATTGTGAAATAGATCATTAAGTTGTTTATGTACCTTTAGAAAAGGCAAGGATCCGTAGCGACTTCTGCCTGCAGTCAGCTCTTTATACCTGTGGATGCGAAATCCAGCCTCGGATGTACTGGTCCATTTTATACCAATGACTTGAGCATCTGTGGATTTTGTAATTGTCTGGGAACCTGGAACCAACCCACTGAGGATGCTGAGGAGTACCTGTATTAATTTAGAGGAAGACAGCTGAAGCTGATTTCAGTTCCCTTATAAATACTTTATGAGGCTGGTAGATGCATCAAACTCTCCAATCAATTTTTTTCTTGATGTCAGCAAAGCGTTTGAGCGGATCAGACTTGTCGCTAGTCGTGTGGGGCTATGTCCATCCAGGTGGAGGCCTCTAATGGAGTTACATAGGCTTTAACCCTTGGTACTGCATCTTTTTAAGTCAGCGACTGAATTAGATGACACAAAGCAAAGACAAATAAAGCACATTTTGATTACAATCAAAATTCTATTTATTACCTCCACAAGTTGGGATGATGATTCCAAAGCCTCCAAAACAAAACTTCAGAGTAAACTCGCCCTTAATTTGCATCAGTAAGTTAAATACACATGTGAAAATAACAAAGACATGGTTTGCTAGCAGTTTTTGAAGAACATCTGTGGTTCTGATGGACCTGTCACATCACAGGTTCAAAGAGTTGTCAAAAGTCTCTCTCAAAAGAGAGACACTACTTATCTAATATATTATTAACATCTAATAAGATATTAGACTGTGTAGATCATGGAAATGATTGCTTGTGCTAATTAGACCACACAGAGAATTTTGTTGTGTTCCAGTGTGATCTTTCAGGGAGGACTATTATAATTGATCTAGTTGTTAGGATGAGGAGGAAGATAGTTGATTGTTGATTGATTATGGTTGATTAGAAACTATGTCCTGGGAGAAATATTTGAAGTAACTAGAGAAGAAAAAAGATCTATAGCAGGCTTGGTTAATTAGACACAGCAGGCTTAATATTCTAGGAAAGTTATTACACTGTAAGGGTTTTTTCATACTAAGAAGTAAATTGGGAGCATAGAAATAAGACTTCTGACCTTCAGAAAACACTGTGTAACAACTGGACTGAGACAGCACAAGACCCTGTATGTTTAAGAGCAACTGATGTGCCCTGAAGGGGCTGGAGCAAGGGTGATGAAGAGACTTGTTTTCATTTGATGGAGAGCAGGTTAAATCAGAAGGCTTCCCTGGTAGCTCAGCTGGTAAAGAATCCACCTGCAATGCTGGAGACCCCAGTTTGATTCCTGGATCGGGAAGATTCCTTGGAGAAGGGATAGGCTATGGACTCATAGGGATAGGGATAGGAAGTCATCAGCTTCCCTGGTGACTCAGACAGTAAAGAATCTACCTGTAATACAGGAGACCTGGGTTCGATCCCTGGGTTGGGAAGATACCCTGGAGAAGGAAATGGCAACCCACTCCAGTATTCTTGCTTGCAGAATCCCAGAGGAACCCGGTGGGCTACAGTATAGGGTTGGAAAGAGTCGGACACGACTGAGTGACTAAGCGAGCAGCACAGCACAGGTTAAATCAGAAGGCATCACACCTGGTGTCTTACTAGAATCACTCGGGAGCTGTTTTTCTAAACATACTAAGGTCAGAAATCCATCCCAGAGGTTCTAAATGAGTAGACATGGGGGAAGGGCCCAAGAATCTAGATTTTAAAACAGAAAGTTCCTTAGGTGATTGAGGCGTGCACTAACATTTGAGAAGCAAGCATGTGGTCCCTAAGCTCCCCTTCAGTTTCACGATTCCGAGAAGATAAGGGCCACGGAGGGAAGGTCTCCACAGTACCTCAGTGAACTTGACCTACCCTCCATCTCCTTGTGTTTCTTCAAGGTCTGTCAAAGTCAGGCACCATGGAGAGACCTTTACAGAGGTTATCTCACTTAATTCTTACCACAAACAAATAAAGAAGGCCTATCCTGAGGTGCCTGCTGGACTTGTGGAAACTGAGGTTCAGAGAAGTTAGATGACGACTTAGCAGTGGAAGGAAGATTCAATTCCGGATTGTCTGATGGTAAAGTTGGTTCTGTCCACTGATTCACTCTTCTGTCTTCCACATACTGTTCTGCAAACAAAAGAGCATTGGGTTCTAAGGTACATAAAAGAATGTATCCTGGAAAAGGTAGAAAGATGATAAATCTTGTTTTTCTCTTCTTATCGGCCCCCTCCTCAGACCCATGGAGTTCTGCAGGTTTATCTTGCCTTCTGACACATTAGTGACACATATGTTTCTTTCACCCTTTTTACTCTTTGTATTTTATTTTTAAAAAATCTATTGGATTACAGTTGATTTACAGCGTTGCATTAAATTCAGGTGTGCAGTATGGTGATTCCATAATACACACACACACGCACACACACACTCATTCTTTTCCAGATTCTTTTCCTATTTAGGTTATTACAGAATATTGAGCAGAGTCCCTTGTGCTGTACAGTAGGTCCTTGTTGGTTAACTATCTTATTAATGTATATATGTAGTAGTGTGTGCATGTTAACCCCAAGGTTCTAATTTATTCCTCCCTGCATGTTTTCCCTTTGGTAATTGTAAGTCTGTTTTCCAAATCTGTGAGTCTGTTTCCATTTTGTAGATAAGTTAATTTTTTTCATTTGTTAAAAATTAGATTCCACATATGAGTGATATCACATGATATTTGTCTGGTTCCTTTAGTTCTTAAATTGTCAAAACCTTCCTGGATCTTTGCCTTTTTTCCAAATCAAGACTAACAATATTTCTGTAGTCCCTTGAGAGCTAGTTTGTTTGTGTAGAAGTTACCTGAATGGATTGAAGGGGAGAATTTGTTTCAAGGAATAGTCCCAGTAGACAGAGCCCCCATGCCTTTGTCCTCACAAGCATCCTGTTACAGAGAAGAATCCGTAATAAGATGCATGTCACATAAGTGCAGTTAGGAATATATAGGAAATACATATGAAAAACCTGGCCAGCTAGTCATATCATAATGTGAACATTCCTTCTGAAAATTCTGCTACAGATTGAGCACAGTGTGCCTGGTGGCATATCCTCTCTTTGAGGTTTAGAATAACACATCATCAAGCAATTTTCTGGGCATTATCAAGCAATTGCCCAGAAAATCATGTTTTTCAGCTATAACTATACCATGTCTGTCTGTCCATCTATCTATCTATCTCTCATTTCTATAGACTTGAAAACACTTGAGCTGGAATACTAATTTCTTCAGTATATCTGGAGATATTCTGAAAATACCTATAATCACCATGGTTTTAAAGCAGGTATTCTGGAACTATCTATAATCACCGGGTTTTTAAATAAAGCTTCATTTATGGAGAGAGCCAGACAGAGAGTGCAAGTCCTGTTACACAGCTGATGGGAAACCAAGGCTCAGAGAGGCTGCAGAGTGTAGCAGAAGTCACACAGCAGCAGCAGCCCATGTCTGGGGTGGACCAGGGCCAGGCTCTGCTCTTCATTCCTGTAAATATATATTTGAAAATGTATGTTCTCAGATGGGATTTAATCAAGACACTGTGTAAAAACCACAAAACATAAATGACTTTGGAAACACAAATCATACAAATCAAATGGCTCCTCCATTCCAAGTGCAGGCTGAGTTTTATTTTTTTCAAAGCTTCTTGAAAACACATTAAATTTAAATAAAATCTCCAGGCAGGCTGTTCGGTTATGTCTGACCTTTTGGTAAACATGATGAATGGAGTTCCAGTACAAACGCTGCCCCTTGGTACAGAGTTCTGCTAGCTGCAACCGTGGGCCTCCGGGCAGAGGCGGAGTGGTCTTCACTGAGCTGTTTCACTGGGGGTGCAGGTAGGCTGTCAGTCAGGAGCAGCCTTGCCAGGGTTTTTAATAAACCATGATTAGGCTGTAGAGTTCTTTTCAGGCTCTCAGCTCTGCTCGCATTTAACCGATCACATTCCCTCTTCACAGCCGCTTCTCACAGAGCATCTTTAAGCTCTTGCGGGAGACAGAGGGAGGTTTGAATGTGATCCAAGCGTTGGGTTTCCATTAAATTCATCAAGTAACAAAAGACCGGAGGGGGAGGTATATTTGATGGAGACTGGGTACACTGTCTGGTTTCCGTGTTCTCTGGGAAATACTGCTTCTTTCTAGTCACTTAACGAGCGAGTGGGGAGCTGTGTCTTGGGAGGAGCCTGGCACAGCCCAGAGGCTTGGGAGGCCAGCCTCAAGGCTTCTGAGGAAAGGGAGGGGCAGACCTTCCGTTTCTCCGGGCATTGGTTTCTTTATCTTTATAATCAGGGTGCTGGAGAGAAAATTCTGGCTGCTTTGGCTTCCGTGATTCTAGTGTAGAGGTTGACAGATTATTTTCCTCTGGAGGGTGAGGTAGTAAATATTGGGTTGGCCACAGCATTCGTTCAGATTTTCTGTTCTATCTTATGGAAAAACCCAAGCAATCATTTTGGCCAACCCGATATTTTTGACCTGTGTAGGCCAAGAGGCACAATCAAGGATCTTGCATAGGTATTATAGAACAAGAGGGCAAAGAAATGCCCATGGGTTTTAACTGAGACATTGTAAAATATGCCACTGGTAATCGAGCATAATTTTCTTTCTTTTTCTTTGTAATGGAGGTCTTCTAATGAGGAGAACAGAATTCTGGTATTTATTTTTTTGTTGGGAGCGGATAACATCTTGCTTCAGTGGGATTCAAACTTAATCTTCTTTGTTGTCAGAGAGATTGCAAATATTGATATGTAGAAGCCATTCTTGGCTCATGCATGCGTGCTAAGTTACTTCAGTCATATCCGACTCTTTGAGACCCCATGGACTATAACCCACCAGGCTCCTTTGTCCATGGAATTTTCCAGGCAAGAATACTGGAGTGGTCTGCCATCCCTCCTTCAGGGGATCTTCCCGACCCAGGGACCAAACCCGAGGGTTTCTTGTGTCTCCTGCATTGACAACTGAGCTCTTTACCACTAGTGCCACCGGGAAGCCCACTTGGCTTACGGGCCGTGCGGAAACAGGAGTGGCCGTGTTAGGGCCACAGGGAGTAGTGTGTCAGTGTGTCTGGTGGTGCAGAAATACCCTTGAAGGAGCTGGCAAAGGAACTGAATTAAAAAGAGGCATCAGACAACACGAAAAGGAAAGGTATTCCAGGCAGACGGGAACACGTGGACCAAAACATGGCAGCAGTTGATGGCTTATATCTCAGGTCAGGACTGCAGTGGGAGCTCAGGATGGGGAGGGGATGGGTTCTCAGTGAACACGTCCTGAGGCAGAAGCCACACCAGAAACAAAATGCATCTTCCAATACCAGCCAATTAAAAAGTATTTTTGTCTGCTGCTGCTGCTAAGTCGCTTCAGTTGTGTCCGACTCTGTGCGACCCCATGGACGGCAGCCCACCAGGCTCCCCAGTCCCTGGGATTCTCCAGGCAAGGACACTGGAGTGGGTTGCCATTTCCTTCTCTAATGCATGAAAGTGAAAAGTGAAAGGGAAGTCGCTCAGTCATGTCCGACACTCAGCGACCCCATGGACTGCAGCATTCCAGGCCCCTCAGTCCATGGGATTTTCCAGGCAAGAGTACTGGAGTGCTGTGCCATTGCCTTCTCCGTATTTTTGTCTAGTCCAACTCAAATTGTCCACCCTTGTCACCTTCTCTCTATGGTTATTTTTACGACTTTTTAAAATTACTAGTCACTGTCCATGGCCAATATACTTTTTTGGTTGATTTCTTTGCTTCTAAAATTATATATGACCTGCTATCAAAATGTAGTCACTGAGTTCTGATAGATTATATAAACAAATACCTCTGGGGGTTCAAGGTGCTTCTAAAGTAAACTGCCCTCTGATTTGTTTAGGTGTCTCAGTGGATAAAGAATCCACCTACAATGCAGGAGATGTGGGTTCTACTCTTGGGTCGGGAAGATCCCCTGCAGGAGGGCATGACCACCTGCTCCAGTATTCTTGCCTGGAGAGTCTCATGGACAGAGGAGACTGGCAGGCAGCAGTCCGCAGGGTCACAAAGAGTCAGACACGACTGAGCACACACACGCGCAGGCAGACAGCCAGCCAGTGATACACATTCAGGAAGGCTTGGATGTCGTCTCTGCAGTGACGTCATGTTATAGGCTTTATTGATTTTACATATTATAGAGTAGTTTTACATTTCTGCAAGTAAATGTTTATGTCCAGTTAAGTTAATTATGCTGCTGCTATGTCCTCAAGCAAAATCACTCTTTCCCTGCCCCCCAAATAGCCTAAAAATGTGTACCTATCTCTATTGTGTAGCTTACGCAGGCTTCACTCTCGACACTGCAGTGGCGCTTCCCCACATCCTGTTTCAGACAGATCCCTTGGCTGGTGGTCTAGAGAGCCATGCAGCCCATTGCTTTCTGTGAGGTCTGTCATAGCCTGGGTTCTAGAAAGCAGAGCCTGAATCAGGGCTTGAAGTGCTGAGGCTTTATTTGGGAGATGGAGTCTAGGGCACAGAGTGAGATAAAGAAGAAAGCCAAGAAAGATGTGAACCAAGGTAAAGCCCTGCATTGCCAAGCTGGCTATTGCTTTACAATGAGCTATGAAGAGATGATCTAGAATGCTTGCTGGTACATCCACTGAGCCAAAAGGACATCTTCAGGCCATCTGTTTGGTGGAACTCTGCCTTAGGGAAGTCCACAGGAGGGGTGGAGGACAGGAAGTTCATTGGCCCAGCTCTTTCCCATGCCTGTGTCTTCTAGGTCCAGATTTACATTGTGATCAGTTAACTCTGCCGCACTGCAGGATTGCATCATGTGGTTCCTTGGGTATCTTCTTGGAATGCCGGATCTCATCACTTGCTTCCATTTACACCCTGAATATGAGGGGCAGCCAGGTATCCTAGGTCTGTGGCTGCTTGGGCCAAACACATGGCAGTGACCCAGGGGGAGGTCAACACTCCAAGAGCAAGGGGCTGGTCAGCTCCTGGAGGTCACAGCGGAGGTCAGAGCCCACTAGTCAGATGCCAAGTTAGACTCTAGAATGAGAGGGGCCAATAGGCTAGGGGTGGGATTGACCTGAACCTAAAACGTGGGTGAAATTGAGATTTCTAGAGACAGCAAACAGCTGTTTTTCAGAGAGTCATGGATGACAGCAAGATACAGAGATGAAAAATCTGGGAGGTGAAAGTCTGGGACCATCCTTAGGCTAGTCTGGCCAGGGTGGTCTTGGACTTTCTTTGTGTTGTGTGTTTAGCACTGTTGTTGGCCACCTACCCACCTTCCCCCCAACCCTCACTTCTATCATTTAGGAAACACCCATCCTGTAGCTCAGCTGTCATGCCCTCTCCACATAATTCAGGTAAGCTGGCCCAACCCTAAGCTTCCCTGGTGGCTTACCTGGTAAAGAATCTGCCTGCAATGCGGGAGACCTGGGTTCGATCCCTGGGTTGGGAAGATCCCCAGCTCTGGAGATTGCATCTTGATTAGTTCCAACCAGTCAAGGAGGTCACGTGGCTCTTGGCAGTTATTGATTGAAAGATGGGTATGACCCAATTCAATGAGCAGAAGGATGCTGGAGGCTTCTGGGAGAGTTCTGTCATTGCTCAGGGAGAAATGTGGGGTGTATAGGTTGTCAAGTCTGGATGCGGTGCCTGGATCAGCTCTAACCATCCCAGGGGGATGAGAGACACCAGACTGAGGGCAAAGGAAAGTTTTTAGAGACAACAGATGGGAAAGAAGTAAAGAACTTTGGTCTTAGATGAGATTTGTCCATCATGTTGACCAAATGACAACCTGCCTTACCTCTGGACTTCAAGTTATATCAGATAATACCTTTTTCCCTTTATTGCTTGAGAAACTAAATCCAGGCTTGGTTACTTGACTTGGTTACAACCAAATATTCTGAAAAAGAATGAAATACCCAGCAGGTGGAAAATCATCACAAGGGGCAAAAGAAATGTCCTTTGTTCAAATGGCTGCAATGGAATAGATGCAGGTAGGTCTTTACTTCCCACAGGTTGGAAGCAGAGACTGTGCCAGTTGGATACAGCAGAAACACGGTCAAATAGCTGGACATTTTTTTTTTTTAATCCTCAGGCTCTGTCTTTTACTGTTGCCAATTTTTCTTTTCCTACTACAGGCACAGATAATATAAAGACCTTAGAGGTTTGTTGTAAAGATGCAATGAGGTGTTTTATATAAAGGCCCTCAACAGTGCAATCAACAAGCATCTCCTTTTCCCTGTCGACAGCACACTTGACATTCTTCACATTGACAAAAAAGTACTTTTTTTCTGTCAAAGAAAACTGACCGTATGTAGGAATATTATAGGAAAGATGCTGACTTGACCTGATTTTACCACATTTAATAGGAAATAAAGTACTTTCCAATCATGAGATTCTATGACTTTGGGATGACTTTAACTGCAATAAAGGCATGTGTTTTGTTGTCTGAGATCTTTCTCTATTTATATTGTAGAAGTTTTGCCCTACATGAAAATTAATAGACAGACTATGAGGAGTACAGTATGTACTCATGCGATCCTAGAGTTAACAATTAGTTATCTTCTTCCATTAAAATTATAATTTGAAGACTTGTACCAGGCTATGTCAATAGGGCATGAATGATTCGCATGAAACACACTGATATGTCTTAGCTTGAGCAAGTTAAAGGTTTGGGCGGTCCTTGGCTTAATCAGCCTGACTGGACTTGCTCCATATTGGCTATGACTGCATATAAGGCTGAACAAACTTACACTCTTTCCAGCTCTTCTAGGATAGTCCTTGAGAAGTCCCATTAACTCTCTCTCTCGCATTCTCCACCCCAGTGGAAGAGCTCATTTATGAAACTTGTTCACATCTCCCCACAGAGCCAGCTCCATATGGACCAGGATGCCATGGCCAGACAGAGAGGGGGCATGGTCACCTCAGAAAAGCAGGTGCAGATGATAGCAAGCCACCCATACCGTATATTTGAAAATCATATTCTTTTGTTACAAGAGTGGTATATTGTTATTACAGGCCTTTTAGAAAACAGGGCAGGGAGGAAGAAACATCCTACTGGGAGGCAGTGATTTAAAACACTTGGGATTTCTTCCCCCACCTTCCTTCCCTCCTTTTCTCTTTCCTTCCGTCTTTCTTTCTTTTTTATTATACTTTTTAACTGTGGGTATAGTTGCTTTACAATATTGTGTTAGTTTCTTCCTTCTTTCCTCCCTCCCTCCCTCCCTTCCTCTTGCTCTTCTGTTCTTCCTTCTTCTGTATACACAAAAATATATACACTAAGAGGTTTTTGTAACAATGAGGAAATTGAATTAAAATGTTTCTGTGCTCTTATATACTATTTCCCCTTTTTACATATGGACATTTTCCACTCATATTTTAAAAGATTACATGGGCTCTGCCATCAGTACGCATCTTAACTTGTTTTCTCTACTTATTTTCCAACTGATGGAGATTCATATTATCTTCTACTTCCTTCCATTTTAAGCAGTATTGAGATGAAAATCCGAATCTGCTCTTGCACACTGTCCTACAGTATGGCTATGAGAATCAATGGAAAGACTATTGTGGAAAACAAATTCTTTTTCATATTCTTTTCCACTGTGATTTATCTCAGGATATTGAATATTGTTCCCTTGCTATACAGCAGGACCCTGTTGTTTATCCATTCTGTATATAATAGCCTCTCCAACCCCCTCCTTGTCAACCACAAGTCTTTCTCATATCTATTTCATAGATACTGCTTCTATTTCAAGATAAATTCATTTGTGTCATATTTTAGATTCCACATATTAGTGACATCATATGGTATTTTCTTTCTCTCTGATTTCAGTTCCGTACAGTCGCTCAGTCGTGTCTGACTCTTTGCAACCACATGGACTGCAGCACGCCAGGCTTCCCTGGCCGTCACCAACCAGAGTTTACTCAAATTCATGTCCATTGAGTCAGTGATGCCATCCAACCATCTCATCCTCTGTCATCCCCTTCTCCTCCTGCCTTCAATCTTTCCCAGCATCAGGGTCTTTTCTAAGGAGTCAGTTTTTTGCATCAGGTGGCCAAAGTTTTAGAGTTTCAGCTTCAGCATCAGTCCTTCCAATGACGATTCAGGACTGATTTTGTTTAGGAGTGACTGGTTTGATCTCCTTGCAGTCCAAGGGAATCTCAAGAGTCTTTGCCAACACCACAGTTCAAAAGCATCAATTCTTTGGTGCTCAGCTTTCTTTATAGTCCAACAATCACATCCATACATGACTACTGGAAAAACCACAGCTTTGATTAGTTGGACCTTTGTCAGCAAAGTAATGTCTCTGCTTTTTAATATGCTGTCTAGATTGGTCATAGCTTTTCTTCCCAGGAGCAAGTGTCTTTTAATTTCATGACTGCAGTCACAATCTACAGTGATTTTGGAGCCCCCCCCAAAATAAAGTCAGCCACTGTTTCCACTGTTTCCCCATCTATCTGCCATGAAGTGATGAGACCAGATGCCATGATCTTCGTTTTCTGAATGTTGAATTTTAAGCCAACTTTTTCACTCTCCTCTTTGAGTTTCATCAAGAGGCTCTTTTGTTCTTCTTTGCTTTCTGCCATAAGGGTGGTGTCATCTGCATATCTGAGGTTGTTGATATTTCTCCCGGCAATCTTGATTCCAGCTTGTGCTTCATCCAGCCCAGCATTTTGCATGATGTACTCTGCATATAAGTTAAACAAGCAAGGTGACAATATACAGCCTTGATGTACTCCTTTCCCCATTTGGAACCAGTCTATTGTTCCATGTCCATTTCTAACTGTTGCTTCTTGACCTGCATGCAGATTTCTCTGATTTACCTCACTTAATATGATAATCTCTAGGTCTGTCCATGTTGCTGCAAATGGCATTATTTCACTCTTTTTGTGGCTGAGTAGTATTCCATTGTGTGTATGTACCACATCTCCTTTGTCCATTCTTCTGCCAATGGATGTTTAGGTTGTTTCCATGTTTTTGGCTGTTGTGAATAGTGCTGCTATGAACACTGGGCTACATGTATAGTTTTGAATTAGAGTTTTATTTGGATGTGTGCCCAGGAGTGGGGTTGCTGGATCATGTGACAACTCTCTTCTTAGTTTTTTGAGGAACCTCCTTACTGTTTTCCATGGTGGCTGCACCAATTTAATTCCCAGCATCAGTGTAGAAGGGCTGCCTTTTCTCTACATCCTCTCCGTCATTTATTGTTTGTGGATTTTTGATGGTGGCCATTCTAACTGGTGTGAGATGATACCTCACTGTAGTTTTGATTTGCATTTCTCTAATAATTACTGGAGACATAACTATTCTACGATAAAATGTATGTGGGAATGACACTTCTGAAAGTTTGAGTATTTGTTGTTGTTCAGTCGCTAAGTCATGTTGAACTCTTTGTGACACCCTGGACTGCAGCACTTCATCCTATCCCCAAGACATTAGTACCTAATCAAAGAACTTTTGGAGGCATCTGAAAATATTTTCTTAGAGGAATTAACATTATTCTCAGTTAGATACTCTTATTTTCAAATCTTATTTTGATAAAGGCAAGCGTCTTGTTATATATGCCTCAACATTTGAAAACCTGTGAGCATTGAAGCCATATTGCATTGGGTGATTTAATGTGGAGCAAGATTTGGAGACGTGTTCACTTAGTCACCTGTGACAATGAATTGATTCAAAACTGTTTTCTGAGGAAAAACTTGACCAGCCCTGCCTGTGGGCTGATGGGGAAAAGGAAACGCTGTAAGTTACACAATTCTTCCTGAGTGGTTGGCCTGCTTCCCTTCCGGTGGACATTCTGAATTGTGGAGCTGACCTGGCTGACCGCTTCCCATGGGCTGCCGGCCACATTGCGGGTCACAAGTTCACGCTGTGATGTGTGTTCTAACTTCATTCCTGTTCTCTGTTTATGTCTCTGATGCATTTTTCTTTTTAATTCTCTACTTCACTTGTAATTTTTGCTGTGTCTTGTATTTTAAAGTCTCCATGTATACCTGTGGTGGATTCATTTTGATATTTGGCAAAACTAATACAATTATGTAAAGTTTAAAAATAAAATAAAATTAAAAAAAAATAAAGTCTCCTTATAAACTCATTTAAATTCTTTCTGAAACAAAGTATGAGAAAGAAGACTAAGCTGCATGAGTGGTGGCTAAATAAAAAATAATAAACAAGCACATCTCATCCAAGCCAGAAATTATACTTCCTAATGAATATCTGCACCTTCAAAATATTGACCTTGAGGGACCATAGATTTGTTTGCAACTGATGTTGTTACCGATGAAAACATCTTTGAAACTTCCTTTTAGAATTTTCTCCTAAGCTGTTGGCACAGTGTGTAAGCATTTCATGGTTGTACGACTTTTGGGTCATTATGGTTTTTGGAAAAAGACCAAGGTATTTCATGGTGTAGCCTGCTGACCTAAATGGCTCATCAAGCTTGGAGATCAAGTTGGCTTCTCTTTTTTCAAATATAAGGTACAATATAAAGGAATAGAACTGTTTTTAAAAATGTAGTCAATAAACCAGCATTGCCAAGTGTATCTCAAAGTAAAACTTCCCAGGAGTTCGCATTGTTAGGCGAAGGGCATGCCCTTTGAGGAAGTGCATGAATTTGGATGTGTCTCTTCTGACGTGTTTTTTCTAAAGCATCTTCCCCCTCAAGCCCACCCCACCATCTGAAGTAAAAGAGAAGATTCAGTAAAGTGTTAGTCATGGTGGTTAACACATCACAGGGAAACTGCATGGGGGGAAGAGAGAAAACTGCTTGGGTCCTGGGCAATTCTCCCCACCCCCCTTACACGATGCCACAGGAGACATGTGAGTTTTGTCATACAAGGTGGGGGCATAGGGCTTCATGCCGATCTTTTGAATGCTGTTAATAATATAATTATTTATGAGTGGAAAATCTGGAACCATTTTGCCTGGAGTGAAGGACTATTTTTGAAGCTCTGCTTACATTCTAGAACTTTAACTGCTGCTCACACACAGCAAGTCTCTTACTGTTTGTTATATGTTTATTAACAATAGTAGCTCATGTTAACCCTAGTAGCTCAGTCAGTAAAGAATCTGCCTGCAATGCAGGAGACTGGGGTTCGATCCCCAGGTTGGGAAGATCCCCTGGAGAAGGAAATGGCAACCCCCTCCAGTATTCTCTCCTGGAGACTCCCATGGACAGAGGAGCCTGGCGGGCTACAGTCCGTGGGGTCTCAAAGAGTCAGACACGACTGAGCGACTCAACCACCACCGTATGTTTATTACCTTCGACTCCACCAGTAAAGAATCTGCCTACAATGCAGGAGACCCAGGTTTGATCCCCAGGTTGGGAAGATCCCCTGGAGAAGGGAATGGCAGCCCACCACAGTATTTTTGCCTGGAGAATCCCACGGACAGAGGAGCTTGGTGGGCTATGGTCCATGGGGTCACAAAGAGTCAGACACGACTGAAGGGACTGAGCACACAGCACAGTCACATAGGAGCGGGGTGTGGTTTCAGCACCGCTGCCAGAGCTCATGCTGGGACTAGTCAGCCTTCCCAAGTTTCAGTTTCCCTATTGACAGTGAGAATAGTAATACCATAGATGACAGAGTTCGAGATTCTCTATCTAATGTGCTGAGCTTTGAGAGTGCAGTATGGTAGGCATCTATTAAATATGACCTCTCCTCCTTTGCATCATTTACATACTAAGGAATGGTTCACTTTAAAGGAAACACTTTGGAGCTTTTCTTGGTTGCTTGTTGTAGGATATTCTTGGAATTCCGGATTTTACATCTAAGTCTTGAGATTTAGAAAAAAGTCTGACTTGAACTGTCAGAAATTGAAATAAAAGAGATAGAAGAGATAGAACGTGTTGAAAAGGTAAAACGTTTGAAATAGTAAAAATGCAAAAATCTTCAAAACATGTGTCCAGTTGCAGCCAAATAAATATGCAAAATTTTTTTCTTCCATAGATGGTAGTGAGAGAAAATTGACTATACTGTAAGTGTTGGATGGTAACTCCTAATAGTTAATACCTTAATAGATATTTCTGTTTCCCTTGAGACACAGTGTTTCTAGAGCATATAGACAATTTGATTTGTTTTCTTTGCTGTTGTTTGGGTTTATTTAGCTAGCAGGATTCCCATGCAATTTTTACTCAACAAATCACTGATCTCCTTTTTAATGGCATGATGTCTTTTCCATAGGGATTCCTTATGGATCCTACAGGAAGGCAAGATCGGATAAGAGCGAATAGCTTCCTAAAGAGACTCAGACGTTTTATAGCACTGGAATAAAAGATGAATGTACAGATGCTTGAAAAATGAATTTAGGGATTCTTTCCTAGAGATTTGTTCACTTTGGGAGTCTTAAAATTGTAGCTCACAGCCCTAAAACATGAATTTGTAGCTTGATGAAAAAAATAAAAGTGTTAGTCCCTAAGTCACGTCCGACTCTTAGCGACCCCATGGACTGTAGCCCACCAGGCTCCTCTGTCCATGGAATTCTCCAGGCAAGAATACTGGAGTGGGTTATCATCTCCTTCTCCAGGGAATCTTCCTAACCTGGGGATTGAACCTGGGTCTCCTGCATTGTAGGCAGATTCTTACTGAACGAGTCAAAGGTGAATTTTTAGCTTGATAGAGTACAGTAATTTCAGGATTCTTTTTTTTTTTTTTTTTTTTTTAAGATGTATGCTGCCAAAGATTTGTATTTTGTAGGGTTTTTTTACTAAATAGCATTCCCTCAATAATAATTAATTAGTTCCATCTGGGTTCTGATTGGTTTCTCACATAAATATGACTCCAGATTTAAATCAACAATCCAAGTTTAGTTTATTTTCATTTATTATGAAAATGCATAAATCATTAGTTTAATTGTAATGAAGTACATAGTCAGTAAACACCATTCATTGTTATGGTTACCTGTTTAAGTTATCTCTCTGCAGTTTGGTCTGAGCAAGTAGGTTGTTTTTAAATAGGGGTGTCTTCTGGGCTTGGGTCAGAGTCAGGCTTATCAATTTTGTCCTGGGAAATTCCATGACAAGGTGGTGTGTTATAGTGCAACAACTTTTGAAATCTTTTTCAGAATATTTCTGGAGTCTTGGGGCAGCATGAGAACATCGGTGTTACCATACTGAGTTTACGTAATTCCAGGCAAAGCAAAGAAAGTCAATTTTTAAATTGTCTTTCATCACCTTATTATGAGAAAATTCTCAATAGATCTCTAGGAATACTGCAACAGACTTATGAGTATGCCCTTTCCTCATTCACTCACTGGGAACCTTAGGTTGAAAATCACTGATTTTGCAGAAACAAGCGAAAGTTGAAAGCTGTGGTTCTTATCCCGCCCAGTCGATAATAAACCAGGGATCTATGGCATCCTTTCCCACTTTGAGCAAACTTAGTTCCCCTAAGTGTCAATGAAGACCTTGAACTAGATGACGTCACTAGGTCACACCCAGTGTCCTAGGGTTGTAAACCCATCCTTAAAGCTCTCATTTTGTTATTTTCCAAAAAGAACCTTGGGTAGGTACTTTGCTGGTTCCAGATGACCCTCACTTCACTGTATAATGGAAAATCACACAGAAAGAGAAGTTATCATATTCCTAACTAGGTGTAGGAGGAGAAATTTCCTCTCTTACAAATAGCCATGTCCAGAAGTAATCTGTTTTCTTTTGTAAAGCTGTTCTTAAATCTCTTTTGAAATGGCCATCCATGGGGATCCATTAGGATTTGTTGAAGTAGTTACAAATATTTTTCTGTTTTTTAAACATTGGAGATCATGGTGTATATATATATATATATATATATATATATATATACACACTCACCATGTAAGTTATTTGCCTCAGAATAGCCCAGAGAAGTTTTTTAAAAAATGCATATTCCTCAAAGTAACTGAACCAGATGTTTCATAAATTTTATTTTCATTTACCTATCACTAAGACACTTACAAACAAGGAGTGCACTCATTTTGTGTCTTGAATCTGTTTTTGGTGCATTCTAATAAAATCGTGATTTGTTATTGAAAGGGTTGGTACATGTTGAATCAGCCCCCCTGGAATATGCAGAATAGAAGAGAAAAAGATAATTCATCAGTTTTAAACAAATACCTATTATCCGTTCCTAGTATGGTAAAAACGTCAATGTAATAGCTCATGAAATGACTTTAGCTACTGTTTATGAACCTTTTTTACTCGCTAAGAATCATTCCAGTAGCTGGGTATACATTGTCTTTATTTGGTTGCCTCAGCAACGCTAAAGGGTAGGTGTTACTAATTTCTCCATTTTACAGATGAGGTGACAGAGGCTAATGTAGGTTAATCAAAATGATTTGCAAAAATCCTCCCAGATAATGAAATAATGGAGGTCAGTGCTTAAGTATCCAGACTTAGATCCAGATTCTATTTTACTACATAACTTGTACAGTTGGCCCTCCGTATCTGCGAGTTCTGTATCTGTAGTTCAACCAACAGATTTAAAATATTCAGGAAAAAAACCCAAATCCCAGAAAGTTCCAAAAAACCAAAACTTGAATTCGTTGCAGACTGGCAACGATTTACATTGTACTTAGAATGATTTACCTGGCATTTTTAAAAACTTTCATTTAATCTTGTATTGGGGTGTAGCCAATTAACAATAATGTAACAGTTTCAGGTGAACAGCAAAGGGACTCAGCCCTACATACACATGGAACCATTCTCCCCCAAACTCCCTTCCCATCCAGGCTGCCACATGACGTTGAGTATAGTTCCTTGTGCTGTACAGTAGGTCCTTGTTGTTATCCATTTTAAACACAGCAGAGTGTTCATTACAATGTTTTACATAGCGTGTATGTTGTATTAGGCATTATAAAAAATGAGGAGATGATTTAAAGCATCCGGAAAGATGTGTGGGTTACATGCAAATACAATTATATATAAAGGACTTGAACAATTATGGATTTGGGGTTCCACTGGGTGTCCACCTAGAACAAATACCCTGCAGATACCGAAGGGATGACTGTATTGTGCCTGCTTAACCATGGTGGGAAGACTGGTAAACAATCACTTTTCTTTCTACGAAGACTCCTAGTTTGGTTTTCCATTGATTACGCAACAACAGGTACCACCTTTAGAACCTCCCACTGTGGCGGTGATCTGCATCAGCAGAGTGCCCTGCTGCGACTGCTCTGATTCGGCTTTTACATTTTCTATGACCTTAATTTTTTCCCTATCACTCTTCTTTAATCCTACTCCACTTTCCTGCCAAGGTTGTCTGCATGCTGGCTGTTTGTTCTTTGAGTCATCCTCTCAAAAACCCCTTGCCTCCTGAGCACCAGTAAAGGGGGAGAGAGACAGAGATAGGTGGCATCTTAAAAACATGAGCCAAACAGTTCAATTTCATCTTCTGGCCCCAATTCAGTGGTTCCGATAAAATTTGAAAATTGACTTTGAAAATTGGATAAAGAGATATTTGCTTGTATGGGCTTAGTAAAGTCTTCTATTTATATAAAGCAAGTTTGTGCTCAAATCTGTGTCTTTCACATCAGAGCCCACATGGACTTTCATTGGTGTCAGAAGTATGTAGGCTAATTTGCCTGGATGAGAGGCTGTGATTTAATACTTAATGAGAAATTTATAGCACTAATCCTCATCTCAAGCTAAACAAATGAACTTGATTCAGATGAGTTGTCTGCTTTGTACTCATTACCCAGGGCACTGCATAACTGCAATGCCCTGGGGCTTTTGTCTTCATAGCAAACCTCATTTTTGACTTTACTTTAGAAAGTACACTTTTTATTCAATGATTCTCAGTCTGCTTACATTCGTAGTAGATTGAATGACTGACCCTAATATTTTGCTTTCTGTCAGTATCTTTTAAATACCTTCCCCTTGACCTTGAACTTGACTGCATGACTTGTCTTAGCCAATAGGAAGCGCACCACATTCAACTCAAGGAGAGGCTTTAAATATGACTCTGCAGTTGGGTCATATTGTTTGAAACTCCATGAGAAGAACATTTTCTGGTGAACCTATGATCCAAGTAAGCTGAGAGACCAGTAGAGCAGCCCCACTGATCTGCAGGAGAGGAATCCCAGCCAGCCCACAAACTGATGAGAATGAATAATTCTAAGATATTGACTTTTGAGGTGGTTTGTTACACAGCAATAGCTGACAGATACAGTATTTTTAAAATCTGTTTTTATAGTGTATTCAGGAGTAAGAAGAAATAAAGAAACTGGACTTCTATCATCGTTTTGCCAGTATCACGGTGATTATATGCAAGTTACTTTCTTGAATTTCAGTGTATCCTGATCAGTGAAACAATTGCTTTGAGGCAGACACTGGAAGCAGAGCTCTATTCAGTTCAGAAGACCTCTGATGTGGAAATATCACCAGCATGGCATTGGAGTGACATTTCTGGAATGATGAATTGGCACACATAAACCAAAAGAACCAATCCTGATAATAAGGAATTTGTATATCCTTTCAGCAGGAAAATAGAAGTGTTTGGAAGATTTTATATTTGTAAAAGGAGGGATTTGATGCAAAGCTACCATTTTACCTCTCATCACTTTGGTAAGTTAGAATCACTGAATGATGTGATTATGGAAATCACCAGAGACATGGAAGGTATTTCTCTACATGTCTTATTTCTTTCATTTTTTATAATATTCACTATTAGAAGAATCTAAATAAAATGCATTATTAATTTCCCAGTCATGGATAGAAGAGCCTGCATCTCTGCCCTTTATTACCTCGGTTCTGCCAATTCTACATTTCTATTGTCAAAATTGGAATGCTAAAATGATTTCAGTTCAAACTAATTAACAAATTAGATTCCAGAAGTGGAGCAGCCTTTGTTGTTGTTCAGTCATGTCTGACTCTTTACGACCCCATGAACGCCAGGCTTCCCTGTCCTTCGCTATCTCCCGGAGTTTGCTCAAACTCATGTCCATGGAGTCAGTGATACTATCTAACCATCTCACCCTCTGCTGCCCACTTCTCTTGCCCTCAGTCTTTCCCAGCATCAGAGTCTTTCCCAAAGAGTCAGCTCTTCAAATCAGGTGGCCAAAGTACTGGAGCTTCAGTTTCAGCATGAGTCCTTCCAATGAATAGTCAGGGTTGATTTCCTTTAGGACTGACTGGTTTGATCTCTCTGCAGTCCAAGGGACTCTCAAGAGTCTTCTCTAACACCACAATTTGAAAGCATCAATTCTTAGGCTTTCAGTCTTCTATATGGTCCAACTCTCACATCCATACATAACTACTGGAAAAACCATAACTTTGACTATACAGACCTTTGTTAGCAAAGTGATGTCTCTGCTTTATAAAATGATGTCTAGGTTTGTCATAGGTTTTCTTCCAAGAAGCAGGTGTCTTTTAATTTTGTGGCTGCAGTCATCTTCTGCAGTGATTGTGGAGCCCAAGAAAATAAAACCTGTCATTTCCCCCACTTTTTCCCCATCTATTTGCCATGAAGTGATGAGACTAGATGCCGTGATCTTAGGTTTTGAATGTTGAATTTTAAGTCACCTTTTTCAGTCTCCTCTTTTACCCTCATCAAGAGGAGCAGCCTTTGGGCATAAACTAAGGTTCTGATCCATTTCTGAGCAGTTCTCTTTGCTGTACCCTCCCTGTGTGCCGGATTAACCCTCACGCTGACTTCATGCTCACAAGACAGCTGCCAGTAAGATCTCAGAGCCAGTGTTTCTACGTTTATACCAGGGGTGGGGAGAACACAGCTTTCTACAACCATTTGAACAAAAGTCTTCCTCCTCTTTTTTTTTTCTCTCTCAACTCAAATTGTTCTGATGAAGGTATGAGATTTTCTTAATTGGCTTGGACCAGCTGGGATGCATTCTGGAGCTAGGATGGGCCATTTCTATACAAAATCACATTGCAGCTGCAAAATGGGAATGACATAGAATGTATATTGGAGAGATAAACACACTGTGTTCTACAAAGCAAAATATTTATGTTCAGTTTATTTCAATGAGTGAAATAGTTAAGCATGTATTTTTGTAGACATTTATTGAGATGGTTCACTGAGCTAAGGCTTCAGACAAAAACATTTTGGAATCTAAGGGCTGAAAGAGTTCAAATTTGCTGGATTTCCTACTACTTTATGAGGTTGAGCCTTGACACTGGGCTTGAAATTGCAGGAGGCCGTGAAAAAACTTGTTCAACAAAAGGCATGATAGAAGCCATCCTCATTTTCCTTTGTCAAATTATTCTCAGGACAAATAATCATAGAATTTTGAAGAATAGAGTCACACTCTGTTAAAAAGGTAGTTCTTGTTCCTAAAGAGGCTTATTCATTCTGTGAACATTTATAGACCATTTCTTATTTGCCAGGCATGACTCAGTGCTTTACAAACATTCACTCACAGAATGCTGTTTTCACAGCTGCTTCAGGGTGTATCTAAATTACTAAGCCTCATTGTAGGTTAAAGTATCACCTCACACTGGTCAGAATGCTCATCATCAAAAAGTCTACAATCGACCAATGCTGGAGAGGTTGTGGAGATGAGAGGACCCTCCTACACTGCTGGTGGGAATGTAAGTTATTGGAGCCACTATGGAGGACACTACGGAGGTTCCTTAAGAAATTAAAACTAGAGTTACCATACGATCCAGCAATCCCGGTCCTAGGCATCAGAACAGACAGAAACTCTACTCTGAAAAAGATACATGCCCAAGTTCACTGCAGCATGATTTACAATAACCAGGACATGGAAACAACCTAACCGCCCATTGACAGGTGAAGGAATAGAGATGTGGTATATAGGCGCAACGGCGTATCACTCCGCAATAAAGAAGAATGAAACAAGGCCCCTGCAGCAAGGCGGATGGACCTGGAGACTGTTACACCAGGTGATGGAAGTCAGGCAAAGACAAATATCATAGCATATTTCTTACTTGTGGAATCTGAAAAAAATGACACAAACTTATTAACAGAACAGAAACAGACTCACACACTTACAGAATGAACTTATGGTTAGAAGGTGGGGAAATGGTAGGGGATAGATTGGGAGTTTGGGATTGACATGTAAAACTATATAAAATAGATAATCAACAAGGATATATATATATATATATACTATAACGGCTTCCTGTGCTATACCTATATATAGGTATAGGTATAGGTATATGTGTTCTATATATAGGTATAGCACAGGAAGCTGTTCAATATTCTGTAATAACCTAAATGGGAAAAGAATTTGAAAAAGAATATATATATATAATTTAACTGAATCACTTTGCTGTACACCTGAAACTAACATAACATTGTTAATCAACTATCAGTTCAGTTCAGTCACTCAGTTGTGTCCAACTCTTTGCAACCCCATGAATCGCAGCATGCCAGGCCTAATCAACTATAATATAAAATAAAAATAAAAAAGAAATTATTAAGCCTCCACATTTAAGAGGACTGGGGTTAAAGCTTGCCATGCCCACAGAGTAAATATGGCTTTCCTGGGATTCCAGAAGTGGGAATTTTTAATCACAGGATTCACATAAGTTTTTACTAAGTGAGAAAGTTTTTAGCTGTACTTGAGCCCATCTGACCCCGTGGAAGTACCTTACCTCTGACATCACTGAGATGGATAAAAGGAGTCAACATCATTGATTTGACCATAGAATTAGAAAAACATGTGCCCAAGTAACAAATTTCAAGTTTTTTGATAATAATTTAGTCTGCTAAATTATTTAGGCTGCATAGTGGGAATGACATGGAATGTATATTGGAGAGATAAACACATTGTGTTCTACAAAGCAAAATATTTATGTTCAGTTTATTTCAGTGAGTGAAATAGCTAAACACATATTCACATAATTTTTTAGTCTGCTCAATGTAAATATCCTCTATAAAATATACTTTTACACACATAGCTAATACATAAAATATTCTTTAAAAATAAATTATAATTAACTGATTGTGTGCTTTTTAAATCTAATTTTGGTATTTTGGACCTGAAACCTTAGATAAATTAAAGCTCTTCATTGATTATCCACTATGTTTTTAAAATTTTTACTGAAATGTAGTTGTTTATAATATTGTATTAGTTTCAAGTACACTTTTTTGTTTTTTTTTTTCAATTGATTTATAATGTGTTAATTTCTGCTGTACAACAAAGTGATTCAGTTACACACACATATATATACATACATATATATATGTATTGAATATGGTTTCACTATTCAGGATAGTGAATATAGTCTCCTGTTTATACAGTAGGACCTTGGTGTTTATCCATTCTAATAAAACAGTTTCAACTGCTAACCCCACACCCCCATTCCTTCACTCCTGCCACAAGCGCAAGTCTGTTCTCTATGTCTGTAAGTCTGTTTTTGTAGGTATGTTGATTTGTATCATATTTTAGATTCTACACATAAGTGATATCATATGGTATTTGTCTTTCTCTTTCTGATTTACTCCACTTAGTATGATAATCTTCAGTTATATCCGTGTGTCTGCAGATGGAATTACTTAATTCTTTCTTATGGCCGAGTAATATTCCATTGTATGTATGTAAGTGTGTGTGTGTGTGTGTGTGTATACATATATATACCACATCTTCTTTATACATTCATCTGTTGATAAACATTTAGGCTGTTTCCATATCTTGGCCCTTGTGAATAGTGCTGCTATGAACATAGAGTTGCATGTATCTTTTTGAATTATAGTTTTGTCTAGGTATATGCTCAGGAATGGGATCGCTGGATCATATGTCCTTGCCTTTATTCTTTAATACAGACTTTAGCCATACTCCTTAATAATATGCTTGATAATTCAGAGTGTCCAGTTCCTGACACTTTGGAGGAGTATTCAGGAAAAAAGTATGCTTTAATAGAATCAGTAGAGATCCAGTTAGACATGAGGTTTTATTTCTACGAAGATAAAAAAGACAATTACTTGTATTTTAAATTTCTCTTTGCTTTTGTTTTGAGGGAAAACAGCATTCTAACTAGAGTAGACTCTTTCAGGCTTTTTTGACTCACGATGGGAGAAATAAAAGGTAGTTCATATTTACATCTACTATTTTTAAGACCTGTGGTAGTTATGGAGAAGGCAATGGCACCCCACTCCAGTACTCTTGCCTGGAAAATCCCATGGACAGAGGAGCCTGGTAGGCTGCAGTCCATGGGGTCGCTAGGAGTCGGATACGACTGAGTGACTTCCCTTTCACTTTTCACTTTCATGCATTGAAGAAGGAAATGGCAACCCACTCCAGTGTTCTTGCCTGGAGAATCCCAGGGACGGGGGAGCCTGGTGGGCTGCCGTCTATGGGGTCGCACAGATTCGGACACGACTGAAGCGACTTAGCAGCAGCAGTGGTATTTACATTCTTTTAAGAAAAATGGTCATTAGTTTGTGCTTTTAGAGCCATTTCGACAGGCCCAAATGTCCCTTTGCATGCTCAGTAGATAAATGGACTAGAGTGTAGTAGTAACTGTTGGGAAAGCATGGTATGACATTCAGAAAATGTAGTACTTTTTCCTGTTAGTGAATGGATCATTCCTTCCAATTGGTGAAATCCATTGAGATCCATTGAATCCTCAAGACTCAAGAATTCAATTATTTGTTTATTTTTAATCGAAGGATAGTTAATTTGCAATATCGTATTAGTTTCAGGTATACAGCATAGCGAATCTAGTAAGCAGACTATGATTTTTAGAATAGATCTTTTAGTAGATGGTATATGCATGCACACACACATGCATGCGTGCACACACACACACACACACACACTTGTTTTTATATAATTGAGAGAACTGAACCTCAGAAAGCTTCAGTAACTTCCCCAAGATCATTTAGTTAGTAAAGGTAGGCCTGAGTTTGTATACACGTTCATGCTTTTCTTCCTCTAAAGGACTTTTGGGCATTTTTTAACGCTGAAGTTTCATGGTGCTTCTCAGGAAGAAAGGAGAAAACCAACACACAGTAAGGACCAAATAAATGCAAGCTCTGCCCTCCTGTGTGTCACTAACATGCTGTCAGGAGGGAAAGAATGAGATACTACTGTCTTTTAAGAAGCTCACTTTAATGTCAAAGTTGGACATTGACAGCCAGTTCTATGCACTCTTCTACCACAAAAGTAGCAAGTGTTCATGCATAATACAGAGTTCCTTTATTTAAGATTAAATAAAAAGGTCTATTGACGTATGGTTGTGTTACAGTGTTGTGTTAATTTCTTCTGTACAGCAGACAGGCTCGATTATACATATATATGTATGTATAATCGTATAATCTATATATTCTTTTTCATATAGTTTCCATTATAACTTATCACAGGATATTGACTATGATTCCCTGTGCTCTACAGCAGGACCTTGTTGTTTATTCATCTTATGTGTAATAGTTTGCATCTGTTAATCCCAGTCTCCCACTCCATCCCTCTCTCACTCCCTCCTCCTTGGCAACCACAAGTCTGTTATCTATATCTGTGGGTCTAATACAATGTTTTTTGAGTCAAATGATTGGTTTGGACCTATTTCTTGCAAGTCATGTAGTCTTAGGAAACTCAGAAATGACACTGAAATAATAACCATGAAAGCTCTTTGTAAATTATGCAGCCTGATTTGAATTTAAAATGTTTATCATTATGATTGCTCACCAACTGCCAGTGTTTTGTCTTGGTTTCATTAGTTATGGTGCTACAAATTGGTCTCTTATAGGACCAGCACTAAAATGTAAATTATTTGAACTTAAAGGTATTTTTAAATATTATCATAGAAAATCAGGCCTGGAAGGGATGATAACAGTTACAGAGTTCAGAGGCTTAACTTTTAGAAGCTGAAACTAATGTCCAGCAAGATGAAGTCTCTTTCCAAAGGTCACCCAGCTACTTAATGATTGCTGGACTAGAGTTTATTCCCTGATATAAATTATCTTTGATTTCTGGTTGAGAGGAAATTCCATTCTTAGGCTTGTCAAAGTTATTCTCCATCAAACAAACGAAAATCAAACAGAACACAATAGACATGACTCTCTTTCTGGACTTCACCTTTTGAAATTGGAAATTTAGTCATAATATAGGTCTAGATTCAGCTTAATTGTGTTTGGTTTTAGCTTCACATGGTCTCTAGAGACTTGAAACTTGTTTCAGCATCTCAAGTCTGAATATGTCTGTCTAATGAAGCTGCCATTAGGCAGATTGAATAATTTGCTTTCTGCCAACTGATTGGTTTCTGGTTTCCAGTAGAAATAGCTTCATTCTTTTATTTAAGAACTTTTGGAGGCCAAGTGTTTGAAACTCTGTATTATGCACTATTATGCTCTGTATAAAAATAAGATATGGAAAATTACCTTATGTCAAAAATGATGAAACATAAACCCTTGATTTAAAGGTAGCTTATTTCAGTAAATAAAGCTCAATATTCAGAAAACGAAGATCATGGCATCCGGTCCCATCATTTCATGGGAAATAGATGGGGAAACAGTGGAAACAGTGTCAGACTTTATTTTTTGGGGCTCCAAAATCACTGCAGATGGTGACTGCAGCCATGAAATTAAAAGATGCTTACTCCTTGGAAGGAAAGTTATGACCAACCTAGATAGCATATTCAAAAGCAGAGACGTTACTTTGCCAACAAATGTTCATCTAGTCAAGGCTATGGTTTTTCCAGTGGTCATGTATGGATGTGAGAGTTGGACTGTGAAGGAGGCTGAGCACTGAAGAATTGATGCTTTTGAACTGTGGTGTTAGAGAAGACTCTTGAGAGTCCCTTGGACTGCAAGGAGATCCAACCAGTCCATTCTGAAGGAGACCAGCACTGGGATTTCTTTGGAGGGAATGATGCTAAAGCTGAAACTCCAGTACTCTGGCCACCTCATGCGAAGAGTTGACTGATTGGAAAAGACTCTGATGCTGGGAGGGATTGGGGGCAGGAGGAGAAGGGGACGACAGAGGATGAGGTGGCTGGATGGCATCACTGACTTGATGGACGTGAGTCTGGGTGAACTCCGGGAGTTGGTGATGAACAGGGAGGCCTGGTGTGCTGCGATTCATGGGGTCGCAAAGAGTCGGACACAACTGAGCGACTGAACTGAACTGAACTGATTTCAGTAACCATGTGTCTAGATTCTAGTTGCAGCTAAGATTGAGAGGAGAGAGCCTCATTTCGAGTGCTAATTCCTTACTTTTGCCTAAGCTCATCTTTCCTATCATTTATGAGGATCAAAGTGACATCAACTTGTCCTACGACATTGAATTGTGTCAATGGAAGTGCTCCTTTCCCCAGATTAATTAGGAAAACTCTTTAGGGAAACAAAAAATAGTTCTGCACAAATTAGTTTAAAATACTCAAACTGAAAATAAAGTGACTGGTGTAATGCTGGTACCCTTGAGTACTAATAAGCATTTTCCTCAGGCTTTGACAATGTCTTTAAGGAATTTTTTCCAGTCACACAGAATAAAACAATGCAGATTAGAGTATCCCCCACAAAAGCTTCATGAAAGGTTATGATTCAAGCATAAATTCCTTATAACATCTATACAAGAGACAAGCTTTGAAAGGCTAAATAATGGCTCTTGGCAAATCATTTGGGACATTAAAAAAGCAAACCTGAAAGAAACATCACTGGATTTATTTTGGCCTCTTCAGTGGACAGATGAGTGTCCTTTCAGTTTCTCAAAACCGCTTATCCCAGTACTTCTGGACTGACAGACTTCTATACATAAAATGCAAAAGAGGGTTGATGCAATTATAAAGGAGCTTCAGGGGAAAGAAACCAATATCCTTTTGCGCCAAAATCCCAATAAAATAAACAAACTTTAATACCTAGCAAAATGCAATCCATGGCTATTTTATTGATTTTAGGGGGTACCTTCCTCTAACGTCATGGGCAACAAATAACTTTCTTGTTTAAAGAAGTTGTAGCCACTAAGCCCCTCCACGTGCTAGGAAACTGAAAATTCCTCTTGCCTTGTGTTGGTAAAATTGTAATGATAGATTTCTGATTCAGTTCAGTTGCTCAGCCCTGTCCGACTCTTTGTGACCCCATGGACTATAGCACACTAGGCCTCCCTGTCCATCAGCAACTCCTGGAGTTTGCTCAAACTCATGTCCATTGAGTCAGTAATGCCATCCCAGCATCTCATCCTCTGTTGTCCCCTTCTCTTTCCCTCAGTCTCTCCCAGAATCAGGGTCCTTTCCAATGAGTCAGGTCTTCACATCAGATGGCCAAAGTATAGGAGCTTCAGCTCCAGCATCAGTCTTTTTGGTTCAAGATTTCTGGTTTAATGGTGTACATAATTTGGGGGAAGGTACTGATGTCGGGAACTTACTCTGAAATGCTTCAAAAAGTAAGATGTATTCAGCTATGTGCTGAAGCAAAGAGAGTCAAATATTAATTGCAGACCCTATGGACATGAGTTTGAGCAAGCTCTGGGAAATGGTGAAGGACAGGGAAGCCTGGCGTGCTGCAGTCCATGGGTTCACAGAGTCAGACACGACTGAGCAATTGAACAACAAAAGGCAGTGGATATATAGGTGTTTACCAAAATTCTTTCAGATTTTCTTCATATTTGAAAAATTTCAAAAGGAGGTATGGAGGAAAATTGTAGTATTTTCATTGTTTAAACCTAGAGACATTTGACAGTCAAGATAGCTTGATAAAAAAGGACAACACTACTCTTCAATTTGTGGCATCTTTGCTGTAAGATGGAAAAACTCTTCACAGTAAAGTTGCTTTACCAGAAAAGTATGATGAGAGTAAATCAGTTTCTTTATTTCCCAGATGTAGGCTGTCTCACCCAGGGCACACCCTTGCCACCATAATTGGGCTGAATTCAGACATTAGGTGCCATGCTAAACCATGAGTCCATGCTCTTCTTAATCTCTGTTCACGATGACTTCTTGTGTCAGATATTTTAGAGCAATTTTTATCCTAGAATCTCACTGATCCTTTCTGTGATCTGCCTTCCATTGTGACCACCTCTGTCTGTCAGATGTTTGAATATGTCTGAGTCCTATTGGTAGGCAGAATTCAAGTGTTGTTATAGAAGTTCCAGACACCTTGTACATTAATGGAAGTAGATGATTAAGCAGGAGAAGAATGTTGTTAATGGATACATTTTAGAAAATCTGAGTCCTAGGTCTTTCCCAGATAAAATACCCTGTTATAACAATAGAAAAATGGGCAAATTACTTGAACAGGCAATTAACAATGGCCAATAAACCTGAAAAGGTGGTCAGTTTTTTTAGGTGCTGGAGATATGAAAATTAGAACAAGGTGAAGCCATTATACACTCACAATAACATCTAAAGATTTAATACTAAGTGAAGTAAATCAAAGACAAATATCATATGATATTGTATAGGTGAAATCTAAAAAGAAAATGGTACAAATGAACTTATTTATGAAACAGAAGTAGAACCACAGATACAGAAAACAATCTTATTGTTATCAAGGGGAGAGAAGGGGATAGATTGGGAGACTGGGATTGACATATACACTAATACATAAAAGATAAATAACTAGTAAGAACCTGCTGTATAGCACAGGGAGCTCTACTCAGGGCTCCGTATTGACCTATATGGACAGTGAATCTAAAAAAGAGCAGTTGTGTGTTTGTGTATAACTGAATCACTTTGCTGTACACCTGAAAACTAACACAACATGGTAAATCAACGATGTTCCAATAAAACTTTAAAGAGAAAAAAATACTTCAAAAGATAAAATAAAAATTTAAAAAGTAATAGTACAAAATCTTTGTGAGGATGTGGAACAAGTGAAATTCATTAACTACTGGTGGGAATGTAAACTGGCACAACTAATTTGGAAGACTGGGATGTTTCATTTACGAAACCTGATGGGGGGCAAGTTATTAGCCTGCTGAGTCTCTGTTTCTCACTTAGAAATGGGGATAGTAATAGGCACATCTCAGAGCTGCAGTAGGAATTAAGGATATTTGTGTAGCAATAGGAGGCAAAGTAAATCGTGTGGACCTGGGCATGGCTAGGAGGGAGGTGCAGTGCTGGGCGCTGAGTAGAAACATACTTAACCAGATACTATTCTGTGCTCACTTATGCCTATGTTAAATTTGAGGAGAAATGTTCCATTTCTGAGGAAAGTTAGTCTTGTACCTTACTCATAGTATTTTAATAGTCTCTTTTTGGGAGAAGAAAATAACCAATGATTGTAAAGCATGTAGCAAAATGCCAAGGTTTTATAGTGAAACATTTTTCAAAATTTTTCATTTTTATGTGTAAACGTGTTAAAGCATCTTCCCAGTTGGAAAACCCAGACAACATCCCATAAGATGATGATAATTCTCAAGATTATTTTTCACAGTATATGGGTGTACGGGTGAGTTTCACGGAACAAAATGATTTTCTGCAGAATTAAAATTCCCCCATGCCGTCATCTGGTGGACCAGCTTCCTCTCTAGAGATAACACCTGTAAAGGGTTCGGGGTGTGTTCTTCTGGTCACTTGCCTGTGTCACGGGTCCTATTTCTGTGTGCAACGTGCAGAATTGCACCTATATAAATGAATGTGTTTTCTTAAAAAATGGTGTCATACCGTATGTATTATTCTCCACATTAATTTGCTAACTTGCTGATATTGATGTGTCTTGGAAATCTCCTTATGTGGATCTATTTAGAACTACCCAGCCTTTTTAAATAAAGAAGGCTGAGCACTGAGAAGTGATGCTTTCAAGCTGCAGTGCTGGAGAAGACTCTTGAGAGTCCCTTGGACTGCAAGGAGATCAAACCAGTCCATCCTAAAGGAAATCAGTGCTGAATATTCATTGGAAGGACTGATGCTGAAGCTGAAGCTCCAATACTTAGGCCACTTGATGAGAAGAGCTGAGTCATTGGAAAAGTCCCTGATGCTGGGAAAGACTGTAGGCGGGAGGAGAAGGGGATGACAGAGGATGAGATGGTGGGATGGACGGCATCACTGACTCCATGGACGTGAGAATGAGCAAGCTCCAGGAAGTAGTGAAGGACAGGGAGGCCTGGTGTGCTGCAGTCCATGGGGTCGCAAAGAATTGGATACGAAGGAGCGACTGAACAACAGTCTCGTTAACACTTTTTTTTTTTTTCCAGTATTCCAGAGTAAAGCAATACTGTATTTTGCTTTAATGACGCTTCTTTCGGATGTCACTTAGGCTGTCCCCGTATGTCCCTGTTGCTAACAGCGCTGTACTAGCCTCAGGAGACAAACTCTATGTCACCTTCCTTGGGCACTTGTGCAAGGTTTCCTCTGGTAGCTACTGAAGTGTGTAATGACCTGTTAATCACTAGATTATGATTCACAAATGCTGAAGAGCTGTTCAGAATGAATGAATGAATGAATGCCCTTCCCTCTCACGAGCAGTGTAAATGTAAGTAGCTCCAGGTTCCCCATGGCTTTACCAGCGTTTGCTGCCATTGTTTTAAATGTCAGTCCAGTGGTGAGAAGTGCCATCTCAGTGCGGCTCCAACGTGCAAGCCTGTAAACACTGCTGAGATGAGCATCTTGGCCAACACTGTCCTTCCGTCTTCTTGTCCGCACTGCCCCTGTTGTGGCTTTTGACTCTTTTACCCCTTTGAGTGGGCTCTGAATGGTGGTAGCCAAAGCCTAGAAGAGTTTCCAAGTCAGTAATTCCAAGCCTGAGAACAAGTCTCTACAGTGGGAGAATAAACTCAACTTGCTTCCAGTCCTAGGTTCCTTTCAAGAATCAATGGATCAGGATGTTTTGGTCTCAGACTTTGGTGGGTCTTGTTTAAATGCAAATCCTGGTTCAGCAGATGGTGGGTGGAGCCTGAGAGCCTATGTTTCTAAGCAGGTTACTGGTGGTCCAGAAGTGGCCAGTCCATGTAAAAAGGAATTACATGATTTATATATACAGGTCATGACTTTACATTAAATGGCCAGGTCATCAGAGGCTGGTACAGACCAGGTGGTACTTGTCCTAAGTGCGGGGACAGTGCACTGATCACGAGCTCAGGACCACCGCCTAATGCCTCAGTCTTTGCATTAGACCTTCCGTCACTGTTGATGCCTCACTCTTTGCGTTAGACCTTCTGTCACTATCGATGTGTCTCACTGTGATGTCACTGGAACAGGAATCCTAGCAAGGAGGAGTAAAAATGAATAAATTGTTCTTGGTGAATATCTTTGTCTCAACATTCCCCAGTCATAACAGTGACTGCTTTTGCAGTCCAAGTACTGAAACCATTCTGTAACCTCCTTTTCCTTGTCTTTCTGAACAAAGACTTTCCACTAAGTTTGTACTTCTGTGAACAGAATTGCCGTCTTACACTTGACAAAAGCTCTTGCCAAAATTAACTACCGTCTATCTCCTTTCTATATCTATCTGTCTGTCATCTTCTGTCATCCATATTTCACTATTCTTTATTATGTTCCTTATTCTAATACATGGAGTAGATTTTCTTCTTGATCATTAGGTCCTTTTAATTTCATTTAACCTTTACATTTAATAGCATTTAACATTCCAAAATACGTTCTGGTCAGTTTCACAGGTAATGGAAGTGGGATCACTTTCCTGTCAGTTGGTGGCAAGAACAGCATGGAGAAGAAAAAATATGTTTGAATCTAGTGTCTAGGTTCTTTTCATCCCATCATGTCAGGCAGTTTAACCACCTCTGTCTCTCTCCCCATCTCTCCCTCTTTCTTTTTCTCTCATACACACAATTTGTAATTCATGACTATTTTTTATTATCTCTCATGTTTTAGTAAATAAAAAATTAGAAGCGAAATTTGCAAAATATCAACATTTGTGAAGAATTGATTGTAGGTACATGTCTTAAGTTGTGTCATTCTCTGTTGTTTCTTTCTTTTAATTGGAATATGGTTGATTTACAATATAGTGTTAGTTTCGGGTGTACAGCAAAGAAGAGATTCTGTTATACATGTATCCCATCTCTTCTGGTTCCTCTCCCATATAGGTTATTATAGAATACTGAGTAGAGTTCCCTGTGCTGTACAGGACGTCCTTGTTGGTTATCTGTCTTATATACAGTGGTATGTGTGTTAATCCCAGACTCCTAAACTGTCCCTCCCCCACCTCACTGTGCTTGTGCTTAGTCACTCAGTCACGTCCTGACTCTTTGCGACACCATGTAGCCCACAAGGCGCCTCTGTCCATGGGATTCTCCAGGCAAGAACACTGGAGTGGGTTGCCATGCCCTCCTCCAGGGGATCTTCCCAACCCAGCGATCTAACCCAGGTCTCCCACGTTGCAGGTGGATTCTTTACCATCTGAGCCATCACGGAAGCCCACAACCACTTTTAATGAAAAAATAAGGTATTACCTCGATTGCTCTACTAACATTGGTTCATTGGTTTTATGAATCTGTTTTTAGTCAACTTACAGAAGCATAATTTAAACAAGTTAAAATTCTCTCATTTTGAGTGCACTGTTTGTTTTTACATGGTGATACCTGTGTAACCAATTAAGATATAGCATATTTTCATCACTCCAGATGTTTCCCTCATGTCCTTAGAAGTCGGTCCCCCACTCTTAACTCCAAGTAGTCACTGATCTGCTTTCTGTCACTTATAAATTAATTACCTGACCCAGTATTTCATTTGAATACAGTCATACAGTATGCTGAGCTTTGTGCCTTGTTTCTTTACCTAAACATAATGTTTTTGATATTTATCCATTTCAGTAGTAATTCTCTTTTTATCAAAGGGTAGCTTTCTTCACAGTCCAACTCTCACATCCATACATGACCACTGGAAAAACCATAGCCTTGACTAGACAGACCTTTGTTGGAAAAGTAATTTTCCAACATGCTATCTAACATAGCAATTTTCAATATGCTATCTAGGTTGGTCATAACTTTCCTTCCAAGGAGTAAGCGTCTTTTAATTTCATGGCTGCAGTCACCATCTGCAATGATTTTGGAGCCCCCAAAAATAAAGTCTGACACTGTTTCCACTGCTTCCCCATCTATTTCCCATGAAATAATGGGACCAGATGCCATGATCTTCGTTTTCTGAATGTTGAGCTTTAAGCCAACTTTTTCACTCTCCTCTTTCACTTTCATCAAGAGGCTTTTGAGTTCCTCTTCACTTTCTGCCATAAGGGTGGTGTCATCTGCATATCTGAGGTTATTGATATTTCTCCCGGCAATCTTGATTCCAGCTTGTGCTTCTTCCAACCCAGCATTTCTCATGATGTACTCTGCATATAAGTTAAATAAACAGGGTGACAATACTTGAAGTACTCCTTTTCCTATTTGGAACCAGTCTGTTGTTCCATGTCCAGTTCTAACTGTTGCTTCCTGACCTGCATATAGGTTTCTCAAGAGGCAGGTCAGGTGGTCTGGTATCCCCATCCCTTTCAGAATTTTCCACAGTTTATTGTGATCCACACAGTCAAAGGCTTTGGTGTAGTCAATAAAGACTATGGTTTTTCCAGTAGTCATGTATGGATGTGAGAGTTGGACTGTGAAGAAAGCTGAGTGCTGAAGAACTGATGCTTTTGAACTGTGGTGTTGGAGAAGACTCTTGAGAGTCCCTTGACTGCAAGGAGATCCAACCAGTCCATCCTAAAGGAGATCAGTCCTGGGTGTTTATTGGAAGGAATGATAGTAAAGCCGAAACTCCAATACTTTGGCCACCTCATGTGAAGAGTTGACTCATTGGAAAAGACTCTGATGCTGGGAGGGATTGGGGGCAGGAGGAGAAGGGGATGACAGAGGATGAGATGGCTGGATGGCATCATCGACTTGGTGGACATGAGTTTGAGTGAACTCTGGGAGCTGGTGATGGACAGGGAGGCCTGGTGTGCTGTGATTCATGGGGTCGCAAAGAGTTGGACACGATTGAGCAACTGAATTGAACTGAATATTCCATTGTATGGATATACCCCAATATATTTATCCATTCATCTATTATTCCATGAATAAAGCTGCTGTATGTGCTTTTGTTTCTGTCTTTTGTAAATATATCATTTAATTTCTCTTGAGTAAATACCTATAAGTTGCATTGCTGGGCTAGGTAGCAATTATACTTGACCAACACTGATTAATAACTTTAATAAACTCTCATACCTATTTTAATCTGAATTCTTCAGTGTTACAGATAACTGAATATTGTCTTAGATTTTCTAATTTCTCACATAAGTCCTGCCTCCCTGCTTGGTCATAAACTCTCAGATAATAGGAGTTAACGTTGTCATTTATTTCTTTTTTAACTTAGACACCTTAACACAGGGCTCTGTTGGATAGAATGTGCTTTGTTAACAACACCCCATTGAACACAATGAGCCCGAGTTTTAGTTCTCTTTGAGATGAATTTGCAAACTTAAGCTTCCCTGAGGGTTTCAGGCAAACATGAGAACAATGAACTCCACCTTTGCCTTCTGAATGGATCTGTGGCCCTGTGGGCTCTGCTGGATCTTCCTGAGACCCTTGTTGGAACTATCAGGAAATAGGTTCTAATATTCCATTGGGGAAGCTAAGTTAAAGAAAGCAAGGCTAGGTTGGCTGTTACTGTCTTTACCACTTGGAGAGACTCTACCTAAAAATAAAGCCATCATGAGTAATACTGTATGATGTACTTGAAAGTTGCTAAGAGAGGAAATCTTAAAAATTCTTACCACACACACACAAAGATGGTTACTATGTGAGTTGATGGATGTATTAGCTAACTTTATTGTCATAATCATTTTGCAATATATACATATACCAAATCATCACCTTCTAGACCTTAAATTTATACCATGTGATATTTCCATTATATCTCAATAAAGCTGGGAAAAAAATAAAGCCATCACAGGGAAAGAGACAGATTTGTGACAAGTTGAGACATGGATCGGAACATGTTATCAGGTTCCAGCAGTACTGACCTCTAAGCTTTTCGTGGCTTGTGCCAGTTTGAAATGAGTTTTATAACTTGGTATTGCAATGATACTCTATAGTACACTGCACCTCGTGAATACCAGCTCCAAAGTAGCCATTCCCTGTATCAAAAGTGAGCGTAAGCAAAGATGTCTTCCTTGGAGCATAGTATCTTGGCCTCAACATCAAGGATAATATCTTGCCAATCTTCTTTAGACTCATGGGAAGTTTAGAAAAATGATAAAGGCACTGTATTTACATCTATGTATACCCAAAATCATCCCTGTAATTGAATTAGGGGTGGCTATTCAATGTTGAAAAATATCGGAAAGTAATTTTTCTCACAAAAAATGGAAATTAAGACTCATGGGAAAAAGCATTTAAACCTTTCTGCTCCAGGACACATAATTGCAGTTATCCTACAGAGAGCACCATTAGCAATGAGCAGTGTTGTTGTTCTTATATGCTTTTTGGCTTGAATTTGCCAAGTGATTGCCTCAATTATCTGCTTCCCATTGGCCATGGAATCTTGGCCCGGACTTTTATTTTTGTTTCTTGATGGATCACAGCTTAGTGACCTCACAGTCAAATCCTCATTTCAATGTCAACGTGTTGGTAAGACTCACATCATAAACTTTCATCACTATTGTGATCGATACATTATTCTTCTGTCAGTTTATGCTGAACGATCCTATTCAGAACCACTGGTTTTGAAGCAGTATATTGTTGGGTAGAGAAAAGCTTTCTTCCTTGAGGCTGTAATAATTACATGTTGCCATAGTTACATGGGACCGAAAGAGAAGAGTTTTTTCTCAGGTGCTGTTTGCTCTCCAGGAAGATTCCCATCAGATCTGGTAACTGGCAGTGCTGGGCATCTCCCCAGGCAAAGGAAACCCTGTCCAACCCTCAGATCCCCTGTTCTGATGGGACGAGTGCTCAGTGCATTTCTACAGGTGATAGTAATCTCAGGACCATCTCAGCCAACCTAAGGAAAGGCAGCAAAGTTAGAGCTTGGTCTTCAATGGGAGACAACATTTTATGTCCTAACTCTACAGTGTCTGGGAGGAGAAGGAAATTTTAGGGCCTCCAAATACCCTCATTTGATTTATTCAGATTGAGAAAGTATTTGTGAAACATCGACTTTTACATAGATCTCATTTCAGTTTCAGCATTTGACTATTCACACGTCAACGACGCGCACAAATCTCAGAATCATTATGTTGAGTGAAGGGAAGCAGAGTCTCTGGGTGCAAACGGAATGATTCCACGTATGTGAAGTAAGCGTGGAGCTGAAAGTGCCATGCATTTCTCACCATCCTCTACTCTGTAACCTGAGAAGTGGTGCCAACGAATACAGACATGACTCTCATCCCCGTAAATTATTTTTAATTTTGCTAAACTTCACTGCAAGGAGATCAAACCAGTCAATCCTAAAGGAAGTCAGTCCTCAATGTTCAGTAGAAGGACTGATGCTGAAGCTGAAATGCCAATACTTTGGCCACCTGATATGAAAAGCAGACTCATTAGAAAAGACCCTGATGCTGGGAAAGATTGAGGGCAGGAGGAGAAGGGGACGACAGAGGATGAGATGGTTGGGTGGCAACACTGACTCAATGGACGTGAGTTTGAGCAAGCTCTGGGAGACTGAGAAGGACAGGGAAGTCTGGCATGCTGCAGTCCATGGGGTCAAAAAGAGTAGGACACGACTGAGCGACTGAACAGCAACAAGCTTCACACAGATGGAGTCATTCCATTCAGCTCTGCACTTACTTGGTGCAAAGCCTCAGGTAAACTTCAGTCCTTTAGTCTCTAAAGTGAAGAACCCTACAGCTCTAATACCCAGAATATTAGCTAGAAAACTCCTTTCTATCCATTCTTTCCAGACAGTAGGACTGACTGAAAGAAAGGACTGACTTTCTGCATGACTGTAGAAGTGCAAACAATGTAAGCAGAAAAACTTGATGTGTTCCTCTTTTGACCCGTATTCTACTCATGAGAAAATTGAGACTAGGAGTGAGCTGATGATTTGCCCAAGTTCATGGTGGGAGTTGGCATTTTATCTGAAGAGAATTGTGATTTAATCTTTTGTACGTTTTGTGTTTTTCACCATGTGTGTTCTTAGTCATTCAGTCGTGTCCGACTGTTTGTGACCCCATGGCCAGTAGCCCACCAGCCTCCTCTGTCCGTGGAATTCTCCAGGCAAGAATACTGGAGTGGGTTGCCAATCCCTTTCTGGGGGATCTTCCCAACCCAGGGATTGAACCCAGGTCTCCTGTGTTGCAGGCAGATTCTTTACTGTCTTGGAAAGAACCTAATGCCTTCGTATTCAGTACACTAGGAGAAAACAAAACAAAAACAAAAAAGTGTATTCCTCACATTCAGTTCTGTCTATCTGCACACTTAGATTTTACAGAGAGGAATAGCAATGAATTTTTGCTTTTTTCCCTGGGAAAAGCCAAGAGAGGCTGTCCAGCACACAAGGTTATAGGGATGCCACTCAATCAACTGTGATCTGAGATATCTGCCGTGTAGATGGACCCTGTAGGTGTTTTTCTTTAAAGAGGTAAAAACTGTGACATAACAGCTTTCAGTCTGTGAAGTAGTTCCTAGATAAACAACCCCCACACAAATTACCTCCCATCTTGCTAAAAACACAGATTCTAATTCAGTGGGTCTGAAGTGAGGCTCATCAGTTTGCATTTCTAACAAATTCCAAGACAGTGATGACATTGCTGGTCCTTAGACCACATTTTGAGTGGCAAAGATGAGGTTATTAAAGCTGTAATTGAATCTGCAATGTACCTCGGGTGTCAAACTTAAGAGGTGAGGTGAAATCAAAACCCATGATCATGTGTCTCTATAGAGTTTCTGGGCTTCCCTTGTGGCTCAGCTGGCAAAGAATCTGCCTGCAATGCAGGAGATCTGGGTTCGATCCCTGGATTGGGAAGATGCCCTGGAGAAGGAAATGGCAACCCACTCCAGTATTCTGGCCTGGAGAATTCCATGGACTGTATAGTCCATGGAGTCACGAAGAGTTGGGCACGACTGAGTGACTTTCACTTCACATAACAAGAAAGAGGGTATATAAATAAAGATAAGCATGTGGAACTGGGGAGAAGATTTGTTGTAGCCGTTTATTCCAATAGGTCGTCTAGAGTTATCTGAATTCAAGTAACAGGTTCCATTTCTATGGCTCTGTTTCTATGCACCAAGCTTTAGGTTACTGTCTTTCTAATTTCCAATATAGAAGTTACTCTTCTAATCAAAGATATATTTGTAAACTGGGAAATTGTAAAATGAAATAGTGACCTGCAAAAATGTTTGACGACTGCAACATGCAGTCATGAGTGTTTGTTGTTCACATTGTATCCATCCTCTTAAACGGCCCTCAGTAATCTCTGTTTCCTGGTATTCCCACCATTGGACAACCCTCTTCCACAGTAGGTGGGGCTGACCTGTGAAACCAACGAGAATATGATGTATGACTTCCAAAGACAGACTCTAAGAGGCATCCTGGCTTTGCCTTTTCTGCTCTTGAACTGTTCATCCTGGCAGAAGCCAGCCACGTTGTGAAGATTCTCAGGCAGCCCATGTAGCCATAGAGGATGAACCCAGGCCTTCTGCCAACAGCCATGGAGGGAGTGGATTATTCAAGAAGCAGATCCTTCTTGAAAAAGCCCCAGGATTTTGAAGCACATGATAACTAATACAGTATCTGGAGTGAGGGAGATGAAAAGACACATGCACCCCAATGTTCATAGCAGCACTATTGACAATAGTCAAGACGTGGAAGCAACCTAAACAGAAGGATAGATAAAGAAGACGCAGTACACACGCACGTATAATGGAATATTACTCAGTCCTTTAAGAAGAATGAAATACTGCCATTCGCAGCAACTTGGATGGACCTAGAGATTATCAAACTAAGTAAAGTAAGTCAGACATAGGCTATCACTTATACATGGAATCTAAAAAGAATGAAATAAATAAACTTATTCACAAAACAGAAACAGACTCACAGATTTCAGAAAACAAACTTATGGTTACCAAAGGGGAAAGATAGAGGGGGATAAATTAGGAGATTGGAATTAACATACACACACTAATATATATATATATATACACTAGAGAGCCAATAAGGACCTACTGTATAACACAGGGAATTCTACTTAATATTCTGTAATAACTTATATGGGAAAAGAGAAAAAAAATGGATATATGTATTTGTATAGCTGAATCTTACCCGGTGGCTCAGTGGTAAAGAATCCGCCTGCCAAGCAGGAGACGCAGGTTTGATTCCTGGATTGGGAAGATCCCCTGGAGAAGGAAATGGCAACCCACCCCAATATTCTTGCCTGGAAAATCCCAAGGACAGAGAAGCCTAGTGGGCTACAGTCCATAGGGTCACAAAAGAGTTGGACTTGACTTAACAACTAAACAACAGCGTAACTGAATCACTGTGCTGTATGCCCGAAATGAACACAACATTGTAAACCCGCTATACTCCAATAAAATGAAATAAAATTGTTTAAAAAAGGAAAAAGGGAGACACTCTGTATTTGGCATAAATGACTTTTGATTTATAAAGGTAAGGGAGGAGGGTTCAGGATGGGGAACACGTGTATACCTGTGGCGGATTCATGTTGATATATAGCAAAACCAATACAATATTGTAAAGTTAAAAATAAAATAAAATATATATTAAAAAAAAAAAAAAAAACCTGCCTGCCCTGGAAAGCAAAGTTCAGTTGAACAGTGCCAAAACACAGACAATGAATTCTGGCTTCGAAACTTCAGGGAGCTTATTCTTCACCATCAATTAAAAAAAAAAAAAAAGGTAAACTCTATAATAAGTCCAAAAATGTTATTTAAATATAATCATATTCTATTTCAATCGATTCTAAGAGTTCTTATTTCATGGTTATCAGGTTCCAATCCCAAGGAAATAGATTTTTCACTGGAGAAAGCAAGATGAAAATGTAAAATTATAAATTGGGACATTTACATTATGTTAATGAATAAAACCAGTAAGTTATGTGATCTATTGTTAGGTTATGTTCTATGTTTAGGAATATCTTAATAAGCCTTAGGCTGAGAACCTATTTGAAGAAATAAGGAAGTACAGAAATGAATTATTTTGAATTATTGATAGGACTTCATGATAAATTGAGTTGATATATAAAGAAGGAAGGAGAAAAGATGCCTTTAAGAATTTGTGCCTATTTGATTGAAGAATAATGACACACACCATTGAATAGAATAGATTCATGGGATGATAAGCCAGGATTTTAGAGATGAGGAAGAGGACATGGGTTTTATTTTGAGATGTATTGAGTTTTGCATAAGAAACCCTGGGAGAAAATGTTTTCTCTTGGTCTTTACTGTCTTCTTGCACTACATATCGGTGACATATTTTTTCTCATTTTTAAACCCTATCCCTGAAAAACCGAGATAGCCAATATATTTATGTACTTACTTATAAAAAGCAACTTCCAGCAACAGTCTTAGCGACATGCCCGACCCTGAGAGAGGGGCGGTCTCAGATCCGTCTTCGCCCCAGGCCGCGCTGCGACCCTCCAGAGGGGGGCACTGGCCCCTGCGAAGCTTTCTTCATGTTGGCTCTTGGGCCCTTGAGGTCTGGAATGACTGCTTGGAAATGAGCAAGTTTTCTGCTAGATGCCTTTTGACAGGAGCTTAGTAGAGTGTCCGTGTCTTGGTTGGTACCTCGTAGTTTGTAGCTTTTAGCTTTGAACAGTTAGAAATCCCATGCTTTGGGGTTGGGGTTTCATACATAGCAGAGTAGTCCCCACTCTGCAATCTACTGAAAATCAGGTCTCAGCACAAAGGTTGGTTAAAAAAAAAAAAAAGTTTTTTGTAATAAAAATAAATAAAAAGAACAACAAAAAAAATTTTTTTTCACTAAAAGCAACAACAGCAAAAGAAATCCAATGCTGTTAAATTCACCAGAAATGGTAGGGCTTTGGAAAATCTATCAATGCTGCCAAACTCAGAGACGATTGATTTGTGAAACTGAGTGCCAGAGTATTAGCTGGCTAATGGGCATACATAATTTCAATAGTTGGAATATTTGGTAAAGGATATTGTTACTTTTCACTTTTTTTTAGTTGTCAAGTTCTTTTGTGCTCACAGCACTTGCCTTGATGATTTCTAGAATCATGGTCTGTCTTTCATTAGCTGCACTTTTAGAGTGTCTTCCCAGTGAAATTTTAGAAAGATAAACTTATCAAATTTTAGAAAGCTAATGTAATAGAAAACATATTTACAAATAACATTTTTGAGCTAGGTGACTTTGATAGAGATGACTTTTTGACTCTTCTATTTTATAATGATAGCTTCTAGCTTTCTTCTTAGTGTGTAGAGAGTTTTTCCATTTTAATGAGAAAGGGGTCTAAATGAAAAAAATATGGCTAAACAAAGAGCTTAATTATAATTACTGTATAGCATGACATGTAAACAAACCTATGATAGATGCTTAGCAAATTGGAGGAATTTAACTCGACAATAAACATCAAGCAATTTACTTCAAAGACATTTGAGGCTAATAGGCTAATTATATGTTGCCCGAGGTGGGAAATATTTCCTTTGGCTGACTTATTGATTTATTGCCTTTTTACAGAAAATTATGCTGATCTAATTACAAAGAAGGGTTAAAAAGCTAATAACTTCAGATCTGAGGTTGTCCATAACGACACAGAATGACTGATGGTCTACCAGAAGCAACTGCCCGTGAATCTTTAGCCAGAAACTTGAAATGCCATGTCAATATCTGGGGGGAGGGAGAGTTGAGATACTCAGGTCAATTTTTCTTTCTGCATCAAGTGCTGTTAAAATAGCTAAATGGCATTGTAATTGGACCCATGGTATGGCAGTCACTTATGACCTATAGTCTTACATTTTGTTCACTTACCATCTTCTGGATTATTAATTTTTAAAAACAAGATTCCTCTTATGCTAATATGTTCATCAGTGAAGTACTGTGCCACAAGCTTCCTCAGAAGCTGTTCTCTTTGAAGTCAGCGTGGGGCTCATGAGAAGCAGCATCATCAGTGTGCCCAACGCAGGAGTCCTGAGCAGTCAAGCAGGATCCCAGGTGTCCATATAAACCGCTCTCCCCAAACCCGCCAGTGTAGGAGTTACAAGAGCAATGTCGGCCTATATGGGGCTTGGGGGAGAATGGAGACGCGGATATGTACGGCTGATCCCTTCGTGGTTCACCGGAAACCATCAGAACAGAGTTAATCGGCTATCCTCCAACACAGAATGTTTTTGGCATAAAAAAAAAAAAAGAAAGAAATGTGGGGCCTATGATTGGAAACACACAAGTTGGTTTTAAGACTTTTGTGTAAACTCCTTGAGATGGGAAAGGCTCCCTAGTATGGGTACCATTTTGAGACATGAAACCAGAACAAATGTGCAATGGCTCTTCACTACTTGTAATAGTTTTTGGTCTCATTTCATCCCTGAATGACCGCCACACTCAGAATCAGGGTTCTTTGCCCTGGGAGCAATGAGCTGGGCTTGTACGTCAAGCTCTGGGAGCTCTTGGGTGGCGTTAGGAGGGCTCATTAGTAACACCAGACCATCCGTTAACCAAATGGCACTGGGTTGTGGGGTGGAGGTGGCGGGCAGCACATGCTCTTAGTGACCACAGGTGTTGCTGGTAGCAGGTGCCAGGGACCTGAGAAGGCCATCAGGAGCAGCGTAACTAACCTCTGGGCATTGGGAGTAGGACTAAGTAATGTTTGAGACCTAAATATTTTGTTTTGAGGAAAAGAGTCCTATTTCTATTATCTTGTCTCTACTAAGAAGAAGATGGGGTCTTTGCGACCCCATGGACTGTAGCCCACTGCTCCTCTGTCCATGGGATTCTCCAGGCAAGAATACTGGAGTGGGTTGCCATTTCCTTCTCCAGGGCATCTTCCTGACCCAGGGATCGAACCCAGGTCTCCCACATTGCAGGCAGACGCTTTACCATCTGAGCCACCAGGGAAGCCCAAGAAGATGAGAATCACCTACAATTCCACCACCCCTTCCAAAGACATTATAACAAATAATCTACAAGTGTATAAACTCTTTCTTAAAGAATTTATTGGAGTATAGTTGATTTACAATGTTTTGTTACTTTCAGCTGTATAGCTAAGTGAATCAGTTATACATATACATATATCCATTTTTCAGATTCTTTTCTCATATAGGTTATCACAGAATATTAGGAAGACTTTTCTGTGCTATATAGTAGGGCCTTAATAGTTATTTGCTTTATATATAATGGTGTGCATATGTTAACCCCAAGCTCCTAATTTATTCCTCCCCACTATCTTTCCCCTTTGGTAACTATAAATTAGTTTTCTATGTCTGTGAGTCTGTTTCTGTTTTATAAATAAGTTCATTTGTATCATTTTAGGTTCTCAGTTCAGTTCAGTTCAGTCACTCATGTCCGACTCTTTGCGACCCCATGAACTGCAGCACACCAGGCCTCCCTGTCCATCACTGACTCCTGGAGTCTACCCAAAGTCATGTCCATTGAGTCGATGATGCCATCCAACCATTTCATCCTCTGTCGTCCCCTTCTCCTCCTGCTTTCAATCTTTCCCAGCATCAGGGTCTTTTCCAATGAGTCAGCTCTTCGCATCAGGTGGTCAAAATTTTGGAGCTTCAGTTTCAACATCAGTTCTTCCAATGAACACCCAGGACTGATCTGCTTTAGGATGGACCAGCTGGATCTCCTTGCAGTCCAAGGCACTCTCAAGAGTCTTCTCCAACACCACAGTTCAAAAGCATCAATTCTTGGGTGCTCAGCTTTCTTTATAGTCCAACTCTCACATCCATACATGACTACTAGAAAAACCACAGCTTTGACTAGATGGACCTTTGTTGTCAAAGTAATGTCTCTGCTTTTTAATATGCTATCTAGGTTGGTCATAACTTTTCTTCCCAGGAGCAAGTGTCTTTTAATTTCATGACTGCAGTCACCATCTGCAGTGATTTTGGAGCCCCCCCAAAATAGTCTGACACTGTTTCCATTGTTTCCACATCTATTTGCCACGAAGTGATGGGACTGGATGCCATGATCTTAGTTTTCTGAGTGTCGAGTTTTAAGCCTACTTTTTCACTCTCCTCTTTCACTTTCACCAAGAGGCTCTTTAGTTCTTCTTTGCTTTCTGCCGTAAGGTTGGTGTTATCTGGTTATGGATATTTCTTGTGGCAATCTTGATTCCAGCTTGTGCTGGAAAATACCCACTTCACTTAGTAGGTATATATACTCTTAAAAGTGTTTCTTGCTCACTCATTTATTATTTCCCTTCTATTTTTAAAATTGAAGCTACATAATTAATTTCTTTCCATATCATTACTTATTCTTCCATAACATAATTGTTGTTGTTGTTTTCAGTCACCCCGTCATGTCCGACTCTTTGAAACCCCATGGATGGCAGCGTGCCAGGCTTCCCTGTCCCTCACCATCTCCCGAAGTTTGCTGAAGTTCATGTCCATTGCATCAGTGATGCTTTCCAACCACCTCATCCTCTGTCACCCACTTCTCTTCTTACCTTCAATTTTTCCCAGCATCAGGGACTTTTCCAATGAGTCGGCTGTTCACATCAGATGACCAAAATCCTGGAGCTTCAGCTTCAGCATCAGTCCTCCCAATGAGTATTCTGGGTTGATTTCCCTTACTGGCTATTTAATGTTTAGTTGTAAGATTTCACTAATTTTGGTAATTAAGGTCATTGCCAAAAATATTTTCACTATAACCTATATCCTTGTTTTATTTTCTGGTGGATAAAAATGATGCCCCCAATACCTTTGGCTCCTGGGCTCATCGGCCTTTATTTTCTTGTTTCTCACCGTCTGCTGTGCAGGCCAGGGGCACCCTTAGGTCTTCTTTACTTTTCTGCTGGCCTCCTCCTGGCCTCCCCTCCACTTAGTTTGGAAAACTAGCCTCAGTGCTCTAACCAGAGGATGAACGCTAGAAGCAGTTTGGGTGTTGATGAGAACTGGGGGTGGCTGGGGGTGAGGGGATAGGACTGGCCTGTTTGTTTCTCTTCAGTTCTGTGTTCTTCTAACAGTGATCCATGAACCAGAAGCATGGGCAGCCCCTGAAGGCTGATTAAAAATACAGAATCTCAGGCCCCACCCAAACCTGCTGGAACAGAATCTACATTTGGGGCGTTTAGTGATTCATAGGCAGGTGACATTCTGAGAAGTATTGCTTCAGTTGATTACTATTCCTTTCCCCTTGGTTTTTCCTACAGCAGTGCTTTCCAAATTTGTCTTCACGCTGGAATCACCAGGGAAGCGTACAGAAATGTCCATGTGTAATCTCTCCTTCCACCCCCGACCCTATGGTTGTGATTTAGTTGGTCTGGGGTGTGGCTTGAGCACTGAAAACTTTAAAGATGCCCAGATTCTAATGTGCTGCCAACTTTAGGGAACACTCTCCTATACCTTCTAAATCGATTCTGTCTTGTTTGAAATTTTTTCCCAGAGACCTATCCTACCCTACTTGGGGTTGTCATTTTCTCTACCTATCAGTTGTATTCCATTTGCTTTCCATTTTTCAGAAATTCCAATAAAATTTTGTTTCGTTAATGGTATGTGTTTCTTTTTTTTTTTTTCTTTAATGCTGTGATATATTTAAACTTTGTGGTTTAACCCTTCCAGGGGAAAGTAGAATTCAGGTAGTGTAGTTTCGTGTTGGTTATGTATCAGGGTGCCTTTTATTCCATTTTCTCTGCTGCTCCTTCTTCTTTCTGGCATGAACAGAGTCCCCCACATCCAGCCGAGCTGTGCCATTTTCCGCCTCTTGTTTTCAGCTCTTGGTCTAACTTTGATTCCTCGGTTTCTCTGTTGGCATTCCCAAGGACCGCAGCTGCAATGGGGGTTCTGAACAGGCATCAGTGACGTTCGGGGGCAGAGAATTACTGTCCACGAGCAGCCGTCAAGTGTCCAGCAGCAACCCCAGCCCTCACTCACTCGGTGCCGCCCCCACTCTGCTTGTGACAGAAATATTTTAAGGATTGCCAAATGCCCCATAGGGCCAACCATCCCCCTCAGGTGAAGACCCCTGAGCTGCAAGAGTGTCAGGAGTTTCCCATGGTCAATGGTGTAGCAAGTACATTTAAAAACATTCTTTCTGCGTAAACTGTCTCTACTGTCTTCATGACAGGTACTGTTTTTTCCCATCAATTTTATTTCGTATATTAATGTTCTGGGATGGTCCTGAGTTCATAAAATTTTATTCTTTACTATTAACATGGTTCAACTCATACAGAATGAAGTGCGATGTAATTATTGAGCTTGTAATTTCTTTCCATACAAAGAAATTCACAGACATAGTTGTGTCTGACTCTTTGTGACCCTTTGGACTGTAGCCCACCAGGCTTTTCTGTCCATGGGATTCTCCCAACAAGAATACTGGAGTGGGTTGCCATTTCCACCTCCAGGGGATCTTCCTGACCTAGGGATCAAACCTGCATCTCCTGGAATTCCTGCATTGCAGGCAGATTCTTGACCCGCTGAGCCATTGGGGAAGCCCCATGATATATATACATGTATATGTATACGTGGGGCTTCCCCAGTGGCTCAGCTAGTCAAGAATCTGCAATGCAGGAATTGCAGGAGATGCAGGTTTGATCCCTGGGTCGGGAAGATCCCCAGGAAAAGGGCAAGGCAACCCACTCCAGTATTCTTGTTGGGAGAGTCTCACGGACAGAGGAGCCTGGTGAGCTACAGTTCAAAGGGTCACAAAGAGTTAGACACAACTGAAGCGACTTAGCACAGGCACATGCACTTGTATATGTATATATAGAGAGAGAGAAAGGAAGAGAGATTATAGAAATCATAGCCAAAGGGTCCTGATACTGAGATAAGGAAAAATGATTGTTCCACTGTTGTGGTTGGGAAGGAATTATGACTAAAATTATCTTACCTTGGGAAACAAGAATACTTCCCCTTCTAGCCCTAGGGCTAAGTTGCAGAGATTCCATCTGTTTTATAGTCTTTTTGAGGTGAAAAGAGTATACATCAGAATGTGTCTTACATTTCATACCAGTGAACCTAGTTCAGCAAACACTTTCTTAAATACTCACAGCTGTAATGAAGTAAAGGCCCTACATGAACACATTCTGAACGTGTATAAGAGAAATATAAATAGAAGCCCACATCCCCAGCTTCCTGCTTCCTTTCTGATGGGATTTGCTGGAGATAAGATACATCCTAAATGTACAGGGCACAGGGCTCACACAGTAGTGTTCGTGGAGATGAATAATTCAGTGTCTCCAAAGGGCATCTCATCTTAGGTACAAAATTGTATTTCTTTAAGCAACACTGGTTCATGCTGATGGTCTTCCATTCACTTGAAGAAAGTTGCACAACAGCAGGGAGTGTTTGGAGCAGATTTGCAACTGGAAGCTACATTGTTCCCCAGATGAAGGAGGCTTTTGCTCAGTATAGAATAAAGTGGTTTCTGTTTGGCTTTGCATTTCTCAATCCAATGTTAGGGCACTTGGTCCTTCCCACCTTGAGCACTGCAGGGAATGAAACTGAGCAGGACCCCTCTGGGGCTCCTGGGAACAGAAACCTTTCCGTGTTTCCTATTTTTTGTTTGTAGGGAATAGACTCCAGCCTCCGTGACCTTCCCTGAGTTCCAATATGTTGATTTAAACAGTTGCTAATAAGGATAGCTGCTAATCAGGGTTCAGGTTCCCTGGTGGCCCAGACAGTAAAGAATCCACCTGCTAATGCAGGAGATGTGGGTTCGATTCCTGGGTCAGGAAGATCCCCTGGAGAAGGGAATGGCAACGCACTCCAGTATTCCTGCCTGGAGAATCCCATGGACGGAGGAGCCTGGCGGGCTACAGTCCACGGGGTTGCAAAGAGTCAGATACATACAATCAGGGAAGGGAGGGGATGCACAGAGGAGGGAGGGGCAGCCTCAGTGTATAGTCCTGCTCCGAGAGGTCTGCTCAGTTCAGTTCAGTCACTCAGTCATGCCCAACTCTTTTCAACCCCATGGACTGCAGCACGCCAGGCTTCCCTGTCCATCACCAACTCCTGGAGCTTGCTCAAACTCATGTCCGTCACTACACGGAACTATATCTTTGAGTTCTTCTGAAGAACTAAAGCCCCCATTGAGAAGGCCACCTGAGGCTAGGTTAAAGGAACCAGAGAAGTTTATCAGGAGATCACCCAAGACCAGCTTAAGGGACTGCAGACCTGCGCGCACCCTAATCTTATCAGCAAGCCTGCCCTTGAACCATTGCCATAGAACTCCTCACCAAATCCTCACTGGGTTGGGACACAGTTTCTGAGGCACACACCATTGTGTCCCCCTTTGCCTGGCAAAGCAATAAAGCTATTCTTTTCTACTTCACCCAAAACTATATCTCTGAGGTTTGGTTTGGCACCAGTGCAGAGGCTGAGTTTTCTGCCCCAGAAAGAGGAGCCTCCCTTTCCTGGTGACGTGTTTCCCCAGGCCGGCCCTTCCCAAGCCTGCCATCAGGTTTCTCTGGGCTCTGCTGGCCTTTAGCAGGGCTGTTGCTGCACGCACACGCAGAGCTCTTCGTTAGCGATTTGTCCTCAACGTGTCAGAGACACTAGAAAATTTCCTTGGCCAAGTACAAATGGAGCAAATTAGAAAGAGAAAGTTTATGTCAGAACTTCTTTTATTTCGGGCCACATTTTTGTTTCTTTGGATTGGAAAGGGCATCGGTCCTTCATTATTTCATCCCTTGCACTCCCTTCACCTTCTCTCCTGTTCATTATGCTGTCATGAACAGTTTTGGAAACTCTGGAAACACATGGACGTGCCCCCATCACTCAGCTTGCAGTTCTGCATGTGATCAGCATGGCCTCTGTGGACTGCATTCTCTTAGCAACCCCCAAACTTCACTTAGTTCACCCGCTCTTGGGCCTGAAATCGTCAAACAGTCGAGCTGAAAGTACAGTTGGGTTCTAAAGTCCTCAGAAAAATCCTTCGCTTTCTTTTTTATTTTGTAGGTTACATTAACCAATGCTTCTTGTAGTGCCATGGGCTTTTAAAGTAAACATTTTGGAATAAATGGATGCCTGTTAGCTATCTTTAAACATAGGAAAAATTAATAATGAAAACAGTCATGATAATAATAAGTGGTCTAGTATCACCCATTTGTCTGATACTCTTTATGTGCTGAAACAAATGCTTTTCTACATTTTAGCACATTTTTACCCTCACAACAACCTTGATGTTATAAGGCCATGTTAGAGCCAGACTCTGTCTGCAGCCTTCTCAAATCCAGCTCTGGAAACTGTGACAAGTGATGTGGATCTTGGCATGCATGCTAAGTCATGTCTGACTCTGGGACCCCATGGACTGTTGCCTGCCAGGATCCTCTGTCCATGGGATTTTCCAGGAAAGACTACTGGAGAGGGTTACCATGCCCTCCTCCAGGGGATCTTCCCCACCCAGGGATCAAACCCACTGTCTCCTGCGTCTCCTGCACTGGCAGGCGGGCTCTTTACCACTAGCACCACCTGGGAAACCCTCGTGGATCTTTGTTATTGTTCTTCAGTCCCTAAAGTCACAGCTGGCTCTTTGTGACCATATGGACTGCAGCATGGTGGCCTTCCCTATCTCCTGAAGTTTTCTCAAACTCATGTCCATTGTGTTGATGATGACATCCAACCATCTCATCCTCTGTCGTCCCCTTCTCCTTCTCCTGCCTTCAATCTTTTCCAGCATCAGGGTCTTTTCCAATGTCAGCCCTTCACATCAGGTGGCCAAAGTATTGGAGCTTCAGCTTCAGCATCACTCCTTCCAATGGATATTCAAGGTTGATTTCCTTTAGAATTGACTGGTTTGATCTCTTTGCCATACAAGTCACTCTCAAGAGTCTTCTCCAGCGCCACAATTCAAAAGCATCAATTCTTTTGTGCTCAGCCTTCTTTATGGTCCAGTTCTCACATCCGTACATGACTACTGGAAAAACCGTAGCTTTAACTATACAAATCTTTGTCAGCAAAGTGATGTCTCTGCTTTTTCATAAGTTGTCTAGGTTTGTCCCCAGAGTCCCTCTTGGCCCCCACTTCCCCCACTTCCCCTCCTGTTTCTCCCTTCCTTTAGAGCTATTTTCATTCTTCCCTCAACTATCTGCCGCCCCCGGGGAAGTACAGTTTGCCTTTGGTTAGCGCTAGTCCTCCTCACCAGAACTCCAGTGAAAAAATTCTGCACTGCATTTCGTGTCTACAAGGAAATGGAGGCAAAGAAACTAAAGCAATTTGCCCGAGATCCCTCAGCTCATAAACAGTAAATCCAAACTTGAACCAGGGCCTTTCTGACTTGTAACCACTCGGTACTTTCCTTCTAATCAGTTTTTTCTTTATAATTTTATCACCTGTCATTGATCCTGTTTATGTCAAGGCTTAATGTTAGACTTTATAGATTTCTAATCAACATAATTTGAGCAGAGCGATTACTTGGAACCACAGCTGACAAGTCCAAGGGTGCCCAGAGGAGTTTAAAATGGGTTGCAAAAACTTGTAAACTGGGTTGTTTATTTAAAAGGAAACAAAAATCTCTTCGGTTATAAACATGGAGGCATCATAATTAAACAGGCCTCCCAGGGTGCAGTCTTAAAAAAGACTTTCTAGACCAAAGCTTTCTTGTTTATCCACCCGCCCCACTGTGATGGCTCTGGCTGATCTCCTTTGGGGAAATCGCACAGTTTCTCGACATTTCAGTGTCTACAGAGATCACTGGTCCTGGGCCTGAGCTTTTGTTTTGCCCCCACTGAGTGAGTGGCAGTGAACCCAAGAGACTCTGTAGCTGTTGTGACTCTGACAGGAGCTCTACTTGGGGTCCTCCTGCAGTCACTGTGCAGGCCTTCACGTGGCCTGGTTGGCATTTTCTGCCCTCTCCGGTTTCCTTAGCTTCTTCCTCCCAAAAACACAGCATAGGCTCTACATCTCACCCCACTGGTCAATGGTTTTCCATCTTGGTTGCATGTTGTTTCCATCCAGGGAATTTTATAAAATACTGATGCCTAGACCCCATTGCTGATAAATTAAATCGGAAACCCAGGGGGTGTGGAGGACTGTATTGTGTAACTCTTGGACTTGATGACTATTAAACTAAATTCCTAAATTACCACTGGGATACGATTCTAGGGCAGATATTTCAGGAGGCTGTTATAGAAATACTCTGCAGTATCAGCAAGGAATTTAGCAAAATGGCTTATGATGTTCTGACTTAAAACAGAGAGGCCATCAACCAGATTAGCCACAAATGGTGCTGAGGGAAAAAATTACCCCCAAACTCAGTGGTTTACATCAAGGAGCATTTATTTCCTGCTCATGGGTTTGCAGGAGAGTGTGGACTGGCTGGTCCAAGCTGGACTTTGCAGAGCAGTTTTGCATCAGGCTTCAGGTAAGCCGGACTTCACTCCAGGAGGAGGTGTGACTCAGGTCTTTTCACGTGCCTCTCATCTTCCTGGGAGCACTGCTGTCTAGGGAATGCACGTCTCATGGCTGCTCACTGGCAGGCAACCCCAGGCATAAAGTGCTAAAGGTGCTGAAGGCCTCTCTGCTCACGTCATGGTAACTCTGCCTCTGGACCAAGGAATCCGAGCAACTCAGCCCAGCACTAGTGATGTGGAGACATGCACTCTGCCTGTGGGTGGGGGAAGAGGATAAATCACTTGCTCACAGAAGTCCACGCTCTCATAAGAATACATTTGTTGGCAATATCTTAGAATGGGCTTCCTTAGTGGCTCAGTGGTCAAGAATCCACCTGCTAATGCAGGAGACCTGGGTTCCATCCCTGGGTCAGGAAGATCCCCTGGGGAAGGAAATGGCAACCCACTCCAGTATTCTTTCCTGGAGAATCCCATGGACAGAGGAAGCTAGTGGACTAAAGTCCATGGCATTGCAAGAGTCAGACACAACTGAGTGACTAAAAAACAACAAGCAACAATTCTTAGAAGACAAGGATCTAAAGAAGGGTCTATTTTTTTCAGTTTTCCTGTAGATATAAAATTATACCAAAATAAGAAGTTTATTCAAAAGGCACAAAAGGCTGGACTGCCATAAGAGTTGCAGAGATAGTTTTAGCTACCAGAAGTGTTGAAGTAAAGCATGGACCATCCTTTGGTGGGAAAGTTGTGCAAAGATCAAGCATTAGCTGATTATTTGGTGTGTGGCCTAGATTTTCAACTGTTATGTCATAGGGAGAAACAGAAAGAAGAGGGCATGGAGATAAAAGATTCGAATTTTGATATGGCTGAAACCAACTAGAGAAAATTTCAGAAGGATAAACAACATCACACATTCAGGTTCACAGTTTCAATTGTTTATACATCCTACATAAAGTCTAGACACAAGAACCTAATATGTGGTTTATATTTGTTTGGCTCATTGATGAAATACAGCTTTAATTGGAATTCCTAAATAACCATGAGTGTCTCCTGTTGAGATTAGCCTGGAGGGTGTACTGCAGCCAGAACCACTAGTTGGCCATAAAGCAGGGGCCAACTGGGGTCAATCGTATTATTAACAGTAACAGCAAGAGCAGCAGCTAATACCATGGAGTGTTTATGAAGTGCCAAGTACAGCTAAGTGCTTTATGTCGATCACTTCATCCTCAGAAACCCCTCTGAAGTAGGTACTAATGATGTGACTATTTCATAGGAGACAAAACCGAGGCTCTGTGAGTTAAAATAGCCTTCCCAAGACCCCACCATGCATGAATGTTAGTGCTGAGAGTTCAGCTCAGGATGTCCGATCCTGCAAAATGTGGGTGTAATCATTGCACTCTACTGCTGGCCCATTCAGACCGTCACCCTGTTCAAAACACTAGCACTTGCCTTGTAAGCTGTTCCCCCATGTGACAGAGGACAGCCCGTGAGCAATTTGCTATGATATGTGGCACATTTCTGGAATTATCTTAAGACATGGCTATGTCTACTTTGACTAGACCTCCTCTCTGGTACCGCTTCATACATTTCTGGAAATTGCAGTATGTTCCCCAAGCTGCCATACACCGGACTTCCTTCCCCAAACCCGAGTACCCACCCTGACCACCCCCCAACCCAGGGGACACACATTCTCTGCTGCTGCTATAGCCTCCACTTTGCTATTGATTATATCTAACTCGCCAGATGGAGCTGACAGCCAAATGAAAGGCTGGGATTTCCCAATCAATAGTCATTAGAACTCCACTTATTATACATGGAGTGACTTTCGGGGCCAGGGTGATACCCTTAACAAGAAAAATAAAAAAATAAGAGCGTACTTGGTAACATAAATACAGCTCTCTGCCAGGAAGAGCTAGATTCAGCCAAAGAAATGGATTTGCAAACATCCCTTCTCTCTTTCTTATCATTGCCTCACAGGTAAGCATGCCCTGGACTTCTCCTAAGAGAGTGTGGCATGGACAGGTTGTGTGTGTATGTCTTTTTTTTTTGGTTGCCTTTTTAACTAGAAAAAGAAGGTTAAGACACCACGTTTATTTAACAGACTTGAACATGAAAAGGAGCAGAGAGAAAGACCGGTTAATAAGAAAAAAGAAAAAAAGATCTATTCTTGTGAAAGTGAATGACTGGAGGTGGTGGAGAGTAAAGAGGAGGTTAGAGAAAGCCAAAAGAGAGAGAATTTGTCAGAAAGGGAGTTAGAGTCAACACTTGCTGCTTACTAGAGTAATTTACTGTGAAAAACAAGATGTCCTTAAGCAAGTCTAGTCCTGCGAAGTCTTCTGTAATGATCCGGAAAGGAGAACAGACTCGTTTTTATAACCAAAGACTGTGATTCATGAGGCGATGCTGGTGTATTTTACTAGCTTCCTCTTTTTCATTATCAGCAATCACTCAGTTTTCCAGGCTTAACTTCTGAGCCCTAGTCAGGAGCAGGCCATTCTAAGTGTGGATGGTGATTACCTTTCCTGAAATAAATACACCAACCAACTTTACAGAGGCTTCGCTGGTAGCTCAGATAGTAAAGAATCCTACAATGCAGGAGACCCGTGTTCGATCCCTGGGTTGAAGAGATCCCTGGGAGAAGAGAATGGCAACCCACTCCAGTATTCGTGCCTGGAGAATTCCATGGACAGAGGAGCCTGGAGGGCTACAGTCCATGAGGTTGCAAATAGTCGGATACAACTAAGAGACTAAACACAACACAACTTTATATAGAGAGAAAAGGTCCGTGGTTTCCTAATTCTTGATGAATTAGCTTTGTATTTCTTATCCACATTAACAGCTTGTTGGCTTCACATCTCATGTTGTTGAAACCATTTCTTATTGAGTCTAACTTACCTTTCATGCTCTTTCATTCTCAGAGGTCTTCAAGAGGTGGGACCGTGAGAAAGACCTCCACCTTGGAGTTAGACAGTCACCCCTCATTCTCAAAACCGTGTGCAGACCCGGTCATACCAGCCTTGCTTGAGATAAGCTCTGGCAAACCAGCCATGTGCCCTTACTGGCTGGCACACATTGCTACTGGCACGTGGGGAGCACGCCCCCAAGATGGGATTGGCTTTGAGGTTAATCAGACCAAGTTTTAGAAAGCAGGAGGAAACTCTGAGAGCAAACGCAGACCTTGGGAGTTTGTAGCCTAAAACCTGAGCCTGCCAGTTAGAAGTCACGACTTTTAACCCTTGGAGTATTATCTACTGACGGATAGAGATTCTGACCATCCTTAAGCCATCATTTAGAGAGAACAAAATATGATGATATGAATACAATGCTTTGCATGCTTTTGGAGGCAGATATTTAGAGATGAGGTACTGTGTTTTAGTATTTTACTGAAGTTTAGTCAACTTACCATGTAGTGTTAATTTCTGCTGTGTAGCAAACTGACTCAGTCGTAGATATATATGTATATATACACACATATCTATTCTTTTCCATTGTGGCTTGTCACGGGATATCGAACAGAGTTCCCTATGTTGTGCAGCAGGACCTTGTTGTTTATCCAAACTGTATGTAATAGCTCACATCTGCTAATCCCAACTCCCAATGCTCCCTCCTTGGAACCTCCAGTCTGTGCTCTATGTCTGTGACTGTTTCTGTTTTGTTGATAAGTTCATCTGTATAATATTTTAGATTCCATGTATAAGTGATACCCTGTGATATTTGTTTGTGGTATCTTTATTCTGTATTTTTGTGTAAAACTGCTTATTGATCTCATATTTGTAAACTCCATACTTGCAGGCTAGGTTTTAAAATCACATATGAAAACAAAAAAGGGGGGAGATAGGTAACTGAATGTATAGGTACAGAGACAAATGGATAACAGCCATATTTCTTAAGTGGTGGTTTTTTTTGTTTGTTTTTTTTTTTTTAATTTTTATTTTATTTTTAAACTTTACATAACTGTATTAGATTTGCCAAATATCAAAATGAATCCGCCACATGTATACATGTGTTCCCCATCCTGAACCCTCCTCCCTCCTCCCTCCCCATTCCATCCCTCTGGGTCATCCCAGTGCACCAGCCCCAAGCATCCAGTATCGTGCATTGAACCTGGACTGGCAACTCATTTCATACATGATATTTTACATGTTTCAATGCCATTCTCCCAAATCTTCCCACCCTCTCCCTCTCCCACAGAGTCCATAAGACTGTTCTATACATCAGTGTCTCTTTTGCTGTCTCGTACACAGGGTTATTGTTACCATCTTTCTAAATTCCATATATATGCATTAGTATACTGTATTGGTGTTTTTCTTTCTGGCTTACTTCACTCTGTATAATAGGCTCCAGTTTCATCCACCTCATTAGAACTGATTCAAATGTATTCTTTTTAATGGCTGAATAATACTCCATTGTGTATATGTACCACAGCTTTCTTATCCATTCATCTGCTGATGGACATCTAGGTTGCTTCCATGTCCTGGCTATTATAAACAGTGCTGCGATGAACATTGGGGTACTCGTGTCTCTTTCCCTTCTGGTTTTCTCAGTGTGTATGCCCAGCAGTGGGATTGCTGGATCATAAGGCATGTCTATTTCCAGTTTTTTAAGGAATCTCCACACTGTTCTCCATAGTGGCTGTACTAGTTTGCATTCCCACCAACAGTGTAAGAGGGTTCCCTTTTCTCCACACCCTCTCCAGCATTTATTACTTGTAGACTTTTGGATTGCAGCCATTCTGACTGGTGTGAAATGGTACCTCATAGTGGTTTTGATTTGCATTTCTCTGATAATGAGTGATGTTGAGCATCTTTTCATGTGTTTGTTAGCCATCTGTATGTCTTCTTTGGAGAAATGTCTATTTAGTTCTTTGGCCCATTTTTTGATTGGGTCATTGATTTTTCTGGAGTTGAGCTGTAGGAGTTGCTTGTATATTCTCGAGATTAGTTGTTTGTCAGTTGCTTCATTTGCTATTATCTTCTCCCATTCTGAAGGCTGTCTTTTCACCTTGCTAATAGTTTCCTTTGATGTGCAGAAGCTTTTAAGGTTAATTAGGTCCCATTTGTTTATTTTTGCTTTTATTTCCAATATTCTGGGAGGTGGGTCATAGAGGATCCTGCTGTGATGTATGTCAGAGAGTGTTTTGCCTATGTTCTCCTCTAGGAGTTTTATAGTTTCTGGTCTTACGTTTAGATCTTTAATCCATTTTGAGTTTATTTTTGTGTATGGTGTTAGAAAGTGTTCTAGTTTCATTCTTTTACAAGTGGTTGACCAGAGTTCCCAGCACCACTTGTTAAAGTTAAGTGGTGGTTTTTAAATATAAATCAGAATAAGCTGATGGTCTTAACTCAAAATGGGAGAAATGCAGCTTAAGAAAAATGAATACTAAGATGAAAATAGAAGAGTGTATAAGAATGGACTTTAAAAAAACCCCAAATCTGAGACGCTGTATGAAACCCTGTATCTAGTAAAAGCAGTAGGGGACGCCTGGGGACAGAATGGCCATCGTGAACCCCGAGAATAAATGTCACAAGCGGATAACAGCTTCCTGAGGCAGAGCGTAGATCTCAGTGTCTTGGCTTCCTGAACTTCTTGCCCCGCACTGGCTGCTTGATAGATGGTCATTGTTTAAATTAAATGCAGATGAGGCAAACATTATTTATGGTAATCAATATAGAAACTAGATGTTATTACCAGAAAAAGGAGAGCCAAATTATGATGGGAAATTGGATGCAATAAGAGACTAAAAATAATGGAAAAAGTCATTCAGTCATGTTTGGGAGAGAGGAAAAGGAATTTCGAATAGGGTCTGGGTGAGAATATGTAATAGGACTACAGGTGAGACAGATAACTGTTCCAGAGAGACATGCTGTTGTTGTTAGAGGTGACCACTGTCTTGAAAGAAAACCTTGCATTGCCCACTAGGCAAGAAAGCCTCCTTCAAACTAGGTGCAGGGAGATGTGTGCTATCGTAAATACGTGTGTTATAAAGAAAAGCTGAGTGAGTGAAATACAGGAAGAGAAGCTGGCTGCTCCAAGTAACTCAAGGCTAAGGAGACTATTTCTAAAAATTAAGTTGGCCTAGCTAGAGAGTGAAAGTGACTGTATCAGGAGAAGAGAAGGTTTGCCAGCGGTGGAGGAATCCACACAGAGGCGGGAGAGCTATTATGGAGAGTAGTTATTGGGGAAATTCAGGCATCACGTGGGCACTGGGATTCTTGGCCTATGAGTCCCCTCTTGATCCTGAGATTGTTGTTGTGCAGATGCTAAGTCAGTCATGTCTGACTCTGTGACCCTCTGTGCAGCACGCCAGGCTGCCCTATCCTTCACTGTCTCCTGGAGTTTGCTCAAGACCATGTCCACTGAGTCGGTGACGCTGCCCAGCCACCCCATCCTGATGTGCTGTGACTCAGTAACGAGACTCCCACGCCCAGTGGGTGGTCCTGGGACCCACACTAACTTTTAGCAGAGTGTTGTCGCCTCTGCAAGTGTGGCCAGTCTAACAGACACCACGAGGGGTTCAGCCGCTGACTCCCTGAGAAAGAGAGGTGCCTCAGCTGGCAGCACGTGCTGATTTCTGCAGTATCACTACTTCCACGGTGGCTGATTTTAAGCTTTCAGTGTGACGTCACTCAACGAGGGGTTGGGAAGATCTGTTAATAGCTGACTCCCAGGAAGCTGTATGAGCCAGGACCTGTTTCTCTGAGGACCTTGCTCCAGGACCCATCATTTTATTCAGGAATTGTGATTCATCTCATGACTTGTTTCTGCTCACTTCATTTGACCACCCAGTCTCTCACCTGGGATTGAGATGAAGCCTGCCTGATTCACTTTTTAAAAAAATTAAATAGAAAGCTCCAACTAGGGATTATCATACTACATGAAGTAAGTCAGAAAGACAAAGACAAATACCACATGATATCACTTATATGTGGAATCTAAAATACGAAATAAAAGAACCTATCCATGAAATAGAAACAGACTCCCAGACATAGAGGAGAGACTGGGGGTTGCCAAGTGGGGGTGCTGGGGGAGCGGTGACAGGTTTGGAGTTAGCTGAAGCAAACTATTATAGATAGGATGGATAACAACAAGGTCCTACTGTGCAGCACAGGGAACTAGGGAACTGCATCCAATCTCCTGGGATAAACCACAACGGGAAGAATAGAAAAAAGAATGTATATATGTGTGGAACTGAGTCACTTTGCTATGTAACAGAAATTAACACAACATTGTGGATCAACTACGCTTCATTAAACAAATAAAAGAAAGAAAAATTGACTGTCTTTGAAGCTTAGGATTTTAATGGTTAGACAACTTTCCAAAAGGAAATACATACATAAAAGACCAATTTATCCTATCACTAGGACATAGATTTCATTAAGAATGCCCTTAATCACTGTGGCAGTAGAAATTATCAATGTTTGAAAACTCAACGAATAGCAAGAGTTTTTATGGGAAGCAGTTGCTTAGTTCACTGTACAGTTTGGGCTATATTGGAGATTCAGGGGTTAGCCCATTCCTTATGGCCCTTAACTAAAAAAACAAAACAAAACAACAACAAAACACTACTTATACAATAATACAAAGTGGAACTCAGTTCTTGAGCAGTGGGACTTACCTGAAGCTTTACTGAGAACAACGAAAGCAGTGTATTAGTTAGAATTAGGATCAACTGCATATCAAAGAAAATACTTAAATGCACATCATTTCACATAAAATAAGTCTGGAGGGGAGCAGTTTCAGGTTAGTGGTGGAGGCACATGGTTGTTAACATCTCAGTCTCCATCTATCTCTCTGCTCCATCGTTTTTAGCACATAATCATTTCAGGGTCCAACAGAGTGATTAGTGCCCCAGGCATCGTATCCAAATATTTTAAAAAGTAGGTAGCTGGGGAAGGGCAAGAGGACACATCCTAGCCATCTCCTGCTTTTTTGAGAATCATTCCAGAAAGACTCAGTCAACACTTCCTCTTCTATCCCCTTGATCAGAACAGTCGCAGATGGTTAACATCCTACCTATCTGCAAGGCTTGTCATAGGTTTGAGTGCTAAAGAATTGATGCTTTCAAACTGTGTTGCTGGAGAAGATTCTTAAGAGTCCCTTGGACAGCAAGGAGACCAAACCAATCAACCCTAAAGGAAATCAACCCTGAATATGTATTGGAAGGACTGATGCTGAAGCTCTAATACTTTGGCTACCTGATGCAAAGAGTCGACCCATTGGAAAAGACCCTGATGCTGGGAAAGACTGGGGCTGGAGGAGAAGGGAGTGACAGAGGAGGAGATGATTAGGTGCCATCAGCGACTCAATGGACATGAGTCTGAGCAAACTCAGAGAGATAGTGAAGGACAGGGAAGCCTGGTGTGTTGCAGTCCATGGAGTCACAAAGAGTTGAACCCGACTTCACGACTGAACAACAACAATCTCCAAGGAAGACCAGAAACGTGGCCTGTCAACTGGACACAGTGTTAGACCCGAATGCTCTTTCTTTAGAAGAAGAGAATGCGAGCATCTAGGGATGGGCAGACTCTGCCATAGCAGAAATGACTCAGCTGCCAAGATTAACATGGTCTGGGCTGTGCACACCCCTGATTACAGAGCCCTGTGGCTGAGCTGCAGAAGGGACTTGCTGCTTTTTATTGAGCTTTAACCACCATGGCATGTACCTAGGATTAAGGTATTCATTTTCCAGTTTCTAGAGTGAAACAGATGCAGATTCATAAGATGTAAGAAAAAACAAAAGTGAAATTTGATGCTTTCTCCCCAACTCTCCCAAGACCCAAGGAGGAAGAAAGGGGAGAGGTCCGCCTGCAATGCAGGAGACCCTGGTTCGATTCCTGGGTCAGGAAGATCCTCTGGAGAAGGGATAGGCTTACCCACTCCAGTATTCTTGGGCTTCCCTTGTGGCTCAGCTGGTAAAGAAGTCACCCACAATGCAGGAGACCTGGGTTGGATCCCTCGGTTGGGATGATCCCCTGGAGAAGGGAAAGGCTTCCCACTCCAGTATTCTGGCCTGGAGAATTCCATGGACTGTACAGTCCATGGGGTCACAAAGAGTTGGACATGACTGAGCAACTTTCACTTTCAGCCACAGGACAGCCCTATGGAGCCCTGTGGAGCCTGGCAGACTAAGTTACAAAGAAGTGGAGTGGGCCTCCTGCTAATGGCCTGCAGGTTCCCTGGAAAACCAGGTCTCAGTCCATCGGAGGTGAAGAGCATTGCCACCTGTGAGTGGCGGGGGGACAGTGACGAGGGTGGGGCCCCCTGGGGGCCCTTGTGCTCAGGCTGCGCTGGAGGAAAGGCACAGCTGGTGTGATTCTGTATCTTCTCCCGACAGGATGCCTAGCAGGCTTTGTAAAGCTACTGCTAAACAGCTGACACACTCTGACAGTTCACCCACACATTCGTGCCCAAATTCTAACGGCACCACTGTATCAAGCTGTGCCAGTGTTTCATATGGAAGGCCCGTGGGCTTTGATCAACTTGGGACATGCTCTGGTCACCAAAGGAGAACATTTCATGAAAAACAGCCCCTTGTTTGGAGGGGGCAGAGGTACCCAAACGGGTTGTCCCAGGTACCTGGACCAGTCCACCTAGTTGCAACACAATCTTGTTGCAGTATGTGAGAGTAGACCATTAGAAGATTAGTAGAAATTAGACAATTAGTAGAAATTTGTGCTTAACTTGCTAGAGTTAAGCACATACAGAAAGCCAATGTAAACACTGATAAGTGGAAGTCACTCAACTGTGTCTGACTCTTTGTGACCCCGTGGACTGTATAGTCCATGAAACTCTCCAGGCCAGAACACTGGAGTGGGTAGCCATTTCCTTCTCCAGGGGATCTTCCCAACCCAGGGATCAACCCCAGGTCTCCCATATTGCAGGCGGATTCTTTACCAGCTGAGCCATCAGGGAAGCCCGAACCCTGATAAATGGGTAACAAAAGATGAGTGACAAAGAGCTATAAAATGGCAAATGTCTGTGTATGGAAAATTTCATAATATGAAATTCATAATAAGTTATGAATAAATAATAAGTTCATAAAATGAACTTAAGTTTGAGATTTTAATGTTGGGACCAGTTGCCAGTACACCTCAAATCATCATAATAAAAACTAAAATTGACATTCAAAAAATCACTTCTGTTGATCAATAACAGTTTAAATTATATTCAATGCTTACTAACAAAGACAGAAATATTTTAAATATTAGGAAAATTCCACCCAAGGTTTTTAAAACATATCTTAAACTATCATTTACAGGCATGATAAATTCAACCCTAAGTCATTCACTAAGAACTCTAATCTGATAACATTCTACTGCAATATTACAGTTGTTTTTGAGAGGCTTAAAGAAGGGTATAACAGCACATATCTTATGCCATTAAGGCACATCACCACTGTGCAAAGTTGTGATGGATTCTGTCATTAGATAGCAGTATACTAACTTTGTTGATGGAAACTATTGACCAAATTTTTTACACAATTTTGTTAAAATCATAGAATGCCATACTGTTCTGTAGAACCAGAAATCACTGCCTTTGAGGGACACCTGGGTATGTCCTGAATTTTCTGACTAAATTGCTTCTATATAGACATACCAATTTATAAAACTTTAGAGACAGAAATTTGAATACCTGACATCAAGGTGATTATTTTCCCCTAAACCTTTTCTTTCCTGCTTGACTGGGAACCTGAGAATTTCCCTTAATTCATACCTCCTAAGTATGAAAGTCAGATTGTTATACTGTACACTTAAAATTATATAGTGCTTTTCTTCAATTGTACCTCAATAAAATTGAAAGAAAAAATTAAATTTAAAAAAACCTAAGCAAAGGAAAAGAAATGAAGCACATATCATATCTATAATTATTAAGTCTGAATGGAGTAATTATGGGTTCATTAAAATATTCTTTATTTTTATATATGATGGAAATTTTTTGCAACAAAAGTTTTCCAAGTTTAAAAAAGTTAGAAGCATCTATGGTTCTTCATTCTCAATTTTCTATTATCGTCAAACTGATGGAAGTGAGCTGATACTGCTGCTCTATTATTAGCTATGCTCCATAATTGGTCAGAAATTTCACATTTTATTATATTGCTGCACCTTTCCCAGGGGCATAAATTATTAAGTGTTCAGTATTCATGGCCCATCTGCCCAGAAAAGTCAGACTAAGATTTTGGAGTAAGTTAGAATAGAGTTAGAATGAGTGAGGGTATTAAAATATGCAACACATTGGAGTTCATTTCCTAAAAGAAATCATAAGACCCAAAATCTCATCAAGTTGTTCTAACTATAGTGCATAAATAATGTTACCTTTAGGTTTTTAAGCATCAGGGTAAAATTAGGATCTGTTAATGTTGGATGGTAAAAAAGAAAAAAAACCCTCTTATTAGGTTCTCATCCTGAACAAGCTAATTTGATTTACCCCAGGAAATTCTGGGCATGGTTAATGGCATATGAAAGGTAACAGAGAAATTTGCGGGATGTGGAATGATAACAAACCTAAGTTTGTTAGATTAGGAATTTTTCATGGTATTACTTAAAAAAAAAAAATGTATGTAGAGTTTTAAATGCCCAGGGAATTTCACTTATTCATTTAGCTGCACGAGGTCTTTGTGGTGGCATGCAGGATTTTGAGCTGCAGCGTGTGGGATCTAATTCCCTGATCAGAGATGGAACACAGGCCCCTTGCATTGGAGAAGGAAATGGCAACCCACTCCAGTGTTCTTGCCTGGAGAATCCCAGGGACGGGGAGCCTGGTGGGCTGCCGTCTATGGGGTCGCACAGAGTCAGACACAACTGAAGTGACTTAGCAGCAGCAGCACAGGCCCCCTTCACTGAGAGCGCAGAGTCTTAGCCCCTGAACCACCAGGGAAGCCCCATCAAGGAATATAGATATGCAGTTTACATGCAGAATCTTTGGATGTCTTTTTTAATCCTCTCATATTCTCAATCAACTACATTTTTCTATAATTTTTGCTCATATCTTGTGTTTATTCCAAGGATGACTGGATGTTTGCAAGGATGGGAGGGTGGATGAATATTTTAGATCCCTCCTGATTATGCTGTAAATGGGATGTTTTCCTTTCTTGGCTATTTTCAGTTTTCCTTTTAAAGTGTAGCGTATTTACAAATTTTATTCCCAGTAAATTCACTGCACACAGTGTATATTTTTAAAAACTGATTGGGATAACTAATCTGATCTTTCTCAAAATCTCAGACTTGCTTAACATGGATAAATAATAACTTTTAATCCTGAAAGTTAAAAAACTTGAATGATGCTCTTAATTTCCAGATCTGTCTATCCTGGCTTCTTTCTAAGTGACGTCTGGGCTTATTGCCACAGGGAAATCGATGGTTATGTGACCCCATGCAGGGAATAGTCAGAAGTCTCAAATGTGTTCTCAAAGATCGTGTTTCTGTTGTACCTGCTTGCTGTCCATTCTGGGGCATTCCCTGCTGACCTCAGCCGCTGGAACTTATGATCCATCTCTCTTAGCTCGGTGAAGACAATGGATGACCCTCTGCCAGTGACTGGGCCAGCCTTTGGCTTGGCCATTTTCACCTCCAGCTTCTTGGGTCATCTCGTTCCTCACCAGGGGAAGCCCCAAAACAGAATGGTGGCTTTCAGGCTGGCTGCCTTCTGATCCTTCCCAAAGACCTAAAGGGAGTTGTGCATCCTTCTGATGTAATGTAGCAATCAGGAAAGCTAGACATCAGGGATTTTGTCTGACCGATTCAGTTTGAGGGTTGTAGACATGGCGGTGCTGTAATTAAAATGGGTTTCCCGATTTCAGTGGAAATAAGAAGAGTCTGAGGATGGAGACAGAGGCAAATTCTGGGACAATCACTAGCAAGGAATGGTACCATAATAGTAGTGAAGCAGGATTAACAACCAGAGTAAATTGACCCTTAGAGAATTTTGGAAGTAATAGATTGAGAAGTTCCCTAGACCAAACTTAGAGGTCAGTATGTTAAAGTCTTTCTTGGTCTGAATAACTGGGGGGAAATCTGAACAGAGATGATTTGCAACACTATAGTCAGATCTCCTTAGTTAAGGACCATGTTATGACATCTCAGGTTTGATTCTCCAGATATCGCCAAGGACACCTGAGACCACTTACTAATGTGATTCTGAATTGGGGCAAGGGGCATGTTTAGACTTTCAGAGCAATATTGAATATTCATTTTGAATTAATGATTTTAAAAAAATAATTTTGGATTTGCAGTACTTCTGAGGTCCACTGGTCATTTAGAAGCTCATGGAAATCCAGTGGTAAATGGAGTTTTGTCCCAAGTCTATCTCATGGTATGCTCACAAAGCCAATGAACCAATTCTGTTGATAATTCCAAGCCTCTGAGTGTATAGTTGGCAGAATCCCCACAGTGGCCTCTGATTTATGGAGTTAGGACTTTCATAGTAGGTAGGATCAAGTGAAAGCCCCTGGAGTGTCCCTTCCCTATAAAAATCATAACCCAAAGTGACACAGTATCCTTGGGCGAGTCATAAAAATGAATGCAACTTTTAAGTATTGGAATATGTAAAGGCATGGAGGATACTCGATCATATCCTCATTTAAAGTCCATGCTTGCCCCCGTTGAAAGTAGATAGATTTTTAAGAATGACAGGCTATCGAGAACTTAATAGCGACTTTAACAATAGCAGTTGTTTCAGATGTTGTTGTTCTTTTTTAATCCTGGAAGAAATTCACAAAGACCCTGACATCTGTGCATCAGTCTAGATGTTCTGCTGAGATGTATTCCAGCTAACTAATCCTCTCTTCAGCTATGTCAAGCCTACTGCAAGAAACCTATAGAGTTCTCAACTTTAGTTGCTATTATTTTTAAATTCTAGAATTCCCATTTAATTCTCTTTAAAATAAATTTTGTTTGGCTCATAAAGTGAGAATATGTTAATCACAACTATTTTAAGCTATATGACTAATTATTAGTAACTGAGCTACCTGTGGGTGTATTCTACTGCCTCCTTCTTCCTCCTGGTCCTGTTTCTTGATATGCCTCATAATTTTTTCTTCAAGTCTGTACTTTGTGGATGAAAAATTTTGAATGCTCTGGGTGATGTCAGGGGAGATCAGCCTAATCTAATCAAGGACAGAACGGAGTCAAACTAGGTCTTAGGAAAGCTCAGTCTATTTCTGGTTTCCCTTTACTGTTAATGGGTAGCCTGCTAGAGTTTTCAACGGACAACCTCGTATTGACTCCTTGGGAGGCAACCAAATCCCAAATTCCAAATTTAATCTGGTTCACACCATGAGACTGCCAGGAACTTCTCTCTGCATGACTTGGGCTTTCTGCATGGGTTTTTAACCTCTTGGTCTGGGCAGCTGGAGAATTCAGTAAATGTCTTTGGGGGAAACCAATAAATCTCACAACTCTGCATGGCCTTCCTCTGGCATCTTGGACCTTCCATTGTGACTGCCTCACCAGCACTGGATTCGAATTCCCTCCTCCCCCACCACCACCCTCCCCAGGACCCAGCCCTGTGGTCTTGCCAAACTTGCTGATGTTTCTGCCTCTTTGCAGGGTTTGTTTGCTGGTATTCCCAGGCTTCTGCCTCTGCTCCATGAATCAACATGTCCCCCAGAGGAAAGGCGACATGCAGAAAGTCAGCTCACTTCTTGGGTTTTCCGTCTCTCTGGTCTCACCTTTAAGGTCTGACCGCCTGTCAGCTCTACATTAACTCCATAAAGATGTGCTTGTGTTCTCATCTTATTTCTCTAACCCTTGATGGGATGATTGTTTCCACACGCGACTTCATCACAGGTTGTTGCAGAAGGTCTGATTTAGTCTAGAGTCAGTTCGTTATCTCTCAGAAACATCCTAGATGATTTTCAAGTGAAGTCCAAGTTGAAATACACTTCTTTTCTGTTTGTCTCACCATATTACACAGGGCCAATTTTATGGAGTTATATTTTCAACAGAAATTTTAATTTTTGTAATCTTTCCAATTAATATACACAGGACTGAAACTTATTCCAGAGCTTCCCTGGTGGCTCAGCAGTAAAGAACCCACCTGCAATACAGGAGACACAGGAGACCCGGGTTCAATCCCTGGGTCGGGAAGATCCCTGGAGGAGGACATGGCAACCCACTCCAGCATTCTTGCCTGGAGAATCCCATGGACAGAGGAGGCTGGCGGGCTACCGTCCATGGGGTCTCTAGGAGTCAGATGAAACTGAGCTGCACACGTGTATACAATTGTTTTGCTTTCCTTTTTATCTGCAATTATTTCCCTGTTATCTTGCTTTAAATATTTACATTTGTGACCTTCTTTTATAGCTTAATGGTCATATACTTATTTTATTTCCTAAATATCAGTTTTTGGTTCAATGGCAACCCACTCCAGTATTCTTGCCTGGAGAATCCAGTGGACAGAGGAGCCTGGTGGGCTGCTGTCCATGGGGTTGCACAGAGTTGGACATGACTGAAGTGACTTAGCATGCATGCATGCATTATCTCTATTTTTCTTATTTCTTTTCTAATTTTTATCTTTGTTAAATCTATTTTTTCCTTAGTGTGTCTACTTGTTTTCCATAAATATTTTAAATCAAACATTAATTAATTAATTTTTATTATTTCTTATTACTCATTGTAAGCACATAAGGCTATGGATTTTTCTCTGAACATGGATATAGCCCATATCCCATAGATATAGTTCCAATTAGGTAGCAGTTTCAATTATCATTATTTTCTCTAAAATTTGAAACTGTAGCTATTTGGCCCTTAGTCATCTGTCCTGTGGGTTTACATTAAGGATAACATTGAATGATTTATGAATCATGTCTTGTTTTAATGGAATTTTGATGGGGAATAGTTTCTACCATTTTGTGAAGCAGAAATTAGTTCAATTTTTGAGTAGAGAAGGAGTCCAGAATGGTTGATTTTAGGTGTCCTTGGAGAAGGCAATGGCAACCCACTCCAGTACTCTTGTCTGGAGAATCCCATGGATGCAGGAGCCTGGTAGGGTGCAGTCCGTGGGGTCGCTAAGAGTCGGACATGACTGAGTGACTTCACTTTCACTTTTCACTTTAATGCATTGGAGAAGGAAATGGCAACCCACTCCAGTGTTCTTGCCTGGAGAATCCCAGGGATGGCGTAGCCTGGTGGGCTGCCGTCTATGGGGTCGCACAGAGTTGGGCATGACTGAAGTGACTTAGCAGTAGCAGGAGCAGCAGAAAATGTGATGCAGGCCACCATTTACAAAATAAGTTATATAATGTTAACCACATATCAGTGCAGGGAACTGGGTGTGGCTGTTCAGACTATGGTCCCTCCCAGCATAGGGAAGAGCAAGGGAGTCCCAGAAAAACATCTTCTCCTTCACTGATTATGCTAAAGCCTTTGACTGTGTATGTAGGTCACAAAAAATTGTTGAAAATTCTTAAAGAGATGGGGATACCAGACCACCTTACCTATCTCCTAAGAAACCTGTATGCAGGTCAAGAAGCAGCAGTTAGAACTGGACGTGGAACAACTGACTGGTTCAAAATTGGGAAAGGAAGATGACAAGGCTGATATTGTCACCCTGCTTATTTAACTTCTGTGCAGAGTGCACCATGCAAAATAGCAGATTGTATGACTCACAAGCTGGAATCAAGATTGCTGGGAGAAATACCAACAACCTCAGATATGCACATAATACCACTCTAATGGCATAAAGTAAAGAGAAACTAAAGAGCCGCTTGATGAAAGTGAAAGAAGAGCATGAAAAAGCTGGTTTGAAACTCAGCGTCCAAAAAACTAAGATTATGGTATCCGTTCCCATCACTTAATGGCAAATAGATGGGGAAAAAGTGGAAGCAGTGACAGATTTTATTTTCTTGGGCTCTGAAATCACTGTGGAAATTAAACCTGAATATTCACTGGAAGGACTGATACTGAAGCTCCAATACTATGGCCACTTGATGCAAAGAGCTGACTCATTGGAAAAGACCATGATGCTGAGAAAGATTGAAGGCAAAAAGAGAAAAGGGCAGTGGAGGATGCGATGGTTAGGTAGCATCACCGATTCAATGGACATAAATATGAGCAAACTCAGGGAGATAGTCGGAGAAGGCAATGGCACCCCAGTCCAGCACTCTTGCCTGGAAAATCCCATGGACGGAGGAGCAGTCCATGGGGTCGCTAAGAGTCGGACACGACTGAGCCACTTTACTTTCACTTTTCACCTTCATGCATTGGAGAAGGAAATGGCAACCCACTGCAGTATTCTTGCCTGGAGAATCCCAGGGACGGGGGAGCCTGGTGGGCTGCCGTCTATGGGGCCGCACAGAGTCAGACACGACTGAAGCGACTTAGCAGGAGCAGCAGCAGCAGCGGGGAGATGGTGGAGGACAGAGGAGCCTGGCATGTTACAGTCCATGGAGTCACAGAGAGTCCGACACGACTCAGCGACTGAACAACAGTCCAGGAAAGTGAGCTTCAGCATCCCTCTGGAAACCCAATAACCTTTGTCTTCAAAGAACTGGTGATAAAACACAGATCTGAGTTGAAAGTCACGTTCATTTCTCACTATTGTTCAGTCCTTGTTGCTCAGTGACTTATAGATCCCTGGAGATGAATGTTAATCAAAATATTTTTGCAAAAAGGAACACGGATTTCTTTGAAAGGGAGAAGTGAAGGTCACAGAGAGACTTTTCGGTTTTTAAGATTTTGCTTTTATTTTTTCACAGTAAGTGATTTGCCTTCTAGTTCCTCACTTTCCTTCTTCCTAGCAAAGCTTTCCATATGTTCTTAGATCTTAGTATTACCTAAGGGTTTTTTTTTTTCTTTACTATATAGACTGCTATGGAGGGCATGACATTATGATGAGGAAGAGGAATAAGCAATTGCCTGAAAGTAAAACAAATGAAAAATAGCTTTTCAAATGAATTCTTATCCAGTGTGAAAATGAAAACATTTTCCGGCCTAATGTGACCTAAAGCACATTCGTAACTGACATTGGATGAAGGGCATTTTTGGTGGGTTGGAGGCGATTTCGTTTTGGACACTTTCTTCCCCTTTTTAAAAAATTGGGGTATAGCTGCTTTACAATAATTAGGGCAATAATGTATCACTCACTTTTGGAAGCATGTTTGGGCAGAGCTGTGGTCAATAAGGAGTACGCCAGAGAACAGAGTCCTTGGAAAAACAAATCTCTTTTTTAAGGCTATTTGCACATTTAGAAAGTCTAGCTGTCATTACACTCATTCCTGAGGAAATCGAATAAGACAACCTCTCAATGTACTCTTTAATTCACTCACCAAGACACCCTGGAAGAGGCTGAGGGGAATCCCTTGGTCTGCAGAGCACAGGAAATCACAGCATAAAAGAAGCAAAGCGATTCTACCCCACAGGAAGTCTTCGGGTGCTGTTTCAAGATTTTGTAACAGATGAATTCTGTGATGAGTTTAGAATAGATGTAAGATCCTCTTGACAAAGAAGTAATTTCTGGAGGCCTTGGGACATTCATCCACCAGTTGCACTGCTCTGCTTGCTTTTAATTCCTTGACAGGCCCATCCATAGCATACACCACACGCTAAGAAGTTAAGAAGAATTTGTGATTCTGACAAGAAATAGAGGGAGTTGAAATAGCTTGTTGGTAAACAGAGGATATTGTCTTTCTACTTGTTGTTGTTCAGTTGCTCAGTTGTGTCCAACTCTTTGAGACCTCATGGACTGCAGCACTCCAGGCCTCCCTGTCCATCATCAACTCTTGGGGCCTACTCAAACTCATGTCTGTTGAGTCGGCGATGCCAGCCAACCATCTCATCCTCTGTCGTCCCCTTCTTCTCCTGCCTTCAATCTTTCCCAGCATCAGGGTCTTTTCAAATGAGTCAGTTCTTTGCATCAGGTGGCCAAAGGATTGGAGTTTTAGCTTCAGCATCAGTCCTTCCAATAAATATTGAGGGTTGATTTCCTTTAGGATTAACTGGTTTGATCTCCTTGGAGTCCAAGGGACTGTCAAGAGTCTTCTCCAACACCACAGTTCAAAAGCATCAGTTCTTTGATGCTCAGCCTTTTTTTATGGTCCAACTCTGACATCTGTACACGACTACCAGAAAAACCATGGCTTTGACTATATGGCCCTTTGTTGGCAAAGTGACGTCTCTGCTTTTTAATACACTGTCTATGTTCATCGTGGCTTTTCTTCCAAGGAGAAAGCAATTCTACAAAATATTAAAAAAAGAGAGAGAGAGACTCTAAGAGAACCTCCAAATTCTGTCAGACTCTTCTTTGAAATCTTAGTTTCTGTTTCCTGTGCTTTCCACTATAGAATTTGAAAGACTTGGATGACAGAGTGGTAAGGTGGGAATTGACATCTTTTAAGGTGAAAGTACGCAGATGAAGAGGACTCATCTAAACTCTTGGGAGGGAAGTCTGTCAGCTTGCAAGAAATAGAGTTAGCCTCTCTTTCTCACTGGAACCACTGCTTCTGGTTTCCTGGACAATCTCTTCACATATGAGGTTCCTGAAAGGCAGTGGTAAACTTGTAGAACAATGGGCTGCATCCTTTCCCTAAACTCCTCTTCCACTTCTTATCCTCAGCCTCCCTTCCACACCACCTGACCCAACATCCAGTGAGCAGCAGGAATGGAAGTTAACTAACTTTTCAAATGATCGGATTACATTCAACGTTTATATTCAAATGAGTATTTCAAACTTCACAGTGACTTCTCATGGTGCTCCAAAAATTATAGTGATGTTGTTGGTGCTGAAATCATTTTAAACCCATAAAAGAGGTTATGAACCTCTTTCTGTTCCTACAGAGGGTTTTGTATAATCCTTTCAAGGGGCAAAAGTTGACTGGCCGGATATATCTACAGGGAACCTACAATGAAATTGCACTTACCTGGAATACGAGCATCGTCGCCACTGGCTGCAACCCTGAAGGCTGAGGTCAGACTTCTCCAGGGCACTCAGAAATCATTGGAAAATCCCATGGACGGAGGAGCCTGGTGGGCTCCAGTCCACGGGTCGCTAAGAGTCAGACACGACTGAGCGACTTCATTTTCACTTTTCACTTTCATGCATTGGAGGAGGAAATGGCAATCCACTCCAGTGTTCTTGCCTGGAAAATCCCAGGGACGGTGGGGCCTGGTGGGCTGCCGTCTATGGGGTTGCACAGAGTCAGACACGACTGAAGCGACTTAACAGCAGCAGAACTCATTACTCACACACACATACTAAAAAGATGATGTTACCACCTTCAATAGCTTCTGTGTTACTTTACGGCGAAAATCATGTTTTCTATTTTTTTGTCCAAAAAGTTATTTACCAAACCCATACTTCTGACACCTTCCAGTTCACTTTGATTTTTTAATCACTTGCCCTTTTTGGGAAAGATAATTCAAATAAAGCAGGACTCGGTTTAAGCAGACCTGCTGCTTTGGGGTCAGAGGCAGCTCTGCAGTCCTGTGCTGCTTTTGCCTTTGTTGCTGTTGCTGTTGGTGATGGAATGATTCGAGGGAAGGGATGAGTAGGATCAGGGATGATTACATCTCTGCTTTTGGACGTTTTGCAAATTGGAGTGATTTACCTGGTATGTAACTGTTCTCTCCCTCACATTTTTTTAAGACAGAGATATAGAACATGTGAGAGAGCATGTTGGCAGCCATAGGAATTAGACTGTTTGGTTATTTTCACGCTCTGCTACCTGGAAGAGTGTTACTTAATTGATTACTGGAAGTGTGTTCAGACCTGCATTCAGTCTGGTTTCTCTGCAAAGCAGACTCTGAGTGATGAGCACAGGAGGTTCACTGGGGAGAAAGGAAACCAGATGGTACAGAGCGAGCCCCAGACCGTTGGGCAGATGTGACCTAGATTCAGTCAAGGGTCAGCCTGATGAGGGGTCCCGCGGCAAAGGTCATCCTTAGGAGGAGTCCCGTTTGGGGAGGAAACAGCCAAGTCCTTGAAAGCCACTATGATCAGTCATTGGCTAGAGGGTCTCCAAGAAGACCACGACCTCGGTTCCAGCTCCTGCTGGCACCACAGCGGGAGTCAGTCAGCCAAATCCCTCCTTATGGCTGGACGGTAAGGTCTTTCCTGAAGGAGATCCAAGCAGCCCCCCTCCATGGCTGCCCTGGTCCCCGAGCATGTCCTTCAGCTGTGGTCCTTTCTCCTAACATCCCTCACCTTTGGGAGAGAAGTCACACAGAAATACAGGGAGGAAGGAAGAGTCTAGTGGTGGCTTTTGAGTTCCCAAATAATTGAAGTTTTTTGCAGGTTTTTGGGAAATTTTTTTTGGTGGGGCCATGCCATGAGGCTGGGATCTTAGTTCCCAGACCAGGGATCCCACCTGTGCCCCCTGCAGTAGAAGTAGAGTCCTAACCGCTGGACTGCCAGAGAAATCTCCCAAAGAATCTTTTGATACGCATGGCTGGACAGTTCCTTGAAAGAAAAGTCACTGTGTTTACCAAAAGCCCATCATATCCAGTGAAAAAGAGAATAGAAGAATTCTGTGAGCAGAGAAGGTTGCTGCCTGCTTCCAGATGGGGAGGAAGGAAAGTGAGAGTGAAGAAGGAGCAGAAGCTAAAGCCTGGGCTGAATCTGGGTCAGGAGGTGGACAGGGGGAGAAAACCCAGGTAAGAGGGCCTGAGAGCCCAGCTTGGCATGGCACAGGCCCTCGGTCTCTCGCCAGTGGACTGAGAACCTGGCTGGCACACTGCCCACAAGCCTGCAGACCAACAAGTCTTCTAATTTGTCCGCCCAGAAGAGGTGCATCTGGGCAACTCATTCACAAAAATGGGGACACTTTTTCTCTAATTTACACAAAGTTCCTTGGACAGCAGCAGGGGCCAATGCTTTGCCTTCTGGATGGAGTCTGAGAAAATCACAAGGTCTCAGAAGACCCTCCATCCAAGCAGGCACAGAGGGAGTGAATGCCAGCTGGCCTGCTTATAATCCGGAGCCTGGAGCTTCCGGACCAGGTCCTGGAGCGCAGAGCTTGGAATTCTAGAATTTCTTTCTTCCAGGCGCAGTGCGGTGCTAAGAGGGGCCTGAAACCGGAAGACCTGGAGAGGTTTTAAAGTAGAAGAAGGAACTTATTCTGGAGGAGTAAGGAACTGAGATCCAAGGAGCATATGAAAATTAGTGGACCGCAAGTGAAGGGGCAGAGCTGGTGGATTTCCACTCCCCTCCACGTAGTACATGAACCCTGGGGACTCAGCCATAGCTCCAGCGACAAGTGGGAAGGATTTTTTAGGGAAAGAGGGAGATTCCTTAAATACAATGAGTTTAAAGGTCTGCCATCCAAAAGACTAGGAACCCAGAATAGTCAAGTGGTAGAAATATTAAGGATATATGTTTGTTTTCATACCTGAGCTTGTGACCTGAAAAAATCAGGACCTCTTATTAACTCAAAACTGAGGTTCCAAGACAAAGTGAATTGCCAAAGATCTTCAAAACAGTTACGTGCAAAAGCAGGACTCACACTCAGGCTTTTGGACATCAACCCCAGTGTTCTTTAACTTAACACTTTCTCCCTGCACCCTGTTGGGAAACTCAGCTAACACTGTGCAGTGTTTGGCACACAGCAGGTGCTACATAAATGCATGCTCGTGAATGCTAATTGACTCATTTATTGCATCCCTGAAGGTCCAATTAGCTGCACACACAAGGCTGAAAGGCTTTAATGCTGGGTTTTAATTAGCAAACCAAGATGCGCCGAAGTGCCTTAGAGAAAGGGAGAGAGGCAGCTGACACCAGGATTTTAAATGATCAGAACCACCGATCTGTTTACACACATGATGCCAGAATCTCACTGGTGAGTGTTTACAGAAACATTGTTAACAGCCAAAGTGCTGGGCATAGCGCTGGAACCTTGAAACGGCAGTGCTGAATGTCCATCTCTTTCCTGTGAGGACACCCCCACCGCTGAGCTCAGACACGGGACTGCTCAGTTGCGAGGCTATTTTGACATTAGCATCCCTCCAACTGTTTACCTCCTAGCCCTGAAGTCTGGGAACCAGACCAACTTATTTTATATTTCAAATGCGAAGTGTTTAGCATAACTACATTGATTCCCAAAGTCAATTCTACTTTAACTCACACACACAAACAAACACAAAGGAAAATGTGCAGATTTCTTAATGGACTCATTTCAAGAGCCAAATATTTAGTGTTTAAAATGAAGCTGTTTAGAAACAAAAACAACCCAAATGTCCATCAACAGAGGAATGGATAAAGAAATAGTGGTGCATTCAGATGTGGAATGCTACACGGTAGTATAAAAGAATTAACTACTTATCTATGCAATTTAAGTACATCATAGGACATAAGTATGTCAGTACAGAATGGCATGGATGACTCTCAGTTATGTTGAGTGAAAGAGGCCAAGTTGCAGAAATCAAAATTGTGCATTTATATAAAATTCTAGAGCAGGCCAAACAAGTACTTGTTGAAAAAAAAAAAGAGAGAATTGGTTGCTTCTATGATGAAGACTCTCTGGAAAAGGACATGAGGGAACTTTCTGAGTGATAGAATTGTCTGTTTAGGATCTTTGGGTTTTACTGTGTCCACATTATACCTCAATAAAAAGAAATCAATTGAATTTTAAAAAGTGAAGCTCTACTCAAACCGGTGCTCTGTGACAGTGCAGAGGGATAGGATGCATGGGAAGTGGGAGGTGGGTTCAAGAAGGGGGAATGTATGTGTATACCTATGGCTGACTCTGGCTGATGTATGGTGGAAACCAACACAATAGTGTAAAGCAATTATCCTCAAATTAAAAAAAATAAATTAAAAAAAAATCGAAAAAAATTGAAGCTCTAATCAAAGATTGGAGAGATGATTGCAGGTGGAGATGTTCAGAAGACTACACCACTAACTACCGTTGTTTGCTTGTCTCCAAGGCCGTGTCTCCTTTCTCTGGCAGTGCTGGCTGCCATGGAAGGAAGTGCTGGGTAGTTTTCTTAGTGGATGGGTATTAGGCAATAGAACTCTTTGAATAATTTGTTGCTAGCTATGTGGAGGATATTTTAATTCATTTTTAATATAGACAGCTTCAGCTTCTAGATCTGTAAAATGGGTATATTTGCAGTAACTATTTCGGTTATTGATTGCTGTGAAACAAACCGCCCCACGAATTGGTGGCTTAAAACTATAATTTATTACATCACAATGTAGGATAACTAAGTGGTTATTTTGCTTTACATGGTATATATATATATTAATATATATATATAAGTTTTAGGCAAACCACATGAATTCACAATTTTTAAAGATTATATTCCATTCATAGTTATTATAAAATATTGGCTGTGTTCTCCATGCTGTGCAATATATCTTTGTAGCTTATTTATTTTACACATAGTAGTTTGTACTCACCCTCTCTTTTTAAAAGAAACTAGGAGTCGAAGATTGCAGCTGAAGTTATGGTATTTTAGAGTCTAGCGTTGACTCCGGGTTTGTTATTGAACTTTCTGATCTTGTATATACTAGGACTTAGTCTGGGGTTATTATAAGGATCAAATCAAGTTCCACATAGATAACAGAAAAATCACAAAGCACTCTGTGAATGTATAGCATTATGGCTATTACTACCACTTGATGTGAAAGCCTCAATTAGAGCTTTTACAGTTGACTTAGAAGGCTAGGGTTACCTCAGTTATGATATGTGGAATAGATAATACTGTACTCCTACAGTGACTTCTACAGATTTTATGTGAAAATTGTAACTTGTTTACGTTTGACCATGTGCATTTCCTCATCCTTACCCCATACGCTAGCACATTCCCATTTACCCCGGTCTGTAGCACTAACCCACAGTAAAGTGCCATTGTATCTTCATTTAAACTGTGTTTGGACAAGCACCAGGGTGGGAGGGGTGGAGCCAGCGTGAAAAGAAAAGATGCATCGTCCCCTTTAAATCACTGCCTTGGCTTGTTTCAATGTGAAATACTCAGGATTTTCATTTTTGCTAAGTCAGCTCATTTGCTTCCCCCTCCCCCCCGCCGCCCCCCAATTATCTTTTGATAGCTGCATTTGCTGAACGAATTTTACTTTAGCTTCATAAAAAAAGGAGCACCAGCTAAATAGACTTTGAAACCATCTGTTTGGAACTTAGTCATGATGTATCGGTGCCTTTTTCTAGATGATAAAAACTTGGAAACGCTAAGTGCAGATTGAAAGCAATGTCTCACTAATTTAGTGCACAGGTGTCTGAGGCACCGCTGACAAGGTGGACAAGGGGATTTAAAGGCTGCACGTCACTGCCTTAGGCTTTAGAAAATTAAAGAGCTCCAGCGAGATGAGAAGAGAAGAGCATTCCTCTAGGTTTCTGGCTTTTTGTTTGTAATCCATGTGAAGTATCTGAGTACATTTAGCACACATTATTTGTCAAATACTTCTAGGAATTGTAGAATTAATTAAAGAGAACAGACTTTTGTAATGCCTGTGTAAGCTTAGCGGTTCTCTTCATAGGAGAAAATGCTATCCAAATTCAAATGTTGCAGAAACATATGCTGACAACTTGGCTTTAAGATGAGACACAAGCTGGCATAGCGTTTTCAGCTGTGGACCCTGTAATTTGGTAGAACTCTGTTCAGATATTTATTCCACCATTTCCTTGATATGTGACTCACAATTAAATTCTCATAAGCTTCAGTTTCTAGATCTGTAAAATGGGTATATTTGCAGTAACTATTTCAGTTATTGATCGCTGTGAAACAAACTGCCCCACAAATTGGTAGCTTAAAACTATAATTTATTACATCACAATGTAGGATAATTGAGTGGTTCTTTTGCTTTACATGGTATCAGATGTGACATTAGATTAGGTCCTAGGAGGCTCGAGTCATCTGGTGGCTGGACTGGGAACTCAGAGTTCCAGTGACCGGGGGGGCCCTGGTTCTTCTCCAGGGGCATGTCATCTGACTTCCAACAAAGGACATTCCAAGAAGAAAGTGGGAGCTTTCAGGCCAGTGAAGGGCTGAGCTCAGAATTGGCACAGCACCATTTCCGCTGTATTCTACTGATCAGTTGTGAAGAGGAAATAAAAATTGAACATTTTCTGAAAGAAAGTTGAAAAGTGAAAGTTAGTCACTCAGTCGTGTCCCACTCTTTGCAACCCCATGGACTGTAGCCCACCAGGCTCCTCTGTCCATGGAATTCTCCAGGCAAGAATACTGGAGTGGGTTGCCATTTCCTCCTCCAGGGGATCTTCCTGACCCAGGGATTGAACTTGAGTCTCCTGCAGTGCAGGCAGATTCTTTACCATCTGAGCCTCTAGGGATGCCTTGCAACAGTTTATATCAAGCATTTATTCAGCTGTTATTAATGTTGATATTATGCTAGTCCTATTGTAGTTTAGATGATAGGAAATGGCATTAGGGCATCTAAAATTAAGGCTTGGGGGACTGAAAAATCTATAGTGATGACATATTTAAGATCAATTAAAAAATCAAAATGGAGTAACTGTTGTTCAGACACCCTAAAGGGAGCCAGGTGGCCATTGTGGATTTGCTTTCAGACACTATTCCTCCCAGAGAAGGCAATGGCACCCCACTCCAGTCGTCTTGCCTGGAAAAATCCCATGGATAGAGGAGCCTGGTGGGCTGCAGTCCATGGGATCACGAAGAGTCAGGTACGACTGAGAGACTTCCCTTTCACTTTTCACTTTTATGCATTGGAGAAGGAAATGCCAACCCACTCCAGGGTTCTTGCCTGGAGAATCCCAGGGACGGGGGAGCCTGGTGGGCTGCCGTCTATGGGGTTGCACAGAGTTGGACACGACTGATGCGACTTAGCAGCAGCAGCAGCATTATTCCTCCATCATGTAGACCTGGTATTTTCTGAACGGTATCAGACTTGAGGCCATGTCAGCTGTTTTCACAGTGTCTGCCAGCCCCTGCTGGCTGCAACCTTGTAGCTTCAAAGTCCCGCCCCCCCCCACCCCACCCCCGCCTCACAACTGTGTAGTGATTTTGAACCTCAACCCATCCTCGCTTTGCAGGCACCCTTACTTCTTGCCAGCTCCAATCTAACTTTGGACAAAATAATGCGTGTGGCCTTGTGAGGTTTTGTTGCCTTTCTAAGTGTTCCCCATTTTGTGGTCCAGCAGAACACAAATCAATTGCTTTTAAATCTGCGTCTCCTGGGCTACCGTTCTAACAAACCCCCAAAAATGTCTCTTTATCTCAATCAGGTCTTCATTTCTCGAATTCTGGTTAACAGTAGGCACCGTGAATATAGGTCTCCGGTATCTGGTTAACCAGCCTCACTTGATAATTAGAGAAACTGATTCCCAAAGAGAAGCATAACCTCCTGAAGGTCACACAGCTCATGATAGAGTTCAATTTAAAAACAAATTTCCTACCTAGTCCCTTCTTCTTCACAGCAGGCATTTTCTTTGCTTCCCCAGAGCCTCAATTCCTCTATTTGTAAATTGGAGCGAACAATGAAATGCTTTCCTTAAAGTGGCATTGTAACAATTCAGTGACTTAGTGGACGTAAAGTATTCATTACAATGTCTGACAATAAGTACATTCTCAATAATTGCTAGACACTACTTGTACAACATTTTTCAGCAGCTATGAGAGAGTGGCTGGAATTCAGTGGATAACTTCAGACTTCCATAAACCAAGAAATCACCCTTATCCCTTTAAAACTAGTCACTTTCCAATATCTGTTAATTTCTCTCCAATACCCTTTAGAATCTATTCACTTCTCCCCAAGCCCTGTGTGTGTGTGTTTGTGTGTGTGAGTCGCTTAGTCATGCCCCGCTCTGTGACCCCATGGACTGTAGCCCGCCAGGCACCTCTGTCTGTGGAATTCTCCGGGCAAGAATACTGGAGTGGGTTGCCTTTCCCTTCTCCATGGAATTGTTCTGAGCCAGGGATTGAGCCCAGGTCATCTGCATTGCAGGAGATGCTTTACTGTCTGAGCCACCAGGGAAGCCCCATGCCCTGTCCCACTATCTTAATATTCACGTCATTTCAAACTGAGGTCATGGCAACAGCCTCTTAGTTGATCTTCTAAGCCTCTAAGAGTTCTCAGACAATTTTTAAAATATGAAATAATTCAATAAAGTAATAAGTAAATAAATGACATTTAATTCAGGATCAGATGGTGGTAATATAATAGTGAACACTACTGGATGTCTAACCCAGCACTGATTGCCAAACACTTTCTTCTTAACAGGAAAATCCTTTTTAAATTTTGTTCAGATATTCACCCTTCCTACAATCGAAGGTCTAAGGGAAAGCTGAACCACTTCCTTGTCCAAAGAATGTTTGATTAGGTTAAGGGTAATTTTTCTCAAAAAGGGTCTTGACATTTTAGGTGGTACCATTCTTCTTTGTGAAAAACTGTCCATATATCACTGGACATTTAGCAGTCTAGGTATTTTCTGCTAAATATTAAGAGCCATCTAGTCATTGTGACCACCAAAAATGCCAAATAGTTTGACTGTCTAATTTGTGAACCACTAGTCTAAAGGTTCAAAGTAGGCATGTGATCCAATTCTGATGATTAAGAGATAAAGAAAATTCTTGGTGTATCCATATCTCTGGGCTTCCCTGGTGGCTCAAATAGTAAAGAATCCACTTGCAATGCAGGAGATTTGGGTTTGATCCCTGGGTTGGGAAGATCCCCTGAAGGGGATCCCCTGGAGGAGGGCATGGCAACCCACTCCATTATTCTTGCCTGGAGAATTCCATGGACGAAGGACCCTGGTGGGCTATAGTCCATGGGGTCACAAAGAGCCGGACAGGACTGAGCAACTAAGCACATATCATCCATATCTCTAGAAAAGACCCACTTTTGTTCCTTTTTGTGGCTGAGTAATATTCCACTGTGTGTGTGTGTGTGTATTACATCTTCTTTATCCATTCATCTGTTGATGGGCACCTAGGTTGCTTCTATGTCCTGGCTATCGTAGACAGTGCTGCTTTGAACATTGGGATGCATGTGTCTTTTGGAAGCATGGTTTTCTCTGGATATATGCCCTGGAGTGGGACTGCTGGATCATATGTTAGTTCTACTTAGTTTTTTAAAGAAACCTCCACAAAGGTCCCAAGAAGAGATGCTCTTTTCCTCTTAGTTATGTCATGGCTGTGCTGATCACCTTGAACTGTCACCTTGCTACCATCCTGAAAATGAAACTATCCCCAAGCCTGGTGGACTGGAAGAAATGCCAAACTCTGGGTTGCTGACTTTCTAAATCAAATAACTCTAAGGCTTACACCCTCTTAGGATTTCTTTTGATGTTAGAGCACAAATTTTTAACACTTAAACCAGTGTGAAATGGTATTTCTGTTACTTGCTGCTGAAAGCACCCTAAATAATCTATATAATATATTTGGTCCTTAAACCCACCTAGAAGTAAGGGGAATTTTCATCTAGATTGGTCATTGTTTTTGAGAGGTAAAACCAGATCCGTATTACAAAGCACTTCTCTCTATTTTTCCTCCTAATCCATTCAGAGAATTGATTTTAAAACTGAGAAAAATCATTTGGAAAAAAATTGCATGCAACTTTGTTGACTCAACCAAATATATATTGATTTTTTTGCTAGAGGGAAGGAGAAATATTGTTCTATCTCCTATAGCTTACTGGTTGGATTAGCTCTTTGCTATTTCTAGATTTATCCATTATCTTCCTGATTCCTCCCCCTCATTTCCTCTTTTGCTTTAATGGAAGGTAACTACTTTTGGAGAAGGCAATGGCACCCCACTCCAGTACTCTTGCCTGGAAAATCCCATGGACGGAGGAGCCTGGTAGGCTGCAGTCCATGGGGTCGCTAAGAGTCGGACACGACTGAGTGACTTCACTTTCACTTTTCACTTGCATGCATTAGAGAAGGAAATGGCAACCCACTCCAGTGTTCTTGCCTGGAGAATCCCAGGGATGGGGGAGCCTGGTGGGCTGCCGTCTATGGGGTCGCACAGAGTTGGACACGACTGAAGTGACTTAGCAGCAGCAGCAACTACTTTTGCGGGCAGCTGGACTGAAGGTCAATCTCAACTTTTAGGGGTTATATGCAACAGGCAAAGTTGAACAGACCTTTTGGTTAGCATTGGAATGAAAACTTCTATCCAAAGAAACAGCTATCTGCATCTATAAGCAAAAGATAGTACTGGCTACTCTATAACCAATTTCATGGTTTAACTTTGTCTTTGAATCCCTGGCCACTGGAAAAGACGGTCTGTACAGCCGAAACAGAGACAAGCAGAGAAACTCACCTTAAAGTAAAAGACTTCTGCAAAGTTAGTTTTTCCTGTGTGTAATTCAAGGTGGAAGTTACATGAAAGCATGAATTATAAGGCTGACAGGTTGTTTCAGAACTTAGGCAGAAATAGGAAATGCATCCTTTGATGTATTTCTTTTGGACGAGCTTTTGTCTAGATCACAGTGGACAGGGGTTTCAGTTCCCCAGGTCTTGAGTCTGTTCCTTGAGGAAGATAAACTTTTTCCTGGCACATGTAGATGAGAGAAAAATCTACATTCCTTTGAAGACTGTTTGTCTATTCATGGTGCATTCCTGAAAGGCTGTCACTCTGTTCTAACTGCACTTAGGTAATTGAAATTTCCTAGCAGTAAGAGGAGCAGGTGGAGGGAAGAGGCTGGCTTGGGGCAGGAATGAGGGCTGGGGCTGGGGCGGGGACGGGAGGGTCTGAAAGTGTCCTCTGATGTCTCCACCACCAGCACACTCCCTCCATCCTCTCACACGGAGAGCATCCTTGGGAGCCTGCTCTACACAGGGCATCTCCCCCATCCCGAGCACGTGCCGTGGCTACCCGATAGCATGACTACTGTGATACACGAGCATTCCAGGATTTCTCGGCTTGCTCCAATATTGATCTGAGTAGGAATTAGAAGGTCTCTATGCTGCTTTTGGTAGAACGGATTTATCATCTCCTTCCGTTCTTCAAAGGATTAATATTGTCTATTGTTTCTGTTAAAAGTCTCTCGTGGGCATTTTTCTTTTTCTTTTCTTTTTCCCTCCTCCCTTCCTTTCTTCCTCCCTCCCCTTTTCTTTCTTTCTTCTTCTTCCTTTCTTTTCCTTTTTTAAATATTGTGACTGCCGTGTATCTCATCCCCATTCGTATCACTGAAAGATTCCAGAACCCACTTCTCACTCCAGAAACATCAAATCGGAGCCCTTTAGTCACAATGAGTTTGACACTCAGACCAGACTTTGGGTCCAGAGCTGGTGATAAAGGAGAGGCGAGTCCTTTCTGTTGGTCCATCAGGACCTTTTCCTGGTACAGCCCCACCAGCAGCAGCCTGCCATGTGCCCCTCCAGCAGGGAGCAGGGCTGTGTCCCGCGGGTATTCAGTGTCTGAGCGTGGTCCCTGCTGTGGTCCCAGGACTGATTCTGTAGCAGGGCTTATGATGAGCCTGGCTACGTAATGACTCTACAGGCTGCTGTGATCAGTTATTAATGTAACATAGCTGTCTCCATCTTTTAATATGTGCTTCACAATCCATCAAAGTTTTCTACTGTCTTCTAAATTCCTGCTCTGTCTTGTGAAGAATCGTTAAATCAATAGTTTTCAACTGGGGAGGAGTTTGTCCTGTGGAGGATACTTGACTTAATTCTCCCTGTTTTTTGAATGTTTTAGGTAGCTTGCTTATCTTTCATGATCTTGGAATCATGGCTGTATGCACAAGATAACTTATGGGGTCCAGCAGCATCCTCGCCTCTGCTGGGATATATGATCTAGGGGTGCCCCCTGTGTGGATAGAGTGGCAAGCTCCTAGGCAGGGCTGGGCCCCCGCCTGGTTGGCTGCCCGGCTGTGCCTTGTACAGAGGCCGCAGCCACAGGACCTTGGACAGAACCAGGTCCTAGCTCTGCTGGCTGTGGGCCTGGGGACCCTGGGGCAGCTGGCTGCAGGGCCTGCGGTGTTCCTGGGCTGGGGCTCGCTGGCTGGTGGGCAGGTAAGCTCCCAGCACTGACGAGACAGAGGGAGCACTCCAAAATGGTACCTCCTGTTTGGTAGAATCAGCTCCCTGTTTTGGCAGCTATGTTGCTGGAGGAGTCCCCTTTGCTTCCTGCCTCTCTGGGAGGCTCTTGGAGACCAGCAAGAGGGTCTAACCAGGCCCTTTCCCAGTGCCTATCTGCCCCGGGACCAGACCACGTGCCATTTAGCACATACCCTCGAGGAGCAGAGTCTCTGTTTCCTACAGCCCTCTGGCTCCCCAAAGCCGCACCCACGAAGCCAGGCATCCTGGGGCTGGTCTTCCTGATGCAGGACCCACAGGCTGGGAAGCCTGACATGGGACTCAGAGCCCTCACTCCTTGGGCAAAACTTCTGCAGTTGTAAATATCCTCTTGTTTGTGGGTTATCCACCTAGATGTGTGGGTCCTGACTACCCCGTGTCTCTGCCCCCTCACTCAAAACATGTGGCCCCTTTTTAATATCTTTAGTTGTGGAAGATCTTTTCTGCTAGTCTTCTCTATGATTAACAGTATTTGGAGAGAGAAAAAGAGAAATGGAATCTTGGATGGTGTACATATCAGCGGGGTATAGAGAATGGCATCACTGACTCGATGGACACGAGTTTCGGCAAGCTCTGGGGGTTGGTGAGGGACAGGGAAGCCTTGCCTGCTGCAGTCCATGGGGTCACAAAGAGTCAGACACGACTGAGCAACTGAACTGAACTGATGGAGAATTTGGGGTCAGTTCTCAGAACACTTACAATGGAAAAGTACTACGCTAGATCTTAGGGTAAAGAGATATGAGTAAACATTGCTCAGTCACTTCAGTCATGTCCAACTCTCTGTGATCCCACTGACTGTAGCCCACCAGGCTCCTCCGTCCATGGGATTCTCCAGGCAAGAATACTGGAGTGGGGTGCCATTGCCTTCTCCTATGAGTAAACAGTTACCTGGAATATTCTATGTAATTATGGGAAAATTCATAGCATGTCTGTAGAAAATATTTAGGCTCCTTCAGCTTAAATTTTGGTACAAAAGATGAATAGTGACAAGGTAGAGTGTGTTCAGATGCTAAAAAAGTTTTGACTGAACCCAAGGAGCTAAGTGCTATTTTATAGAAGCATTAATAATTGAGTATTTTGTTGAATGGAAGTGAGATATTTTTGTTTGAATTGCATGGTATTGTTAGTTCAGTTCAGTTCAATCGCTCAGTCGTGTCCAACTCTTTGCAACCCTATGAATTGCAGCATGCCAGCCTCCCTGTCCATCACCAACTCCTGGAGTTCACTCAAACTAACATCCATGGAGTCAGTGATGCCATCCAGCCATCTCATCCTCTGTCGTCCCTTTCTCCTCCTGCCCCCAATCCCTCCCAGCATCAGAGTCTTTTCCAATGAGTCAACTCTTCGCATGAGGTGGCCAAAGTACTGGAGTTTCAGCTTCAGCATCAGTCCTTCCAAAGAACACCCAGGACTGATCTCCTTCAGAATGGACTGGTTGGATTTCCTGGCAGTCCAAGGGACTCTCAAGAGTCTTCTCCAACACCACAGTTCAAAAGCATCAATTCTTCGGCACTCAGCCTTCTTCACAGTCCAACTCTCACATCCATACATGACCACTGGAAAAACCACAGCCTAAGGTTATTTGAAATCATTTCTTGAAAACTAGTTACTCATTTAAATGTGTACTAAAGTGTCATTGAGTTGTCTTCTATGAATCTTTTCATAATTCCAACATAGACTGGACCAAAGTTCACTTTTGCATTATCTATGAGAATGTACTTGTGCACTAACTTGCTGCAGTTGTCTGACTCTTTGCGACCCCATGGACTGTAGCCCACCAGGCTCCTCTGTCCATAGGATTCTCCAGGCAAGAATACTGGAGTGGGTTGCCATTTGGTAGAATCAGCTCCCCATTTCGGCAACTATGTTGCAGGGGATCTTCCTGACCCAGGGATTGAACCCGCGTCCCTTACATCTCCTGCATTGCAGGTGGATTCTTTACCACTAATGCTACCTGGGAAGCCTTACTTTTGCATTATCTATGAGGAAAGAATTTTTTTCTAAATGAGCAAAGAGCATGATTGAGAAGGAATGTTTTCATTTCAAACAGGATTTCATTTTTAAAAGAGTTGTTTATATGCCCCTAGTATATGTACTTATGAATAGGGTTTCATTAATGTCAAGTTAACTGAAGATTACTGTAAATTATGTATTCTATCATCCAGGTTCACCTTAATTTTTAAAATATCATCATTCATCAAAAGATTAATCTGATTAGTGGGGGGTTTATTTTTACAATGTCTTTTAAGAAAAGACCATTATGGCAATTATGTTCAGTTTGGAGCCAGGGGTCTAAAGAAAATTTCTCATTCTTTCATGGGAAAGCTTTTCCTGAAGAGGATGAGTGCATTTTACCTCAATATTTTCCTACATCCCTCCCATCTGTGAGATTTCTCGACTGTTTTTGACAGTCGTGATCATCCACTCTGGGCTCAGGGCTCAAAGCAATCAATATCACATCCTGAAATTCAAGCCCTTTACACTTCCCTGAGAGCTCTGTTGGTAAAGAATCTGCCTGCAACGCAATAGACCCCAGTCGATTCCTGGGTTGGGAAGATCCGCTGGAGAAAGAATAGCCTACCCATTCCAGTATTCTTGGGCTTCCCTTGTGATTCAGCTGGTAAAGAATCTGCCTGCAACGCAGGAGACCTGGGTTCAGTCCCTGGGTTGGGAAGATCCCCTGAAGGTGGAAAAGGCTACCCACTCCAGTATTCTGGCCTGGATGGTCCACGGGGTCGCAAAGAGTCAGACATGACTGAGCAACTTAAACAAAAAGAATCAAAAAGGTATTATTCCACACTAAAATTTCAAGAACCAAACATCCTAGTATCGTATATGAAATTAGCATCTTCCAATGATCGAATGACAGCATTTACAGTTTTTCTAAAATATGAGCATCTTGAGGACAGGAGTTATGTTGAGCTCATCTTCATTAACCCCAGCCACTTGGGAAAACACAGGTGCTTAAAGAGCAACTATCTGGACTGAATTCGTGGAAGAATTAGAATGTTTGATGAACTCAGAGTAGCTTTCACCAACCAATGCATAGAATCAAAAACAACTCTCTAGTGAACTCCCAACTGAATACCAGAGGAACTATGGTATTATTTTTGTTGTTTTCTATGTACAAACCACCAGACTAGATAGAGAATCTTGGAAAATATTTACATGAGATTTCTTTTTTTGATTGGAGTGTGAATTTCCAAAAATCTTTCCCAAGATAAGAAATCCACTTTCTCATTTTATCTCATTGGTCAACACTTTAGTAATTGGAAAGATGCTAAGAGATGCCACTCAGTACAAAATTATGGCTCTCGGTGGTTGTTGTAAAAGTGACATTAACTGGAAATAATAATAACTGTTAATCTGTGAATAATAGTAAGTGCACCAGACAAAATGCATCCTCTGAGGTTTGGGTTCATGGCATTTAGACCTGATCCCAGTCACTCTCCAAAGCAATGTGCAGAGCTTCTGAACTGTAAAATATTTGAAATACTATAGGAAGCTCAGCAATTAATTGAAAGATACTGGACACCTACCCTATTTTCCACCATTAGAGTCTTACAAGTGTTAGCTGATCAGTCATGTCCAACTCTTTGCGACCCCATGGAACCCACCAGTCTCCTCTGTCCATGGAGTTCTCCAGGCAAGAATACTAGAGTATGTTGCCATTTCCTTCTCCAGGGGATCCTCATGACCCTGGGATCAAACCCAGATCTCCTGCATTGCAGGCAGATTCTTTACCATCAGAGCCCACCAGGGAATCACAGGCTTATAAGAGGAATTCATAAACAGTATTGTGGAGAAGGCAATGGCAACCCACTCAAGTACTCTTGCCTGGAAAATCCCATGGATGGAGGAGTCTGGTAGGCTGCAGCCCATGGGGTTGCTAAGAGTCAGACATGACTGAGTGACTTCACTTTCACTTTTCACTTTCCTGCATTGAAGAAGGAAATGGCAACCCACTCCAGTGTTCTTGCCTGGAGAATCCCAGGGACGGGGGAGCCTGGTGGGCTGCCGTCTGTGGGGTCGCACAGAGTCGGACACGACTGAAGTGACTTAGCAGCAGCAGCATAAATAGTATTGAGATGAGAAGCCTAATAAAAGATGGTTGTGGTGACTCAGTGATAAAGAATCTGCCTGCCAATGCAGGAGATGCAGGTTCTGCTCATTTGTTCTGCATGCTTCTCACTTTTACCCCCTAGGAAGCATTTCTAGTCTGACTTATGCTTTGGAGGATCCTCTGATGAATAGTTATGGTGACGTCCTCTTTCTTTTATAATTTTATTTTGGGGTTTTGATCATTTTAAGTGGAGTAAGAATTGTTCATCTTCCTATGTTTGCTGTGAGGGATGCACATTATTTTGAGGCATGGATACTGTCAGGACATGAATTGTTGTCGCCTGCCTGGCACCAAGCCACACGGTGCTGTAATGCACACAGGCCTGAGGACTGGCTTTCTGGAGCTGCATGTGTGATGTCTCAAGAATGCAAAGGGGGAAGCAGGGGGTCACCTGTTTGAACACCCCAAACACAAGCTCTAGAGCTCACCACCAGTCCCAGGATTCAATTAAAACTATTAGGAAAGCTTCAAGTCATAGAAACGTAATATAAAATCAGAACTGAGCAAACTGTTTGGGCTAATGGAAGAGCTAGGTTTCTTCCTCCAGTGAACTGCCAAGGATTTAATGTTATCTTGCAACAGAATTAGACTATGTGTCCAGGTTTCAGAATGGAGGCTTTGTTTCCTTCTCATTCTTTCCCCCTGTGCATCCATCTAAATAGCTTTAAAGATTATCCTTGCTAAATCCCCATATCCTTTTTGCTTCTAACCTTTCAGAGTGCCTGATCAGAACTCACAGTGGTCCCTTGGTATATGAAGCTGAGGCATACTGGAATCATTAAAAAGAATTACTGACCTTCGTTCTAATAAGATGTTCAGAAATCTCTGAAGGTACATCGTATTTGTGTGTCATACAAGATGCGTGGCTTCGGAAAAGATACACATCAGACGCCCCCTCCTCCCTCAGTCCCTGCCACCACACAGGTGGAAGAAGAGGTTTCTGTGATTTATGAAAACTTGATGTAAGTATATTCTGCTGAGATGAGCTTGAAACGTTACACTGATCTTTCTCCTAATGAGTTTCAAGGGGGAAACGGGCTGTACAGCGTTTCCACATGCTGATGGAAGCTCCCTGAAATGGGAAGATTGCAAATGCTCCAATTCTTAGGGTGCTATGACCCGTCCCCTTTACATTGGAAAAAGACCCTGATGCTGGGAAAGATTAAGGGCAAGAGGAGAAAGGGGTGACAGAAGATGAGATGGTTGGATGGTGTTGCTGACTCAGTGGACATGAATTTGGGCAAACTCAGGGAGATGGCAAAGGACTGGGAAGCCTGGGATGCTACAGTCCATGGGGTCGCAAAGAGTTGGACACGACTGAACTACTGAACGAAAACACCAACCCTTCCCCACCTGAAGAGAGGGAGAGAGAGATCCTCTACTCCATTACTGCCTACTTTTCACAGAAAGCGGAGCCGCTGATGTGATTTGCAAACTTGGTGCTTTCCAAGGGCCACCTTTTCCTAGAGGGCCAGGTCAAGTCTCAGCAGTGGAGTCTGCTTTCAGCACAGAGATTTGGGAGCGAGGAAAGCCTCACTGAGCTTTACAAACTTCAGTTCAGCCCTCCAGCAGTGCATACTGTAGAGCACCCACAGGCCGTGGGCAGGGGCTGTTTCTTGTGCATTTGCCCAGTCATTAAGAAACAAGTGCTGGGCTCCCCTGGTGACTCAGTGGCAAAGAATCCACCTGCAATGCAGGGGACTTGGATTCGATCCCTGGTCCAGGAAGATCCCACGTGCCTTGGAGCAACTAAGCCCATGATTCACAATTACTGAAACCCCTGCACGCTAGAGCCCATGGTCTGCAACAGGAGACGCCTGTGCACGGCAACTAGAGCATGGCCCCCGCTCGCTGGAACTAGAGAAAAGCCCACGCAGCAATGAAGGCCCAGCACAGCAGCAAACAAATCAACAAAGAAAAAGTTTTAAAAACGAGAAGAAGCCAGTGCTGTGTCCTAGCATCAGTCATCTTGAGGTGAGGTAGAGGGGAACGAACAGCGGCTGGCTTCCAAGGCAGGGCAGCTCCAGCCCGGGGCAGCCCTGTAGGCGTTGACTTCCGGTCTTGCTCCCCGCCCCAGGCTCCTGTTTTCTCTCCATTCTGTATCACGTGGCCAATCACATTTGCCTTTCTAATATGATTTCCTGGGGAGTCCATGTCTGTTGTCTGCAATGGGTAACAGATCCCCTGGGTGAGCTGTGGCTGATGGCGCAGAGCAGTTGAGGGGTCAAAGCCTGAATATCAGCACTTGGATTCCACGTAGAAGAGGTCAATGCAGTTCAGGCTTTGGTTTGTATTACAGGGGGGCAGGCCGTCGAGGGGTAGGTGAGTGGAAGCTGCCCACCCCATCTGCCTCATGGTTCCTTCTCTGGTGATTAGGGCATTATATAAGGGGATAAAGAATTCCAAAGAACTGATTTCTTCACAGACTGAATGGACCTTTTGGTGACTGTCAAAGGTTACTAGTGCATGTGTCTTTTTACGGATGGGAACAACCTGGAGTCAGCAAGCTCACTTTTTAGAAAATTTTATTTTGGGGTATAGTTGATTTTTAAAGTTATGTTGGTTTCAGGTGTACAGCAAGTTGTTCAGTTACACATACATATGTATCCATTCTTTTTCAGATTATTTTCCTAAATAGGTTATTCTAGAACATTGAGTAGAGTTTCCTGTGCTCTAAAGTAGGTCCCTGTTGATTATCCATTTTATAAACAATAGTGTTTATATGTTCATCCCAAATGTCTATCGACAGAGGAATGGATAAAGAAGATGTGGTACATATATACAATGGAATATTCAGTTCAGTTCAGCTCAGTTCAGTTGCTCAGTCGTGTCCGACTCTTTGTGACCCCATGAATCGCAGCATGCCAGGCCTCCCTGTCCATCACCATCTCCTGGAGTTCACTCAGACTCACGTCCATCGAGTCAGTGATGACATCCAGCCATCTCATCCTCTGTCGTCCCCTTTTCCTCCTGCCCCCAATCCCTTTCAGCATCAGAGTCTTTTCCAATGAGTCAACTCTTCACATGAGGTGGCCAAAGTACTGGAGTTTCAGCTTTAGCGTCAGTCTTTCCAATGAACACCCAGGACCGATCTTCAAAATGGACTGGTTGGATCTCCTTGCAGTCCAAGGGACTCTCAAGAGTCTTCTCCAACACCACAGTTCAAAAGCATCAATTCTTCAGCCCTCAGCCTTCTTAACAGTCCAACTCTCACATCTATACATGACCACAGGAAAAACCATAGCCTTGACTAGACAGACCTTTGTTGGCAAAGTAATGTCTCTGCTTTTCAATATGCTATCTAGGTTGGTCATAACTTTCCTTCCAAGGAGTAAGCGTCTTTTAATTTCATGGCTGCAGTCACCATCTGCAGTGATTTTGGAGCCCAAGAAAATAAAGTCTGACACTGTTTCCACTGTTTCCCTATCTATTTCCCATGAAGTGATGGGACCGGATGCCATGATCTTTGTTTTCTGAACGTTGAGCTTTAAGCCAACTTTTTCACTCTCCACTTTCACTTTCATCAAGAGGCTTTTTAGTTCCTCTTCACTTTCTGCCATAAGGGTGGTGTCATCTGCATATCTGAGGTTATTGATATTTCTCCCGGAAATCTTGATTCCAGCTTGTGTTCCTTCCAGTCCAGCATTTCTCATGAGGTACTCTGCATAGAAGTTAAATAAGCAGGGTGACAATATACAGCCTTGACGTCCTCCTCTTCCTATTTGGAACCAGTCTGTTGTTCTGTGTCCAGTTCTAACTGTTGTTTCCTGACCTGCATACAGATTTCTCAAGAGGCAGGTCAGGTGGTCTGGTATTCCCATCTCTTGAAGAATTTTCCACAGTTTATTGTGGAAATGGAATATTACTCAGCCATAAAAGGGAACAGAAGGCAGATAGCTTTGTTTTATCCAGGCAAGAATACTAGAGTGGGTAGCCATTCCCTTCTCCACAGGATCTTCCTGACCCAGGGATTGAACCTGGGTCTCCCGCATTGCAGGTGGATTCTTTACCATCTGAGGCACCAGGGAAGCCCAAGCTGGTGTCCACATCTCTGTCTCTGCTGTGACAATGTTGTATGACCTTGGGAAAGTTCTATACCTTTCTGAATCTCTATTCTGTCCTCTGCAAATCAGGTGTAATAACCAGCTCATACTGTTTATTTTTAAGACTAAATAAGAAAATAGATGTTAAAGGCCCACTGTCAGCTGGTCATATAACAATTTTGCTACTGAAGATTGATTATGATGATTATTATTCATGTGTTCATTGTCATTAATGTTATTAGTGCTTTACTATATAAAGTTTACCCAAATCTGTAATATTCTTGCTTATTTTTTCTCCTCCAGGAAAATATTAGCAGCTTCATTCTTGTGTATTTTGTTTGTCATTGTGTCCTGAATATCCAACGTAGAGTAGAGCTAATATATGTAGAATAAGCTTGTGCAACTGCTGTTATTCTATGCTTCTGCCTCCTGTTAATGCTGTTCTAGACCATGAGGCCAGCACTATTTATATATGCAGCCGAGAACCTAGCATGGTGTTTGGAAGAATGTATAAACGCAACATCTATTATTAAATAAATGAATAAAGAAACTAAAGCTGCGTCTGTCCCAATTATCCTTCTAAATAGAAGCTTTCTTGGTGACAGAGACTGTGGCTTATCTTTGTATCCATGGAACCTAATAGGGGTCCAGTAAACATTTGCTGAATTTATTCTGTGAAAATTGAGAGGAAGGATTTGTGACTACGTTACAGGATTGCAATGAGCTGAGTTCATTTCTGCTTGTCCTTCTATTTTCTGTCTGACTTGGTATATTTCTAGGCTCTATTGTGGAAACTGGCATCCGAATCTATCAACAGGAAGACAAGAGGGATTAACTCAATAAGTACTGAGTTATTGTTCCCGGTAAGACTAAACCACAGCCCTTCCTCATTTCTACTCAGCCCCCGTGACTGTCTCCTGACATGGGAAGAAGCAAACCACAATCTGCTCCTGCTTCCTCACCCATCCTGAATTTGTATATGCAGGTGAAAACAAGTATTAAGAACACACTAGGAGTGATACTGACCAGGGTGCTGGAACTCCTTAATCAATAGAAATTGACAAGAGGCCAGACTAGGCAAGTCTTTCTTGGGGTCTGCTGTGCAGCAGGGAGGAAGAACAAGTAACAGGATCCCTTGCTCACTTGCTCCCCAAGTGCGGGGTGGGGGGAGCTGCTTCCTTATAAGGGGTGAGGGTAGGGCTGGGTTCTGGAATCGGGCTGGAGGGTGGCTTAGGTGGTCTGCCCACCCCTTAGGTGGTGCTGAGTGCAGGGGGCATATGCAGTACCCTGCTTTTTCTCTCTACACCCTGCTTTTGTTCCTGACTTCTCAGAAGTTGCAGTTGAGTTCTTTGGCGGGAGTGGGGGGGGGGCCTTCTTGTATCTTTTTGTCCACAATTTGCCCCAGCTGCACATGCATGCAGTTAGTTTTAGTTCCCTATTTTCTGAAGGGGAAAATAACTCATTTGAGAATGATAGGCAGTTAGGGTGCCTGGAAGGAAGGATCGGCTTTCATCGGGAGTGGTGGTGCTATAATGGGCTGGTTATGTGAACACAGGAGTCTTGGGCTCTTCTGAACACCAGCTACCATAGGTACCTGTCCCCCTGCAAAGCCTGCTCTCTGATTCACGGTAATTGCTGTGCAATGTGGATAGGAAGGGAGAACCTTGACTCGGAAGGGGGCTGACTGCCTCCTTCAGCACCAGGACAATTCCTTAATGGCTTTACTCAGGACATGGGTCCATGTCCTCCATCAGTGACTGGGACCTGACCAATGATCGCCTTCAGAGACATCACCCAGGAGTAAGGAGTCATTCACCGTGTCCACCAGAGTGATGAGCAGTCACCGCGAAAACGCACCACTTGAATTATCCAACTGGTATTTAATTTGCGCTCACCCTCATCCTCATGCTCACTTCCTTGTTCAGCCACTAAATTGTGTCTGACTCTTTGCAACCCCGTGACCTGCAGCACGCCAAGCTTCCCTGTCCTTCACCTTCTCCTGGAGCTTGCTCAGACTCAAGTCCATTGAGTCGGTGATGCCATCCAACCATCTCATCCTCTGAACTGACTGACTGAAACAACATGAGGACTTGGCTTGTAATCACAGCTCTGTGAGGCTCTAGAATCTCTTGAAGGTTCCTCCCTAGCTGTGTGACTTTGAAAGAGTCAAACAACTCTGAGTCGTCATTGTAAATATAATGTTCTAGCTTGCCTGAAGATGCTTGGCTTTTCAATGTCTCTGTGACTCTGATTGGACTGTCATGAAACTGCTCTGGACAGTCCTAGCTAGAGTGGCTCTGGAGGGTCGGTGGGGACCTAGAGGATATTCTCACAGTCAATTCCACTCTCCTTTCACATTTTCCCTCTGAACCTTGGCTATCTGTTGATGGGAACGAATATCATGTCAGAGCCCCATGCAAACCGGAAGCTGGAAACTACAGTTAAAAACTGGGAACTACAGAAGGGCCTGCGAACATGACATTTTACCCAGAGTCCTCAGGGGTGGGTGACAGAGAACCTGAAAGGAGCTCAGATGACGAGCACAGGGACAGTCCCAGCAACTGGGAACCGGAAAAAACCCCATGCTCGCCACAGTAAGAATGGACAGAGAACTCGTGATGTAGCAGCACAACGTGCTTACGAAAAGGAACAAACCTCTGATACACGCAACAGCACGGCTCAGCCCCACAGGCCTTAGGCTGAGCGAGAGAAGCCAGCATCAAGTATGTCACACTGGGGGAGACCGTTTCTGTGAATTTACAGAGCAGGCAAAACTGCTTGATAGAGAAGTTAGATTACTGGTTACCTGGGTTGGGGATCGGCATGAGGTGGATACACTTTGGGTACTGGTTTGGACATCCGGTTGCACAAAAGTTCTGTACGTTGATCTGGTGGTAGGTACATGAGTGTTTGGGCTTCTCTGGTGGCTCAGTGGTAAAGAACCTCCCTGCCAAAGCAGGAGATGCATGTTTGATCCCTGGTCAGGAAGCTCCCCTGGAGAAGGACATGGCAACCCACTCCAGTATTCTTGCCTGGAAAATCTCATAGACAGAGGAGCCTGGCGGGATACAGTCCATGGGGTCACAAAAGAGTCGAACACAGCTGAGCAACTAAACAATGGACAACAATAAAGTGTTTATATGTGTGAATATCATCCAGCTGTTACCTAAGATTAGTGCACACAATGTATGTTGTATCCTAATAAATATGTATGTATGTACAATTATTTGGCCATTTGGGATGTATTAATATATGTACAGTGCATGTATTACACTCACTTGTGTTTTTGTTGTTTAGTCGCTAAGTCGTGTCCAACTCTGTTGTTATTCCATGGACTGTAGCCCACCAGGCTCCTCTGTCCATGGGATGCTCCAGGCAAGAATACTGGAGTGGGTTGCCATTTCCTACTCCAGGGGATCTTCCTGACCCACGGATGAAACCTGCGTCTCCTGCATTGGCAGGCGGATTCTTTACCACTGAACCACCAGGGAAGCCCATATATATGTATACACACACATATATACATAAGTGCTTTCTTTTTCCACAAGGGAAATGTAAAAGGAAGAAATAAAAAGGTGTCTTCAGTGAGCAAATCCCACGGCAGTGTTACTGTTGCTACCAATACCGCATTTGGGTTTCGAGGCCTAGTTCAGTTCAGTTCAGTTCAGTCGCTTAGTCATGTCCGACTCTTTGCGACCCCATGAATCACAGCAGCCAGGCCTCCCTGTCCATTACCAACTCCCAGAGTTCACTCAAACTCACATCCATCGAATCAGTGATGCCATCCAGCCATCTCATCCTCTGTCGTCCCCTTCTCCTCCTGCCCCCAGTCCCTCCCAGCATCAGAGTCTTTTCCAATGAGTCAACTCTTCACACGAGATGGCCAAAGTATTGGAGTTTCAGCTTCAGCATCAGTCCTTCCAATGAACACCCAGGACCGATCGCCTTTAGAATGGACTGGTTGGATCTCCTTGCAGTCCAAGGGACTTTCAAGAGTCTTCTCCAACACCACTGTTTAAAAGCATCAATTCTTTGGCCCTCAGCTTTCTTCACAGTCCAACTCTCACATCCATACATGACCACTGGAAAAACTGTGGCCTTGACTAGACAGACCTTTGTTGGCAAAGTAATGTCTCTGCTTTTCAATATGCTATCTAGGTTGGTCATAACTTTCCTTCCAAGAAGTAAGCGTCTTTTAATTTCATGGCTGCAGTCACTATCTGCAGTGATTTTGGAGCCCCAAAAAATAAAGTCTGACACTGTTTCCACTGTTTCCCCATCTATTTCCCATGAAGTGATGGGACCAGATGCCATGATCTTCGTTTTCTGAATGTTGAGCTTTAAGCCAACTTTTTCACTCTCTGCTTTCACTTTCATCAAGAGGCTTTTTAGTTCTTCTTCACTTTCTGCCATAAGGGTGGTGTCATCTGAAGTTATTGATATTTCTCCCAGAAACCTTGATTCCAGCTTGTGCTTCTTCCAGCCCAACATTTCTCATGATGTACTCTGCATATAAGTTAAATAATCAGGGTGACAATATACAGCCTTGATGTCCTCCTTTTCCTATTTGGAACCAGTCTGTTGTTCCATGTCCAGTTCTAACTGTTGCTTCCTGACCTGCATATAGATTTCTCAAGAGGCAAATCAGGTGGTCTGGTATTCCCATCTCTTTGAGAATTTCCCACAGTTTCTTGTGATCCACACAGTCAAAGGCTTTGGCATAGTCAATAAAGCAGAAATAGATGCTTTTCTGGAACTCTCTTGCTTTTTCCATGATCCAGCAGATGTTGGAAATTTGGTCTCTGGTTCCTCTGCCTTTTCTAAAATCAGCTTGAACATCTGGAAGTTCACGGTTCTCGTATCGCTGAAGCCTGGCTTGGAGAATTTTGAACATTACTTTACTAGCATGTGAGATGAGTGCAATTGTGCGGTAGTTTGAGCATTCTTTGGCATTGCCTTTCTTTGGGATTGGAATGAAAACTGACCTTTTCCAGTCCTGTGGCCACTGCTGAGTTTTCCAAATTTGCTGGCATATTGAGTGCAGCACTTTCACAGAATCATCTTTCAGGATTTGAAATAGCTCCACTGGAATTCCATCACCTCCACTAACTTTGTTCATAGTGATGCTTTCTAAGGCCCACTGGACTTCACATTCCAGGATGTCTGTCTCTAGGTGAGTGATCACACCATCGTGATTATCTGGGTCATGAAGATCTCTTTTGTACAGTTCTTCTGTGTATTCTTGCCACTTCTTCTTAATATCTTCTGCTTCTGTTAGGTCCATACCATTTCTGTCTTTATTGTGCCCAGTTTTGCATGAAATATTCCCTTGGTATCTCTAATTTTCTTGAAGAGATCTCTAGTCTTTCCCATTCTGTTGTTTTCCTCTATTTCTTTCCGTTGATCGCTGAGGAAGGCTTTCTTATCTCTCCTTGCTATTCTTTGGAACTCTGCATTCAGATGCTTATATCTTTCCTTTTCTCCTTTGCTTTTCACTTGTCTTCTTTCATGGCTATTTGTAAGGCCTCCCTAGACAGCCATTTTGCTTTTTTTGCATTTCTTTTCCATGGGAATGGTCTTGATCCCTGTCTCCTGTACAATGTCATGAACCTCTGTCCATAGTTCATCAGGCACTCTATCTATCAGATCTAGGCCCTTAAATCTATTTCTCACTTCCACTGTATAATCATAAGGGATTTGATTTAGGTCATACCTGAATGGTCTAGTGGTTTTCCCTACTTTCTTCAATTTCAGTCTGAATTTGGCAATAAGGAGTTCATGATCTGAGCCACAGTCAGCTCCTGGTCTTGTTTTTGCTGACTGTATAGAGCTTCTCCATCTTTGGCTGCAAAGAATATGATCAATCTGATTTCGGTGTTGACCATCTGGTGATGTCCATGTGTAGAGTCTTCTCTTGTGTTGTTGGAAGAGGGTGTTTGCTATGACCAGTGCGTTCTCTTGGCAAAACTCTATTAGCCTTTGCCCTGCTTCATTCCATACTCCAAGGCCAAATTTGCCTGTTACTCCAGGTGTTTCTTGACTTCCTACTTTTGCATTCCAGTCCCCTATAATGAAAAGGACATCTTTTTTGGGTGTTAGTTCTAAAAGGTCTTGTAGGTCTTCATAGAACTGTTCAACTTCAGCTTCTTCAGTGTTACTGGTTGGGGCATAGACTTGGATTACCGTGATATTGAATGGTTGTCCTTGGAAATGAACAGAGATCATTCTATCGTTTTTGAGATTGCATCCAAGTACTGCATTTCAGACTCTTTTGTTGACCATGATGGCTGCTCCATTCTTCTGAGGGATTCCTGCCTGTAGTAGTAGATATAATGGTCATCTGAGTTAAATTCACCCATTCCAGTCCATTTTAGTTTGCTGATTCCTAGAATGTCGACATCACTCTTGCCATCTCCTGTTTGACCACTTCCAATTTACATTGATTCATGGACCTAACATTCCAGGTTCCTATGTAGTATTGCTCTTCACAGCATTGGACCTTGCTTCTATCACCAGTCACATCCACAACTGGATATTGTTCTTGCTTTGGCTCCATCTCTTCATTCTTTCTGGAGTTATTTCTCCACTGATCTCCAGTAGCATATTGGGCACCTACTGACCTGGGGAGTTCTTCTTTCAGTGTCCTATCATTTTGCCTTTTCATAGTGTTCATGAGGTTGTCAAGGCAAGAATACTGAAGTGATTTGCCATTCCTTCTCCAGTGGACCACATTCCCTCTGACCTCTCCACCATGACCTGCCCGTCTTGGGTGGCCCCACAGGGTATGGCTTAGTTTCATTGAGTTAGACAAGGCTGTGGTCCGTGTGATCAAATTGGCTAGTTTTCTGTGAGTATGGTTTCAGTGTGTCTGCCTTCTGATGCCCTCTCACAACACCTACTGTCTTATTTGGGTTTCTCTTACCTTGGATGTAGGGTATCTCCTCACGGCCACCCCTCCTGACCTTGAACTTGGAAGTAGCGTCTCTCGGAGCTCTAGAGGCCTAGAGGCTAGATTATATTTATGGTTATGAGGAAATTATTTCTGAGGAAGGTAAACCCCTACTAAATTACTAATCAGTCTCTGAATGGTGATTCTGAAGGTAGAAAATGAGTCATATATAATTTATTATGACAAGATCAAATTGTATTGACATCTCAGTCATGGTCTCTGACCTCATTAGTTAGTTAACACAGGAAAGATTGCAGTCAACTGTCAATCACTGAAGCTCAATCGGAGCCGTCTTTTAGCATGTGGAATCCATGTGCTAAAATCGCCATAAAGTCCATTAATTAGGAAGAAGTGAATACCTCTCTTTTTTCAAATTATATAATTAAATTTATTTTTGGACTTATACATTAAAACCAAGGATAAAGAAAAGTACTGTTACCAGAAATAAATTTTTCCAATCTTTTAAAATGTGTGTAGCTCTAAAACTTTGCCAGGCTCCTCTACTTTCTAAAAAGCACAGAGTGAAAGACAATGAGGATGCATTTTCTCAAGAAGAATATTTCCTAGAAATGCTGAGAAAACAGCATTGTATTTTCCCAGTAAAGAGCCTTTTGCCATTCAAACCTCAGGTTAATATTAAACTCATCAAATGTCCGCAAGGAAAGAAACTACAGTTACACTGGGTTATGATGCAAGAAAATAAAATGGATTTTAGGCTATTTCTTCATTGTTCTTTGATGGGGAAAAAAAAAATTCAGAGGGGAGTAAATCCCCCCCTTGTTTTCCACATGAGGAAGCTGAAGCCAGATAGGCAGTTACTTGCGCAAGACCATCCTGTGACACTGCTTCTTGGTCCTCTGGGACCACAGCATCGCACTAGCCTGGAGTTTCCTAGGAATCCAAATCCCAGTTCCCACTCCAGACCGCCTGAGTCAGAAGCTCTAAAGATGGAACTCAACAGTCTGTGTCTTAAGCCCCACAGATTGAGTCTGAAACAGCAAAAATTTCTCCTTGCCGGAAGTCATATTTTCCAAAGTTCCTAGTGACAAAACCAAGAACAGAGCCAAATAGGAAAGTGAAACTTATTTCTGATCACTACTTTCAGTCTCAGAAAATTTCCATTATTTGTATTACATTACAGTAGCCAGAAGAAGGAAGAAGAAGGAGAAGGAAATGGCAACCCACTCCAGTGTTCTTGCCTGGAGAATCCCGAGACAGGGGAGCCTGGTGGGCTGCCGTCTATGGGGTCGCACAGAGTCAGACACGACTGAAGCGACTTAGCAGCACAGTGACCAGGAACCCGAGATCAAATTGCCAACATTCGTTGGATCATAGAAAAAATAAGGGGATTCCAAAAAAAAATCTACTTCTGCTTCATTGACTATGCTAAAGTCTTTGACTATGTGGACCACAACAAACTGTGGAAAATTCTTAAAGAGATGGGAGTACCAGACCACCTGATCTGCCTCCTGAGAAACCTGTATGCAGGTCAAGAAGCAACAGTTAGAATTGGACATGGAACAACAGGCTGGTTCAAAACTGGGAAAGGATTATGTCAAGGCTGTATATTGTCACCCTGCTTATTTAACTTCTATGAAGAGCATATCTGCGACATGCTGGGCTGGAGAAAGCACAAGCTGGAGTCAAGATTGCCAGGAGAAATATCAATAACCTCAGATATGCAGATGATATCACCCTAATGGCAAAAAGTGAAGAGGAACTAAAGAGACTCATGATGAGGGTGAAAGAGGAGAGTGAAAAAGTTGGCTTAAAACTCAACATTCAAAAAACTAAGAGCCGACTCATTGGAAAAGAGCCTGATGCTGGGAAAGACTGAGGACAGGAGAAGGTGGATGAGGATGAGATGGTTGGATGGCATCAATGGATTCGATGGACATGAGTTTGAGCAAACTTTGGGAGATAGTAAAGGACAGGGAAGCCTGGAGTGCTGCAGTTCATGGGGTCACAAATAGTAGGACACAACTTAGCAACAACAATAACAACAATTTCACTTCCTGGTAAATAGATGGGGAAACAATGGGAACAGTGACAGACTTTATTTTCTTGTGCTCCAAAATCACTGCAGATGGTGACTGCAGCCATGAAATTAAAAGACCCTTGTTCCTTGGCAGAAAAGCTATGACAAACCAGCTGCTGCTGCTGCTAAGTCGCTTCAGTCGTGTCCGACTCTGTGCGACCCCATAGACGGCAGCCCACCAGGCTCCACCATCCCTGGGATTTTCCAGGCAAGAACACTGGGGTGGGTTGCCATTTCCTTCTCCAATGCATGAAAGTGAAAAGTGAAAGCGAAGTTGCTCAGTCATGTCTGACCCTTAGCGACCCCATGGACTGCAGCCTACCAGGCTCCTCCATCCGTGGGAGTTTCCAGGCAAAAGTACTGGAGTGGGGTGCCATTGCCTTCTCCGATGACAAACCCAGACAGCATATTAAAAAGCAGAGACATCACTTTGCCAACAAAGGGCCATAGTCAAAGCTATTGTTTTTCCAGTAGTTTTGTATGGATGAAGAAAGCTGGGCGCTGAAGAATTGATGCTTTTGAACTGTGGTGTTGAAGCAGACTCTTGAGAGTCTCTTGGACTGCAAGGAGATCAAACCAGTCCATCCTAAAGGAAATCAGTCCTGAATATTAATTGGAAGGACTGATGTTGAAGCTGAAACTCCAAGATTTTGGCCACCTGATGTGAAGAACTGACTCATTTGAAAAGACCCTGATGCTGGGAAAGACTGAAGGCAGGAGGAGAAGGGGATGACAGAGGATGAGATGGTTAGATGGCATCACTGACTCGATGGACATGAGTTTGAGTAAGTTCTGAGAGTTGGTGATGGACAGGGAAGTCTGGTGTGCTGCAGTCCATGGGATCGCAAAGAGTCAGACATGACTGAATGACTGAACTGAATTGAACAGCAGCAGTGGCCTTTGGGGAAGCTGAACTCTCCATACTAATAACAACAGAATTGCAGGCAAAAGAAAATGAGTCCATTTAGCAAACTCTTTTGAGATCTGAGAGATGCGCCTTTATTATAGTGGTTTTTAACTAGAGCACTCAGTATTCTGGAGTATTTCTTATATGATTTAGGTAGACTCCTTTGGAGATCTAAGATGCTTACTCCCAGAACAAATCATGAATCACTGATTTTATATCCAGGCATCTTTGGAAGGCTGCCAGTGAAACCCCTTTGTCTTCCTTTGGGCCTCTGTCTGAACTCACAGATGGCGCCAAGGCAGGTGCTGAGAATGAGTGGAAGACAGACAGCAAAGCTGTTGATAAGAGGGGACACGGGCCCTGCCGCAGAGCAGGCAGCTCTTTCTCACCTCTGGCCAGTTGGTGCTGCCTTGGAATAAAGACCCAGCAGTTGTCTCATCTTTTCAGGCTTTCATAGAAATCAGAAATCTGACTTTTTGAGGGAAAGGTCCTCGTTTTTATACATTAGCAATAAACCTATATGTTTAAATGCCATGGAAGCCAAATACAACGGGTACATGAGCCTTTGGTTCCTGCCCTCTGTTGTGGAACACATAATGCCTCCTGAGTGCATGATGGCCTGGCACGCCTGGGGAGTGAGTCTGCCTGGGGTTGTCAACCTTGAGAGCATGGCCTCAGTTTACATGAACTTTCCAGCCCTGGAGAACATGGAGATGTAATGGTGTAAGTTTTAGGTAGGTCAGGCATTACCTTTCTCTGTGAGTGAGTGAAAGGCACTCAGTCGTGTCCAACTCTTTGCAACCCCATGGACTATACAGTACATGGAATTCTCCAGGCCAGAATACTGGAGTGGGTAGCCTTTCCCTTCTCCAGGGGATCTTCCCAACTCAGGGATCAAACCCAGGTCTCCCGCATTGCAGGCAGATTCTTTACCAGCTGAGCCACAAGGGAAGCTCAAGGGAACAGTTGTCTGTGACCCTCACTATTTGGGAGTTTGTTCTTCCCCTGACTTTTCATATTGGTCTTTGACTTATGGGATGGTCTCTCAAACACCATTTCTAATGTCTTTGTCACAAACCCTTAGAGGAGTTGGAGCTAATAGGCACTTTAAGGGTATGTATTCTGGCCTCACCTCCAAGTGAGGGCACAGGTGAGGGGAGATCCAGTGATGACCGGGGCCACCAGCTAGTTATGGGGCAGCAGTTGGTGTGGAAACTGGGACCCACATCTAATTCCTGGTTCTTTATGTCTGCCCATGAAACACCATCTGCATTGAAGGAATTGTTGAGCCTTTGCCAAGACAGGAAGCCTCCAGCCCTGATTTTGAGCACCTCCAAGTCATTTAGCATCAGTTCCTGAGGCACAAAGGGAAAAACAACAACAGCAATCCAGTAACCCTCTCCTGACTGAGGTGAGGCAATAACTAAGAACATAATGCTAGCTTTCCAAAAAGGAAATTCAGTATTTCAATTGCCATCAATTTCCAGGCTATTACCTTCTATGCCATAATTTTTTCCCCTAAAACACACGGAAATGCTGAAATGTAGCTGTTGCACCAATGCAATCAGTACCGACGGTGTGGGAATATTTTGTATCATGTTCGCTTCCTGATGGACTCATTTATGGAGTTAAGAGCCATGGGTCTAATGTACTGCATTTTCTAATAGCTATGTTGTTATTTTTATTTTAAAAATTAGCCTTTGAATCATAAAATCTTATTTCTCAAAGGAGTATAAATTATCATCCACTTCAATGTTTTCTAAAATTTTAGCTGGAGAACCTGTTCTTCAAATAAATGTCATGCAGTTGCCCTGTATATAATCAGAGCTAATGCAACAGAGAGGGTTCTGGAGTCCCTCCAGCAATATTTTTTTTACTGAATGCTCATTCTCAGTGTTTGATTGCTGCATAAACTCCATTATCTCAGTAGCTTACACCAACAAGCATCTGTCCTCATGAGATTCTGCGTTTGTGACCTGGATGACTCTCCTTTCGATTGTCATCAGGGTGGGGGGCGGGGGAGGGTGGTGGAGCGCATGCTCCAAAATAGGGTCAGGCTAGTTCTGCCCTTCCGTGTGTCTCCTGTGGATTGGATTTAAAGGGACATGAAACTCCAGGGAGAAACTGTACTTGTGGTAGATTATGAAGTATAGGAGAGCAGACTCTGTCCCCAGGGAGCTCTGCAAGCCTCTTAGCACATTATGTCTGCTAACATCTCATCGGCCCAAACAGTTCACACATATTCAAGCCCAGACTCAACAATGCAGAGAATACCCTACTGACTATGCGACCCAAGGTTTATGCATAGGGTTCTTTTCCAAAAGAGTGAAAAATTCAGTCTACGCATTCAGTCAACCACACACTCCTTACTCCACAGTGACCTCAGAGTCAGCTCTATGTAACTCATTAAACAACGTCTAAAACCATGCTTGGAATCCGGTCATCTTATTTTACAAATGGGAGACACTGAGATTTCTAGAGATTAGTGGCTCCTCAAGGCCATCCTGAGAGAGACAGTTCTAGGAGCTTGGTGAGCAGACTCAGCAGGAACGTCCCCACCACACAGAATGGCCTGAGTTACTTGCATTAAGTGGCAACATTGCAAATATAATTCTGAAGATACTGAGCTGTCTGTATTCAGCTGGTGAGTTTAGAAATCTGTTAATTAATTATTTTAAATCTTTTGGCCTCACCCATGGCATGCAGGATCTTAGTTCCCTGATCAGTGATTGAACCCAAGTGCCCTGCCTTGCAAGTACAGAGTCTTAATCCCTGGACCACCAGAGAAGTCCCTAGAAGTCTAACACAGAGACAGGAAGATGGCTGAGCACAGGGCAAGTCATGGAGCCACGTTCCTCCAAGGTCTGGTGTTCAGTGAATGTGCAAACTTGCGTATTGTTCGCTTTTAAGCATTTTCCTTACAGTTATCAGGTAGGAAAATAATGCTGTCCTCAGAGGGTTGCTGTGAGAATTAAGTGTCTGACACAGAGTAACCATGAGTTCTTTTTCACCAGTTTATCCTCTGTAAAGCAGCGGTATGCCTTCCTTCTCTTGGGTGCCGTGGGGAAGCTGCTACTCTGCTGCCAGGAGCGGTCCCCCTCGCTGAGGATGTAAATATTACAGACAGAAGACTGACTAATCAGGTCGTGCAGCAAAGAGCAGAAAGGTCTGTCTTTTTTGCCCAACCCTCCAGGTTTTTCTAGTATACACTTTCCTAAGATATGAGCAGAATCAAAATGACTGCTTTGAAGTCAAAATCCAAGATACCATACGTATTTAGTAATCATTGTAATGGACAGCAAACTCCAAAGGCTTACATAATTTATTCTTCAGCGAAATGTTTAAAGGCCATTTGGTCAGCAGGGGGCTTATTTGAGATGTAACTGGTGTGTTTTCTCCGTTTTTTCTTGATGGCCAGATGGCATAATAAGGAGCTCTGAGACATGTTTGCATTACTTGAAGGTTTATCACTTGGCCTTGCTCTTTTATCTGGAAGCTAGTCCTTACACTGCCATGAAAATGTATCTATCTATCATTAGTCTGTCAGAATGTCTATACATGCTGGATTGCTTTTTGAGAAGCAAAGGCCTAATTCGAGAAAAGAAGATCTATTCTTAAAAAATTTGCCCATAGCATCTTTCCACAAAATTTTGATAAATGTAATTGTGTTCATACAGTATATTTGTACCAGTGAGGTATGGTGCCTTCAATTATCTGGTGATTAAAATATTTTGTGAAAATCACTCTGTTGACTGAAATAGAAGTCATGATAGAAGTTCCTATAAACAAATTTCCTCAAATACAAATGTATGTCTCAATATTTTGCAAACAGTCATGTACCTGCTTGTTTCTAGCATCTGCTACTCCTGAGTTTTGTAGTTCAAATATACTTCTTCTTCCACCTGGGAATTTCCAGAGATCCTTTTCTTTTCATTCATTTCAATAATAAAACTTCACAGAATGTTGGGCAGAAGGTTATCCAGACAGTTGTTGAGTTGAATATAGTAATACTTTTAACTATAAAAACACTCTTTGCCATTGCTTATGTTATACTAAAAGTGGAGGCTTATTAAGAAATTTGAGTTAGTTTTCCCAGTTCCGGCACTTTCTCCCCCACCATACTCACATTCAGTCTTTTTTTCTATTCATTTATTTTATATCTTTTCTTAGCCCCACAAGGAGAAAGCAATGGCACCCCACTCCAGTACTCTTGCCTGGAAAATCCCATGGATGGAGGAGCCTGGAAGGCTGCAGTCCATGGAGTCGCTGAGGGTCAGACATGACTGAGCGACTTTACTTTCACGCATTGGAGAAGGCAATGGCACCCCACTCCAGTGTTCTTGTCTGGAGAATCCCAGGGATGGGGCATCCTGGTGGGCTGCCATCTATGGGGTTGCACAGAGTCAGACACGACTGAAGTGACTCAGCAGCAGCAGCAGCCCCACAAGATCCATTTATATTCCCCTTGGTATATGATTATGAATAACAGAGGGGCTTCTGCCTTCTAAGCTGAGGTTTTATGTTAAAATTTTATTGAAGTGTAACCTGCCTATAGAAAATTGTACAGTTCCTAGGTGGATAGTTTAATGAATATTCACAAAGTGAACACAGACAACCATTACACAGATCAGGAATAGAAAAGCAAGAATAGTCCAAAAGCCACCTTCATGCTCTTTTTGGTTCCTACCTCCCATGGGTAACATGCTTGACCAAAACACTATTTGATTATCCATTCTATTCATTTTCCCCTTTTTAAATTGAATATTAGTTTCAAGTGTACAACATACTGACTGAATATTTTTATAGATTATACTTCATTTAAAGTTATAAAATATTGGCTATATTCCTTAGGCTGTACAATATATCCCTATAGCTTATTTATTTTATACATAATAGTTTATATCTCTTAACCTCCCTAACTTACCCCGCTCTGCTTTCCTCTCCTCACTGATAACCACCAGTGTGTTCTCTGTATCTGTGAATTGATTTCTACTTTGCTATATTCATCATTTGTTTTATTTTTCAAATTCCACATATAAGTGACAACATACCGTATTTATCGTTGTCTATCTGACTTCATTCGCTAATACCCTCCAGGCCACCCATGTTGTTGCAAATCACAAAATTTCTTTCTGTGGCTGAGTAGTATTCCACTGTATATATGCCACGTCTTTATCCATTCATCCATTGATGAACACTTAGGCTGCTTCCCTATCTTGACTATTGTAAATAATGCTGCTTTGGACCCTGGCGAGTATGTATCTTTTTTCTAATTCCTGTTTCTTTTTTCTCCCCAGGAGTGGCATTGCTGGACCCTAAGGTAGTTCTATTTTTAGTTATTTGAATAGTCTCCTTAATGTTTTCTGTAGTTGTTGTACCAATTTACATTCCTACCAACAGTGTAAAGGGGCTCCTTTTCTCTGCATCTTTACCAACATTTGTTATTTGAAAAAAAAAAAACCAAACATTTGTTATTTGAGGTATGTTTGGCGATGGCATTCTGACAGGTGTGAGGTGCTATCTCATTGTTGTTTCAATGTGTTTTTCTCTGATGATTCATGATTTTGAACATCTCTTCATGTATGTGTTGGCCATCTGTATGTCTTCTGTGGAAAAATGTCTGTTCAGGTCTTTGGCCCACTGATAATTGGTTTCTTTGGTCTTTTAATATTGAATTTCGTGAGTTGTTTATATATTTTGGCTTTCAACCCCTAAGCAATTGTATCATTTGCAAATATTTTCTCCAGTTCAGTAGGCAGTCTTTTTGTTTCGTTGATGGTTTCCTTTGCTATGCAAAAGCTTTTAAATTTAATTAGACTCCATTTGTGAACTTTTGGTTTAGTTTCCTTTGCCTGAAAATGTACTTATATAGAGATATATATACACATACATATATATAGAGAGAGATATATGCAAAAATCCTCAACAAAATATTAGCAAATTGAATTCAATAATATATTAAAAAGAACATATGTCATGATTAAGTGTGATTTATTTCAGGGGTTATAAGGATGGTTCAGTATCCATAAACCACTCAACATGATACACCACATTAACAAAATGGAGGATAAAAATCACATGACTATTTCAATAGATGCAGAAAAACTTTGGAAAAAATTCAACATCCATTTATGATTAAAAGCTCTCATCAAAATTGATATATATAGAGTATATCTCAGCATAATAAAGTCCACTAATCACAAAACCATAGCTAACACCATACTCAATGGTGAAAAGCAGAAAACTTTTCCTTTAAAATCAGAAACAAGACAAAGTACCCACTCTAACAACTTTTATTTAATATAGCATTGAAATTCTTAGCCATAGCAATCAGACAAGAAAAATAAGCAAAAGGAAGGGAAGAAATAAAACCCACTACTGGCAGATGGCATGATACTTTATTTATAAAACCCTAAAGTCTCTAGCTAAAACTATTAGAACTAATACATTAAATCATCAAAGTTGCAGGATATAAGACTGTTTTACAGAAATCTGTTGCTTTTCTATATACTAATAATGGACTCTCATAAAGAGAAAGCAAGAAAACTACTCTATTTAAAATCAAAACAAAAAGAATAAAATACTTGGGAATAAACTTAACCAAGTTTATTAATAAACTTTAAGTTATATAAACTTTAAGTTAAATAAACTTAAAATAATTTAAAAGTTAAGTTAAATAACTTAATTAAGTTAAAAAACTTAAATAACTTAAAAGTTAATAAACTTAAACCAAGGAGGTGAAAGATCTATACTCTAAAAACTATGAAACACTGATGAAGAAAATTGAGGATGATAAAAAGAAAATGGAATGATATCCTGTGTTTCTGGCTTGGAAGAATTAATATTGTTATAATGTCAAACAATCTGTAGATTTAATGCAATATAAAATAATCCTTAAAAAATAAATGGTTTGGTGGTTTAGTCATTAAGTCATGTCCAACTTGTGTGACCCCACTGACTGTAGCCCGCCAGGCTCCTCTGTCCGTGGGATTCTCCAAGCAAGAATACCGGAGTGGGTTGTCATGCCCTCCTCCAGGGGATCTTCCCAACCCAGGGATCAAACCCAGGTCTCCTGCCTTGCAGGCAGATTCTTTACCAACTGAGTTACAAGGGAAGCCCCTAAATAAATAAATAACACTTGATAAAAATGTGTATAAGTCCTTTAGCTTTGCTTTCTTTCTTTAAGATTGTCTTGGCTATTTGCGGGTTTGCGTGTTTATTTTTGCATTTCTGTGTTTAAATTTGGAATCATAAGTTGAAGAACTACAGGAAAAAGAAGAAGAAACCTGCTAGGATTTTGACTGGGATTGTCCTACATTTATAGATCAATCTAGAGAGAGATGATATCTTTAAAATACTGAAATCTGAATTGAAATTTGATTGTATTGCGAAAGCACCCCTCCTACCATCTCACTGTGGCTGCTTCTTTGTCTTTGGAAGTAGATTCCAGTTTGTTTAGTAGGTTCCAGTCTCTGTAGATTGTTGTTCAGCAGTTAGCTGTAATTCTGGCACCTCGTCTCACACAGTGTGAGAGGAGGGGAGCTCGGTCTTCCTTTTTCCATCATCTTGTTCTTGCTCCCAATGAACTGCCCCGCCCTGTAAAAGATGCCTGGGTTTTGAAATCAGTCTGACCTGGGTTCAAATTCCAGCTGCACCAGTGTGATCTGGGGCAGGTTTTCACCCACTCTGAGCAGCAGTCTCATCTTCTCTTTCCCCTTGGTGCTTAGTCTAGTTTGACTTACTTACAGGGGCCTGTGTGCGGAGGCCTTGCCCTTGGTGCTTCAGACCAAAGCTTCTAGTGCAAAATGGCTGTGCCGACATCAGCTACTCTTTTAGCAATTGTTATGAGCAGTTAAACATCTTGACTCTAGATTCTTGAATTTAGCTACTCTTTCCTGAACTCAGGAAGACAGCTTAAGCCTAAAGTCCTAAAATGTAGAGATATTCCAGCCCCTCAAAACTGTTGTTTCAGACAAAATTTGAATTGACCATGTATGACATTCCCATTGTAATTCCACAACCATAACCATAACAGTGTAAGCTTCTGATTGTGAAATCCACATGTTAGTGTGAGGGTCTTGGGTAATCAAAACCATAAGGACTTGAGAGCTGAGCTCAACTGTAGGGCGCTACTTTAATCATCGGAAAAGGGGTTTCTTCTTTCCTCCTTCCTTCCTTCCTTTCTTTTTTTTCAAGGTTATACTGAATACAATCTCACTGGCAAATAACCATGCCAGGCAGGCAATGTAAAAAGAGTATATACTTCTGTTTGAAGTAAGCTATAGGAAGTGAGAGAGGCAATTAAATACAAATCCTGGCATCCAGCTTGTTTCAACACTTTTCATATTTTGCATAGAAGCTGTCACATGTTGAGAATTTATTAAATGTGAAGGCTTAGCAGCCCTTTTATGCACAATATTTCTTTACCTGGAGGTTCAGGTTACCATCCAACCATTCCTTTTGACAAAAATCTGCCCCTGTAACCAAACCATTCATGATCACATAAAAGTGAGGGCTGGTCATCTACCCCATCTCATCATATCAGAAACTATTGTTCAGGCCTTCCAGCTGGCTTTCAGGGTTTGTTTCCCTATTGGTCCTTGTGTTAAAAATTGTTGAGCTTTCCCCTGAAAAAAGAATTTGCCATTTTTCACCCTAGAATCACACATCTTTCCAAATGAACAAGCTGTGAAAATGCATACTTTCCAGAAAGACCCTGAACATGTGGTTTCAGTGTCTTTTTTTATGATCTCACAACCTATTAATCATTATATGTTATTTGTAACCAAAATATATATGTAATGGAATCATTATATATTATTTGTCATGAAGAATATTTCTGACTGCATCTGAACGTATGTCTACATCTTCCCTTCTAGTTCCCTGCTACAGGAGAAGGGAAAGAGTTGGTGAACAATTGGATTACCATCAAGTTACTGGTTAGAACTAATTACCTGGACCTGCCTACTGCAAAGACGGGCTGAGAAGTGTAACGTGTACAGGAAAGGGGGGCGGGAGCCATCAGTGAGCCAGTATCTGCTACTGTTCCTCCACTTTCGCTGAGAAGTTGGGCAGAAATAAGCCAGTGAGAGACAGGCCCTTTTCTGCTACTGCACTCTTAGGTGGAGGGACCAATATGTGAAAGTCACTCAGTTGTGTCCGACTCTTTGCGATCCCATGGACTGTATCCTGCCAGACTGTATCCATGGGATTCTCCAGGCAAGAATACTGGAGTGGGTAGCCTGTTCCCTTCTCCAGGGGATTTCCCAACCCAGGGATCAAACCAGGTCTCCTGCATTGCAGGGGATTCTTTACCGTCTGAGCCACCAGGGAAGCCCAGAGGGACCAACAGAAGGCTCATTTAGCTCTGAGACACAGGAGTGGGGAAAGAACAGAAGTAGATGTGAGCTCAGCTCACAGAATAAATAGCTGTGGTCAGACAGCTCCACAGCCATCATGTTAGGAGAACATTCTGAGACTGGCCTTGCTTGTCTCACCACTTTGGACATGGGAAGGAAGGGAGTATTGTTGGGTTAGTTCCCAGGTGGCCTCCGGAGACCTGAGGGTCATCCACACGAGGCCAGAGGTAGGGTATCAGGAAGAGGGGTGACTGGCATTTTATCTATTTTCTCCCCTTTGCCCACAAACTCACTAAGTAAGCTTCTTGTTGATGCACATGTTTGGCATGAAAGAAAGCTGAATTTAGTTGAAACGAACAGATTGGCTGGGAAATGCCAAAGTTGTACACGATTAGAATTAGCTTACAAAAGTCAGTCTTGGCCTTAGTCCTATTTGGATTTCCAAAGAATACTAAAAGGCATAAATCTTTTACCCTTTACTTACAACTCCCCAGTATTGATGGGGATGCCAAGGATGAGCTTGACAGAGTCTGTTCCCTCAGTGAGCCCATTGGATAAGATGGAGCTTAGCACACTCAGCAGGATCACTAGTACAAACAGAGGGATGAGCCCAAGATGCTGAGGTAGAGAGGAAGAGTGAATGGCTGGCTTTAGAGGGTGGAGGTAGAATCAAGGGAAGATCCCTCATGACAAGGAAAGGCTGAGCCTCAGCATTGAAGGCTAAGCAGGATTTTTGAGTGTGGAAGCCTGAGCACTGGGCCAGCCAACCCTGAGAGATGATTCGCTCCAGGCTCACACCAGCAACCAATTAGTTTCATCTTACAGACATCATGAAGCTTGTAACTGATTAGATTTCTTTATTTGTGTTGGAAGTGCACATCCAAATTTGGGGCCCTAACAAGCAATTCTATGTGTTTTATGACATGTATCTTTATCATTGATTTAATCTTTTTATCCATATCTTTTTTCTCTTTGCCTGTTTTTACAGTCCGATTGTGTATTTGTCTGTCTTTTTGAAATTGGGGTATAATTGCTTTATAATGTTGTGTTAATTTCTTCTGTACAACAAAGTGAATTGGCTATATGTATACATACATCCCCTCCGTCTTGAGCCTCCCACCCCACCCCCACCCCACCCCTCTAGGGCGTCTCAGAGCACCGAGCTGAGCTCCTTGTGCTATCCAGCAGCTTCCATCAGCTGTTTCTCTTACACATGGTGCTGTATATGTCAGCGTTGCTCTTTCAACTCATCCCACCCTCCCCTGTGTCCACATCTGTGTCTCTACTCCTGCCCTTCATATTCATCTGTACCACTTTTTTTAGATTCCGCAAATGTGTGTCAATATGCAATATTTGTTTTTCTCTTTCTGACTTAACTTTGTATGACAATCTCTAAGTCCATCTATGTCTCTGCGAACGTCATTTCCAATTCCTTTTTGAAGCCAATTACAAAACAAAAAAGATCTTTGTTGAATCCTGCCTGGTGGGTGTTTGTGGCAGGGAAGATGAGGGAGGCATGACGCGTTCGTCCTTAGCGTAATGTGGGGAGAGATGCTATAAGATGGGGAGAGACTGAAACACACGAGGACTCTAAACCCCTGAACAGGCAGTAGCTCTGCAACACGGAGAGAGAACGAGACTCAAGAGGCCACTTGAAGATGTGCTATGCAAGATGCAAGGACTGCTTGGAGACGAAGAATGGCTTCCGGATTTCTGGTTTGAGCTATCGGGTAGGGATCCCACTGAAGTAGGGAAAAAGAAGGGGGAAAAAAAAGCAGACCAGAAAGGAAAATTCCAAGCATGAGTTCAGAAGATAATGGATCATCAGTTTCAGGTAGAGAAAGGAAGGGTGTGAGATCAGAAGTCACTGAGAGGCCAAGCGGAAATGGTAGAACCTGGTGATTACTCTGATATCTGGTGGAAAGGCAATAATCATGGAGGAAGAAAGATGGGAAGTTGTGGACAAGACCATGGGACTATGAGATTTAAGGACTCACAGGAAGAACCATATGGTTGGTTACCAGGATGTAGTCCTTGGAAGGAGCTGCTTCTGGTGGCAGTAGGGGTTGGTCATCATGGTAAAGGAGGTCAAGAATAAGAATGAGGTGCGGATTCCTTTGTGTGCATTGGCCATGTAAGCATGATCTGCAGATTGTTGGCAGGTAGGGATATGGGTAGGTAATGTGCTTTATGCCAGGTGTTAAGAGATTCACGTGAGGAGACCTTGTAATTGTTACAACAGCAAATGGCATGGAGTCAGAACTGGGAGCTATAATATGGAAACCCCTCCTTCAATTTATAGCCCGAGGAAAATAAGAGGCATTTCAGCATTCCAGATGAAGCAGAGACAACAGAAATAATTCCCGCTGCTTGAGCCTTCACAAGGCTGGTAGGTATCTGGATAAACAGGATAAGATGTATGAAAGTATTTACAACGGTTGGAACACAAACTTAGGTGGTATTAGTAATATTATATCAAAGTTAAATCCCTCATATTGATCACTCTCTTTACTCACAGGAGTTGGCTTATCTTGGCCTGAGCTGGTTTTCACAAGTCTGTTGCTGCTGCTGCTAAGTCGCTTCAGTCGTGTCCAACTCTGTGCGACCCCATAGACGGCAGCCCACCAGGCTCCCCTGTCCCTGGGATTCTCCAGGCAAGAACACTGGAGTGGGTTGCCATTCCTTCTCCAATGCATGAAAGTGAAAAGTGAAAGGGAAGTTGCTCAGTCGTGTCCAACTCTTAGTGACCCCATGGACTGCAGCCCACCAGGCTCCTCCATCCATGGGATTTTCCAGGCAAGAGTACTGGAGTGGGGTGCCATTGCCTTCTCTGTTCACAAGTCTAATCCTGAGCAGAGCACAGACTCTGTTGCCATATAACCCTGGGAGTCATAGCACTGGAGTCATGGTACATGATTCATTGGTTCATGATGCGTCGGTTCCAACAGAGCACCAGTTAAACATGAAGATATTGGGTAAAAAAAATAGTATTAATATTGACTTGGATACATGAAGCACTAGAATTAAAAATTCACTTACATGTTTAAAATCAAAGAAGACTTTATATAAGTTTTTAGGTTTGTGTGGATACTTTGGGGCTACTCTACTATATTTTGTAGATTGTGTTTTCCCTTCTCCCTGCTTGCCAGTGTGCCTAATAGTGGAAAAGTGTGAACATTCATCATCACACGCAGCAGATTCTGGAGGCAATGCTGAAAGACGGTGTTAACATTTGCTCATTGAAAACATGGACAGTACAAACAGACAGCTCCTGAAGTGCTGACGTTGAAATGTCCAGCAATCCTTTGGAAGGGTGAACTCTGGGAAGTTTGTGGAAGGCATCAGGACCATTTGCGCATATGGTCACTAGAAACAACCCAAACACTTGGAACAGGGTAATTAACACATTGCAGCTCATCTTCATAATGGACCATTACTAAGGTGATGGCACATACACTTCTGGGGCTTCCTAGGCGGTGCAATGGTAATGAATCCGCCCGCCAGTGGAGGAGAGTCAAGAGATGTGAGTTTGATCCCTGGGTCAGGAAGATCCCCTGGAGAAGGAACCGGCAACCCACTCCAGTATTCTTGCCTGGGAAATCTCATGGACAGAGGAGCCTGGTGGGCTACATTCCATGGGGTTACAAATAGTCAGACACAACAGAACACACACACATATATTTGGTTGTATAGAAGTATGTTACAGTAATTTTTAAAAAGGTACTATGAAAGTGTTTCACATAACATTTAGTTGTCATGGTCATAAGACAAAGATTTGGAAATAAAGATATTAACAGTAGTTATTTGAGAACAGCAGAATTTGTATGTGTGTGACTTAATTACATTTCCTTTTGTTCAGCAGTATTGTCTAATTGGTCTACAATCAATACATATTGGTTGTGTGATAAACAAAATAATAAGAAAAAATAAATCAAATATCTCTGGGGAATTCACCATACTGTTGAGACCCAGAAAGTCTTTTCAGGAAGAACAGAGGTTCATTTACAGTGAATGAGTTAGATCAGCATCTTTCTGTTCCTGCCTTCTCTGAATCCTGGAGCCGAGCAGAACCCTGCAGCTCCCCTCCGCCCCCAAGTGCCAAGGCCCCTTCACATCCCCTCCCTGCGTCTTCCTTGTAGAAAAGTCAAAGTCTCCTGCGCCTCCCTGAGTTACAAAAGGGCAGTCTTGAGGGGTTAGCGATCAGGACAGTAGAGTCACAGACTCAGCAGCTGATGCCTGCTCCTGAGTTGTTTTACAGATACTTTAACTGTCACCAGAGGGAAAAAGCCAGACTTTTTGAGGACCAGACTGCAGCCATGATGTCAGCTGTTCCACCTTGAGCAACACTGAATCTAGGACCAGCACTAACCCAAGAAATGGCCTCGAGAGAAGGAGATTCACGTTACTGCTCTGAAGACTCGATGTCTTTGTGAGCATCAAAGTAATCGTAGCTTGTTCTGCCCCTGAGTGGGCAACTAAAAACAAAGAGATACTACAGATGCATGTCCACATCTTCCACTCTAAGACTATAGTGCCCTATGTCGGCAGGAAGAAGTTATAGAAGATGACTCTTTGCCCCTAATCCCATAGAAATGGAATGATGTTCTGATAAGTAAGGATTTGTAAGGAGTTTGGGGGCAGAAAAGAACTCTTTTTAAGAAAGCGCTCTCTGCAGGAGGCCCCTTTTCTTGTCAATTTAGCAAAGCTTTATTGTATTAATAGCTAACCTTAAATTAGGCACCCCTCATCTCTGGCCCAGACACACCTTTCAGCTCTTTTGATCACAACTTGCCTCACCTGTTGGTCCTTTCTGCAGATTAAAGAAAAAGAAATGAAGAATTAGTAGTTAACAGATGATCAGATCTCTTCCCCAGCTTCCCCTTCAGTAATCTTGTGCACAAACTGTGTGAGCAAAATGGAGTCTAAAGAAAGATCACAAACCTCTGGTGGTGATGACTCTGACCACCCCCACCCCATCTCAGCAATTAAATGAAATTACTTCCCTTTTTCCTTTAGAATGGAGAAGGCAATGGCACCCCACTCCAGTACTCCTGCCTGGAAAATCCCATGGACGGAGGAGCCTGGTAGGCTGCAGTCCATGGGGTCGCTGAGGGTCGGACACGACTGAGCGACTTCACTTTCACTTTCCTTTAGAAACTTTCACGGCTGAACTGAATCTTCAGAGTTGGTTTTGGAGGACACTGAGTCTGCCTTCTTCCCAATGGCTGGTTTTCTACTTAAAAGCAGCATTTTCCTTTCTAACAACACTTGCCTCTTGGTGTTGATTTTTGAGTGGAGAGCAGCTAAACCTGAGTTTGGTTAACAAGCCTTTCCTGGGAATCTGCCCAGGCAGGATCATGGTGGTCATGGGCTCTGTGGCTTGTCTACACTCTCACCGTGATCTACCAAATAAACCAGACAACAATACCTGCTAAGCTTCGAAGGTCTTGGGTAGCTTTCCGGCATCTGGTGTGAACTGGCTCTATGCTTACATGTTATCATTATTATTATTATTATTTGAGTCTTGAGGGAAAATCTTCAAGCTGGCTTTAGAAAGAGAAGCTGCTGTCATTTGTGAATGCAGTTAATTAGAATAACATTTGCTTTTAAGCATTCAATATTTGGCATGATTATCAGACCTAAAGGTTATGTTGTTCTATCAGATAAGCTGGGCTCTGAGTGTTGTCTGTTGTCTCCCCAGACTGGTGCTGGCTAAATATAGGAACCCGAGAGGCGTAGGAATGACTGCCTTTGATATTAGATCTGCACATTATAGCGATGAAGCTCATCTAAGATTTTCATGGCACTATTGACAAGTGGATTTCCTCTGTGTGGACAAGTGCCTGGCTCATGGAAAGACTGTTGTTGGGAAGAGTTGGAGGGAAAGGTTGGTCCCATTGGGATCTTAACCAGTCAAGGTGGCTGCTTCAGTGGGGTAGCTGATATGGGCAAAAGCTATTTGATGATTGACAGGGCTTGGCATGCGTTTCTAAGTGGCTGGCAATTAAACATCCTCCTTAGAGAGAATAAACCCCACCCCACCCCTGATTTCAACAATCAGCTGCCACTGTCTAAGTGAAAAGTAAAAGTGAAAGTGAAAGTCCCGTAGTTATGTCCGACTCTTTGCAACCCCAAGGACTGTACAGTCCATGGAACTCTCCAGGCCAGAAGACTGGAGTAGGTAGCCTTTCCCTTCTCCAGGGGATCTTCTTAACCCAGGGATCGAACCCAGGTCTCCTGCATTTCAGACAGATTCTTTACCAGCTGAGCCACCAGGGAAGCCACTGTCTAAGGGATAAGACTACTCAAGGCATAAGACATGTCCATCCTGAGAAATAACTCCTTTTCTCTCGCCAGCGATTTGCTGATGAAAATACCTAATGAAACAGAGACCAAAGTTCTGTCCCAGGTCGTGCCAGGTGCCAAGTGGAAATGGGGATGTGCTGGTAGATCACTCTCTAATAGACTTACCTACTTTGCAGGGAAAAAAAGGAAGGTGTGTTTTTGGGCAGGGTGTTTTTTGAGGGGGTGGGTGGTGACAGAGGAAGCCCGCACTGCCTACTGCCTCAGGCTGTGTTTCTAAGTTATTTTTCCCCCAGAGGAACTAACACATATTGACAATTTCATTCTGAAACTGCAGTTCATTGTAAGAGATGAAAGATGCATGAGTACTATTAACGATAATGCTCAGTGGGGCCCGGGCTCATGAATAGTTTAAAAAGGAAACCCTGGTTGCTTTGATGGCTTCATTCATCATATCCTGAAGGAAGACTTCTGGTGGTATGGGTACTTTTGTGCTTCAAATCTTTGGTTTAAATGCAATGTTTGCGTCTCATTAATTCAATTTCCTCTCCCCTTTCTTAAGTTTCTAGCCAGGTTAGGGCTGAGAGAAAACTTAAAAGCAGGCAAGTTACTGCCTGATAATTTGGTTTCTGTGCCTTTAAATAATGTCATACTTTTTTGAGGTCACTAGTGACAAGTTTTGATACTCTTCAACCTGGTCAGTCACACACTTGTTGAGTTGGGCTTCTGGTCTTTTCCTATAGGTCCTTCCATCCAGTTGGAAGCTTAAACATGTTAAAATAGAAGGGAAGGGGGCAGGGCACAATCTTTAAAACAATGACATAGTTGTTGAGGATATGATTAAAAACTAGTTAGAACCAATTAGGTCCAACATGTTGGAAGATTCGATTTCAAGTGGGCCTTGAGCCTCATTCTACACTCATTGTAACACAGTAGCTAAGTGACACACTCTGGGCTCTGGTTGGGTTCAAGTCCCAACCCATTGGTTCAAGTCCCAATCTGAGTTGTATGTTTCAGTTTGATATCTGTGTCTCTTCAGCAAAACTGTATTGCCCCATAAAATTTTGGTAGATGGTAGAAAGTTATCCCATGCATCTTACATGCTAGCAAAGTAATGCTCAAAATTCTCCAAGCCAGGCTTCAACAGTGCATGAACCGTGAACTTCCAGATGCTCAAGGCGGATTTAGAAAAGGCAGAGGAACCAGAGATCAAATTACCAACATCTGTTGGATCACTGAAAAAGCAAGAGAATTCCAGAAAAACATCTACCTCTGCTTTATTGAGAAAGTTATCCAAACTTTGGTCTCCCCACTTAAGAAAAGTGAAAGTAAAGTCAGTCATGTCTGACTCTTTGTGACCCCATGGACTGTAGCCCACCAGGCGCCTCCATCCATGGAATTTTCTAGGCAAGAGTACTGGAGCAGGTTGCCATTTCCTTCTCCAGGGGATCTTCCCAACCCAGGGATCAAACCCAGGTCTCCTGCACTGCAGGCAGACGCTATACCATCTGAACCACCAGGGAATCCCACTTAAGAAGTTAGTACAAAGTGATTAGAGAGTCAAAGTTTCCATTCTCACAAGGGTGGACAAACAGTGTCACTGGCCATTTCAGTGGACAAAGGATGCTGTGGTCATCAAGCTGGTGCAGGAAGCAGGAACCACAGAGCTCAGAACCTCAGGACTGGCTTCAGCTTCTGGTTAGCCCTGATGGAGAGAAGGAATGCTGCTGAGCACTGGGGTCCTTCCAAGATGTGTTTTCACCAATACGCCCTGCCACCTACAAACGGACACTTGCCATCTACCTCTACTAGGATTAAATTATGAGCCCCTGCAGTCACTGACCTTTAATACCCCTGAAAGGAGATCGAGAGAGAGAGCAGAAACGAGGCATTTGTGCTCTGGGAAGAACTGGCAGGAAAGGTCTTCAAATACATATTGTCAGAACATTTTATGAGCCTAAATTATTACATCTTCTCATAACTGGAAAAGCACCAAGATCATTAACGGACATATCTGCTGCTTGTAACTGTCAGTAACCTTCATGAGATTGGCCTCAATCTTCTCCCCAAAATATGTGCTTGATTGCATGTATTCCCCCTTCACCAAAATCACATGTATACTGACCTTTCCCCTATGTCTTTGGGAAAGCTTCTTAGAGCTCTCTGAAATGCTGTCTCCTGGGCTACAGTCCTCAATTTGCCCCGAATAAAACTTAACTCTCAACTCTCACATTGTGCGTTTTTTTCAGTGTGTCCATCTGTCTGCTACTGAAATCCCTTTATCTCCTCTTCTCTGTCTCTGTGGTTCGGGAAATACATACCTTCTTCTGATGTGTGGATTTTGCTGTCTGCCTTCTCTTGTCCCCGTCGCAAGGGAGTCAATGGGTGGTTCTTTGGTTCTCTATGGCTGAGTATCATCCCACCTGCCAAACTGCAACTATTTCATCTGCTCCTGATTGTTTGGGTCAGAGCAGCACACGGGCAAGCAGAGATGGCTCTCATGTCTCCCGGACAAGTGGGGCTTTTTCACCCACAAGTGGCCCTTACCCAGGACAGCTCCACACAGGGCCCTGGCGCAACCTGGTGGGGTTGTGTGTACAGGAATCTCCCTCCCTCCTGGCTTGCTTCCTCCTTTCTCCTCAAGCAGAATCTCTCAGGATCCCTCCCTTCCTGCAGGGTATCTGGACTTCTTCTGTGGGAGCACAGTGCTACAAACAGAACAAAAGCAGATGCTGCTTTCACAGATGCCAAAGCCAGACATTAGTTACGATGGTAAGAATGGATTAATTCGGGAATAACTTCCAAGAGGGACGAGTCCGGCAAGAATTGAACTGAACTTCCCGGAGAGAAAAGGCAGGCTACTTTAAAGTCTGGGATGCTGGGAGGGAAGCACTGAGGGGAAACAAGTCTGAGTGACTGAGCCTCTGGGTTTGCAGTCTGGCACTTACCCAGAAGAGAAACAGACTTCTCTTCTCATACCTTATGACAAGAGGCAGTGCTGGAACCTGACACAGTTCAGTTCAGTTCAGTCGCTCAGTCGTGTCCAACCCTTTGCAGTTCCATGGACTGCAGCATGCCAGGCCTCCCTGTCCATCACCAACTCCCGGAGCTTGCTCAAACTCATGTCTATCGAGTTGGTGATGCCATCCAATCATCTCACTCTGTCATCCCTTTCTCCTCCTGCCTTCAATCTTTCCCAGCATCAGGGTCTTTTCAAATGAGTCAGTTCTTTTCATCAGGTGGCCAAAGTATTGGAGCTTCAGCTTTAGCATCAGTCTTTCCAATGAATATTCAAGACTGATTTCCTTTAGGATTGACTGGTTTGATATTGCTGTCCAAGAGACTCTCAAGAGTCTTCTCCAAAACCACAGTTCACTGAAATTAGACCCTTATCTTACCCCAGAAACTAGCTAGAGCAAGTTATCTCCCTGAACATTTGCATTCCAAAGAGAAGTTTCTCAAGTCCCTGGGGAAATAGTCTAGGTAGCAGATTTACATCTCAAAAGGATTTTATAATTGCAAGCTTTCTAATGTAACTGCTCTAGAGAGCATTGAGGTTTGGGGTGGAACAAACAATAAATTCTCCTGGTGGTGTTGGAGCTTCCTCAGCCAGGTGTTTTAAGCAGAGGCTAGGACACGACTGAGCGACTGAACTGAACTGAACTGAGGATCATCTCAGAGACACAGCTTTTGCTGCTAAAAGCCTTGCTAGTGTTTGGGCTCATAGTACAGATGAAACCGAGCAGGACCTGGTGGCCTTCCTGGGCACGGAAGCCTTTCTGTGTCTCCTGTTGCTTATTTGTAGGGAATAGATTCCAGCCTCCTTGACCTTCCCTGAGTTCCAAAGGGCAGATTCAAACTGTTGCTAATCAGGGCAGGGAGGGGATATGGAGATAAGGGAGGGGTAGCCAAGAAACAATACTGCAACCTTGGGGCAGGGTCCTGGTTCCACCTCAAGGGATACACATAACAATATCTTTGAGCTCTTCCGTAAAACTAAGACCCCCAACAAATGGAAGATGTTAACTTCTTGATGAAACAGTCTTCATTCCAGAGAGAGGTCAAAGTTTGATAACCTTGAGAACCACAGAAGCTCATCAGGAGACCACTGGAGACCAGATTAAAGAAATGAAGGCCCCGCACACCTCGGACCCTTACCAGCAACCTTGCCCTTGCACCATTGCTATAAAACGCCTCACCAAATCGGCCTAAGGTTGGGACACAGTTTTGAGGGCAATAGTCCACTGTGACCCCCTTTGCCTGGCAGAGCAATAAAGCTATTCTTTTCTACTTCACCTCAAAATTTGTTTCCAAGATTTAATTTGGCCCCAGAGCACAGAAGCCGAGTTTCGGCGTCACAAGGGGTTTGGATGGAGCCGTTATGTGCTGACAGTTTTGTAGCTCTCACTGGCAGGCATTCTTAAGTCCTAAGTCCCCAAGTCCAGAGCTTAAATTCTGCGGCAGTCCTTTGATTAAATCAAGTCAATAGGCCCAGCCTAGATTATTCAAAGGGAAGGGAGTGCCCAAGAGTGAATACTAAGAGACCTTGTTTATTGGATCCACAATTGTAATTAAGCCATGGTTGCTTCTGTCACTATGAAACATAGGCCATTTTTATGGGGCAGAAAAGTCATGCTAAGGCCACCAGCCAACACATAGGCAAATGCCTCTTCAGCTCCACTCAACTGTGGCAAAGGTAGTTGGAATCACCACCATTAAATATAAATCAAGCAAGAAAATCTACACTTACGACAGTCCTCCTGGGAGCTTTTGTGATATCGGTGTTCCGACATGACAGGTTTTCAGTATTTCAGGAGACTCCTCAGTAGTGACATCGAGCCTGGAAGTCAGCTCTGATTTAGACCTCTGAGAACACTTAGGCGCTGTGTACTAGGTATTCAGACATAACAGACTGCTGCAAATTATTATAGTCTAAATATGGCCAGAATATTTGCTGTGGATATAGTTACTGTTGATTTTTACTGCTTCACAAAGTCAGCAGGCAAGGACTACTACTGGAAAGACTCAGAACCCTATTTTTCCAGCTTTCTTCTTACTCAGGTCAGTTTTACTGGCACGTATGGCAGAAGAGATGTTTAATGAATAACCGATTAAAGTTGACACAATTTAATTTGAGTGTAACTTGAGTTCAGGTTTATATATACTCTGGAGCAATGAAGCTGAGCAGAACCCTTCAGGACTCCTGGGCACAGAAGTCTCTCTGTGTCCCCCGATTCTTGTAGGAAATAAGCTTCAGTCAGCTTCTTTGACCTTCCCTGAGTTCCAAGGGGCAGGTTCAAACAGCTGCTGATTGGGGGAGGGAGGGTGCCGGGAGCAGGAGCTCCGTTGTGGCAAAGGTCATGAGGAAGGAGGCTCGGCATACGCAAAGGCGGGATCGAGCCTCAGGAGTCCCCCTAGAAATTCTCGAGCATCTACCCCCAAAACCAGAGTCTGCCTACTTTCTGCTTTGTGCTCTCACCTACACCTCTGACTTCACGGGGGGCTGTCCCCCATTACCTCTCTCTGAAAAAAAGAGTTAACTTACAACTCCAGTTAATAAAGTTCCTGGGTGTGACAGTGTTTCAACCTACAAACTCCTTTGGAAGTCCTCTAGCCTGCCTGAATAGGTTTTTCCGGCCACATGTGATTGATCAGAGCCTCCCAACTGTGAGAGGCATGAGATGTTCTAAACTGTCTAAATACAGATTCCTTTGAGCAGTTAAAAGATTGATTAGAAATTGTATTGGTGAAGGGTTTTTCATTTGTTGGGCCAATGTTTGCTGCTAAGTCTCCATATCCCTTACCTGCTGTGTCCCTGGCAGTGTATTGATTAATATGATTGGTGTAAGTAGTAGTTTTAATGTTTGTAACCTTGGACCCTTGAGTTAATTCTTCTTCTTGTTATAGCCCACCACACCTTTGCCCTATAGGAATGCAACTTTATCTAATGCTTTTGGAAGGTGGCTCCTGACTAATCACCTTTAGAGAAAAATAAGTTTTCTGAAGAAAGGGTCTTAAAATGTTAACAGGCCTCCGGGCCAGAAGATGATGCAAATCACCTAAACTTTTGCATATGATAAGTTTGCAGGAAGAAAGCCTGGCTTACTGCATGACTCTACCCCTTCCCCCATTATCCTCTATGCATAACTTAAGGTATAAAAACTACTTCGGAAAATCAAGTGCGGGCCTTGTTCACCGAAGCTTGGTCTCCCCATGTTGTTCTTTCTCTCACCTTCCGGCTGAATTATTCAGCCTCTTTTCTCCACTGAATTTCCTCACTGAGCTATCCTTATTTCAGCCTCTTTTCTCCACTGAATTTCCTCACTGAGCTATCCTTATTTAACCACTCTTTATATCCTTAATTAACGTTTAATTAAGCAATTGTTTCCTGATCCTCGCCGACGCTGTCCCCGCTTCGAATTCCCTGGATCCACTGGGGCTGGACCCCAGCAGGAGGGGATGTGGAAACAAGGGAGGAGCGGTCGAGAAGTAACAGTGCAGCCGTGGGCCAGGCTCCCGGTTCCCCTCCAGTGTCACACGGGACAATATCTTAGTTTTTCTGCAGAACTCAACTGCCACCCAGGCGGAGGATGGTAACTTCAGTCTGACGGCAGGATTCCAGGACTGTAACCCTGTTACCACCAGCCAATCAGAAGAGAGTCACGTGCCCTGCAGCCCTCCCCCCACATTCTGTCTATAAAAACTTTTCTCCCAGAATCATTGAGGAGCTCAGGGTTTTTGAGTGTAAACCACCAGTTCTCCTTTCTTGGCCCTTGGGTAAAACTTACTCTGCTCCAAACTACAACCTCTTGGTTTGGCCTCACTATGTATTGAGCCAAAAGTAAAAATTTACCAAACGTTTAGAGAAAGATGTCCTACATAATCGACTTATTTGGGTTTATATCAACAGTAGCAACAAGGTAGAATGTCTTAAGAAAATTTACACATTTTAATTTTCCTATTTATGTTTTATTTGAAATATCCACAGGGTTCTAACCTGTACTTTTCAAAATAAAGTTTTGGACAGAAAGCATACTGTATAATATATTTCACTGGTCAGATACTTTTTTGTTCTTTATTATTAATCCATGAGAAGAAAATTGTGGATATAATTGAAAAATATATCACTGACTTTTGCTCTTATCAATTGTTAATAACAGTGTGGCAGAGTGGTGGAAGAGACATAGGCAGGAATAGAGGCACAGATGTATTTTTGAGATAGTTCTAAACCTAACATAAATGTATATATATTTTGGCCATTTGTTTTCAAGGAGCCTTAAGAGTTAATAAGTTCTTCATTAAAGATGTGTTGATGGTGATCTGCAGACATTGACTCTAGAACACGTCTCTATCACCTCTATCCACCTGAGAACTCTGGGGGCAAGACCACTCTCACAAACATGACATATAGACCAGGAAATCCCACAGCAATTGCTGCCCATCTTGTCAATTTCTAGGACACTTGGAAGTATAATTATTTCTCTCTATCTGTTGTTCTGTTCTCCAGTTAACTCTGTTTCTTTCACCATTAAATTTTCTTCCTCTCAAATTCCCAGCAGAAAGCAGTTTAAGAAACTCACTCACAGGAAGGTGCTTATAATCGAAACAAGAAGAGTAAATATCATCTATTGAGATTGAATGGTCCAAAAATTATCACTAAACATCACAGAAAAGGTAGTGTTGCTTATCCTTAAGCTACAGATGAAGAGATGGAAGTTTAGAGAGACTCCATAACATCTTTAAAATTATAGTTAGGAAATGACAAAGTTAGGATTTGAACCAAGTCATGTCACTCTGAAGGCCATATTCCCATGACTGCCATTCTAGAATTTTTCAAGAGGAAGAAAATATTTGAAGCATGAAGATTTTAACTAATTGAGATTATCTCTAGTGATGGAATTTCAAAAAATTTTGGAAAGTGGTACTTTAGAGTATTTAAAAATTGCTGTGTCTCTAAATGTTGTTTTGGAAACACACAGTAGAAGGGAGAACCCAAGCTTCACACCTTCTGCTCTCCTTTTCCACTTCATCCTAGCCTGTAATCATGGTCCAACACAGAGGTTACATCTGGATGCATCATCATATCATTTCTTTAGCTTAAATGATATTTCTCTTTTTTACAACTGAACCACTTGTCAAGATTTTCAAATATGTTCATTATGCCTAAAAAATTCTTATTTCCAGCTTCTTTAAAAAGAGAGAAAAATGGGCTTGCAGTTCCTCATGGCAAAAAGAAGCCAGAGCTGAATGACGTCGGCTCCTGGGTGGGTCAATGTCTTCCCGGGTCCTCACGGTTCTTGCCTGACCCCCTGCCCGCGGGCACACTACCCGCCTTGGCTCTGAGTGGCGCTGGCACAGCTGCACACAGCTTCCCATCTGCTGGAGGCATCTGAGATCCCTGATCATTCCATCCCTGTTGTACATCCAGTGTGAGTTAGATCTATAACACATTAAGTCTTGGCAGGCAAGGACTTGTCTCGGATGAGGATTTTCTCTTTTAGTGGTCATTGACTGAGTGGTTCTCAGACTATACCGTCCAGCAGAATCACCTGGTGGGTGTTTTAACACAGGGGTTGCTGGGACCCAGCCTTGGTGCTTGTGATTCACGAGGTCTGGAGTAGAAATTGGAAATTTATGTTCCTAGCAAATCCCTGGGTGATGCTGAGGTTACTGATTTGGGAAACACATTCTACTGCTTTAGGAAGACATTTTTTATGCCTATGGACTGGATCGTGGTAAAACCAGTGTTCTTTCTTCTACCACTTTTTATTCTTTCTTACATAACTTCCTGATTTTTGAAAAATTGTGTGTTTTATTTGCCACTCAAATAAAACCTTTCTCTTTTATTCTCCTGGAATTTCTCTGAGGCCAAGGCTGACAGTCATTCACCTGACATGGCTTAGAGACAGGAGGTTGATATTGGTGTGACACATAGCCTTCTTCTCTTGCCTTGACTTTATATTTTTTCTTTGTTTTTGGTATCTTTCCATGTTCTCTATCATGATGACAGCCAACCTGTGGCTACTGTCCAGATGCCCCCTGCACTGCCAAAGTCTTGGCCAGATTTGAAAACTAGGGGCATTTCCACCCCCAGCAGTTCACAGACCAAATCCTTATCTTCTTGCAAATCTATTTATACTACACAGATGGCTGGAATCCTCCAGCTGAGTCACACTTAAAAATTCAGAAAAGAAAAAACAATTTGGCAATGGTTTTTTTTTTCTCTTGGCTACTTTCCACTGTGTGTATTTTTCCCTAAATATTGTTTCTTATATTCTTAATGATCACATTCAAACTACTTTTTCCCAAATATGTGGTTCATTTCTCAAGCTTCCCTTTAAATACATTGCTACATGTATTCAGATCTTTCTCAGCTCAGTCCAGATAAAGTCCTAAGGGATATCAGGAACGGGGGGAGGTGGCTAAGAGAAAGTAAGCCTGGTGTGCAGTGGTTTCCAGCTTACGCAGAGGATGGAAATCTGTGCAGCCTGAATCATTAGAGCTAAATTTCCTGTTTTCCTGCCTTGCACAGCAACTGTAAGCACTTGCTCCCCAACACTGACCTTTCAAGAGAAAGAAGACCACAGGGATGTATTTGTTCAAGGCTTCATTTAACAGGAATGCTTCATGAGAATATGTGCAATGACCAATATGAGGAAGCTGTGCCCACATTAGGATTTTTTTTTTTAAGGTAGCAGCTATTGTCAATTACCAGTCCCTCCAGCTGCAGCTGTGCACAAAGCCCCGCAGAGCACCCGGTCTAGAAAAGGGGGAAACAAAGTGTAGAAATGCATGAAACGAACAGGGACATGGAAAGGAGGTGATGCTGTTTATTAAGCAGCAGTTTTGCAGCAGGTTCCGTATGAATCATAGACCATCAAAATGACTTCACTTTCTATTTCATTAGAAAGGTGTTCTTGCAAGAAAACCTGTTATGTAGCCTTTAAATTTTATGGAGCAGAGGATCTAGGTTTTAATTGTCAATTCTGAAAAATAAGTCTGAGGCAAAGATAATCCAATAAATAGAGAGTCAGCCTAGTGCATTTAAATTTTTATTTACAGACCATTAGCTATTTGACTTAGAGGTGGGACTGGACAGACTTGAAATTAAATCATTAGGATTTCAATTTGGAGGTGAACAATGTCTGAAATCACAGAGAAGGTTTTTGATAACTTATGATTTAGGTGACAATAGCTGATTAATGCACAGCTTTTCAGACATGCCTTATCATCAGGAAAGGACAAGTATAACTTGAATCAGAAAGAAATAAACTATTAATATTTTATGTAGGCAGAGATCAAGATGGTGGAGGAGGAGGATGCTGAGCTCACGTCCCCCAGCAAACTCATCAAAAATATAGTACATGTGGAGCAGCGCTCATTGACAATAACCCAGAGTCTGGCAGAAGGGCTCTTCTACAACCAGGGCTATAGAGAAAGATCCATGTGGAGTTGGCTTCCCTGGTAGCTCATCTGGTAAAGAGTCTGCCTTCAATGTGGGAGATCTGGGTTGGATCCCTGGGTTGGGAAGATCCCCTGGAGAAGAGAAAGGCTACCCACTCCAGTATTCTTGCCTGGAGAATTCCATGGATAGAGGAGCCTGGCAGGCTACAGTCCATGGATGGGGTTGCGGAGTCGGACACGACTGAGCCACTTTCACATGGAGTTGGGTAGGAAGGGAGGAGAAATGATCCTGCTACACCCCTAGCGGGGACCCAGGAAAGGAGGGGACCTCCCTGGGTTTCTGGAGGGGACACCACAGGCTTGGGGATCCTCCCTGGTGAGCTAGGGGTTTGAGCCACATGCTGGGCACCTCAACCCTGGGGTCTTCCAAAGAAGACATACAGATGGCCAAGAGGCATAGGAAAAGATGCTCAACATTGTGAATTATAAGAGAAATGGTAATCGAGATGACAATGAGATATGACCTCATACCTATTAGAGTGGTTATCGTCAAAAAGTCTACAGATAACACATGTTGGTGAGGATGTGAAGATAAGGAAACTGTCCTGCACTACTGGTGGGAATGTAAATTGGTGCGGTCACTATGGAGAACAGTATGAAGGTTCTTTTAAAACCCAAAATAGAACTACCATATGATCCAGCAGTCCCACTCCTAGAGCTGTGCGTGAAGATGATGAAAACACTAATTTGAAAAGATACGTGTGCCCCAATGTTCATAGCAGCACTATTTACAACAGCCAAGATATGGAAGCATCATCCTAAATGTCCATCAACAGATGAGTGGATAAAGAAGTGCCATGTTTATTTGGTTCTCTAAAAAGTTGGTTTGGGTTTTCATTATGATGTTACAGAAGGACCTGTGTATGGAATACACACACACACACACACACACACACTGGTATATTACCAGCCATAAAACAGAATAGAATTTTGCCATTTGGAAGAGCCATGGATGGACCTGCTTAGTAAAATAAGTCAGAGAAAGACAAATACTGTGTATTATTACTTTTATATGAAATCTAAAAAAAAAAAAAGAATGATATAACAGAAACAGAAACAGATTTGCAGATATATAGAAGGGAATGGCAACCCAGACCAGTATTCTTGCCTGGAGAATTCCATGAACAGAGGAACCTAGTGAGCTACAGTCCACAGGGTTGCAAAGAGTCAGACACGACTGAGCGACTAACACACACACATATAACAAACTAGAGGGTAGATGGAAGGGGGAGGGGAAAGATTAGGGAGGGGAATTCAGAGACAGACCTACTGTGTGTAACACAGAGAAGCGATAGGGTACTTGGTGCACTGTAGTAGGGAGTATAGTCAAAATTTAATAATAATCTAAAAGGGGGTATAATCTGTAAAATTAGTGAATCCCTATGTAGTACACCTGAAACTAATATCATTTGTAAATCAACTCTACTTTATTTTATATTTACCTTTTTATTTTATTTATTACTATTTATTTTCTGTGTCGAGTCTTAGGCATGCAAATGCTTAGTTGTGGCATATGGGATCTAGTTCCCCAACCAGGGACTGAAATCAGGCCCTCAGCATCGGGAGCGTGGCATCTTAGCCACTGGACCACCAGGGAAGTCCCTCAACTATACTTTAATAGAAAAGAAAAATTTTAAAGAAGAAACTATTTAATGCAGCAATATTTTTCAGTGGGTAACAAAAGAATGAAGCTTTTCTCCAAGTTTTCTCTTTATAATGTTGTTCTGCCACATGTTAAGCGTAGGATTTACTTTCACTCAAATGCACTTTAATCTCAGATGTTCTTAGCTTAACTTTACTTATGTTAGAAAAAGGCCTGAAACATCTGCTTCTTCTTTCTCACAGTTTGTATTTGAAAAAACAGTGAGGATACCTCAAAGTGTTAATGACCACATAGGATATGTGTTCTAGTGTGAACTGAATGATCCTGGCTACATCTTAACAAGATTCCAATAATGAGAGTTTAGGACTAGGAGGAAAATGCAGGAACAAATGAATTCTCCCCCAAAAGCTTCTTTCTTCTGTGTCATACAAGGAAGCAATTACTGAAGAAAACGCTAGAAGGTTTCTAAAGATCATCTCAGCCCTCAATCTTTTAAATCATCTCCTAGCGACTATGGTTCTGCCGAGATGGAAACGTGGACATAAAAGTCTGGAAGAGAGGAAACTGACCTGGCGACCCACATCCTTCTGGCCCTGAGATAGCAGTGCTACTTCAAAGTCACATCTCTCCTCACTTGAAAATGTTTCTTTTTCTTCTTTTTTCCCTCTCTTTTTTAAAATAAAACTCTGTGAAGAAATACAAAGGGCCCTTGAGAATCCAGCCTTCTTTCTGAGCTTTTGATCATGAGTACATTTGGTGCTGTGATGAACCAAACAAGGTTTTCTTATCACTCTTCCCACAAGGTAAGAAAAATGAATTTTCATCCAGGAGACCCTCTGTATGTGTGTGTGAAGCAATTTGTTGAAGGATATCCCAGAAGTCTTTATCTTCTGATACGGCTGAGTGATTTGTTTAATTTAGGAATGTCTTATCAGGAGATATTAACTGCTACAGATCAAGAGTCCTTTGCTTTTTTGCAAAGATAGAGCAGTCAGAAGATTCTCGTACCTTTTATTCTATAGTCTGAGGACTACCAACTATCCCTACATATCAGCCCAAATCTGCCTGGATAAATGACAGTTTATATTTCATTTTCTGACATTCTCCTGTGCACAAAAAAGTCATTACTTTGAACTTGATTAACCTGCCTTTGAGGCAGCAAATAGAAGCTGTGCTTCCTTTAACGGGTGATGAACTTATACTGTCATTATATTGAAGAGCTGATGAATGAAGACATACATAGATTCAAAAAGGGTTAAGAAAAAATAAAGGCTTAAAGCCTTCACAAAGATACACCTCGAATCGATCATCTAGGGAGCTATTTTAGGCTTAAATAACTTAGAGAATGACAAATACCATGGCCCACGAGCCTGCTCCCTTGGTATTTGTGTCTTTGTCCTTTTTCACATGCTGAATATGACAGTGTGATATTTATTTGAGGCTGACATTCTGATTGTTTCCGCAGGATTCCTCAACAGGACATAAAGCAATACTGGCTAGAGTAGAAGCGATAACAAAACTGAAGTGTACCTATCAGCGGGCTGGTGGTATTTATAGATGCAATGGGTTTCACGTACTGAATTCAGAACTCTTAGATGGAATTCGAGTGACCTGCTCTCCTTGACAGTGCGCGAAACGGTACCCTTCAACCTGCAAACTAGAGAAGGCGCCCCAGCTGTGACGCTAGGTTCGTTTAACAAGGATGGGCGAAGACTTTTTTCACAGTAAAAGCTTTCTGAGTGGTCTCTTGTAGTTATCATTACCAGAATCCAGCTGAATCACAGATGCAAATCTCATTACTGGAAATTTTACTAGTTGATGACACAGACTCTGTCCTCCCCCTGCCTTTAGCCAGGCTCCTCTGAGCACTCTTCTTGGCCAGAACTAGTTTCTAACAGCTCAAAAATCAACCCCATCTCTAACAGTTCAAAACATCAACCCCATCTCTGACAGCTCAAAACATCAACCCCATCTCTAACAGCTCAAAACATCAACCCCATCTCTGTAGCTCAAAGCATCAGTCCCATCTCTACAGCTCAAAACATCAACTCCATCTCTAACAGCTCAAAACATCAGTCCTATTTCTAACAGCTCAGAACACCAATTTAATTTCTAACAGCCCAAGTCTACACCCCTCTCCTCTCTAAAGTGCACGCCTAGAAAAGTCAAGTTTTCTGCCCTTAAATTTATTATTTATTTCAGCCAATCTCTGAGGATAGGGCTGGCAGTCCTCAGCTCTGCGGGAGGACAGAATCCTAACTTTGGTCTCTGCCAGCGGGCACAGCAGACCAGTGTCCCCTTTACACTGATTAACCCTTTGTCACTTTTCTCTTCTCTACCTCTACCGAGCCCCTCTGGGACCCCAATTTATGCCCCCATTTCCCTTTTAAAATGATGATTCTCTTCTGAACAACTGGAGAATGAGTTCCGTTCCTGCCAGACTCATTCCTGTTACCATGATTATTACTGTTGGAAATCTGTCCTTCCTGCGTCAGTGAGGGTGTGGTTTCGTTTCTCTTCGACGGGCGTTTACGGCAAGTCGTGTCATCTCCCAAGACCTCCGTTCCTTTCATATCAAAATGGTTGTCAGATGAAGGCAAAGTGGCTGCTCCTTCCAATGAGAGATGTTTTTTCAGATTTCACTCCAAAAGACTGCAGCGCTTCTAGGTGCATACCAGATTTGCATGTGTGTGTGTGTGTGTGTGTGTGTGTGCGTGCGCATGCGTGTATGTGTGTGTGTGTGTACAGGCATGTGTCTATTGCAGATTAACAAAGGAGCACCTTCAATCTCTACTATTCTCCATTTTCTCTTTTTTTCCTCTCTTATCTCCCCGAAAGCTTGGTAGAAAGAGATGTATATGGACTGAGGTAGACATACAGAGACATACACACACATACACACACATGCCCACAAAGAAGGCTTCTGTTAGGAATAATAGCTGATAACTACTGAGCGTGCACGCAGGAGCAGGTGGATGCATCGTCCTGAGTCCTTTAAACAAACACCTAGCCCAGAGCTTAGTGCATAAGCATTCAATAAATGTGCTGAAGACATTTCAATCATTGGAAATTCATTAAAAAAAAAAAGTGTCTTCTTCCTTCAAACTTCCCAATGAATTGTCAGTTAGGGTTCTTTTTGCTGGCAGAAGTGCTTAAGTATACAAATATCTATTTGTGGTTAGTTTTCTTTAACGTTCAGCTAAACAACTAATATAATTAATTTCAAATCTTAGTTTTTCCTTAGCCTCTAGAGTCACCTTAAAAGCCTCGATTAAAAAAATCGAAGTGGTTTTATGTAAAGGTAAGAATACTTCCACTTACATTGTTATTATGATCAACCTATCTACAAAATTTAAAGATACAGATCTTATAAGGCATCCTATTTAGGAACAATTAACCCTATTTATAGGGCTTCCCTGGTGGTTCAGACAGTAAAGAATCTGCCTGTAAGGCAGGAGACTTGGCTTTGATCCCTGGGTTGGGAAGATCCCCTAGAGGAGGAAATGGCAACCCACTCCAGTATTCTTGCCTGGGAAATCCCATGGACAGGGGAGCCTGGCAGGCTATAGCTAGTTCATGAGGTTGCAAAGAGTCAGACACAACTGAGCAACTAACACTAAACTTCAACCTCATTTATACATTGAATTGAACAGAGTCCCTTAAACATCTCAAACTACGCTTATAGCCTACTGTAGCCTATAATGGCACCCCACTCCAGTGCTCTTGCTTGGAAAATCCCATGGGCGGAGGAGCCTGGTGGGCTGCAGTCCATGGGGTCGCAAAGAGTCAGACACGACTGAGCGACTTCACTTTCACTTTTCACTTTCATGCATTGGAGAAGGAAATGGCAACCCACTCCAGTGTTCTTGCCTGGAGAATCCCAGGGACAGGGGAGCCTGGTGGGCTGCCGTCTCTGGTGTTGCACAGAGTCAGACACGACTGAAGAGACTTAGTAGTAGTAGTAGTAGCCTATTATTCTCTCAAACATTTCAAATATTGATATCTGAAAGGAAAAACATGACTTTAATGATAAAAATCTAAGCCTTTAAAAAAAAAAAAATCTAAGCCTTTAAAAAATTAGAATATGTTAATACTAACTTCCCAATTTATTTATATTAATATATACATGCTACTATACATAAAATAGAGAACCAACACGGACCTACTGTAGCACAGGGAACTCTACTCAATATTCTGTAATAGCCTATAAGGGAAGAGAATCTGAAAAAGAACATATTTATCACTGAATTGAATCACTGTGCTGTACCCCTGAAACTAACACAACTTCGTAAGCCAAGTGACGATACATACATGTACGTCTAGACCAAAAGAGCATGTGCCTTTAGACTTATTACAGTTGTTTCCTTTGACCTAGTAAATCCCCATCCACATTCTTCTGGACCTAATTGGAGTCACAAAATATAAGGTAAGATTCACAGAATTTAGACCAGCCCCTTCGAAGTGCCTTTATTATTTCTGTTTAAGCCGTGTTGTTTTCCTGCTGGAGGAAAGCTCTGAGCGTGAAACTCTTTCATCCTGTAATTTTGGCTCCGTGTGTCAGAGTGCTGAATAAGATGCGTGAAGGTGAACACGCAGTTTTAAAATCGTTTCTCCTCTTTTATTAAACATGTAGTCTTTCTCTGCTTTCATTTGGGCAATTTTCATGCACTGGAAAATAGCAGCTCATGTGAACTTTTGCTCTAGTCTAGCCGTGCATTTCTTTATTCTTTTTTTTTTTTTTTTTTTTTTTTAGTTTTATATCCTTACTGCTCTTTTGCCTTTATTTTTCTTTTCCTTGATTCCAGTAAAATGTAAATGTCATCATTATCTTGTATTTGCTCAGTGCTTTTATGACTTTCAAGCCAGTTGGCCTGTTTTCTAATCCAGGAGTTTAGTGTGATGGTGGGTGAGATGATCTGGGGAAAGAACTAGACAATTATAATGAATAGCCCCTTTCTGCTTAAGAGTTCTGTAAAACTTTATCAGTTCTTTTTGTACCAAAACAGCAACTCTTATGTTAACTCAGAAGTAATGTTATTATTCTTAATTTTATAAGACTTAAAAATTTGGTGAATCAGTGGGAGTTTGGGGTTAGTAGATACAAATTATATACAGGATGGATAAACAACAAGGTCCTACTGTATAGCACAGGGAACTATATTTAGTATCCTAGGATAAACCATATGGAAAAGAATATAAAAAAGGATGTGTATATGTGTATAACTGAGTCACGTTGGTACACAGAAGAATTTAGCACAACATCGTAAATAAGCTATGCCTCAATAAAATGTTTTAAATTTGATGAACCAAATGTGTTTGTGGTAGGAATATGAACTATATGTATTATAATAACAGAGTATCTATTAAGAAAAACATAAAGGGAATTTGGCTTTCCAAGGAAAAGCTGTCACTGGACATTCAGGATCTAAACCTGATAGACATTAATATTACCATAAAAACTGCTGAATTCAATTCAGGGATGGGAAACTATAAGTGAGTTATGAGACACTCAAGAGTCTCTTTACAGCATCCCATGGAGAGAGAGAATGAAATAGAGGGTTCCTTCTATAAGACCCACGATCTGCAATCTATGTAACTTTGTTTTAAAATATATGTTCTCCAAATTGCTTCATGACTACTATGAACCAGGACTCACACAGAAAATAGGTGATGGGTAGATTTACACATTCTCTACAAATTAGAATTGCAAAAGTTGGCTTCAGAAGACAAGGTGTTGAAATTTAGGGAACTGGTCAAGTGGGGAAAAGAAAACGTCTGCTGGTGAAAAAATAGAAAAAAACGATGCTGCCAAACTCAGAGGGGGGTTCCCATAACGTACGTCTTCTTCCTGCCCTGGGCCATGTAAGGGAAGTGATAAAAGATGCTGAATACAGAAGAACATTCCCAAGGTTTTGTAAGGGATAGTTTACATATCATATCAAGTTGTCATAAGGAATACTATCTAATGAGATATTATTGGCCCTTACTATGCTAAGGCATTTTGTTACATATCAAGGCCAGCTTGGGATTACTTTGTAGTTTACAATTCATCATCACATACTTGATCTCACTGGAATCTTACACTAGCCCTGAAATCAGAGGAAACAGCTGCCATGTGACAAATAAAAACGTTGCAACCCATAGAGCTTGTGTGACTCCACTTAGTCATAGAGTAGATACGAGTCAGTGCTTTTATTAAAATCTTTGACTCTGATGCCTTATCCAGCTGGCTTTCTACCAGCGTCCCTTTCTTTTCTTTATTTCTTTTTCTTTTTTTGCCACACCAGGTTGTCATGTGAGATCTTAGTTCCCTGAGCAGGGATCAAACCCTGTATTGGAAGCTCAGAGTCTTAACCCTTGGACCACCAGGGAAGTCCTAGCATCTCTTCCTTAAAGTAGTAGCACCAGTGGAAAAACTTAAAACTCAAGGACGAAAACATGAAGAAACAGCCACACTTCATAATTATGAAGCTCCTAAATAAAGCCTATATTTGGCAAACAGACCCATGGACCAAATATACGCCACTACCTAGTTTTGTAAATAAAGTTTTATTAGAACACAGCTACTCTCATTTGTTTATGACTTGCCGTGATATTTTAGCTACCACGGTAGAGATGAGTAGTTGCTGTAGAGATAATATGGCCTTGAAAAGTAGTATGTGAAGTATCTACTATCTGGAGCAAGTATGTGAACTAACAGGGCTTTCCAGGTGGCTCAGTGGGTAAAGAATCCGCCTGCCAAAGCAGGAGATGCAAGAGACATGGGTTTGATCCCTGGGACGGGAAGATCCCCTAGAGGAGGAAATGTCAACCCACTCTAGTCCATGGACAGAGGAGCCTGGTAGGTCACATTCTATGAGGTCACAAAAGAGTCAGACACGACTTAGCGACTGAGCATGAACGTGAAGGGTTAGTATTTGCAAGAAAAGCACAAGAGAGATGAACTTCTGTGGTGACCAGAAGGAAAAGTGTCCACCTCCTGTGGGAGACTGGAAGGTCTGGGCGCCTCTCCTTCCCTTCAACTGCTGCTGGAACAGTTACGCTGTGAGGGTGTAGAGGTTTGGACAGGTAGTGTGGGAGTGCTCCATCCCTCTTGGGCTCCGTTTCTTTATGAAACAAGTAATTCAGCTTTTAAGGAAGAAATATGTCAAAACACGAGAAAAGGAGAAAAGCAGATTGATTCTGAGGAAAATGAGTTTGATGCATGCTTGGCACTTCGCCATATTCTAAGACGAAACTACATCTGTGTCTAAACAGTTCCTCAAACCACAAAGCAGTTGAAGGTCAGAAGACTGGAAATGGCATCCCAGTAAGCGAAACATGCACTCAGAAACGGGATTTTCAGAGGGCTCTAGACAAGGTCAAATGATGGCTGTATAAAAGAGTATCTCCATGGGACGAGAGGAGAAACCCGCATGTCCTAAGCAGGTGCTAATGACCAGGCACTATATACTTTTACATCCAACACTTCTTCCAGTGTGGAAACGACTGTGTGAAGGCTATATTTTTAAACCCTTTGAGAAGTAAATTGCATTTCAGAGAGGTTAAGCGACTTGTCCAAGCTCACACAGCTCGTAAGTACAGAGCTCAGGGTTTGACCGTCTGTCTGCCTCTAATTCATCTTGCGTCTCTTCTCCCCTCTGCCTCCCATGGGGAAGAGGGAAGGCCTATTTTAGGGACGTGTAGAGTTGAGACACGGGTTTGATCCCTGGGTGGGGACAATTCCCTGGAGAAGGAAATGGCAACCCACTCCAGTATTCTTGCCTGGGAAGCCCCATGGACAGAGGAGCCTGGCGGGCTACAGTTCAGAGGATCACAAAGAGCTGTTCACGACTGAGCACACACACAGAGCTGAGTACATCAGGGGCCACGCATCTGTGCATGAAAGTTCAGGGTCTGTTTAGAGCTGAGGCTGCTTGTTGGCCTAAGATCTTAACTGATGATTCATTTAGATGGATGTGGGGGATCTGGGAGAATGCAAAGAGGAACAAGTCCAGGGGAAACCTCCCCAAATACACTGGAGTTGTGGGACTGGAGGAGAGAGGGTGTCAGAGGGTAAATAAGTATTTTTGTCTTGAGCCCTCTGGTGTCTAAGGAAGCTGCTTCTTTTGAGGCTCATCCCACCACTTCAGGTCATTTTCAAAGGACTCTAGGACTGAGGTGTGAGCCAGATCCTGGGATGCAAATCGCTTGGGAACACCTTTATCCCTAACTATACCTTCATAAGCCTAGCTTGCATTCTCTCTCCCTCTCCTTCTTTCCATATATATATGGAATTGTTACCATATATATTCTTCTTTTGAAGAATATATGTGATGTACATATATAAACCCATAAAGTTATGTATATTCACATATGCATACATATGCACGTACAGTTTTATGGGTGGAATTGCACCCTTCCAAAATTTTTAGTTGAAGTTTTAAATCCCAGCACTCAGAGTATACAACCACCTTTGAAAATAAGATCATTGCAGATATAATTAGTTAAATTAATATGAGGCCATTAGTGTGGGCCCTAATCCAATATAACTAGTAGCCTTATTAAAAAAAAAAAGAAATTTGGACACAAGAGACGAACACAGAGGGAAAACTCCTTTTTGAGACAAAGGTAGAGATGCTTCTGTAAGTCAAGGATGCCAAAGATTGCCAACAAATGTGTGTGTGTGTGTGTGTGTGTGTGTATCTATTCCCAATGGAGAGCCCAAAGTGTTAGGGAAACCATCTCATCTTACACCCTGATTAATATGATGCTTTAAATTCTTGTTGGGTATGTGTTTCTTAACTTTGTGCCAGCTTCCCCAGATCTCAATGAAAAGGTCAGCAAATACAATGTGAAATATAACAAATTAAGGCAAGCTGCCTGACTTCCATCTGAAGTCCACCTTTTATTTCGTGGCTGTCATCAAAGTATGTATGAGAGTTGAGTGGTAAGAGTTAGAGAAGAGTGAAAGTGGGCAAGTGACAGAGAGAGAAAGTCGGGGAAGGGTTGTGTGTGGCCCAGGAAGAGGACACATCTGATTTCTCACTGTCTGGTCAACGCTTCACAAAGAGCACCAAAGCAAGCTGTGTGTGAGAACACACTCACCACCTGCGTCTGCAGGAAGACTGGCTTTTCTCTGGTGATGGAAATAATAAATCACCTTAGACAGAGTAGACTGTTTATTGTTACTACAATGATGCATCCATTGGGGCTTGGTCAGCTCTCCTGGAACAAAATGGACCAGCTGTCCATTCTGGTCTTCGGAAGTTTTTTGTTTTTCAAAAGGAAGGCATTCTATTGGCAAAGTCACGAAAGACATAATTCATATCACAGTCTAACATTTGGAACTAGACTGCGGGTCTCCTGGTGAATTACACTCCTTTCCTGTTGCTTCTTGGACCCTCAGGTAAGTATAAGAAATCATATTTTGTAGAACAGAAAGGTCTAACCTCTTTAGGGACCTACAGATGGACTTCATGGAGAAGGCAATGGCACCCTACTCCAGTACTCTTGCCTGAAAAATCCCATGGACGGAGGAGCCTGGTAGGCTGTAGTCCATGGGGTCGCTAAGAGTCAGACACGACTGAGCGACTTCACTTTCACTTTTCACTTTCATGCATTGGAGAAGGAAATGGCAACCCACTCCAGTATTCTTGCCTGGAGAATCCCAGGGACGGGGGAGCCTGGTGGGCTGCCGTCTGTGGGGTCGCACAGAGTGGGATACAACTGAAGCGACTTAGCAGCAGCAGCAGCAGATGGACTTCAAATGGAAGACTGTAACTCCACACGAAAGTGAAAGTGGCTCAGTTGTGTCTGACTCTTTGCAGCCCCATGGACAGGCCAGAACACTGGAGTGGGCAGCCTTTCCTTTCTCCAGGGTATCTTCCCAACCCAGGGGTTGAACCCAGGTCTCCTGCATTGCAGGTGGATTCTTTACCATCTGAGCCACCAGAGAAGCCTGTACCTCCAAGAATGATGTGCAAAATAGTTCCTCTTTATGCATATGCACATTTGAACAATGAGACCACATGGATGCCCTAAAGGTTCTCTGATGACGTTTGCCCCCACAAAAATAAACATAGGCCAATATCAGTGTAACTCTCAGAGTATGTGTCCATTTGGCCTCACTTTTCTTTTCACTGATGGTAATCAAGAGGAAGTGACTGGGGTATATTTTTGTGAACATCATGCTGAAGAGCAACAGAGATCCCAGGCATTGTGCACGCGATGTACTATCCTAGGAGAGAAAGTTGCTCCGTGTTACAGATGCATGTGCAGTCTCCGAGAGAGACTGGACCACACGGTGGGCTTCGCTCTCTTGGGGCCAAATGGCACTGCTTGCGGAATACATCAAGAATTCCAACTCTGTTAGAAGATGCCACGCTTAAATTGCATCTTGTTCATACCTATACTCAAGAGCTTCTGTTTTTAACAGAAAGTAGACACGATTCTAAGCCATTGTCATTAGCCAGATGTCTGCAAATCAATGTCTTGTCAGAATTCTTCTTGCTTCTACATTGGAGGCTGGAGGATTTAAAACTGCTACCATGAATCTCACATGTTGGCTAGATTCATCAAAACTGCAAGTATCCTTTGAAGAAATCTGAGACAAAATACAATTTAGAGAAATCTTCTTGTCTTACTGATAACAGCTTGAATTACAGGGTCAAACACTATGATTGTTGCTATTCTATTATTTTTTCAAGTTGTAAAGGAAAGGACCAGATATAAATCTTCCAGGGTGATGTTAAGAGTTTTTCCACTTTAGGAGAAAAAGGTCAAGTTAGACTTTGGTATTATCCAGCTTAATACTTATAGGAATAACCTTATTTTAGCAATTTGTTGAGTTAGTTTGGTGTTTAAGAACTTAAAAAAGTGACATGTAAAAATACTAATAAGATTCAAAACAAATGAAAATTTGGAAAAGCACTAGTTTTATTTATGGCAAAAAAGGTATTCATATCCTAAATATATATCAGCAATTGTTGTTGCTTAATTGCTAAGTTGTGTCCAACTCTTTTGTGATTCCATGGACTGTAATCCGCCAGGCTCCTTTGTCCATGGGGTTTTCCAGGCAAGAACACTGGAGTGTAGTGGGTTGACGTTTCCTTCTCCAGGGGATTTTGCTGACCCAGGGATCGAACCCTCATCTCCTGCAGTGGCAGGTGGATCCTTTACCACCGAGCCATCTGGTAAGCCCCAAATACAAAACTACTTCAAAATAAATATGAATCAAGTTGCCATAATTAAAAAATAACAGTAAGAAAGTCATTTGACAAAATAATACATACAATTTAATTATAAATAAATGAAAAATTTCAACTTCACTAATAAAGAAATTTAAAATACTTCATTGTTATTTTTATACTATGATATGTAAATGTTAAGAGTGATAATACTAAGTGTTGCAGAAGGTTTAAATAAATAGCTCTCAGAGTAAACAGTGTTGAGAAAAAAATAGTGTTATTCTTTTGAATGGTAACCTGGCAATAAATCACAGAAGTTTTAAAATGTGTACACCTTTTGAGCAAGAAATCATATTTATAAGCAGGTAACAGAAGGAAATGATTGGGAATTTAGTGAAAAGATATTCACCATTATTATTCATTATAATAATAATAAATAGTTGAAAGTATTTTCAGTCTCCAAAAAATAAGGTATTATTTAGTTTTGCTACTATCAAATAATGGAATGTTAAACAGACTTTAAGGATAAAAATGTATAATTACATTTATAATATAGATGATTTTTCTGTGTTGCAGAGAAAGAAAAAACAGATTGTAGCATAAAATTATTTTTTCATAATCTAGCTACAAAATGGGGGAAAAAATCTAAAAGAGTATATACACCAAATGCTAACAGTGGTAAGTTCAATATAGTGAAAATATGAGATGCTTTTATATCCAATATTGCTTCTGTTTGTTCAGCTTTTTCTACAATGAACATCCATCATTTATATAATGAAGCAAAAATGAATTTTAAAAATATTGTATATGTTTTCCTTCATTCTTTTAGCATTAACAAACTATTTGAAGAATCTTTAAGTCAGCAAAAACAAGACCAGGAGCTGACTGTGGCTCAGACCATGAACTCCTTATTGCCAAATTCAGACTTAAATTGAAGAAAGTAGGGAAAACCACTAGACCATTCAGGTATGACCTAAATCAAATCCCTTATGATTATACAGTGGAAGTGAGAAATAGATTTAAGGGCCTAGATCTGATAGATAGAGTGCCTGATGAACTATGGAATGAGGTTCGTGACATTGTACAGGAGACAGGGATCAAGACCATCCCCATGGAAAAGAAATGCAAAAAACCAAAATGGCTGTCTGGGGAGGCCTTACAAATAGCTGTGAAAAGAAGAGAAGTGAAAAGCAAAGGAGAAAAGGAAAGATATAAGCATCTGAATGCAGAGTTCCAAAGAATAGCAAGAAGAGATAAGAAAGCCTTTTTCAGTGATCAATGCAAAGAAATAGAGGAAAACAACATAATGGGAAAGACTAGAGATCTCTTCAAGAAAATCAGAGATACCCAGGGAACATTTCATGCAAAGATGGGCTCAATAAAGGACAGAAATGGTACAAACCTAACAGAAGCAGAAGATATTATGAAGAGATGGCAAGAATACACAGAAGAACTGTACAAAAAAGATCTTCACGACCCAGATAATCACGATGGTGTGATCACTGACCTAGAGCCAGACATCCTGGAATGTGAAGTCAAGTGGCCCTTAGAAAGCATCACTAAGAACAAAGCTAGTGGAGGTGATGGAATTCCAGTGGAGCTATTTCAAATCCTGAAAGATGATGCTGTGAAAGGTGCTGCACTCAATATGCCAGCAAATTTGGAAAACAGCAGTGGCCACAGGACTGGAAAAGGTCAGTTTTCATTCCAATCCCAAAGAAAGGCAATGCCAAAGAATGCTCAAACTATGACACAATTGCACTCATCACACATGCTAGTAAAGTAATGCTCAAAATTCTCCAAGCCAGGCTTCAGCAATATGTGAATCATGAACTTCCAGATGTTCAAGGTGGTTTTAGAAAAGGCAGAGGAACCAGAGATTAAATTGCCAACATCCACTGGATCATCGAAAAAGCAAGAGAGTTCCAGAAAAACATCTATTTCTGCTTTATTGACTATGCCAAAGCCTTTGACTGTGTGGATCACAATAAACTGTGGAAAATTCTGAAGGCGATAGGAATACCAGACCACCTGATCTGCCTCTTGAGAAATTTGTAAGCAGGTCAGGAAGCAACAGTTAGAACTGGACATGGAACAACAGACTGGTTCCAAACAGGAAAAGGAGTTCGTCAAGGCTGTATATTGTCACCCTGTTTATTTAACTTATATGCAGAGTACATCATGAGAAACGCTGGACTGGAAGAAACACAAGCTGGAATCAAGGTTGCCGGGAGAAATATCAATAACCTCAGATATGCAGATGACACCACCCTTATGGCAGAAAGTGAAGAGGAACTAAAAAGCCTCTTGATGAAAGTGAAAGTGGAGAGTGAAAAAGTTGGCTTAAAGCTCAACATTCAGAAAACGAAGATCATGGCATCCGGTCCCATCACTTCATGGGAAATAGATGGGGAAACAGTGGAAACAGTGTCAGACTTTATTTTTCTGGGCTCCAAAATCACTGCAGATGGTGCCTGCAGCCATGAAATTAAAAGACGCTTACTCCTTGGAAGGAAAGTTATGACCAACCTAGATAGCATATTCAAAAGCAGAAACATTACCTTGCCAACAAAGGTCTGTCTAGTCAAGGCTATGGTTTTTCCTGTGGTCATGTATGGATGTGAGAGTTGGACTGTGAAGAAGGCTGAGCGCCAAAGAATTGATGCTTTTGAACTGTGGTGTTGGAGAAGACTCTTGAGAGTCCCTTGGACTGCAAGGAGATCCAATCAGTCCATTCTGAAGGAGATCAGCCCTGGGATTTCTTTGGAGGGAATGATGCTGAAGCTGAAACTCCAGTACTTTGGCCACCTCATGGAAGAGTTGACTCATTGGAGAAGACTCTGATGCTGGGAGGGATTGGGGGCAGGAGGAGAAGGGGACGACAGAGGATGAGATGGCTGGATGGCATCACTGACTCGATGGACGTGAGTCTGAGTGAACTCTGGGAGTTGGTGATGGACAGGGAGGCCTGGCGTGCTTCGATTCATGGGGTCGCCAAGAGTCAGACACGACTGAGCGACTGATCTGATCTGATCTGATCTGATTTAGATGTATTTATGTTGAAGATAAAAATACCAAGCCACTTTCTGCTCTTCAACTCCACTGAAAAGGAGAGTTTTGACAATTCATGATCAAGTAGAATAAGTAAGTAAAATTATAGAAATCTTGGTGGTGATGTAAAAATTAAATAAACCTTAATCAGAAGATTGGGAATAACAGAAGTTCTAATCTGATGAAGTCAGAGTCACCAAGTATCTGTGGTTTAATCTAAGCAGTACCTACCTGGCTAGTTTCACCAAATAGAAAATTGTTCTATGACAAATTGTTTCATCTTTCAGGTTATATTTCTCCTGTAATTGTCATCTTATCCATTGTTAATTATGTGGACAGTTGAAATCTTTTATGAAGTGACTAAAATATTTCACCTTTTATGAAATGTTTTATGAAACTTCCCTCGTAACTCAGTCTGTAAAGAATCTGCCTGCAATACAAGAGACCCAGGTTTGATTCCTGGGCTGGGAAGATCCCCTGGAGAAGGGAATGGCAACCCACTCCAGTATTTTTGCCTGGAGAATCCTGTGAACAGGGGAGCCTGGCGGGCTACAGTCCATGGGGTCAAAAAGAATCAGACATGACTTAGCGACTAAACCACCACCATGAGGTAACTAAGCGAAGAGTTGCTACTGCAGCCATAAAGAAGAAAGAATAAGTTTTACTTGACTATAGGAACAAGACAGAAAGCTCTTCTAATTTCTATGGATTCAAAACCTGCTTCAGAATTTGCTATTTTGGCATCAGCTGACCCTTAAATAGCTCTGCACAGACTTTAGCTGATTTCTGTTAGAGAAGTTTTCTTCATGTCAGCCACGTAGCTTTGAAGGGCAGGAAACTCTTTGATCAATAAGAACCCTGACAAGGATGGTTTTAAAGAATCCTGACTTCTCCAAATTGTTCAGAACAAGGTTATTTTGAGTAACTCCAATTCATGGAGCCAGAATTTTATAGTGTGCCTTAGGAGAGTATAGGTATTCAAGAAAGCTTCTTTTCTTGCTTTGGCCCTGGCCTGGTATCACTTAGCAAGATTCTATATGTGGATTGCCAAAGAGTTCTAATATTTCCAAACCTTAGTTTTGGAGGCAAGTTGTGGAGTATGTCTTTGTGAAAGACAGAAATGTGAGAATCCTTTCCAAAGGATAAACTACCCACTTAGAAATTTTTTTGAAATACTTATTGCTTGTCAGGTTTTTTTCTACTTATTCTGCTTGCTAGGCAATATTCAGCAAAAGTAATTGAACAAAACCATGATTATATTCAGGCTTCCCAGGTGGCTCAGTGGTAAAGAATCTTCCTCCCAATGCTGGAGACACAAGAGACGAAGGTTCAATCCCTGGGTCAGGAAGATCCCCTGGAGAAGGGAACAGCAATCTGCTTCAGTATTCTTGCCTGGAGAATTCCACAAAGGAGCCTGGTGGGCTGCAGTTCATGGGGCCTCAGAGAATCAGACATGACTGAGTGACTAAGCACGCATGTACAGAATTATATTCAAATCAATAAGTCTTTTAACAGTTGACAATTATTATAGCCTTGTAACATTTTGTTTCAGAAAAATAGACAGGCAGAAAAGAGTATTAATCATCTTCCCTCCCAGAGATGATCCCTCTTAATGTGGTTATATATTCTGATGTATTTCTTCTTTATATGTATATGTATATACATATATCGGAGAAGGCAATGGCACCCCACTCCAGTACTCCTGCCTGGAAAATCCCATGGACGGAGGAGCCTGGTAGGCTGCAGTCCGCGGGGTCACTAAGAGTCAGACACGACTGAGCAACTTCACTTTCACTTTTTACTTTCATGCATTGGAGAAGGAAATGGCAACCCACTCCAGTGTTCTTGCCTGGAGAATCCCAGGGACGGTGGAGCCTGATGGGCTGCTGTCTATGGGGTCGCACAGAGTTGGACACAACTGAAGCGACTTAGCAGCAGCAGCAGCATATACATATATATACATATATATATATATATATAAAACATTTTTACAAATTGGTATCAAAGTTACATCCTGTTTTATAAACAGAGATTCTGAATTTTCATCAAAAAGAATATTGAAAACTAATCCTGAAATAGTATTTGAGAGAAAAAAAATAGCTACATAATATTTCTTTATTGGGGCTTCCCTAATGGCTCAGAAGATAAAGAATCTGTCTGTAATTCAGAAGACCCAGGTTTGATCCCTGGGTAAGGAAGATCCCCTGAAGAAGAGAATGACTACCCACTCCAGTATTCTTCCCTGGAAAATCCCATGGACAGAGGAGCTTGGCGGGCTACAGTTCATGAGGTCGCAAAAAGTCAGACAGAGTTGAGTGACTAACACTCTTACGCCTTAAGTTACTCAGCTCCTATTCTACAAGTATGTGAAGGGGGTATCATCACAAGCGATCTAAGCAGTGCGATGAAGAAGGCCTCAGTCAGCCTGTGTTCTCCTCCTGCGGGAGCCAGAGAAGCGTGAACCAAAGTGGATGCTTACACATGAGATGGTGTTACAGGAAGAGGGCCCGTGTCGTGTCTGGGGATGAGTGAACGCCTCTGATTTGGGGATCAGAAGGGAGTGTTATCATGGTCAGAATGATACCAGAATGCTTCTAACCACATGATACAGAACTTGTGGTCAAGTTCAAATGAGTTAAAACCTATGAACTACCTACAATAATGCTTGGCATGTACTAGGTATTCAGTAAGGCTCCACTAGTATTACTGTTCTTGCTATTGTTAGCATGGTGCTATAACCACATGGCAATTTCAGGGAAACATTGGATCTGATGCCATCTCTTTGAACTTCAGCATGCCAGCCCCAAACTCAATAGGTCATGCATTTTCTATAGCAAATGGGCCTTGAGACTCAGAAGCTGTGTCCACTCATGTCAAGAAGTCCAGTTGTTCGTCATGCATTAGACCTACTCAACATTTCCCTTCCAATTTTCAATTGCCTAAAATGATCCAAGGTCCCCAAAACTTAATAAAAGTATTTAATTACTTCAATAAAATAGGCCCATGCTCCTCCACCCTGGTGTAATAACTGCATTTCCATGCATTTAGAATCACTCACAATATGCATCCTAAACCAGGACAATTATTTGCTTTTATTATTGTTCCCACTCTGTTAATATGTGTTTATCTTAATTTCAGTCTCTGTGGCCTTGAAAGAAGTACTTACTAGTCGGAAGCCATTTAAATGCTGATACGACATACTCTACATTAAGAAAACTAAAAGAACACCAATCAGCCAAGCACACGTAGGTTCTTTTCCTCTTAATTAAAAGCTGGTTTGTACTTATAACTCTTCCCAGGCATATTATGTGGAAGTGTTCAAACTAGCTTCAATTAGGATGGGGTAAGTACAGGCATCACTTAGGAAGCTTTAGCTTCACAAGAACCTCGTTTTAGGGACTTTACTCAATTCTCCCTACAAGGTAGTATTCTGTGACTAGGTGTTCACAAATGGACTTCTGCAGATTTGTAGAGCGAAACCTCCACGTGTAGCAAAGCTACTCCCCCCACCTTGACTTAGAGTACAAGGATCCTAAAGACAGTCCCTGCCCCGCAGAGCATCACCACGTCTGTGTCCTGATTGGCTTTCAGCCTTCCTGTAGGCCCCATGTGTATCTTGGAGATGTCTTGTTCATGATTTAAATCGTAGTACATGAAGAAGTTAGTAATTAGGGGGCAGGGGCTTCCTGAAGGAGCAGAGGACATCGCTATATGCACAGAAACGTAGGAAACAAAGCCAGATCTTGTAAATAGTCATGTGCATTTGCCTGAATTTCTACATGCAGGATTTTGGGCAATAAAAATCTTGGTTATGAGAGGAGAAGGCGTCTAAACATTCTCTACTGTAAGACCCTCAAAGCCAAATACTTTTATTCTTGTAGGTTATTTATTTTATGGAGCAGCCCAAAAGATGTGGGGAGTATTTGGGGATACATATGTTGGGTGTTTAGCAAGGACTCTAGGAGATAGGAGATAGGCCCTATACGAGTCTAAGAAATAGCTTCTGTGAATGTGTGGTTTTGAATCCCCTCCCGCCTTATACATACATACATACATACACACACAGAGGCGCACACACACACACAGCGCTCTGGGCATTTTGCTAGGTTCTTTGCTGGGCTTGATAGGGACAGAGCAAAGGGACAAAGTAGGAGGTTAAATAGTTAATCCTGCTAGAGGATTTAAGTAGAGAAAAAAGCATGGGAGACTCTATAAGTTAATAATCACTCAAGCAAGCAGGTTTGCTTAACAACAAAGCCAAGCAAGCTTGCTTAGCAACTGAAGCATGGAGCATGTCCCCAAACAATAAAACAATGGCGGGATGAGACCCGCATCCTGCCAAGTGAGCTCAGTAAGTTAGTGATCCCTAGGATATGCTCTCTGCACACTAACAACAAAAATATAAGAAAAGAGAAATATTGTGCTGAAACTTGAGATGATTTACTGCATTTTAGCACATGAAAGTGAAAGTCTCTCAGTCATGTCTGATGCTTTGTGACCCCATGGACTGTAGCCCACCAGGCTCCTCTGTTCGGGAGATCATCCAGGCGAGAATACTGGAGTGGGTCGCCATTTCCTTCTCCAGGGGATCTTCCCAACCCAGGGAGTGAACCCAAGTCTCTGTAGGTTACTACCTTTTTGCTCATTTCCATTGCCCCATGACAGTCCTGTCTTGACCATTTAGGGACAAGAAAACTCCTCCTGACTTGGAGAAAGAGCTGGTGATGGAAGGGTGACGTCTACTTAAGAATGAGGACGAAGGTGGTCTTCTCCCCCTCCCCACTTTTCCACTGATTATAAAACTGCAGCTCACTAAGTTCTTGTGGTGGCACCGTCTTGCCTGCCTGTAAACCTCACAAGCATCCGCAAGCATCCTGTTCTAATAAATCATTTCTTAGCTATCACTTTGTCTCTCATTGGATTCTTTCTGTGCTGAGAAATAAAGAACTGGAGCTCCTCGGAGCCCCCTGAGATACATTTCTAGTGGCTTCAGCTTGAAGCAGATTGTGGGGGGAGTGTGGCCAAGCCATATTTTTTCCTCCAAATTGGGAAAGTTGTGGTATGGTGGTAGCCATACCACCCTCTGAGATAGCACACCTCCCTAAACATTTCACCAGCAGAGGTTTATGGTCATGAACATGAAAGCAGCAGAAAGTTGTTTTCTATGACATTGCCGAATCATAGCAACAAATAAATTCTCCTCTCTCATCTTATCAAATCCCAGGCACCTGCTTCTGGAACTGGCAAAAGAAAGATTTTCTGTGCTGCCAATGACAGGTTTCCCATCAGCTTGCCAATTTGCTTTGTCTTCACAGCCTGGCAAAATATAGCTATTGGCAGGAAAGTGAGTATTTGAAAATAATTACAGTATATGGGGATTTTGGTTCCATAATGTGTAATTAAGTAATTTAAATGCTGTTTTAGCACTAGGGATAGATTTGCTTTCTGCTTTATAATAGGCAACATGTTCTGTAATTTGAGCTCTTTAGCCACCAGTCCTCAAAGAAAGAATTAGAATAAGGATCTCCATGAACACGATCCATTACAAGGGAAATTTAGCAAAAACATTCATGACCTCTGTACTTTGTAGTTCCATGACCATATCCTTTCCCGCCTGCTGCTGTGGAGAAGTGGGTTCAGAGAGCAGAGAGGTGGGTTGTTATATCAGGAATGCAAATAGAAAGTTCATCTTGATCTTCTGAAAGACAAAGTTCATCTTTAGTTGGACCAAAATATGATGCTTCAGAAAGACAATTATCTTTAAAACTAGGCTTTCATTAGAAAAACAGAATTTTCCAAATACCTTGAGCATTTTTCCATCCAGATTTCCTATAATGTGTACACATGTGCACACATGTGTATGTGTGGCTGAGTCCTTTTACTGCTCACCTGAAAATGTCACAACATTGTCAATTGGCTATACCTCAATACAAAATAAAAAGTTTAAAGAAATGATATGTAAAGGAAATACCCTGCCTCCTTATGGCACATGTGCTGTTTGGCTCATTGCTGAGGATGGGAGAATGTTACATACAAGAGGAGATGAGTGAGAAATAGAGCGTTGCCTGCCACATCAGTAAGCGAAGGACGCACATTCATCAGCTGTTGTAGGCCCTGCCAACAGTGGGGTGCTGAGCCCTGAGGGAACTCTGGGAGGAAGGAACACATGCCCTCCAGTAGCCATCAGGGGCTTTCCCGGTGGCTCAGTGCTAAAGAATCTGCCCACCAATGCAGGAGACAAGGTTTTGACCCCTGCGTCATGAAGATCCCATGGAGAAGGAAAGGGCAACCCTCTCCAGTATTTTTGCCCAGAAAGTCCTGTGGACAGAAGAGCCTGGCGCGCTACAGCCCATGGGGTCACAAAAAGAGCCAGACATGACTTAGCAACTAAACAACAGTAAAACAAAGCATCCATCAGACTGATAAAGAAGATGTGGTATAAATACAATGGAAGGTTACTCAGTCATTAAAAAAAAAAAAAGAAATAATGCCATTTGCAGCAACATGAATGGTCCTAGAGATTATCATATTAAGTGAAGTAAGTGTAAGTAAGTGTGAAGTCGCTCAGTCGCATCCGACTCTTTGCGACCCCGTGGACTGTAGCCCACCAGGTTCCTCTGTCCATGGGATTCTTCAGGCAAGAATACTGGAGTGGGTTGCCATTTCCTCCTCCAGGGGATCTTCCCAACCAAGGGATGGAACCCGGGTCTCCTGCACTGCAGGCAGACACCCTCTGAGACACCAGGGAAGCCTGGTGAAGTGAGTAAAGTGAAGAAAGCAGGCAAAACAAACATCATATGATATCACTTATGTGTGGAAACTAAAAAAAAGATGACACAAATGAGCTTATTTACAAAACAGAAACAGACTCACAGACTTCAAAAGCAAACTTATGGTTCCAAAAGGGGAAATGTTTGGGGGGGATAAATTAGGAACTTGGGATTAACATATACATACTGCTATATATATAACAGATAACAAATAAGGATCTATTGTATAGCACAGGGAACTCTACTCAATATTGTGTAACAGTCTATATGGGAAGAAAATCTGAAAAAGAGAATGGACAATTGTATATGTATAACTGTTCTTTGGAAAGAATGATGCTAAAGCTGAAACTCCAGTACTTTGGCCACCTCATGCGAAGAGTTGACTCATTGGAAAAGACTCTGATGCTGGGAGGGATTGGGGGCAGGAGGAGAAGGGGACGACAGAGGATGAGATGGCTGGATGGCATCGCCGACTTGATGGACGTGAGTCTGAGTGAACTCAGGGAGTTGGTGATGGACAGGGAGGCCTGGCGTGCTGCGATTCATGGGGTCGCAAGGAGTGGGACGCGACTGAGCGACTGAACTGAACTGAACCTCTATGCTGTAGACATGAAACGGATACCACATTGTGAGTCAGCTATCTGCATGCACGCATGCTTAGTCACTCAGTTGCGTCTGACTCTTTGGTGACCCCATGGACTGTAGCCTGCCAGGCTCCTCTGTCCATGGGGATTCTCCAGGCAAGAATATTGGAGTGGGTTGCCATGCCCTCCTCCAGAGGATCTTTCTGACCCAGGGATCAAACCCAGATCTCCCACCTTGCAGGCGGATTCTTTACCAACTGAGCCAGCAGGGAAGCCTGTGAATCAACTATACTTAAATAAAATTTTTAAAAAAAGAACAGAAGAGAGGTTGAAACCACCAGGAAACACTGAACCTTGACCCAGATGGGAGAGATCTACCGTTAACTTTAGGGGTAAATGGCACCTGAATATCCATCACACAAGCCACCAGCAAGGGGCTGTCTGCTCAGAAAGAGACCCCAGGAAGCAAAGATGCCCAGCACTGCAGGGACCACTCCCCTCTCCGGGTGTTGTACCGGCGACCCCTCTCAGCTCACGCCCCAGATACCACATACCATCCTGGAAAAAAGGAGATGGAAGGGAGAGGAAAGATGAAAGCATAGCCATCTTATCTGAACAGTCATGGTCTCCCCCGCACCCTGCGAAACAAATAAGACCATTTTCAGGTCTCAGCGACCTGATAAAGGGTTCCGCTTGGAATGACCTCAAGTTTATGCTGAGAGGAAGGTATTGAATCAGAAGACTCAGGCCCTTCATTAATGAGCAGGTCTGAGTTGTCCCCATCCCTCAGGGGAGCAGGGCTCTTTCAGAAGCTCCTGGCAGTGTTAGATAAAAATAAACTATACGCATAAAAGCAGAATGCAGAACCTTGTAACTACGCTATGCACTTTGGCAACTTTATAGTCCAGAGCTTGCATTTTTTGCCACCCAGAAGACTCTCTGGAAAGCAAAATATTTCAGTAGAGAAATGATAGAATGAAATCATTTTAAAGGTTCTTAAAATTATGAGAACTGACCATGACATTTTTTACAGTTTGCCCTTGGCAAATTCTCCTCCTCCTCCTCTAACAGATAAAACATCAAGCCAATTTGTCAGCAGAGGCCTGACTCAGAGCCCTCGGGTGGAGAGAGTTTGGCAAGATCAGAATGGCAGGCATATCGAAGAGTCCGGCAGGAATTCCATGTTCAGAGCTCGTTTGAGTGAAATGAATATGATGGGCCTAAAATAAAGGAATGTCAAATAAGACAAAAGGCCAAAAGCAATGGATTTCTTTGTTACTAAGATTAGTTAACCTGTGCTGAATGTTTCAGTTGCTTTAATGTCCAGAGCCTGAGCTCAGAGAAGCACAGCAGAGGACCTCTATTGGGAAGTATTAAAAGCTCTCTAGAAATGTAGCCAGACAGTATGTTTAAAAATTTATGAACAATTTCTATAAATGACTCCTGGTCAGTTGTAATCATTAGATGTGCTCAGACGATACGATAATCTTCCCACTGCCTGAAAATGTGCTGACTGTGTAAAACCCTGAAACAGGTTTCACTTAGTGTGCTGACCTGATACTTTTCTTCCTGGAAAGTTTACCTTTTTATTAATAGTTACTTTACAAAAGAAAACTTTTTAATTGAGGTGTAATTTTATAGAAACCAACGCACAAATATTTATCTATAGCTCAGTGGTGGTGTTGCGTGCTCAGTCGTGTCCGACTCTTTGTGACCCCATGGGCTGTAGCCCGCCAGGCTCCTCTGTCCTTGGGATTCTCCAGGCAAGAACACTGGAGTGGGTTGCTGTTTCCTCCTCCAGGGGCTCTTCCCAACTCAAGGATCAAACCTGCATCTCCTGAATTTCCTGCATTGCAGGCAGATGCTTTACCACTGAGCCACCAACTTTAAGGTAATGGCACCCCACTCCAGCACTCTTGCCTGGAAAATCCCATTGATGGAGGAGCCTGGTAGGCTGCAGTCCATGGGGTCGCTAAGAGTCAGACACGACTGAGCAGCTTCACTTTGACTTTTCACTTTCATGCATTGGAGAAGGAAATGGCAACCCACTCCAGTATTCTTGCCTGGAGAATCCCAGGGACGGGGGAGCCTGGTGGGCTGCTGTCTATGGGGTCACACAGAGTCGGACACGACTGAAGCGACTTAGCAGCAGCAGCAGCATACCCACGTGATCCCCACCCAGATCAAGATATTTCTAGAAAATAAGTTCATCCCTAAACCAAATATTATTTTGACTTCTATTACTGTTGATTGTTTTTTCCTGTTTTTGAATTGACGTAAATGGAGCTAAATATTAATGATGTTTCAAAGACTGGTTTCTTTCACTCAAAATTATGGGAGATTCCTCTGCTTTGTTGCACTTGGCACTAGTTTGTTCCTTTCCAGTGTGTAGTGTTCTGCTGTGTAAATATATCACTGTTTTTTTTGATGGACTTTGTGGTTGCTTCCAGTTCTTCACTCTTACCATGACGCAGCCGTGACCACTTTTGTACTGGTCTTTGGATGAATATGTTAACATTTATTTCTATTGGGCATAAATCTAGGAGTGAAATCACTGAGTCAAAGGATATGTGTTTATTTAGCTTTAATAAGCACTGCCAGATTCCCCAAATGACCTTGCTAACTTATATTCTCACCCTGGCTTTTTAAACAAGGGAAGGGCTATTGTATGCTTTCCGGATGGGCCAGCTTCACCCCCAGGCCTAAGGATGTCTTGTGTTCGGTGGTGCAGGCAGAGCACACATGCTCTAGAGAGAAAAGTTGGCATTGGATTTATTCATTTTCAAATTCAAGCACATAAATGCTCATCAAGGATATATGACTTACCCAGAAAACAATTGTAACTGCTCTAGAACCATAGGTGTCCATTCCGTGGACAGCTTTCTCTCTGCAGTGAGCAATGCATGCAGTCATATCACCTTCTCAGCGCTCCCCTGACCCCCACATATAATACATTTCTTCTAAAGCCTTCATTCTTTTTCCATATTAAAAATATATATATATGGAAAATGGAATATGCTTTGCATGTGTTGGAATAGGGAATACATGGGAAACCTCTGTACCTTTCCCTCAATTTTTCTGTGCACCTAAAGCTGCTCTAAAAATACAAGCTTAAAAATAGCATATATGCTCACTGTGGAAAATTCAGAAAACATAGGACGACGTAGAGAAAAGGCTAAAGACCCACCATCTGACTAAGAATATTCTGGCTACATCCTTCCAGAACTTGCTTTTACATGAAAGTGTTTCAGTTATATAGAAATTGTTTCTTTACAAAGATTTTGTGATTTGTTTTCGATTTTCTTTAGTCCTTTTGCTTTACCTCTATTCATAGACATGTTTTCATTTCAGTAACTATAAATATGCATCATCATGTTTAATAGCAGCAGAGAGTTTCATTGTACATAAATACTATAACGGATTCCTTTATTGATGGATATTTATATTAAAATTTGGTTTCTCTTTTAAAAACAGTGACAGAATCACAAAAGACCAAATTCTCTCCAAAGCCAAAGAAGTGCTGAGGAAAAAGAACAAAGCAAGAGGCAGCACATTTCCTGATTTTTGAGCTAACCTATAAAGCCATAGTAATTAAAGCAGTATGGTACTGGCGTAAAAACAAATAGATCAATGGAACAGAATCAAGAGCCCAGAAATAAATTCAAGTATATATGATGAACTCATATTTGATAAGGAAAAGCCCAGAAAACTCAATGGAGAAAAGAGAGTCTCTTCAACACACAGTGCGAGGAAAACATGTAAAAGAATGAAGCGACCACTATCTTCCCTTACTCACAAAAATTAACTCCAAATGGATTAAAGGCTTAAATGTAAGATTTGAAAACATGAAAATCTAGAAAGCTTCTACACATGGGTCTTGGTAATTATATTTTTGGAAATCATCCCTAAAGCATAAGCAACAAAATATAAAATAAATAAGTAGGATGACATCAAACTAAAAAGCTTCTGCACAGCAAAAGAAATCATCAACAAAGTGAAAAGACAACCTATGAATTGGGGAAAAAAAATTTTCAAGCCATATATCTGATAAGTAGTTAATACTTAAAATATGTTAAGAACTCATAAAACTCAACAGCAAAAATACACTTAATTTAATTTTAAAAAAATGAGCAAAGGACCTGAATAGACATTTTTCAAGGAAGATATACAAATGACCAACAGGCACATAAAAGACACTCAGCATTGCTAATAATTAGGGAAACGGAAATTAAAACCACAAGGAAATGTCACCCCACACCTGTTAGAGTGGCCATCATCAGAAAGACAAGAGGTAACAAATGCTTGAAGGATGCAGAGGAAACAGATCCTCATGCACTGCTGTGGAATTAGGGGAAACAGTATGGAGGCTTGTCAAAAAATTAAAAAATACAATTACCGTAATGCATGCGTGCTTAGTCGTGTCTGATTCTTTGTGACCCCATGGACTGCAGCCTGCCAATCTCCTGTGTCCACGGGATTTTTTCAGCAAGAATATTGGAGTGGGTTGCCATCTCCTCCTCCAGGGGATCTTCCCAACCCAGGGATCAAACCCATGTCTCCTACATCTCCTGCATTGCAGGCAGATTCTTTACTGCTGAGCCCCCGGGGAAGCATTAGAATTACCATATGATCCGGGAATTCCGCTTGTGGGGACGTAGTAAAGGCAGTGAAGTCACTGTCCTGAAGATGTCTGTGTCACAATGCTCACGGCAGCATTATTCACAAAAGCCAAGAAATGAAAATATACTGTGTTCATCAACATATAAACGGATAAAAAAGATGTGCTTTATTTTCTTTAGGATATACTCCCAGATTTTAATTTCTAGGTTAAAGTTGACCTATATATTCAGTTTTAAAGTGTGTTTTAAAAGTGCCTCTCCAAAGGCTGTGCCAATATATATTCTCAGGTATATATGAAAATGCATAATCCCAAAACTCCCAAATGATTAATTGCAGTATTATTTTTAATCATTAATAACTTCAGTTCAGTTCAGTCACTCAGTCGTGTCCGACTCTTTGCAACCCCGTGAATTACAGCGCACCAGGCCTCCCTGTCCATCAGCAACTCCCGGAGTTCACTCAAACTCATGTCCATCGAGTCAGTGATGCCATCCAGCCATCTCATTCTCTGTCGTCCCCTTCTCCTCCTGCCCTCAGTCCCTCCCAGCATCAGGGTCTTTTCCAATGAGTCAACTCTTCGCATGAGGTGGCCAAAGTATTAGAGTTTCAGCTTCAGCATCAGTCCTTCCAATGAACACCCAGGACTGATCACATTTAGAATGGACTAGTTGGATCTCCTTGCAGTCCAAGGGACTCTCAAGAGTCTTCTCCAACACCACAGTTCAAAAGCATCAATTCTTAGGTGCTCAGCTTTCTTCACAGTTCAACTCTCACATCCATACATGACCACTGGAAAAACTGTGGCCTTGACTAGACAGACCTTTGTTGGCAAAGTAATGTCTCTGCTTTTCAATATGCTATCTAGGTTGGTCATAACTTTCCTTCCAAGGAGTAAGCATCTTTTAATTTCATGGTTGCATAGCTTATTGACCTGTAAAAATAATATCCATTTTATTAACATTTATTTAACTGCAAGTATGACTAAATTTTTTTCAGTAATTTTGTTGGCTATTTGCTATTATCACCTTATAAATTACTTTTTACTTGCCTCGTTAGTCTCATTTCTTTTGCTGTGTGAAAATTATTACATGTAGAAAATCTATTAAAACATCTTTCCAGGCTTCCTCAGTGGTAAAGAATCCACCTACCCACACAGGAGACACTGGTTCGATCCCTGGTCCAGGAAGATCCCATATGACTCAGAGCAGCTAAGCCCTTGTGCCACAAGAGCTGAGTCTGCGCTCTAGATCCTGTGAGCCGCAACTACTGAAGGCCTTGCACCCTGGAGCCGCGTTCCACAATCAGAAGCCACTGCAATGAGAAGACCGTGCTCCACGCCTAGAGAGTAGCCCCTGCTCACCACAACGAGGAAAGGCCCACACAGCAGCAGAGCCCAGCACAGCCAAAACTAACACATACATAAATAAATGAAATTATTTTTAAAAATTAGAAAAATAAAATCTTTCCCACATTGGTTTTTAATATTTTACCTTTTTATTTTTAGCAAATTAGTATTTCCAGTATCCAAGTCATCGTCTATATTCTTCAGTGGAATGTTGTGTTATTTTCATACGCATAGTTATTCTTCCCAAACCTTATGAAATTCAGTCCTGATGTATGTTGCACCATTGCTGGTAATTGAATTGAATTATTTTGGTGATGTTACTTTATTTATTATGGTATATGCTAATGGTATGCATATGGTATATGCTGAAGCTGTAACTCCAATACTTTGGCCACCTGATGTGAAGAACTGACTCATTGGAAAAGACCCTGATGCTGGGAAAGATTGAAGGCGGGAGAAGGGGATGACAGAGGATGAAATGGTTGGATGGCATCACCAACTCTATGGACATGGTTTGAGTGAGCTCCGGGAGTTGGTGGTGGACAGGGAGGCCTGGCGCGCTGCCGTCCATGGGGTCACAAAGAGTCAGACACGACTGAGCAACTGAACTGAACTGATATGCTAATTATTTATTAAAATAATCGGTCAAGGGACTTCCCTGGTGGTCCAGTGGTTAAGATCCACCTGCCAATGTGGGGACAAGGGTTCGATCCCTGGCTGGGGCACTAAGATCCCACTTGCTGCACCACCATGAAGCCCATGCTCCACAATAAGAGAAGCCTGTGTGCTGCAAATAGAAAAGGCCCACATGCTGCAATGAAGACCCACTGCAGCCTAAAAAGAAAAAAATCACATAAAGGTAACAAAAGAAGTATAAGACAAATTTTTAAAAAATGATTAGCTGATTTTTTAGCTAGCTTTGTTAGCTTATTTATTGAGTTGATTATTAATATATATATTAATCTATGTATCAGTTTATTTCTGTGGTTAGCACTTTACCAAATACTTGTTTTTAATTTGCAAAAATTTTTTATTGATTATCTTGTTTTCCCCAACTAATCAAATCATAAGCAAATAATGATACTTTCCTCATTTTCAATATTTATACTTTTCATTTTGTTTTGCCAGATCACAATGGGGGTTTCTAGAATAGTGTTAGATAATAAAAATTAAAAATGCCCATCTTCATTCTAATTTAATTTATTTTAATTCACTATGGGGCTTCCAAAGTAGCTCAGCTGGTTAAAGAATCTACCTGCAAGGCAGGAGACCCTGGTTCAATTCCTGGGTCAGGAAGATCCCCTGGAGAAGGGATCGGCTACCCACTCCAGTATTCTTGGGCTTCCCTGGTGGCTAGCTGGTAAAGAATCCTCCTGCAATGTCTTAATGCTGGCATCAGATTTTAGATAGAATGTTTTTCTTAAAAAAAAAAAAAATCACATTAGTTTCCCTTATATTTTGAAGAGTTTTTGCCAGATATGGATAACATTCATTATCAAAAACATTAACATGTTGAAATTATCATAGGAGGCTTTAAGTCATTTGTAAGTTCATTTGTATAAATAAAGCTCCTAGTACTGAACTAGTCTTTCACTGAAAATATAAATTCTACTTTGTCATGGAACATTTTCTTTTTCATAGACCCTGGGATTGATTTGCTCACGTTTGATCAAAAACCTTAGGCTTTATATTGATAAGTAAGATAGTAAGTCAACAGTTTTCTTGCTTGCTAATCCTCTTAGCTTTTTCTATCAGTTATGCTAGCTTCTCTTTTTTCTGTGAAATATTTTCAATAGCAAACGCTGTTTCTAACTTCTTCTGATCACACCTGGATTAAACCTTAATATATGCCAGGTGCTGCTCTGGGGATTAGGTAAGAGACATTGTGTCTCTTTGAGGACCCAGTGCCAACCGTTCTTTGGAATTTTGAGAGAATTAGCTTGGCCACATTCTGGAGGTGGAGGAAGAGTGGATGCAGTTTTGACAGCCTTTCTCATGTCTTCTACTTTGATGGGTATATTTTAGTTTTCTCCTTTTGTCACTCATATTTTCTTAGAAAATTATCCCTCTCAGGGAGAGTTTGATGTTATCTTTCAATAGACAAATCTTCTTCATCTGTGGTTATTTCCCATCTCCTAATTTGCGTGTTTCAGCTTTTTCTCTTTTTCTGTCCTTAGTAGTGATTGTTATAGTATTTTTTTCCTTCTCTAAAGCAAGGAAAAAATTACCCTCCCATTACCACATAGTCTGTTTCTGTCACATTATTGAAAATATGTCAAGAAGATTTGCCAACTTTGAGAGATCCTCAGAAATACATTGAAGATGATGTTTTTTAAAGATCACTGTGCTGTTGACCTTGAGCACAGAACTAAATTGCCTGGGATTCTGTTCCTAATCTACTACTCGAGAGAAATGTGAATTTCTCAAGACCAGGGGCCACGTTTTCTGAATCTGCCCCAGGATTTAGGACAGTTACTCTTACCATGGCAGGATTTCAGTAAAGATTTGTTGAACTCGGCTTTTGCTGAAGGGCAAAGAACTGGTTAGACAATTTAGAACTTTCCTTTTTATGACTCATCCAGCAGCAGCATCACTCACTATTTAATCACTTACTCGCCACATTGTTGGAAAGACATTGAATTATTTTATTCTGAACCCAATAAGACTATTATTTTGCCATTTTTAAAGGGAAAATGAAATAGTTTAACCATATGATGGAAAAATGAATAATAAGTTGTTTCACACTCACGCTTAATCTCTGAATTTTCTGGTGTCAGTAATTTTTGTTAGTTGGTTTTTCCAAAGCCCAGTCTATAGTGTGTGTCAAGTGAGTAATTCACATGATTTTGAAAAAGAGATCAAGGAAAAAAAAAAATTTTCACACTTCAATACATCCCCAGTTCCCTATTAAGCATTAACTTGAGAGGGGATTTAACAAGTTATATATATTTTTAAAAAGGATATTTCTGTACTATTCTTTCTTACCAGCACGTTAATCCAAGGATATTATTGTGTTTTTTATTTGCTTTCCCTCATGGAACATTTTCTTCCACATTGAAGATTATATTTCTGAAAGCAATGCCTAATGGCTTTATTTTAGAATTTCCATTTATTTTAGCTATGAGCGGTAAATGTCTTCTCTCAAACTCAGCTAAAGTAAATAATTGGGGATCATCAACCCTACATCCGGGGCAAGATGTGCCATATCAGACTTTCCTTCTAACTTACTGAAACTTCCTTGCAGATATAATCATATTGAAAAATTCAGTGCTGTTATAATCTTGTGAACACAATTGGTCACATTAATGTTTCTTTTTTAAAAATCGGGGTTTAGTTGCTTTATAATGTTGTATTAGTTTCTGCTGTACAAAGAAGTGAATCAGCCATATGCACGCATATGTCCCCTTCTTCTTGAGCGACCCTCCTCCCCCACGAGCCCGCCATCCAACCCCTCCACTGAGCACCAGGCTGAGCTCCCTGTGCCATACAGCAGCGTCACACAGCTATCTAGTTTATAATGGGAAGGGGTACATGTCAACCCCAACCTCTGCAGTTCATCCCACCTCTCCCTTTCCGAATACCCCATGGAATCCACAAGTCTCTTCTCTGTGTCTGCATCCCTATTCTTGCCCTGCAATAGGTTCATCTGTACCATTTTTCTAGGTTCCATATATGTGTTAATATGGAATATTTGTTTTCCTCCTTCTGACTTACTTCACTCTATATGACTTAGTAAGTAAGTAAGTGTTAGTCGCTCAGTCATGCCCGACTCTTTTCGACCCCATGGACTGCAGCCCACCAGGCTCCTCTGTCCATGAGATTTTCCAGGCAAGGATACTGGAGGGGGTTGCCATTTCCTTCTCCAGGGGATCTTCCCAACCCGGGGATTGAACCTGTGTTTCCTCCACTGCAGGTAGATTCTTTACCAACTGAGCTACAGGGGAAGCCCTAAGCCCTATATGACTTAGAGATCGTGTTTATAAGTAAGTTAGAAAAACAAGATCATCTGACTGAGCTCATTGGAGAATCGTGTTTAATTTGTAAACCATTACTTTGACTAATTATATTAATGTTGTTGTGTTGTTGTTAGTCGCTCAGTCGTGTCCGACTCTTTGTGACCCCGTGGACTGTAGCTTGCCAGGCTCTTCTGTCCATGGGATTCTCCAGGCCAGAATACTGGAGTGGGTTGCCATTTCCTTCTCCAAATTATATTAATAGAGGCTGTAACATTGAAAAGATTCTTACCTTGGACCCAGGCCCACTCTGCCTTCTAAGACGGCGGAGAAACCAAAGAGCAGCCTATTATTGTTGTCATTCAGTTGCCTCCCTCTCCAAAACTGTCAGTCTTCCCTTTGAAATAGAATAAATACATGTGATCCTCTATAAGTCTCATTTGACTAAACACGACAAGGACATTCTACAGCACCTTTCCTAGAGTTCCTTCCAGCAAAACGATAAAGAAGGGCAGACACTGGCTTATCTCTGGGCAGTAGTGATCACGGTGTTTTGGGAAGCAATGACTTGAGATAAAGGACCTATCTGAGACACCAGTGTGGAGCTTACCTCTAACGGGACGGATCCACAACAGCATGATGGCAAAATCCACTTCAGTTCTCCATATCCCATGCTGTAAAGTGAGGTGTAGGTAATTCCTGAGGTTTCTTCCAGTTTCCGATAGTTGGTGATCCATGAATTTGTTTCTATGAGCTCTCATAACTGACATTCTTAATTGGACCAATTATTGGGCCAAGAAAGATAAACTGTGACCTGAAGAGCTAGACCTGAAGTGCAGTGGGTGTGTGTCCTTCCCTGAGGTACTCGTCTCCTGGCTTTTGTTCAGAATTGGTGAGAAATATTTATGCATGGTAGGAAACTGAGGGGCACAAATCAGAAGGTGCAGGTGGACTGTGCGTTCATGATTTGCACGATGGAGAGAAGCATGAAGGGCATTTTAAAGCTGATTTCCTCCACTCACCTTCTGTGAATGACAAATGCTCATTGATTGATGTCAGAGATTTTACTGACTTCTGGGGCAAGCAGAAGTTTCAAGTGGAATGTTACCTGCAGAATCCTCCTCTGGAGCCCTGACACTTCCCTTCTCTTCTCAGAGTAATCCACGCTATGATGGCACTGCAGCATGTAAGGGAGTTTTTCAATTCATTGCTTGCTAAATTGAAGCTATTTGATAAATGGGATACATATCACCCATTCATACAGCAGTGTCTACTAAAGCTATGAAGTCTGACAGAGAGCAGTTGTAAAGCTTTTGCTTTTGCATTTTATATATATATACACACACACACATAGTTCTGGTCCATGTTACCTTCAGAAGCAGCCAGGATATCAGATCATATGCGTTCCAACATAGGCTTCAAGATACATTTCAGATTGGAGGCAAGTATGCAGTGTGTTCTAGGTGGTGCAGTGGGAAAGAACCCATCTGCCAAAGCAGGAGATGCAGATCCCTGGGTTGGGAAGATCCCCTGGAGGAGGAAATGGCAGCCCAACCAATATTCTTGCCTGGAAAATTCCATGGACAGAGGAACCTGGTGGGCTACAGTCCATGTAGTCGCAAAGAGTCAGACATGACTGAGCACACACTGTGTTTTAGTGGCAAATAAACAAGCAGATAAAACAATTATGTATTTATTCATTCACTATATGATACCAAACATCATATGCACTTTGGAGTTAGAATCATTTTATTAGAAATTAATCTCGTGTACTTTTTAGAAATAGAATGGGTTTTAAGCATAACGTGGTTACCTCTCATAAACTAATGGTGAAGTGAATGATGAGATAATTTATACTTTGCTGTTGCTTGGCTGCCATCTTTCAAAAATGTAGTTCTGAAGATCATCAACTCAAAAAAAATTGTTGACAGTGTACAGGAGTTTTCATCTTCTGCTATTATATTCTTTTCTTACATTTTTGGTGTTTTGTTGTCAAATTTAACCTCCTCTAGGACGGGGGATCCTGGTGGGCTGCCGTCTATGGGGTTGCACAGAGTCGGACACGACTCAAGTGACTTAGCAGCAGCAGCAGCAGTACCTTAGTGGGGCTTCCCTGGTGGCTCAGACAATAGAGAATCTGCCTATAATGCAGGAAACCCAGGTTCAATCCCTGATTCAGGAAGAGCCCCTGGAGAAGGGAATGGCTCCGTACTCCAGTATTCTTGCCTGGAGAATCCCATGGACAGAGGAGCCTGGTGGGCTACAGTCCATGGGGTGGCAAAGAGCTGGACACGACTGAGTGACTAACACTTTCACTTTCACTTTCAGTACCTTAGTAAGAGAAAAATGCTTAGTCATTCTTGAGACAAATTGGATTAAATAAAAGACTGATGATATCTGACTTACTTCACTTGGTACGATAATCTCTAGGTCCATTAACGTTGCTGCAAATGGCATTATTTAATTCATTTTCATGACTGAGTAATATTCCATTGCATATATGTACATCTTCTTTATATCTATAGCACACTTCTCTATATACGCACCATTCTCTGTCAGTGGACATTCAGGCTGCTTCCACATCTTGGTTATTGTAAATAGCGCTGCAGTGAACAGAGGTGCATGCGTCTTTTCAAAGCATGGTTTCCTCCAGATATATGCCCAGGAGAAGGACTGCTGGATCAAATGGTAGGTCTGTTTTTAGTTTTTTAGAGCAAGACAAATGTCACTGGATGCCACTTATATGTGGTATCTTTTAAAAAATGTGATACATGTGAACTTATTCACAACATAGAAACAGACTCAGAGACGAAGAACACAAACTTAGGTTACCAAAGGGAAAGGGTAGGGGAGAGGGATAAATTAGAAGCTTGGGATTAACATGTAGACATTACTATATGTAAAATAGATAACTAACGAGAACCAGCATAGCCAGGGAACTATACTCCATATTCTGTAATAACCCACATGGAAAAAGAATCTGAAAAAGACTAGCTATATGAATAACTGAATCACTAGCTGTACACCTGAAGCTACCACAGCATTGTAAATCGATTCTATGCCAATGTAAGGTTTAAAAAGCAGTTTTAAAAAGATTGGTGATGGAAGTTCATAAATGACAGCTACTTGTCAGAATTGGTTGCGAGTCAGTTGTCGCACCCTGTCAATCAGAAGAATCCCCGTGAGCTGATCACGCCCTCTTTGAACCGTCACTACCTGCTCCAGGTCAGCGTAAGCTCCACACAGCCTCGGGGGGCTCAGCTCACTGTGTCCCCTTTGCCTGCAAAGCAAGGGAGCAATTCACCCAAAACTCTAGTTTCCGAGATTTAATTCAGCGTCAGGGTACAGAGGCCAGAGACAGCGTCATTTTGTCATGCTTCATTTCAGATGCCTTTGTTTTGTTTTCTCTTCCTTTACATTTTCTTGGCCATTATTTTTCTCCTTTGGAAGTGAGCTCCAAATCAAAATAAGATTATTTTCTTTGGCATACAGGACTTCAGCTAGAACAGATTTTGGGCTGGATAAAGAAATGTAACCTTATTGTACTCTTTTGTGAGCCAAATACTTCTGTTTTCATGCTTATAAGAGACACAGAACTACTGAAGAGTTGAATTTCATCACTAACTTTAGTGCGGGCCCTTCCAGTCATCGTGTATTAGCAGATAATCAAATTCCAGTGGTGAGGAAAGCAGCACTGTTATCAGTCAAGGACCCGTGAATCTTTATTTCTGTGTTGGCTTCCCTGGTGGTTCAGACAGAAGAGAATCTGCCTATAATGCAGGAAACCAGGATTCAGTCCCTGGGTCAGGGATCCCTTGGAGAAGGGAATGGCAACGCACTCCCATGGGTTCTGGAGAATTCCATGGACAAAGGAGCTTGGTGGGCTATACAGTCCATGGGGTCCCAAAGAGTCAGACACAACTGAGCGACTTTCACTTCCACACAGGTTGTAGATCGTTTACAAGGTGATTATGATGATTCATTAAACACCAAGCCAGATTTTAGAACCAAGGTTTATAACTTTTAACACCATTAAGGATTAATTTTGAATTTGAATCATAATGGTTTATTTAGGCTAACTGAGATTAAAAGTACATTCATTAAACATAAGTCTTTACATGGTGGTTTTGAGGGAAACTGTGATTCCAGATATAAATTACTTCCCGGACCTTCCCTATAGAACTAAAATAAAAGAGGAAATGATATTTATTATATCTTTGCCATTGTTTTGGTCCCCTTTAAAGAATAGTTGCCTCCAGATCATTTTGAAAAACTGTCCTGTCTCAAAATGGATCATAGCATTTCTTGTTTCATATTTTTATTAATAATGTTTGAGTTTTATCTGAAAATGTGATGTGTATAGATGGCTTACTTTCTCTGACAGAAAAGCAGTGCATGTTTGTAAAATACACAGGAAATACAGAAACTTATAGAGAAGGAAAATAAAAATCTCATCATGATGTAGTAGCTACTGTTAAAACATTTTCAGCTTTTGATTGTTTATTTTTTACACAGTCACGTTCACATTAATATACAACTTTATAATAAGATATTGTCACCTTGGTCTCTGACATATGTATTTCTCTAGAGACATAGACATAGAGAACAATCGTATGGATGCCATGCTGGTAAGGGAGGGATGAACTGGGAGACTGGGACTGGCGTATAGACACCGCTGTGTATGAAGTAGATAACCAGTGAGGAACTAGTGTGCAGCACAGGAGACCCTGCTCAGCGCTCTGTGGTGACCGAAATAAATGGGAAGGAAATCAGAAACAGAGGGGATACGTGCATGTGTGCAACTGATTCACTCTGCTGTACAGCAGAAATTGCCACAACATCGTGAAGCAACTATTCTCAAATTAAAAAAAAAAACAGATAAGCAAAAGGAAATATTGCATAGCACAGGGAATGATAGCCATTATAATAACTTTTAATGGAGTATAATCTGTAAAAATACTGAATCCCAGTACTCTACACCTGAATCTAGTACAATATTGTAAAGCGACTATACTTCAATAAAGTCTGATGTAAAAAAGCCCCAAGAAACATATATTTCTCCATCTACTGGAAAAGTCTTGAAAATATGACTTTAATTGATGCATATCATTGTATACCTTTATTTCACCATTTTTTAAAACTTTTTAAATATTAGACTACTTACTCCTCACTTTTTAAAAATATTGTAAGTAGTGCAGCAATCAATGTCTATTAAATAAATCTTTTTTCTGAACTTTAAATTTTTTCTTTTCAGTGTATTTCTGAAAATATAGAAATGGGCATAATCCTTCTAAGGTAAATTGGGTTTTCAAAGGACTATGCCCATTCCCTCTCCTGTGAGTCCTATGCAATCAACTTTTGCCGGCTGCTCAGCTAGCTTGGAGACCTGTGGCATTCATTTACTCCTTTCTAAGTTAACAGGTCCTTGAATGGACTGAAAAATCTCCATGTCAGCTTTTCTTTGTTCTCAATATAGGGAAGTGAAGCCCCACATGAGGCAAATACTTCTTAACTAGTGTCCCCATTTCAATGCAAGTTTTTTTCTAAATTCTACTCTTCACAGAGTAACCAGTAAAAGAATCATGTTATTCATTTGCTCAAAATCTCAGACTAAATTCCTGGGTTTTAACAGCAACTCCCAAGACCTTACCCAGTCTTGCCCAGAACAAGTTAATGAGCTGGGTGGTTTTCCAGTCTGTGGGAACTTGCCTTAGACACTGACTGAGAGGGAATATAGCTGTGCTCACCAAGTGCTGGCAGGTACAGAGAAAATTGACAAGCACGTGATTAAAATGGTTAACGCGAGAAGATAAATTGGATAGGGGGAAAGCACAGAGGGTAACGGACTGAAGTGATGTGGGAGTTTCCCAAAACGATGCTGTGAGTTGGCATGAGCTATCTCAGCTTTGATTCAACGGGGAGTCTTGGCGAATGGCGGTGATGAGGAGCTAGGTACAGTTGTGGCAGGAGGGTGCTGAGTCCCAGAGCTTAGGTCTGTCCTGGGCATCATTAGTACGGGTCTGGAAGCATCCCTGTGGAACACGGGCTGAATGGAGTCAGCCAACTCCAGCACCATTGGTCTGTGACATTGGGGAGGAGAGCTGGCTTGGGGAGGAGGCACAGAAAACTCAAGTCTCACACCTCATTCCCTTTAAATAAAGGCATTGGTGAGGCTGTTCTAGAAAGAGAGTGAAGAAACAGAGGATATTATTGTGGAGTAAGAATGGAAGCAAATTAAATAAAAGGATTGTGGAGAGAAGGAAGAAATCTATTTTTTAAATTTATTCTTAATTGGAGGATAATTACTTTATAATTTTGTGTTGGTTTCTGCCATACATCAACATGAATCAGCCATAGGTATATGTTCCCCCTTCCTCTTGAAGCACCCATCCCTTCCTATCCACTGGATTTGCGTTCCAGGCTTCATACAGCAAATTCCCACTGGCTATGTTACATATGGTTCCCTCTGTGTCCAAAAGTCTGTTCTTCATGTCTGTGTCTCTGTTGCTGCCCTGCAAATAAGATCCTCATACCAGGAAGAGCTCTATGAAGTGAAAAAGCAAGTTTCAGAAAAGTGTGTATAATGCAATTTGATTTTAATTAAACATATATCAAACCTCTGATCTGTATGTAGAAGGATGTAAACACCAAGCCCTGACAATAGATTTCAGGAAGTTTAAACTGCCAGGGATGTGTTGATATTTCTGTCCTCAATTTAGTTTTCTATCATGTGTACTTCTGTGATCAGAGTAAATAAAATACAGTTTAAAAAATTACCGGAAGCAAATCGGAGTGAATGTGATCACACCTCTACAAGGGTGGAGAATGTCATGGATTTGTCATAGCCTTTGAAGAGGCAAGTGATAAGAGCTTTGTACTTCAGCGGGGAGGTTCATCTTTTGACTTAGAGGTTTATGGATAAAGTTATTCTGTTGGATGCAGCAGAGGCAAGTACAATGATCTTTTAAGAAATTTTATGTTCCTTTAAAGAAGGGTTAGGACATCACTCAACTTTCTGGAATGTCAGCTTATTAGCTAAAATACAGGTTGTTGTATGATTTGGGGGATTTTGTGTGTGCGCTTTTTTTTTTTTTTTTTTTTTGTGATTAGAGTTCTATACTCAAATCTTGATTCCACCTGTGACTGGCTTTGTGACCACGGGTAAAGGACTCAATTTTTCTGAACTATAGTCTTCTTATCTGTGAGATAGAGCTAGTAATACTCACCTACAGTTTGTTGTAAGAATTGAGACAAGAATATAAGACTTTACAGTTATGATGCCTGGCTATGTAAGCCCTCAACAAATTAAGCACATTAGTAGCTATTGCCATATGAGTAAACTGAAAATATTGTCAATATGTCAGTTCTTCGTTAATTGTATTATATTATCAAAAATTTGACAAAATATAAGCAGGATAAAGCTGTAACATTCAGACATCTATGCAATTTGTCAAAGAAAAACATTGATGTGTTAATACATCATTCATCACTATTACGTGGAATGAAAGAAATCTGGAATTTTAAAATTAACCCTTTTAATAATCTTTCTTTATCACATACGAAGTGTCATGGGATTTCTTTCTACAGAATTTAAAATAAAACCAGAGACATTTTCAAATGTCTCATTTGTACTCAAGTGATTTTCTTCCAAACCAGAAGACACAATTTATAGTTTATCATCCAAGAGAAATTGTGAATATTTTAAAACTTTTCAGGGATGTAACAGTGAAATGTTAAACTCCCAAGTCTTCACATATTTTGAGGCAAAAATGTGCTTTTCAGATGAGAAAAGCAATTATTAAAAAAAGTCATGGCAGTTTCTCATTATATCCGGCATTTAAACAAACCGTGTGTTTCCGTTTTCCCATGCTCTGCTTTCTTAATCCTTAAATTCTAATTTAAGGACATTTTAAAATAGGATGCATTGTATCAGAATCTGACAGCAGTGTCTTCTGGAAAAGCGAGATGCTTTAGGCTGATAGCCATTTTATCAAAACAAAGGCAACACTACCACGTTTACACTAGATAGAGGGAAGCCTCTTTAAAGCACAGGAGCTCAGCTCAGTGCTCTGTGATGACCTAGAGGGGTGGGATGGAGGGGGAGGGAAAGTGAAAGTGAAGTCGCTCAGTCGTGTCTGACTCTTTGCGACCCCATGGACTGCAGCCTACCAGGCTCCTCCATCCATGGGATTCTCCAGGCAAGAATACTGGAGTGGGGTGCCATTTCCTTCTCCAGGGGATCTTCCCCACCCAGGGATTGAAACTGGGTCTCCTGCATTGTAGGCAGGCGCTTTACTGTCTGAGCCGCCAGGGAAGTCAGGGAAGCTCAAAAGGGAGGCGATATATGTATAAATATAGTTGCTTCACCTCGTTGTACAGCAGAAACTAACACAATATTGTAAGCAACTATATCCCAATAAAACAAACAAAAACCAAGGATAGTATTGCAAAAAGTAGAAATGACAGAAATTACCGGAGTCAGGGACTCCTTGGACAACCATCATATCCCATGGTTACCTATCATTGCATGATGAACAACCCCAAACTTAAATGCCTTGCACAGCAACCATTTTGCAAGCTCACAATTCTGTGGGGCAAAAATTGGGACCGACCACAGCAAAAGTGGTTTATCCTTGTTCTATGTGATGTCTGATGGGGCTGGAAGATCCAACTTTGCTCATATAGCTGGACCACCAGCCAAGGCAGCTTAAAGAGCTGGGACCTCTCCAAGGGAATGGATACATTTTATTATTATGGGTGTAGCAGTGTGTTGCTGAAATCCAGCTTCTGTACTCAGGTGATGGATAAAATCTCAGAGACACAGTTTTGGGTGAAGTCGACAGAAAGAGCTCTATAGTTTTGCCAACAAAAGGGGTCACAGCTTACCACCCTCAAGACTGTGTGTCCTGCCCTGGAGCAGGTAGTGAGTAGTCTTATCATGTTTAAGGAGCAGGGTGCGATCAGCCTGTGGATGTTCTTCTGATTGACTGGTGGTGAGGTAATGGGGAGTCAGCATCGTCAGCCTTCTGGTTCCAACCGGCCTGGGGGCTGCATGCTTGTGGGCAATGCACAGAGCTCTTCTCCACCTGGTGGGAGTTTCGATATTTGCAAAGCAGTTAAAAGGCCAGGGCTCAGAACATTATCTATAGCCCTCAAGGAAGAACTAACGGTCCTTGACTTTTTTAATGACTAAAAGTACCTTTATTTTGTCCTGCTTGACTGTTTTCCTTTCTTTCTGTATTTCTTACTTCTCTGATCAAAGTTACTCTTTGACTAACGTTTTTCTGTGCACAAAAGGCAGGTGGAGGGCATGGGTTGGGATCTGTGAAGGTCTCCTAGGGTCCGGCTCAGTTACTGTGGGCCAGGTTACACAGGTGAAACAAACAACTCCCACATCCTACAAGCTGTCTCAGATGAGCTGAAGCTCTGCTCTACGTTGTCATCCTTCTGGAACCCAGATGGAAGAACAGGCACTCTTTGAGACACTGCTAGCTTTGCAGAAGAGGGAAAAGAGAAAATGACAGCAGCTCAGACGGCTCTTAAAATTTCACCTGGAAAATGCGCCTGTCACTTCTGCTCACGTTTCATGGGCCAAAGCATTTTTCTTTGGCTTCCTTCATTCCCTTGGCCAAAAAGTTAGCATATTCTGCAGCCTCTTCATTATTTTCTTAGCACTTGTTTTTGCAGAGCAATCCACTCACATTTGTGTTGCAGAACGTGAGCATTAGTAACAAGATGCTGTATCTTGGGTATTTGTGTCGTAGGTTTCTTGCCTTCTTTGTTGAGGTGTTTTCTCACTGGCAGACATCATCTTTTATGAAAAATTGAAAAGTCTGAGGATTCTGCTAGATCTTTGGGGGCCCAGGTGATGAGACCCAGTAGTATCAGTGAATCCAGGAATATTGCAAACCTGCTAGCAACAAGGCAAGGATATATAATCCTCTACAGGGAAAAATACTGGATATATGGAATAATCACAGAACCCATGATATCAAGATATTGGTAACAGTACTTTACTCTTGGGTTTACTTTTTTCTAACAAAGCAGATTGTAGAAACATTACCTTTCATAAGGATTGTTAGCGTATGATTTTCTCAGGGTATTGTTCCAGATGCTCTTTAAAAACAGTCACTGAGATGTGGCTCCTTCCTTGAAAGAAGATGCTCACACAAGATCACAGCAGAACAAGTCTATTAAACTAGAGCCTTGATGGATAGTAACACATTGGCACATTGCGATTAAAGGTAATCTTTTCATTAAAGTTAATAGAAAATAGATGTTCATCCAATTCAATAACATAGTTTGCATGGGCAGCTGCTTCCTGAAATTGAGTTGTCATGACGGGACAGGTCTGCAGCCAGGGTGGGCCAATTAGCACAAACAAGTTTGTTTAAAATTTGCTGTTCCTGCTTGTGCTCCTGTTCAGTCGTTTCAGTCATGTCCAATGCTTTGCGACCCCAGGGACTGCAGCCCGCTAGGCTCCTCTGTCCATGGGATTTCCCAGGCAACAATACTGGAGTGGGTTGCCACTTCCTTCTCCAGGGGATCTTCCCAACACAGGCATTGACCCAGAGTCTCCTGCATTGGCAGGCAGAATTTTTTTTATCACAGAGCTACCTGGGAAGCTCAATTTTTCAGTTGCCTTTGTGCAATTCTGGTTTCTATGAATTCCCCTTTAGTTCCACTAAAGGCCTGAAGACGTGCATGTCCGTTGGTAGCTTCCAGAAGAATGAGGACTTCTGAAAACCGTTACACGCAATTGATGGAACTCCATGAGGCACCCTGCGCTCTGTCTTTAAATACATGCAGTGGCCATAATGTTGGTAGTTACCAACATAGGATATTTCTCTCCCATAGGTAAAAACTCAGACTGGCTTCAGAAAATATTTTCAAAGGATTAGCTGAAAAATGCTGCATGTGACTGGGAAACATGGGAGATCATTAGTAGATTTCATCCCTTGCAAGGGCAGATCCCATTCTTTTTCACTTTCTGCCTTTGGACCAAAAGCCACAAGACATGGAAAGTAAAGGACCTCTTTTAATCATAGATGACTGTCCCATCACTTCCTTCCCTTTGTATTTTCAAAAACAAAGGGAACAACAGTTCCACTGGCCAGAGTACCAGTTCTGCTCTGAAGCTGGTTGGCAGGTTAGTTTACAGATTAACAATTGGTGGACACATATTTATGGCTTGGAATCCCAAGTACTCACTTTATAATAGAAAGTGAGAGAGAGATGATCAAGTGTCACAATCCAGCGTGGCATTCCCATGGCAACAGTATCACAGTGAAAAGTTCCTGCTGGTGTAAAGGCAAGATGCTTTCCTCCTTAGTGCAAAATTCTATGCTGATGGATGGGCAGGTTGGTCCTCAGGAATGACCCAGGTCCCCAGAGCCGATAGATCTGTGTTCAAATCCCAGCTTCACCACTTGTGAGTTTGATGAATTAGGAAGATTATTTGGCCTGAGTGATTATAAGAGTATAAACCTAACTACTGTCTTGGATTGAGTTTCCCTGAGAGCAGAGTCCAAGTTAAGGACCTGGGTGTGAGTGTTTTCTTTGGCAGATAATCCCAGGAAGCAACAATAAGGCAGTGAGGTGATCGAAAAAGGAAGGAGGAGAAGGCAGCAGCCCAGTGGTTCCATGGCCTCCTGAGAAGAGTGCAGATGCCTCCCAGAATCGCTCATCGGGGAAGACGTGAGCCTGGAGCCTTTGTCCACGGATGCTCAGTCCGTTTTGCTGAAGGTTGCCCTGGAGTGTTGTCTCCTCACTCCAGGCTGCTCCTGTAATGCTGCGTAGACCAGACTGTGACATCAGCAAGATGGGATGCAGAGTGTGCTGAGGTGGGAGGTGGCCAAAGAGGTGACTCTGAGCTGGTCCAGATGGCCGTGGCAACCATGACTTAAATAGGAGTGAGCTCAGGGAGTGCTCCAATCTGCTATACCTATTTTTCCAGATTGGGTTAAGACTGGATTTGACAACTCCAAAGCATGTCAGACTGTAGTGAAGAGTAGTCTCCCATTCTTCAAGGAGACCTGTTGGGGGCCGGCGTGAGGCACTCCGCCCATGGCAAAGGTCATGAGCAAGGAGGCTCGACATACGCAAAGGTGGAATCAAGCCTCAGGAGTCCCCCTGGAAATCCTCGAGCATCTACCCCCATAACCAGAGCCTGCCTACTTTGCTACTTTGTGCTCTCACCTACACCTCTGACTTTACGGGGGGCTGTCCCCCACCACCTCTTACGGAGAAGGAGTTAACTTAGAGCTCCAATTAATAAAAACTCCTGGACGTGACAAGAGTGTTTTAACCTACAAACTCCTCTGAAGGTTCTCTAGCCTGCCTGACAGGCTTGTCCGGCCACATGTGATTGCTCTCAGCCTCCCAACCGTGAGAGGCACGAGATGCTTTAAACCTTCTAAAAACAGGTTCCTTAGAAAAGTTAGAAAACCGTTAGTATAAGTATAGTGGGCTGATTAGAAATTGTATTGGTGAAGGGTTTTTCATTTGTTGAGCCAATGTTTACTGCTAAGTCTCCACATCCCCTGCCCTTATACACATTAATGAATATATAGAAGAAATAAGTATTAACCTTTGATATAAATCACGTTAGACCTTAGGCTAAGTAAATTCTTTCCTTAACTAAAACCCACTACAGCCTCACCCTATAGGAATGTAACTTTATTTGGGTGGCGTCTGTTTTAAGAATAATCACCCCTGGAGAAATAAGTGTCCTGGTTGACTGACTGCTGTCACAAGGAGAGGGTCGTAAATTGTCAGCAGGCCCCCCGGCCAGAAGATGATGTAACACCCCTAAGACCTCTGTATACATTTGTATGAAGCACCTGACTTTGATAAAAGTCAGGACTGCTGACCCCGACCCCACATGACTTTTGCATAACATCTCAGTGTATAAAAGTAGACCATGGAAAATAAAGAATTGGGATCAGTTTCTCGAAATACTGGTCTCCCCATGTCGCTCTCTCTCTCAAACTCTGGCTGAGTCTTCATCTGGAGCACAGAACCCGCCATGCTTACTAATTATGTCTGGGCTTCTAAGATCTGACGGGGAAGGCCTCAGTGTCCCCTCTCCTTCGGGACAATGGAAGGATGCTTGCGGCCTACGTAAGTGGTGCAAACTTCTTGTCTTGAAGTTTTATTGGTCTCCCGCGTAAACCAAGCTACTCAGCCTCTTTTCTCCACTGAATTTTCCTGCTGAGCTATCCTCATTCTATTACTCTTTATATCTCTAATTAATATTTAAATAAGTCGCCGACACCATCCCCCCTTCGAATACCCTGGATCAGCCGGGGCTGGACCCTGGCAGAGACCAATGGCCACTGGCCTGAGATTTCAATTGCTTATTCTTCTACTGCCACTGTTCCATACTTACCTTGTTATGGCGGAAAAATGAGCTTTGAGTCATAAATTGTACCACACTAAAAAAATTCAACATTCATCATATACCTAAACATAAAACCTAAAACTACAAAATGCTAGTAAAGAATATAGAAGAGAACCTTTGTGATCTAGGGTTAGGCATAGGCAAAGTATGAATTCATTACAGAAAAAAATAGAACTTCATCAAATTTTAGAACTTTGCAGAAGTCACTACATTAGAAATGAAAGGACAAAACATAGCTGGGGAGAAAATATTTGAAAATAAGATACTTATAAAGAACTTGTATCCAGAATATAAAAAGAACTCTCAAAACCCAATATAATAAGAAAAAAAAGGCTATAAAACAATAAGCAAAAGTTTTGAACAGACTCTTTACCAAAGAAGATATATAGAAGGCAATGAAAATATACTCAGCATTATTTGTCCTCAGGGAAAAGCAGATTAAAACTACAAAGAGATGTCACCACACACCCACTTACAGTAAAACCTCTGAGCACACCAAGTGTTGGCAATGCCATCAAGCATCTGGAATGCTCATACACTGCTGGTGAGAATGTAAAATGATACGACTTTGGAAAACAATCTGGCATTTTCTTAAGATGCATACCATGTGATCCAGCCATTTCTCTCTTACCCAAGAGAAATGAGATCATATGTTCACACAAAGTATTGAATATTAATGTTTAGAGCACCTTTACTTGCAATTGCCATAAACTGAAATTCCCATCAGTAGCTGAACCAATAACAAATTATACTGTATCGATACAATGGAAAATATTCAGCCCTAAAAATAAGAAAAATTATTGATACAAAAAAGACAACATGATTTAATCTCAAAATAATTATACCATGTTTTAAAAAGCCAGACAAGAGTACATATTGCATGAATCTATTTATATACATTTGTCTAAAGTGAAAACTTATCTACAATGATAGAAAATGATAGATTAGTGGTTGCCTGGGAAGAAGGAGGGATGGAAAAAGATCTACGAAAGAGTATAAGAATATTGCGGGCTGATTGATCTGTTCACTATTTTGATTATGGCGATAGTTTTCATGGGTGTCTTCATATGTTAAAATTGATCAAACTGTATAGCCTAAGCATATGCAGTTTATTGTGTATTAATTAAAGCCATTAAAATAAAATGATGAAGTATCCCCTGATTTAAGCATGGAGGAATTTCTAGTGCAGCCTCTTGTACCCAGGAATGGCAGTTCTCAAAATGTAGGTTGTAAATGGCACCTGTTTTGTCTGCTCACAAGCTCATATTTAACACGGTCCCTCCAGATTTCTCATAAAAGGAATTTAGCCCCTGAATGTGTACACATGTTTATATTTTTGCATTTCCAATTACATTGGGATTAGTGCTTTAAAGGTCTTATCTTTATGGTCATTAATCCCAAGTCCAGATGGCACTGTGTCCAGAGAGAGATGAAATTTCATCCTCATCTGTCTTTAGAAAAATGCTTCTACTCAGAGATGCTCCATCTCACTGGAAAGAAACACACTCATCAGGAGGAAGCTCACTCTTAACGAGGAATTCTGCATTTAAAAAATAACGCAAACACTCAATTTACGGCAGCTGTTTCATACAGCCCATGTCACAGCCACCACTGAGCTGAGTAGCAGCGGACTCACACACTGGCTGCTGATACTGTCCCCCTGTTTTTCTGCCTCTGGGCTTTCTAGATGCAAGGAAGCCCTCTCAGCTAGTGATCCAGGCCAGAATTAACAGGATTTACTGCCCTGTGGTCAACCCTCAATTAATGGAGCAAGAGAGTTGACAGAAAACGCTACCTACGCTTGGTAGTCCTTCAAACCGGAAAATCTAAGGCGCGCGCCACAGGAGGCTGAAACTGAGCAGGACCCTGTGGGGTTCCTGGGCATGTCCCCCGTTTCTGGGTTACAGGAAACGGGCTTCCTTCAGCCTCCACGGCCTTCCCTGAGCTCCAAGGGGCAAGCTCAAATCAGGGAAGGAAGGGGAGGCAGAGACAAGGAAGGAGCAGGTGAGAAGCCGAGTGGCCAGGCCCTGGTCCCCCTCAATGGATACTCAGCAGTATCTTGGAGCTCTTTAGCAGAACGAAAACTGCCACCAGAAGGTGACGTTAACTGCGTGCTGCCCACAAGCAGGGAGACCCCAGCCCGGAAGGAACCAGAAGGTTGGTGATACTGACGTCTGATCCCCTCACCACCTACCCGTCAGAAGACTGTCCACGAGCTGATCACATCCTCTTTGAAGCCTTTCTATACAATGCACTACATCCTCCAGGGTGGGACAGAGTCTCGCGGGCATTAGCCTGCTGAGGCCCCCTGCACTTGGAAAAGCAGTGAAGCTATTTCCTCCTACTTCACCCAAAACTCTGTCTCTGAGATTGACCTCGGGGTTGGGGTACAGAGCCTGGACTTGGCTTCAGTGCTTCAGAGGTACCCTGGCAAGACCGAACCCCAGGGCACAGATCTAGACAAGCACCTTACACGCTCCGATGGCCTTTGGTAACTTCTCTGTCTCCCTCTTCCCAGCTCCTCGTTCTTCTTGCTGCCAGGAATCACCTCCCAGATGAACTTCGACACACCTCAGTCCTCATCACAGGTTCCAGGTCTCATCTTCATCGCATCAGAGGGTGCACCTTCAAGTCATGAACAAGTTCAACACTGAGCTCATGGTCGGTCTGTAAGATAAGTTGTGCCCAGGCAGGAGCAGAGTGGAGGGCACTTTCAAAACCTAATGCCAGAGAGAAATTTTGACATTTTTTTTTCTTTTAACTTAATTCTTAGTGACTAAAATTTTGACCTTCTAGTCACAGTACGCTTCAGTCCATGGGGTCGCTAAGGGTCAGACACGACTGAAAAACTTCACTTTCAGTTTCATGTATTGGAGAAGGAAATGGCAACCCACTCCAGTGTTCTTGCCTGGAGAATCCCAGGGGCGGGGGAGCCTGGTGGGCTGCCGTCTGTGGGGTCGCACGGAGCCAGACACAACGCAGTGACTTAGCAGCAGCAGCAGCGGTCACAGGTAAATAAAAAACTACTTGAGCAAGGGGGATGGGGAATAAATATTTGTATTTAAAATCAGAATAAAAGAAACTCCAACCAGAGAGGGCCCTTTCGACTCATATTCATGTGACAATCAATGGCACAGATACACAGGAAAACATTATCTGCTTGGAAATTGCATGGCAATGGTCCAGCCTGGCATGTTGACATCAGGATTCTCACTACAAACTACTAGTCTGTTTCTGCCTCATATACTGACTTTGTTTTGCTTAAAAGATACTTGCTATCATTGGATACACCTGTGGATGGAATTAGCACACGGGAAGATTAGATATTTATTACAAATATGCCCAAAAAGCTAAAGGAATTGTGATCATATTGAAAAGAGAAATAGAAATATAAAAAAAAGAACCGAATGAAGCTTCTAGAGCTGAATATTACAATTTCTGAAATGAAAGTTTCACTGTATGGGCTTAACTGCAGGCTGGATGCTGATGATAAACGTCAATGGAACTTGAAGACAGAGCAGTAGAAGTGATCCAAACAAGTTCAGAGGGAGAAATACTTGAAATAAATGAACAGGACCACATAGGTCTTTGTGACATTATCAAGTGGTTTACGTATAAGTAACTGAAGTCCCAGAAAGAAGAAAGAAACACCAAAAATATTTGAAGAATGACCAAAGCTAACAAGTTTTCAAATGTGTTGAAAAGTAAACCCCACAGATCCATGACCTCAATAAACACCAACCAGAATAAATACACAGTAAATTATACCAAAGTACATCATAACCAAATTGCTGAAATAAATGATAAAGAGAAAATCTTAAATGCACACCTATGAGAGAAAGAGCACATTATATACAAAGGGAAAAAAAGATAAAAATAAATGCATACTTTTCATCATAAATAATGCAAGAGCCAAGATAATGAAACAACCTCTTTACTCTGTTTAAAGGAAGGAAAAAAAATCTGTCAACCTAGGATTCTGTGTTAAGGGAAAATATACTTCAAAAATAAAGCCAAAATAAATATTTTTTTAGGTCAAAGTAAACCGAGTTAATTTATTAGTAAACCCTCATTAAAAGAAATACTAAAAGATGTTTGGCTGATGATAAAATGATATTAGATAGAAACTCTAATCAATAAAAGGATATGATAAAATAGCAAATATGTGGTTAAATCCAAAGATGATGACCTAATGGTTACTATCTTCAAGATATTTGGTTACAAGTTATGAATGATCCCGATGATTTTTGTAGATCCTAGAAGTTTTTATCCACACAAATCTTCAATAAGTTGAAGTTCTCCTTAAAAAAAAAAAATTGGTTAAATCAAAAATAGTAGCAATTAATAGCAACATGTTGTTGTTGAGTTGCTAAGTTCTTTTCAACTCTTTTTGACCCCATGAACTGTAGCCCTCCAGGCTCCTCTCTCCATGGAATTTCCCAACCAAGAATACTGGAGTAGATTGTCATTTCCTTCTCCAGGGGATCTTCCCAATCCAGGGATTGAACCTGCATCTCCTGCTTTGGCAGGTGGGTTCTTTACCACTGAGCAGCCACCAGGAAAGCCCAATAGCAGCATGCTGTGGGATTATAGTATGTATATGAGTAAAACTATGAGAACTATTAAAGTACTGGAGGGGTGACAGGATTGGGTTCACTGAGGTATGGGTCTCATAAGTGAGGTAACACACTATTATATATAGGGAGTTCTATTAGCAAAAGAAGTGCATTCTACATTTTAAACTCTTAGCAACAATTAAATCATTTTTAAAAATGACATGTAGCTAATAAACCAACAGAAAGGGACTACTAAATATAAACATTAATTCAAAAGAATGAAAGACTGGGAAGAAACAGATGAAACAAAGAGAAAATATAGTAAAATGCTGGGTGTAAACTCAACTTTTGACCCTTTAATCTACATTTTAATGTAGATAACAGTGTAGTCACCTAACAGTTCAGATAAAACCAGAGATTATCAGATTAAGCTAAGAAGCAAAACTCAGCTGTATATTTTCTATATAAAATGTATTTAAAATATACTCATTCACACAGGTAAAAATTGAGAATAGAAAGCATATATTTGTACAAAACACAAATTAAGAATGGCAATATTAGTGCCAGGGACAGTAGACTCCTCAACAAGGAAAATTATCAAAAAGTAAGAGAAACATTTTGCAATAACATCTAGTTTGGTTGATAGTATTGTGTTGAAGGTAACTTCTTATTTTTGATAAAGACATCACAAATGTAAGATGTCAACTTTATAGGAACACCAAGTAAAACTTTGTATAATCCTTGAAACTCTTCTGTAAATCTAAAATTACTATTTTTAAAATTTAAAGGCATCCTGATTGAAAAGGAAGATGAAAAATGGTCTTTATACACACATAAGGTGGCTCAGGTGGTAAAAATCTGCCTGCCATGCAGGAGACCCAGATTCAATCCCTGGACTGGGAAGATGCCCTGGAGAAGGGAATGACAACCCACTCTAGTATTCTTGCCTGGAGAATTCCAAGCACAGAGGAGCCTGGTGAGTCCATGGGGTCACAAAGAGTAGGACACGACTTAGTGACTAACACTTTCATTTCATTTTCAACATATTTAATTCTGAAGAAAATCTCAAAGAATATACAAAAATGTTCCTAGACCCAATGGATAAATTTAGCAAATTGCAGGATCAAAGGTCAACATACTAAAACAAAGATCAGTATACCATATATTTAATATATACTGGTGATAAAAAATCTGGAGCTGAAGTTTGATAATACCATTTGCAATGCCATCACTATATAAAATAGGGATAAGTGTCATATAAAATATGTAAGACCTGTACATAGAAAGCTACAAATATTGCTGCAAGAAAATAAAGAAGATGGATTAAGCAAATGGAGAGATGTACCTTCATTGAGGACTGGAAGACGTAATATGTGTAAGATGTCATTTCCCCTCAAATTTATCTATCCATTCAGTGTTATACCAAATAAAATCCAAATGTGTGTGCTCAGTCATTCGGTCACCCAGTAGACACTTAACAGGAATTGGCAAGCTGATTCAAATCGTTGCTTGAAAATGCAAAGGACCTAGATTAGCTATAAACAACTTTGACAAAATATGACAAATTTAGAAAGGTTGTACTACATGATTTCAAGACAGTATGATGCTGGCATAAATTTAGACAAATAGATCAGTGGGACGAAATATAGTGTCCTGAAGTAGACTCGCACATATAGGATATACTGGCAATACAGCGGGGAGAGGATATGTTCTTCGATAAAAGGACCTGAAAATTTTAACATTCAAAAATGCAAACCAAAATTGATGTCCCCCCAAAAAAGCGCCTTGATTTCTATTTTAAACCATACACAAAAATAACTCAAGGAGGTGATAGACTAAAAGTTAGGCTAAATGTAAAACCTAAAACTATAGAACAAATAAAAGGAACACTGAAAAAATTCTCTGTGACTTTAGGTTAGGCAAAGATTTCTTATATGCACCAACATCATAATCCATAAAAGAAATGTATAAACTGGATTTCATTGAAAGTAAGGATTATCTCTCTGGATGTCATTCTTAAGAATAAAAAGATATGTTTCTACAAATCATGTATCTATTAAAGGACTTTAAAGCAGAATATATAATGGACTGTCTAAATAATAACAAAACAAGACAGTCAAAAAAAATGGGTGAAAGATTTAAAGATATACAGATGGCAAAAAGTCACACAGGATGGTTGACGATCACTAGTGATTAGTGTGTGTCAGTGCTCAGTTGCTCGGTTGTGTCTGATTCTTTGCAACCCCATGGACTGTAGCCCACCAGGCATCTCTGTCCATGAGATTTTCCGGGCAAGAATACTGGAGTGGGTTTCCATTTCCTTCTCCAAGGAACCTTTCCTATCTAGGGATTGAATCCCTGTCTCCGGTCTTGTAGGCAGATTGTTTACCACTGAGCCACCTGGGAAGGCCCAAAGCAGGACATCTGAGCTCAGTTCTAGTATTACATTCCCTGAAGTGGGAAATAAGAGAAGTATATAAGTTGAAAAAAGAAAAAAACTGGACAGATTAGTGTTTTTATGGCTTCACCGCTAACACTGTTTTTGAAAAGAACAAATTCTGGGAAAGAGAGCATCAGAGCTTCTGAATTCGCATATTGGACTGCGCTCTTGAGTTTCCATAATATTGCCGCTGGATCCTCATCCAAATAAAAGGCACTAAGTGCCTATTTGTGTGGAGTAGACTCTGAACAGAGAGCGTGTTGGGTACTGCACACAATTACCTCCATCCACGAGGGAGTTACTGTTTCTGAAAACATGTACAAAGTCAAAACTGAACAGCCTTGTCAAAAAGAAAAAAAAAGATACCCGACACTGGATACATGGCAGTGACTTATCTTTTCCCTGGTGCTGTTAGGTCAGTGTGGGGGCATCATTTTTGAGACAGATTCACTGGTTTTTGACAGAATCATGTGTTTAAGTGTATTTGGTTAGAGAGCCTGTCTTCATTTTAACGTTTTTCATTTTTGCTCAGGCTTTTAGCTAGATGTGCAAATAGCTTTTCCAATCAGCTTTGTATTCTCCATGAATACTGAGAGCAGAAGCTGATAAACCTGAGGCAAGCCCAAGGATTTTTAGGAAATCTGTAGGCCTCAGATGAAGCCTCTAGAGAACTGGGACAATATACTCAGGTACCTAGCTCATTTCCTGGTCCACAATGAAGGAAAGAGAGGGAGGGAGGAAGGGGGAGAAGAAGGAAGGAAGGAAGAGATAAGGGAAGGTATTCATGCTTCAAAACAGTAGACTTCCACTTGGGAGATATATATATGGAAAGGACAAATTCTTCTGGGAATTATATATATATGTAAGTGGTTTATCACATGTATTAGTTATCTATTGCTCTTTAAAAATGGACCCCCTAATTTAGCAGCTTAAAACAACATTTCTTGTCTCATACAGTTTCTGTGGAACAGAACTTCCAAAGTGGCATAGCTGAGCTGTCTGGCTGTCCCATGGTTGAAAACTAGCAGGACCCTGTGGGGCTATTGGGCAAGAAAGCCTTTCTATGTCCCCCATTTCTTTCAGCAGTTATTTTATTTTATTGGCTATTCCAGGTCTTAGTTGCAGCGTGTAGGATCTTTGATCTTCACTGTGGCATGTGGGGTCTTTAGTCGTGGCATGTGGTGCCTGGTTCCCTGACCAGAGATCAGACCCAGACCCCCTTCATTGGGAGTGTGGAGTCTTAACCGCTGGACCACCAGGGAAGTCCTGCCCCATTTTTTGGTTATAGAAAACAGGCTTCATCCAGCCTCCATGACCTCCATGAGTTCCAAGGGGCAGGTTCAAACTCCTGCTAATCAGGGTAGGGCAGGAATGCAGAGACAAGGGAGGAACAGGGAAGAAAGAACGGTGCAGCCTTGGGGCAGGGCCTTGGCTCCCCCTCAAGGGACACATGCAACATTGTCTTCATGCTGTTTTGCAGATACAGAAACCCCCATCAGGGGGAAAAGTTTTACCTGTTTGCTGCCCACAAACATGTAGACCCAAATCAGTTGGAATCAGAAGGTTGATGATGCTGACTCCCAATTACCTCATCACCAACCAATCAGATGAATATTCAGTACTGAATATTCATTGGAAGGACTGATGTTGAAGCTGAAACTCCAATACTTTGACCACGATGCAGAGAGCCGACTCATTTGAAAAGACCCTGATGCTGGGAAAGATTGAAGGTGGGAGGAGAAGGGGATGACAGAGGATGAGATGGTTGGATGACATCACCAACTTGATGGACATGAGTTTGAGAAAGCTCCTGGAGTTGGTGATGGACAGGGAGGCCTGGCGTGCTGCAGTTCTTGGGGTCGTGAAGAGTCAGACACGACTGAGTGACTGCACTGAATTGAACCAATCAGAAGAATGTGTGTGAGCTGATCGAGCCCTGCTCCTTGAACACTGTGACTCCTCACTGCACCCTCCAAGGCAGTTTTGAGGGAATTAGCCCACTGTGGCCCTCTTGGCCTGTCAAAGAGGTAAAGTATTTTCTATTTCACCCAAAACTTTGTCTCTGAGATTTACCTTGGTGTTGGGATACAGAGGCCTTATTTGGCTTCAGGGTCTCTTATCAAATATTATAGTCAAGATGTCAGCCAGAACTGCTCAGAAGAAAGCTCTGACTGGTACTGGAAGATCCACTCCCCAAGTAGCTCCCTCCTCACCGAAATGTGAATGCCTTTGGCTCTTGGTAAAGGCCGCAGTTCCTTAGCAAACGGGTCACCACTCAGCTGCTCAACTGCATGTGTTCCTCCCATGACACCATATCTGATTTCCTCAAGAGTGTGTTGTCTCCAAGAACAAGATGGAAGCGACAGTGATTTTTGTGACCTAATCTCATAAGCGATACCCCATCCTTTCTGCAGGATCTTCTTGGATTCACAGGTCAACTCTATTCAGTGGAACAGCCTAAGTAAGGGCGTAAAAGAGCAGAAGAGGGGCTCACTGGGGACCATGTTGGAGTCTGGCTACCACACCACGCTTTCAATTCTTTAGAGCATTTCACTAGCTAGGGTAGCATTACACGTGAATACTGCTTGAGCTTTGCAGAAAGCACCAAGCTCATGATTACCATTGTTTTATGCCCTCAGTTTTCCTGTCTGCATCAACTACAGCTTCTTTTGGTAAGTGACTGACAAAGGAGCCTATACATGTTTATTTGAAGCATAATGAATCTGCATAGCTGACACTGGCCATATTCCATCTAGATCTCCTCTAGTCCCTTTTTACCATTCATGCATTCCTTTTCCATTTTCAGGTTTTGGTTTTGGTTTTCAGGGTTTATTTTGCCTTTGGCTGCCTGTGCCTGCTACTCTCTTTGAATTACTATTCTTGTGCTAGAAGCCTGTTATAAGCCCTGTTAGCAGCTCTGAGCCGGGTTACAGAGCCTCCCCAGTCACCACGTATAGTTCAAATGAAAACAATTCTAACATGGAAGGTGGGTTGATAAAATTGTGCTATCTGCCGTGATCACAGTTTCAGTGCTTTTTCTCTTAAAATCTTTTTAAAAAAGTATTCTTACTACTCTAAGACCCCTCAGTGTTCTTGAGTGATTTAACATGGATCAATCTCATAAAGTTGAATATGACAATCAGGATCAAAATCAATGAATGCAGTGAATAAACAGGGCAGCCGCAGAAGGCAGATGCATGGAAAGCAAGGGCACAGTCTCCAGACTTCCCTGGTCATCCAGTGGTTAATCTGCCTTGCAATGCAGGGGACCCAGGTTCGATCCTTGCTCACGGAACTAAGATTCCACATGCAGAGCAACTAAGCTTGTGCTTTGTGACTACTGAGCCTGAGGCACAACTAGAGAGTCTGTGCGCTGCAAGAAGGATCCCTCGTGCCACAGCTAAGACCCATAACAAATAATTTTTTTTTTTTAAAGAATGCAGTTTCTATGCAGGCATCACTGAAGCTTTCTATAGCCAATGCCCACCCCCAGATCTTGTTGGAGGTCACTATTCCCATGCACCCCAAGAGCTTCGACAGCCAGCATCAGCAACTCTGTGCCTGAAAGCTTTCTTTGGCCAAAGAAATTTACTCAGCCTGACCACGTCCTGTGCAGTTAGTTCCCTGGGAGCAATCTTCAGCCACCTAGGAAAGTCATGAGAATAAGTACTGTCGGGGGGACAGCTCTGAGGCATCCCCATAAGGTCTCTGAGAGCCTTCCAAGGGGATTGAAGCTCAAGTGACCACAGAGGCCTCCTCCCTTCTTTGACTTACTCCTCTTCTTCCCTTCTGGTACTCCTAAGGGTCAACTCCAAAATGAACTAATTACAGTCAGAATGTTATCTCAGGATGCTGTAAAAATCTAGCCAAAGACAGACCAAGGGAAGGCCATGGTCTGGCCATTGCAAAGCCTCCCAGGGTACCATTTTCCAAATGAACTGATAAACACAGACTGGGATTCAACCAAAGAGACAGAGAAACTAGACATCTTCAGTTCATTGGCAGGATCAGTGTTTGGTGTTAAACATCTTTTACCTAAGTGCACGTGATTATATTGAATCTATGCTGCTGCTGCTAAGTTGCTTCAGTCGTGTCCGACTTTGTGCAACCCCATAGACGGCAGCCCACCAGGCTTCCCCGTCCCTGGGATTCTCCAGGCAAGAACACTGGAGTGGCTTGCCATTTCTTTCTCCAGTGCAGAAAAGTGAAAAGTGAAAGTGAAGTCGCTCAGTCGTGTCCGACTCTTATCGATCCTACGGACTGCGGCCCACCAGCGTCCTCTGTCCATGGGATTTTCCAGGCAAGAGTACTGGAGTGGGGTGCCATTGCCTTCTCCATTGAATCTATATTCAATGCCAAAAATTCAGTGAATAACTATGATCCCAGTGAAAGTGAGATTTGTGTCTCGTTGCAAATTTTTACTCCTAGAGAACAAACTTCTTTCCAAATATTGAGTGGACCACTGCCCCCACCCCCACCCAACACACACACACATATTGCCCACAAGCAATTTTTTAAACTTTTAAAAATATCTCACTCTTTTCTAAAAATAACTTAAGATAACTCACAATAATGCATAAAATGCCACAAGAGAATGTAAATCAGGAGAAGTGAGGGGAAAGGTAGGTAAACTTTAGGAAAGTACCCCAAAATGAAGCTAGGAATAATGTTAAAATCAATACAATAACTTTAGCTTTTTTAATACTGAAAAGGGATGAAAGCGACACATATAAAGCCACCAGTGGGAATTCCAGTATCCACAGTTTCTGGATCCTGACTGTGCTCTGTCTTAGACACAGGCCTTTTGCTGGCCCACACAGGACCACTCAGGAGCCTCCATCAGATGAAACAGAGCACAGTTCAAAGAGCTTACAAGCCTTCCTGCCCCTTGGGGTCGGCAGCAATAGGAAAAGGCGGAGTTCTCTCTCCTCCTCCCGTCCTCTCCTGCCAGCAAGAAACAGTCACAGGAGCGGCAGGAGAATCAACAGACTTAGTGCCGTCTGCAGACAGCTGCCGGAGCACTCCGTCATCTGAAAAGAAGCAAGCTGAAAATATGAATGGCTTTGCTGCCGTTCAAACTAACACAGACGCTGCCCCCTCCTCCCTTCTCCACTCCTTTCCCCATTTATTTTCCTGGTGACAGTTTCCAGAGCTTTTCTCTTTGATTTTCTTATAATGAAATTCATGAAGGGGTGAACAGAGAGATTTTCAAGGAGAATTATAAGCTTGACAGACGATGGCTATTTAGGCTATTTTAATTAAGTCCTAAATGCTTCAAGAGAACACAGGACGTCAACCGCCACCACAAAGAAACCTGGGAAGGGTGTCAGCTTTACTGCTAGTGAAACAGATAAAATGCAGTAGCGCCATCCTGCCCAGCACGAATCTTCTGTCCTTTATTCCTCAGGCTGTGCTCATCTTGGGTCCGTCCTGTTCCGTTGTTGTTGTTGCGTGGCCCGAGGCAGAGCTGTCTAAGAAGCAGCCTCCCATTCTGTTCTCATCCCTGGGATCTGAGGTCTTTGCAGGCTGATAGGCGTCTCTGGCTTTCCTTTGTTGGAACAGATAACTGCATTTCCAAGATGGAGGGAAATCTGACGTTGCAGGCCACACTGAAAGCTTCCTGGGCCCCTCTGATTTCCCCCACAGGGCCTGCTGACAGAGGCCTGCTCTTTGACATCAAATTTAACCATCGTTTCGCTGAAGAAGCCATTATTAAAACAATGTTCCCTTTCTGAAATTAAAAAGTAAAAGAAGGAACTGGATTTTATTCTCAGTGAACTTGCCACATTTCTACAATTATGGTACAGCCAGTACGTATCACAGAAGACCAGTATGAAAATTAAAAGAAAAAAAAAAGTAAAGTGCTATGTGCCCTATCTGAAATACAGTTAAGTACTCAGTAATGTTTAATAACACTTTCTTAGTTTTTATTTATCTATTTTTAGGCCACTCCACGCAGCATGAAAGTGAAAGTTAGTCACTCAGTTGGGTCCCACTCTTTTTGACCCCATGGACTGTAGCCCACCAGGCTCCTCTGTCCATGGTATTCTCCAGGCAAGGATACTGGAGTAGGGAGCCATTCCCTTCTCCAGGGGATCTTGCTGACCCAGGGATTGAATTTGAGTCTCCTGCATTGCAGGCAGATTCGTTACCATCTAAGCCACACAGCATGTGGGATCTTAACTTCCCAACCAAGGATCAAAACCTTTCCCCTGTGCTTTGAAAGCACAGAGTCTTAACCACTGGACCACCATGGAAGTCCCTAACGTTTTCTTGGTTTTTAAATGATCATATGGGCTCTGACACGACTCAGCAACTAAGCCACATATTCTGTGTCATGCTCTCTAACAGATACTTTCTTTTGGTACAATTATCTTTTACCCTCACAAGAGCCCTGAAAAATGGGCTTTATAAAACTTGTCTTATCGTAGGAAAAGAGCAAATCAGCGAAGATGGCGGGGTCATGCTCTCTCCCCGCGGCCTGTCCCTCTTGCCAGGCGCTTTGTGAACGATGATCGGCAGCTGAGCGCGCATATAAGCACTGCGCATGCGCCTCACAAGGTACTCGCTTGGCCCCGGCTGCTTTTGCTCTGTAGGTATATACGGGCTTCACCTGGAAAACCCCGGAAGGCTGTCTGCCCTTATGTTGTGTTATGTTATGTCTGCTGCTACGTTGTGCCAGCCAGGGGAGAATAAACACGTCTGCAGTTCCTAGGGCTCCTTGCATCTTCTTCCAGCCTCTCAGCTCCTGCCGTGCCTACCACGGGTTCAGGGAACAGTGCGCACGGTGAGACACAGCAAGACAAGGGGCGCTGTGAGCTGGGCCAGTGATACAAGTGTAATGCGTGCTCTTTGCAGAAAACTTTAAAAAAGAAGAAATGATAGATAGAAGTGATTTATTGTCTCATCACTTAGAATTAATCACAATCTTTTAAGTATGATTTGTCCTGATGAGTGCCCTTGTGCATAAAATATTTGGTACTTTACAAAATTGGACTCATATTGCAGATAAACGTGGCTTCCTGTGTTCACTTAACTCTGTAGCATGAGTCTTTCCTCAGGACCTTTCATATTTTTGAATAACATTGGTTATTGTATATGCCATCAGAAAGATGCATAATAATTTATACTTAATATTCTGCCAGGTAGCTATTGCTGTCCCACTTTTCAGCTAGAAAATTGATGACAGGACAGCTGAGCCATGTGCAGACCCAGGCTAATTATTATTTTGTATAATTTCCTGTTGAATGCCATCACACATAGATCCTCTGTTAACCATTCCTGGATTGCTCCATTATTTTACAGCCTAAAATAAAAAGGAGCTCTGGAGAAAAAATATTAATTGGTTAATTAAAAATTAAATAAAATGCTTAAAATCCTTAGAACTATTAAGTGTCAAAGTCTTTCCTGTGAATTGAATGAATTAGTAATACAGTTTGAATAACAATGCATTTAACCTTCTCTGCTAAAAAAGATGAATAAAATATGAAAAATGAAAGGTCACAGTTTTCAAAGGTGTCTCTCCTTGTTATGTATACATTTTCTTTTCTGTCTGACAAAACGTCTGGTTAGAGCTAATTGGTCAACATCAGGAAAGTGTATAGATGGCATTTAATTCTGAATGGAAGATTTTGAACTGATCGCATGAAGCGGAGTTGCTCTGGGTCAAAGGCTGAGATTTCAATCTCAATAAAACCATGCAGGAAGCAGCTCACTGCTACGGCTCCCTCTGTTGAGGCTGCCCGAGAGCCTGAGTGAGGCTCTTGGCTCCGTTTTTCTTGGGTTTTCTGTCTTAGAGAATCCATCACCCCCATCACTATGCTCTTCTTTAGATGTTTTCTTAATCCAAATCTCAAGCTGTCTTTCATTCAGACTCCAATCTCTTTTCTTCAACTACCAGCTGGGAGTTTTTATTTAGATAGCCTAGAATGGCTTCGAACTCAAGGCTTTAGAAGCAAACGTTGGTGTATCTTTCCAACATCACTGTCATATCTACACCTTCCTTTGCCTGGAAATGGTGCATCTTCTCTGACTCATTCTTCAATGTTCGCCATCCCCAAAGACTGATTTTTATACTTTTCCCCGTCCAGCCTAGAGATTGTCATACTGAGTGAAGCTAAGGCAGACAGAGAAAGACAAATATCATATGATATTGCTTATATATGAAATCTTAAAAAAAATGGTAAAGATTAACTTATTTACAAAGCAGAAGCAGATTAACAGATTTCTAAATCAAATTTATGGGATGTGGGGAAAAGTGATACATTGGGAGACTGGGATTGACATATACACACTTCAGTTCAGTTCAGTTCAGTTGCTCAGTCATGTCTGACTCTTTGCAACCCCATGAACCACAGCATGCCAGGCCTCCCTGTCCATCACCAACTCCCGGAGTCCACCCAAACACATGTCCATTGAATCGGGGGTGCCATCCAACCATTTCATCCTCTATCGTCCCCTTCTCCTCCTGCCTTCAATCTTTCACAGCATCAGGGTCTTTTCAAATGAGTCAGCTCTTGCATCAGGTGGCCAAAGTATTGGAGTTTCAGCTTCAACATCAGTCCTTCCAATGAACACCCAGGACTGATCTCCTTTAGGATGGACTGGTTGGATCTCCTTGCAGTCCAAGGGACTCTCAAGAGTGTTCTCCAACACCACAGTTCAAAAGCATCAATTCTTCTGTGCTCAGCTTTCTTTATAGTCCAACTCTCACATCCATACATGACCACTGGAAAAACCATAGCCTTGACTAGACAGACCTTTGTTGGCAAAGTAATGTCTCTGCTTTTGAATATGCTGTCTAGGTTGGTCATAACTTTCCTTCCAAGGAGTAAGCGTCTTTTAATTTCCTGGCTGCAGTCACCATCTGCAGTGATTTTGGAGCCCAGAAAAATAAAGTCTGACACTGTTTCCACTGTTTCCCCATCTATTTGCCATTAAGTGATGGGACCAGATGCCATGATCTTCGTTTTCTGAATGTTGAGCTTTAAGCCAACTTTTTACACACTACTATATATAAAATAGTTAAATAACAATGACATGCTGTATAGCACAGGGAATTCTACTCAGTACTCTGTAATGACCTATATGGAAAAAAAAATCTAGAAAAGAGTGGACATGTGTATTTGTGTAGATGATTCACTTTGCTGTATGCCTGAAATGAACACAACATTTTGGATCAACTATAATAAAAAAATTTTAAATTAAAGAAATTTTCCCATCCAAAATGGGATCTCATTGCCCAAAGTCCTGTAATGATACCTGTTCCAATTATCTCTGCAGCCCTCTCAGCCCACTCAGCCTGCCTCTTGCTCCAGGTGCTATCAAGGCATCTTCTGACAGAATTCCAACAGTGCCTCCCTCTACCAAGTGTAATTTCCTTTGTTGGAGTCTCAAAACATTTTCTACTATGTCTCCATTTTGGCCCAACACTATTCTTTTGTTTGTTCTGCTCTGTGTACTTTCTCTGTTCAGTGTCCAAGACCCACGGGTTTCCCTGGTGGCTCAGATGGTAAAGAACCTGCCTGCAATGCAGGAGATGCAGGTTTGATCACTGGGTTGGGAAAATCCCATGGAGAAGGGAATGGCAACCCACTCCAATATCCTTGCTTGGAGAATCCCCAAGGACAGAGGAGCCTGGCAGGCTACAGTCCACAGAGTTGCAAAGAGTCAGACACAACTGAGCAGTTAAGCACTGTCCCCATGGTGCTATCTTGAAATGATGGTTTCCAACTCTGAATGCTCATCAAAATTCTCTGGGGATCTTTTCTAAAGAAATGCACATGCCTGAGCCCCACTCTGAGCTAAACTCATTATCTGCAGTTGCGTGGATGCAGACCTTAGTATCATCAAAAGCACCCCTCCACTTCCCATGACCTTGATAAACAGCCAAGGGGTTTGAACCATGGACTTGGAAACAAAACTCACTACCATTGACACCCAGCTTCTAAGTGGTCAAATTCAAGCATCACTTGACTCAACTATAAGAGATTTAACTTGTAAAATGAGGCCTCATGCAGTATTTAAATTGCTTTCCTCTCTACGCATACAACATGAATTTTCCCTTTCTTCTATAGTCAGGAGAAGAGAGCTTGTCTAAGCAAGGATGAGGTTTAGGTTGAATGAGGAGAGGGGATTGGAGGCAAGGTTGTCCCACCAGCCACTCCATGGAAAGAACAGCGAGCTTCCTGCTCTTCTTCAAGGTTTCTCCAGCCACAGTGGGATCAGGCCAGATGGGGTGTGAGCAGAGGCTTGGGAGCTAGCCCCTTGGATCCTGTACCAACCCAGGGCAGCCCACTGCTTTGTGCTTGCTGGCTGCCACACCCTGGACCTAGACAACAATGTATTTTTCCCTGGGATGTGGGCTGCAAGTGACCCTTCTCAGCCTATGAGTTCTAAGGCAACGCATCAGCTTTGATGCTTATAAGAACCAACACAAGAACTCAGTGACTATAATTGGTATAAAGTGAAACTTATTCTATGGCCTAGGATATTGGTATGATAGACCTGTTTTTTGGCATCTGTGGTGTGTACTCTTTTCTCTCAAAAATGAGGATTTAGCATTTAAACTTAATGGGTCAATGAATGATTGTGGAATTTCTACTGTGCTTCACACTGTACCAGGCACTTTAGTGAACAGAACATTGGAAGTAAACCCCCTGCCTTCAGAGAACATCTGTTTTGTGCACCTGTGTAAGCTAATGAAAAAATTGTGAGTTGAAAGGGCAGTGCTCTCTGGATCTTTGAGAGTGTGTTAGTCTCTCAGTCGTATCCGACTCTTTGCAACTCAATGGACCATAGCCCGGCGGGCTCCTCTGTCCATGGAATTTTCCTGGCAAGAATACTGGAGTGAGTTGCCGATTTCCTCCTCCAGGGGATCTTCCTGACCCAGGGATTGAACCTGGGTCTCCTGCGTTGCAGGTGGATTCTTTACTGTCTGAGCCACCTGAGAAGCCCTGCCATGGGATAGATATATGTATAAGCTCCTTTTTGTCTTAGGAGTCTATGATTTGACTGAAAAAAACAAGTTCTACATCAAAGAAGGTAATTCTGAGCCAGAAAAACATAACTTGGTGGGGAAAAAAGTGTTCTTTAGCCCATATCATTAAATTATATTCTTCCATGTAGAGGACTATAACACAGCTATATGTTTAAGCTACTCTCCTTCCAAAAGTTAAAGGGAACAGGTCTACTGGTTGACCTATTGGGTTCTGAATAGCTACAATTTTCAACATCTAATGGCCCTCCATTTCAGAACTAAGAAGTATTTTAAACCTAATTAGAAACACTCTGTGCAATCTTTTCAAGTAGGAAAAGTTCAAAATTGAATCAACAAGTAGGAAATGTTCAAGCAGAAAATTTGTCAACAGGGACCGACTCAAAGGAAATTGACATATTTTAAACTGAGAGAAAGAAAAACCACCTTTTTCTCAAAATAGTGAACTCCATAAGTCCCTTCTCATTCCTAAAAGGTTTGTCACTTTCTCCAGTTCCCTTCCATCTTCCTATTCAGTTAATATGTTTGGATTTCGATATAAAATGTCAAATTACATCACTAGGCCACCACTAACAAAGTTACATAAAATATTTTGCTCTTTCACAAAGCTTTCATTTATTTTTGCCACTATCTGCAGTGTGCGTTCAATGTAAAGCATCACCAAATGAGAAGTTTTCATTCTGATATGGATGTGATCATTCTCTGAAATAGGAGAGGGTTTTATCTCAGGACTTAGTTGGCCCTATGGTTGGTCTTGAAAATGCACTGCCTGTGATCCATTTGGGAGTATCTTGTATAGACCACCTCTTAGCCAATCAATGGAACTTGATGCCTTGGTTTCTGTTGATTTAGAGTAGCCTTACGGAAAGGAGGGTTTCCCAGGTGGTGTTCCTGGTAAAGAACCCTCCTGCCAATGCAGGAAACATAAGAGACACAGTTTCGATCCCTGAGTCTGGAAAATCCCGTGGAGGAGGGCATGGCAACCCACTTCAGTATTTTTACCTGGAAAATCCTATGGACAGAGGAACCTGGCAGGCCTAAGTCCATAGGGTCACACAGAGTCGGACACTACTGAAGTGATTTAGCACACACAAACAGAAAGGAAGGGCTTCCCCAGTGACTCAGTGGTAAAGAATCCACCAGCAATGCGGTAGACTCAGAAGACATGGGTTTGATCCCTGGGCAGGAAAGATCTCCTGGGGAGGGCATGGCAACCACTCCTGTTCTTGCCTGGGAAATTTCATGGACAGAGGAGCTATAATCTATGGGGTGGCAAAATTGAACACGACTGAAGCAACTGAGCACACACACACAAACAGAAAAGAAAAAGATGTATTTTCCATTTCAAACTAAAGTCCTGTGGATCTGAAACTCTGCATAATATATTCATTTCTTTGGATTAATTTTTTTGCTTCATGTGAGACAGCTAAACCTATTCAAAGCCATTTACACCGTGGTGTGAGCTAGTTCATTAGCCACTTTCTGCTGTGGCTGCCAGCTGTGATGCTCATTTGGATCAGAGAGAGTAAGATGGATAGAGTCACTTCTGGGATAGCAAATTGCTGTGAAGACCACCAACCCCTTGGGACGAGGGCAGGGATCCCTCTGTAGTGATTAAAGACTTGGGTCTGAAGCAGCAGTGAAGTGGTACAGCCTAAGGTCAAGGAAAATGCTCCTCCCACAGCACTAAGAAATGACCTAAGGCCTTCCCTGATGGCTCTGTGGTAAAGAATCCTCATGCCAACACAAGGGACATGGGTTTGATCCCTAGTCCAAGAAGATCCCATGTACCGTGGAGCAACTAAGCCTATGGATGACAACTACCGAGCCTGCGCTCCAGAGCCTGGCAGCCTTAAGTACTGAAGCCCGTGCACCCTACAGCCCATGCTCTGCAACAATGAGAAGCCCGTGAGCCACGAGTAGAGAGTAGCGTCCGCTGGCCTCAGCTAGAGAAAGTGCGCGTACCACAATGAAGCCCCAGCACAGCCAAAAATAAATAAATAATTTTAAAAAGAAATGATTTGAGATGGAAAGGCATGCCCTTAGCTTCTCTGTCTACACCCTTTAGATACCAGCTAGAAAAAGAGAATTGACGAGCTCCTAAAAGCCTTGCCTGGATTCCTGGGATTCTCTGGATGAATTGTGAAGGTTCTTTCCTCCCGGGTTGGTTTCCCTCTGGCCGGTTCTCAGCTGTTCAGTAGCCGTGAAGTGGGGAGAGAGCAGTCCAGTGGTGGTGTGGGACCTTCCAGGGCAGGGTGAGGGGTTTGGATTGTGAACTCTTCCCCGGCCTTGTGGGGGCATCCTGAAGGTCAGAGAAACCTCAATATCAGAGGAGGAGCCTAGGAGAGGAGGCCTAGACATGCTCAGAGGAGAGAAGTGGAAACATCACCTGGAGATTTCTGTCTCTGTGGTGCCATTGTTTTTCCTCTTACTCAAGTTGAACCTTTCTTTCTTAATGCTTTGTTTTTTGACCCTGATGTATGGCATGCAGAATCTTAGTTCCCCAACCAAGGATCGAACCCACACCGCCTGTGTTGGAAGTGTGAGTCTAACCACAGGACCACCGGGGAAATCCCCAAGTTGAACCCTTGGAAGGCATTTTAGATTCTTTTTTTGAAGTCAGTCTCAAGTATGATCTCTGTTCCCTGAATATTTCATCAGTGATGTCTCTCCTCCATGTCTCCACAGTGGGTCACAGTCAGACCTGCGTCACCTGTCACCTGGGCTGTGTCACCTGTTACCTGGACTGTGTCACCTGTCACCTGGGCTGCATCACCCGTCACCTGGGCAGTGTCACCTGTCACCTGGGCTGTGGCAGTTCTACCTGGTCTTCTGGTCAACAGTCCCAGTCCCCATCAATTTGGCCCTCATAATTTAGCCAGAAAGATGTCCTCCAAGGGTAACTTTTCTTCCCCCAAACCTTTAAAAGATCTTCCTCTCACTCCTAAAGGGCTCCCCTAATTGGGGCACCCTTACCACTGGTGGCTCTGAGGGCCCCTTTGGAGACCTGTGGTGACCGCCTCACTCACAAGATTCCGCATCAGCAGGCCCGTTCCCTTTCCACCTTCACCTCCATCCTCCTAGGTGAGAAGTTTGCCAGATGTGCTCAAAGGCTTTCACACTCTTCAGAAACCTGCTGGTTTCCCTTTACAGCCCAGAGACAGTAGGCTCAGAGCCTTTGCAGACAAACGTGTATTGCCATTACGATTCATTGCTCCCTTTCCTTCACCATCGCATTTTCTTAGTTCCTGAGCTGGATTATGTCCTCCATGTTATGAGAAAAACAGTACAAAATCTGACGGTGAGTCTGTGTCCAGGGAATCTGGAAAAGCAAGCTCTCTGTCTCTTTCTGTCTCCTGTCAAAAATGGGTGAGTGATACAAATGAACTTATTTAAAAGACAGAAACAGACTCACAGATTTAAAAAAAAAAATTAGGGTTACCAAAGGGGAAACGTGGTAGGGAGAGGAATAAGTTGGGAGTTTGAGATTAACAGATACACATCTACTATATACAAGACAGATAATCAACAAGGACCTACTGTATAACACAGGGAATCCAACTCAATATTCTGTAATAAGCTATATGGGGAAAAAATCTGAAAAAGAGTGGATGTATGTTTCTGTATAACTGAATTGCTCTGCTGTATACCTGAAACTAAGACAACATTGTACACCAACTATACTCCAATAAAAATAAAGTAATATAGCTGGAAAGAGATTGAAAGTATTTGAGGGTCAAAAATATTATGCTGAGTAAAAAAAAGAGTCAGGTGGGAAAGAATATATGTTACATGACTCCATCTATTTGTATGTTGCATGTGTGTTAGTCGCTCAGTCATGTCCAAATCTTTGCGACCCCATGAACCGTAGCCCACCAGGCTCCTCTGTCCATGGGGTTCTCCAGGCAAGAATACCAGAGTGGGTTGCCGTGCCCTCCTCCAGGGGATCTTCCTGACCCAGGGATCGAACCTGCGGCTCCTGCACTGCAGGTGGATTCTGAACCATCTGAGTTAGGAAAAGGCAACTCCAGCAACAGGAAGCAGATCACCCTGGGGTTGAGCACAGGAACAGCACTGACCACAAACGGCTGCTTTTGGAGCTGGGGTGGGCATGGGATTTTCTAAAACTGACCTGTGGCGCCGGTGACAAAAGCCCATAAGTGTAATGAACTGCAAAAGAAACACTGAATTATGCATGTAAATGAGTGAGTTTTATGATATGTAAATTATAACTCATCGAGGATCTCAGCAAAAAAAAAAAGTGTGTGTGTCCTAAGAAGAGCTAGCTGCCGTCAACGTATCACATGTTACCTGAGGCACTCTGAATGATGTTAAAAGAGAGAATTTTAGATAGCATGCCTCCCTTCCTGTTTCCTGGAATCACGGGGGCTGTTGGGTCCCTTTCAGGTGCTGACATCAAACACTGGTGGGTGATGAAGTCCCACAGGCTTCCCCATGGCTCAACGGTAAAGAATCCACCTGCAATGCAGGCTACAAGGCGGGAGCCTCGAGTTTGATCTCTGGGTGGGGAAGATTCCTGGAGAAAGGAAATGGCAACCCACTCCAGTGTTCTTGCCTGGAAAACCCCATGGACAGAGGAGCCTGGTGGGCTCCTGTAGGCAGCCCGGCTCCTCTGTCCACAAGGTCGCAAAGAATCAGACACAACTTAGCCCAAGAAACAACAATGAAATTCCATATCCGTGGCTTCCCACGAGCCCACAGCTGGCCCGTGTCCTCATGTTCCACAGGGGCTGATCTCCGAGGCCAATCGCGTCTTAACAGAAGTGCCTGTCAGTTCTGAGATTCACTCAGACACGCCCTAGAGCTTTTGTCTTGGCCAACTTCTCCCTTGGATGGTTCACTCAGAGGAAGCAAGGTGTCACCTTGTCAGCGGCCCCGCGGGCAGGCCCACGTGGTAAGGCAGTGAAACTCCCACCGGCACTGGGTGAGTGGCCTGGGATCTTCTAATCCAGGGAAGGAGCAGGTGACCACAGCCCCAGGAAACCTCCTGACCGCAACATCTAGGGAGACCCCATCCACCAGAACCACCCAGCTGAGTCTCCCTGGCTCCTAGTCCTGAGAAGGTGAATGAAGTCATCAAGGTTTGTTATCTTAAGCTGCTGAGTTTGGGAGTAATGTTCATGCAGTAATAGTTAACTAGTACAGCTTTGCAGCTAGATCAGGGAGTCAAAAACCAGCACACTGGGGCTGGCATGGCTCCTTTCTGGCTGTGTGACCTCTGTGGGCTCTTTACCTCTCAGAGCCCCAGGTTTCTCAGTTAAGCTATCCACTCTCTCTCATAATTCTGACCTCACAGAGATATAATTAAGTGGGGAAAAAGGTAAGCAGCACACTTAATACTGGGCTTGCCTAGTGTCAATGACAGTTCAGTGCTCATTAATTCATAACTAACTTAAAGAAGCACCGGATATTAATCGACATATTTTTTTTAATTTTAAAAATTTAAAAACACCTCCTTAATCTACCTTTGGCATGAAAATAGTTTCTAGATTGGAGAAAACAGATTGACTAGCAAGAATCCAATGAGTAGTACAGATGAGATGGACAGAAGGCTGGTAAAAATAGTGATTGTGTGGTGACCCAGAAGGGGCCCCCAGGGCCTGATTCATTTACGCATGAAATATAAATCCACATGGAGAGATTTTTAGCTTGCCAGCAGGACCTGGAAGGTTTCTGCTTGATGGCCCTGTCCTGGTGGGAGGTCTGGCTCAGGGAGATGTGAACAACGTCTTCTCCTTAAGGATGTTGTGTTGGAAATTGTTAAGGAGATTGCTCCTATTTTCCTGGCACTTCCACACCTCCTCAAGCAGGCTGTGAGCACCCCTCCCAGGCGACCAGGTATGTAGGGGTTAGAAGGTGGGTCCCTGCCACGAGTTCGCCTTCTTGCCCTCCCCTGCTGTGACCTGGTGTCATTCAGATGCACCAGGGACACCCCCTCCTGTCCTTGTCTCCTGCTCTCCTCCCTGAGCTTCTGGACAGGCAGTTGCTCCGGGTCCTCACTCTCTCTCGGCTTCCCTTCTGTTTGGTGGAGTCGGCTCCCCAGTCCTGAGCCAGGCAGAGATGGGGGCCAGTGTAGACAGTTACAATCAGCCTCCTGGTTATACTCTGAAGTAGAAATAACAACAGTAACAGGAGTAAATCGCTGGGCTTTGTCTCCTGTGGATGCTTTAAGATAACAGTAAGGGCTTCCCTGGTGGCACAGAGGTAAAGAACCCACTTGCCAATGCAGGAGATGTGAGACATAGGTTGGATCCCTGGGTCAGGAAGATCCCCTGGAGGAGGGCATGGCAACCCACTCCAGTATTCTTGCTTGGAGAATCCCAGGGACAGAGGAGCCTGGCGGGCTACAGTCCATGGAGTCACACCCAAGGAGTCAGGCACGACTTAGTGACTAAACATTAACAACAATGGCAAGGACGTAGAGGGGCTAAGCTCTGTGAGGGTAAAATAGCACGAGGTCACATATTTCCCATCCTTGGGGGTGGGGAGACTTCCACTGCACCTGCACAGAAAGAAAGGCTCCCTGGGGGTCAAAAAGGGAGCGGACTCCAGACCACAGTCAGTTTTGCCATTAATAACTTCCCAAAGGCCCTTGGGCAGAAATCCACCTTGCTAAAGGATGCATATGCACAGAGAGGAGGGCCCTGAGTCAAAGAAAAAGTAAGACGGCTGGCCAGAGGGAACAAAGACTGCCTTGTATAAATGACTTAAACTTCCCCGAGGCACACCTGTCTGAGCTCAGCCACGCATCTGTCCACATTCTTTTCTGATAAACACCTTACTTTCCTATATACTTGCTGTCTCCTTGACAATTTTTTTTTTTCCAATGCAGACAAGAGCTGGGGCCAAGACTCTAGACTCTGGCCCTCGTGGTCTAGCGGTTGGGATATGGCGTTCTCACTGCTGTGACCAGGTTTGATCCCTGGTCAAGGAACTAAGATTGTGCTTCAAGCTGCTGCTCACTGAAGCGAAGTGAAAGGTACTCGGTCGTGTCCGACTCTGCGACCCCACGGACCGTAGCCCACCAGGCTCCTCTGTCCACGGGGTTCTCTGGGCAAGAATACTGGAGAGGGTTGCCATGCCTTCCTCCAGGGGATCTTCCTGACCCGGGTCTCCTGCATTGCAGGCGGATTCTTTACTGTCTGAGCCTCCAGGGACGCTGCTCTCTGGTGCTGCCCCAAATCCGTCCTTTGTCCCATGTGGCCCCTGAGTGGTGAGCTGTGCACCCCTCTCTACGATCCGCAAGTGTAATAAATGTCTCTCTCTTTCTTACAGGTCTTGAGTTATTTTGTGTCTGCACTTCACTGATTAGGAAAAGAACCCATTTTAAGTAACATAATGATTACTTACAACACAAATGGTTTATCCTCAAGAAAAATTTTCATCAGAGATGAGGATATGAGTCCCCAGGGTACAGAGAGAAACCCTGAAGCCTTCTGGCTGGAGGTTTCTGGAGAGACATGCGTGGGGCGAGAAGCCTGGTCCTGCTCTCAGACTGTGAGTCTCTTATCTCATCTCTGAACCCCAAGGACGCACCCCAGAGCAGCTGAGGCCCTTCCAACCTCCTCTTCTTGCTTCAAAAGAAAGCTGAGCATAGCAATGTGTTCCCAACACTTAAAGTCAAACTCAGGCTGAAGGCTTCACCTGGGACTTCTGCTCAAGACTCTGCCTCTTTTTTTTTTTTTTTTTTTAATTTACACTTTTTATTTTGTACTGGAGTATAACCGATTAACAATGTTGTGATAGTTTCAGGTGAACAGCAAAGGGACTCAGCCATACATATACACATATCCTTTCTCCCCCAAACTCCCCTCCCATACAGGCTGCCACATAACATTGGCAAGGCTCTGCTTCCTGATGTCCATGTGCAAAATGCAGGCCAGCAGAGCTCCTGCAGATGAAGGCTCTGTATCCAAGTGACCCTCCAGGGTCCCAGATGCAATCTGGACCAGCTTCATCATTTGGGGTCGCTTCTGACACCCTGATGCTCTGACACCCTGACATACTGACACGCGGCCCTCCTCGTGGTTCTGTGATGCCATGGGGGGCTGCAGAGCTGGTCACAGTTCCAAAGCACTGGGGACGCTGCCCGCTTTCTCAGGTCAGGACGAGCTTGCTGGAAAGCACACGGCTTCCCTGTGCAGACAGTACTGGGGAGATTCGCCAGCTCCACAAGCCCCTCTGCTCCATGTGGTGATCTCAGCCCTAACAGAAGTTCAAGAGTCTGCGATGGTGGCCAGTTTTGCAGAAGGGGTCTCTCAGGCTGCCAGTTTCATGCCAGATTTTTCGGTCATTTTCTCAAGTTTCTCAAACTGGGGTTCCAGATATGCAAGTGGCTTATGTAAGGGAAGAGATCATTTTCCTCCCTTCTCTTAGGGTCCCTGGCTGGGTGTGAAAACTAAGTTCACAAAGACAGATTAGGAGAAAAGCATACACATTTGCTTGAATGTCTACATGTACACAGGAGCCTTCACAGGCAAGGGAGATCTGGAGGAATAACTAGAGCGGGAAGACAAAGAAGTATACATTTGTAAAGACCTGCAAGAAGGTTCGGGCTGGGAGTAGGAAGAGACGAGGGAAATAGGAGGAAAAGGGTGAGTTGTACGAGGTTTGTTTGTGCAGCTGTCTCTGCCCCTGATCCCCTGTCTCAGGGGATGAGAATGCCGGCCTCCTTTCTGGTTCGGGGGGCACCTTCCACAGGGCAGATTTATCTCCTGCTTTCCCAGAAGAAGGGCGAGGGGTGGAGTCAGAGTGATATTTTGGCTTCTGCCGTTAAAAAAAAGTCCTTCAGCTGAAGATATTAATATGCTGGAGATATAATATTTGGGGGAGTGGGTCCTGAACCCCAGGCTTTCCTGGTGGCTCAGCAGTAAAAAAACTGCCTGCAATGCAGGAGACCTGGGTCCAATCCCTGGGTTGGGAAGATCCCCTGGAGAAGGACATGGAAACCCATTCCAGTAGTCTTGCCTGGAGAATTCCATGGACAGAGGAGCCTGGCAGGCTATAGTCCATGGGGTCACACTGAATTGGACACGACTGAAGCGACTTAGCATGCACACACATCCTAGACCCCCGTAAGTTACAATAGCAAGTCTCAGAATCAGGGCCAGCTGAGGCCACTTTTCTTTCTGTTGACCCAGACTCTGCTTGTTGCCAAGGTGAGCTTGGCTGGTCACCAGTTAGCATTTACCAAAGTGTGTTTCTTGAAACCCCAGGCTGCCTGACCACTTTGAATTATTCCTTCAAGGTCTGAATTCTCAGCTCAAGTTTTTATCCAAATGACACCTTCTCAGGGAGGTCTTTACTAGCCACTCTATCTAAAATTGGAACTGGCCCTCCAATTCCCTTCTTTTCTTTCCCCTCAGGACTTATCACCTCTAAGAAATTAAATTTTTGCTTATTTTGTCCATACCAGGATGTGTGGTAAGGAATTGTTTTATTTACTCCCTGTCGTCAGAGCCTAGAACATGGTTTGGCACTTCATATGTACTCCCTGAATAGTTGTTATATTAATATTGGCAGAACCTTGGTCTCCCTCAGTGCAGGCAGATTCTTTGCCCTCTGGGCCACTAGGGAAACCAGAATTAAAAGTCGATACATACAACATGCTTTGCAATGTTGCAATTCCCTAGCATCTTAGTACTTGCAACATCTTTTGTAGGTCCTGCCCCGTCATGATCCCAGCACTGTTATAACACAACCCCATTTGGGTCTGCTCACCCACATGCAGGGAAGCCAACCTCCTGACATGGGGGTGTGAAGAAGGAAAGTGTGGTGTTTACTACAGGAGTCAAGAAAGGAGTATGGGCGGCTTCTCTAGATCCCCTCTCCCCCACCCCATGGGTTTCAGGCAAGGTTTTTTAAAGGCTGGGGGAGGGAGGAAAGTCACAGGGTATGTGATCAGTTCCCTGATTGGTTGACCGTGAGGTTGCAGGGCAGTTTCACAGGGGGTTAAATGATCATCAACTTCAGGCTCCAGTAGGTCTTCGGGCTGTGTGCTCATAGTCATCATGCAGTCAGCTTCTTTCATCTGGTGTGGATTTTCGTGTCTGTGAAACAACTCAGGAGTGTGTATCAGACACTGTTATCCATGTCCTTCAGGGAGGAACTAACGATTCTGTGACTGCTATATGTCTGATCTATAGTTTAAACTGTCCTCAATTCTAGTGATGCCCAAGTGCTATTTTTTTATGACCAGCTGATCATTCATTAATTCTTGAGCCAGGCTTTTATGACTCAGCAGAGGCCTAGGAGACTGCAGCTTTTCTGCAAATAAGAGGCAGGCAGAGGATATGAGGGTCTATCCTGGGAAGGCCCCATAGGGTCTGCCTCCGTTTCACTATTATGACCCTCATTTTGTGAAAAGCCAGGCTCAGAGTGGTGAAGTGGTTTGCCTAAATTCACAGAGCTGAGAAGGGCCATAACACCCCGTGCCGGTGTGCTGTGACTCTCAAGTGCTTTCTTCTTACAGATGTGGTCAGTGATTTAGAGGAGATACAGAGAAGGATGCTGAAGCCCTTTGATGTTCTTCAAAGAAGGCTTTGATGTTTTCTTAAAGCCCAAACCTTACTCTGTCTCCCCACTCTTCTGAAGAACAATAAATTCATCAAACAGCATTTTTGCTGGTAGGATCAAGGATCAGAAACTTTAAAAGCAAAATCTTTCCTTTTTTTCTTGTTAAGGAATTTCACATTTTGAAAAACATCCAGATGGGAGCACAGACAGGGATGGGCTGCACGTTGGCTCGGAAGTTCCTTCTGTTCTACCCTATAGGCTTGTTTCCCTCTCAGCACGGGATTGTGTGCTGGAGTGATGCGGACCACCTCTGAATGGGGCTCTAGATGACACGTCCAGCCTTGACCCTTCAGAGAACCAGGCTGAATGCATTCAGAGAGCTCCAGGGGAATTTTGTTAATTACAGCAGGCAACGTGCAATAGCTGCAGACAGACGTGGGGTTCTGATCTCCGGCTTGTCACTTACCATCTGTGTGACCTTTGGCAAGTTAATTAACTTCTCTGAACCTTGATTCTTTGTATGAAAATGAGCACTGATTCTTGTGCCCAGGCCGTTTGCCTAGAAGCCTGGTTCCTCTGTAACCAGGTGGGTGACCACTGATAAGATAGTGTATGTCTTGCTTTCCTCATTTCTGATGTGATAGAGATAATAACACTCAGATCGTTATGGTAACCTGAGAATGAGGTGAGCTCACACACATAAAACCCTTGGAAGAGTAAGTGATCATGATCATCACTCCATTACTGGACTCAGCGGTTCCCTGCTGGCATCCAATGAAATGCATACGTGGTCCCATGCCGGCCTCCCCCAGAAGCAGCTCCTGTGGCAAGAATTTGGATGTGGACCATGTGTGGTCTCAGGAGGCGCTGGCAGGGGTCCAGAGGCTCCAGGGTGGGGATGGAAGGCAGTGCCCAGGTGTGCCCTGAGGTCAGGCTACCGCTGCGCGCACAGGAGACACAGATATGGGGGAGCCTTCGGGAAAGTGGGCCAGATGCGCCTGAAAGCTGTGTCTCTGAGGGGTGAAGGGTTCACTTGTCCACTGGCTGCCACCCATGCGGTTGGGAATTGCTTCAGGAGCATTCGGTCTGAGCATGGCTGGAGCTACCTCATCACAGGGGTGAGCGTTGCCATGCAGGCAGACAGGGCAAGTGGCAGGCAGAGAACCTGCCTCTTGTGAAGACGCCAATAAATGTCTGAAACGCCCCCTCTGCCTCTTAAAAAAGTTTCTGCTGGGACCTCCCTGGTGGTCCAGTGGTTAAGAATCTGCCTTCCAATGCAGGGGATGTGGGTTCCATCCCTGATCCGGGTACTAAGACCCCCTATTCCGTGGGGGCAATGAGAGATCCCAAGCGTCCTGGAGCCTGTGCTCCAGACAAGAGAAATCTGAGCACCACAAACGAGACGCAGCAAACCCAAAACTTAAAAAAAAAGTTTTGGGGGCCAGATTCTATCCTTCAGCTCTGCGGAGCGAGAGAGATGGAGTTCAGATGGTTTACTGGAAAGGTGATGGCTGGAAGCAAGGTTGGGGGTTTGGGGTGGGGAGGGGAGAGCTGCTCACAGAGGCTGTGTGATCTACCGGGGTCCTGGGCCGACTCCTGGGGCTCAGCCCCCCGCAGACTCTGGAGTACACAGCATAGAATCATCTCAGCCAGGACAGCGACGCTGGGTGGGTGTACCTACAAAGCCCCTGTCACGGGATGACAACCACATTCTGTCTCCAGCGGGAGGGGGAAATGTGGCCCAGGCCTCTCTCCCCGTCATACTTCAAGGCCTGGTTACTCATGGTCTAACTGGTTACTCATGGTCTAAGCACTGGTTTACCCTGGTTAGCAACTAGTTGTCGCTGTGTTGTTCCGTTGCTTCGTCGTGTTCATGGGCTGCAGCACGCCAGGCTCCTCTGTCCTCCACCGTCTCTCAGAGTTTGCTCAAGTTCATGTCCACTGAGTCCAGTTCCTCTAGGAACCAGAGATTAATGATTTTGCCAGCTCTCAGCCACACAGCTTCTGTTGTATTGGAAAGCAGTTGTGAGCAAGTTCTGGGCGAGGACATTGCCCTTGGGCCCTGACCACCCTGTCCTTGGCCTCTGCATCCTTGTTAAGGCCACCCTGCCCTGGATCCATCCCTCCGTGGTCTGGAGACAGGATAGCCTGACCCTGCCTGACCTACGTGACCCAGACAGAGCAACCCCCAGGTTCCTGGGATAAACAGCCTGTCTTGAGTTGGTCTCTCCTGAGTGCTGTTTGCAAGATACATCCGTGTGGCAGGCACATCTCAGAGACTGGAATTTCAGTTGCTGATGCCAAACGTATTTTCAGAAACGCTTTGGGGTTGAGTCAGGCTGGGAGTGATTTCACTGAATGAAGCATGGTGCTGACGTTTCTGGTGGCTCAGCTGCTCCAGGCTGGGTTTCCTTTGCTTCACGATGGTGTAAGATGGGAGGACGCAGGACTGATGAGAGCCAGCTCTACCAGCTCCAGCTCGGGCTGCTCCCAGGCTGGAGGCTCACTCGAATGGGGGCAGGTGGCCCGCTAGGTCAATTTAACACCATTACCCCTGGGGATTCATTATCGCAAGCGGTCCTGGTTGCAACTGGTTTGGAAAACATGGGAACACCTCAAACCCACAAGAGACATGCTAGGAGCTACAGGACATGGATCGTACCTAGAGTTCTTCAAGGAGCTAGAAGTCTATCTGAGATGATAAACATAGACAGATGGACAGATACTCAGCAACTCTCTGCAACATGCAATGGTGCCAGAAAAGACGTAAATAATAAAAATGACCTCAGGATGCAGAGGAGAAAGAGGAGAGAGTCCATCAGCTGATGTGACCAAGGTTCATCACCATGATAAGGTGGGGTCCGAGCTGAGCCTTGAAATTTAGATCCATGGGACTGAGGCAGGTCGAGAAGAAGCTGAGAAGGAAGATAAAACACACCTACTCAGAAAGCCCCCATCATCACAGGGCAAAGCCTGGACTTCTCAGTCAGTCATGTGGGGCCTCTCCTATCCATCTGGCTAGCCTGTCCTGATCCTAGAACCTTTCAGCACGTAGTCTCCCCCACGCATCCACAGGGGATTGGGTCCAGGCCCTCCACAGGGTCCAAAGTCCTTGGATGTCCAAGTCCCTTATACTAACCTACGCCCATCCTGCCAGACACTTTAAATCATCTCTATGCTACTTATAGCAGCCAACAATACAGCGCTGCTGCTGCTGCTAAGTCACTTCAGTCGTGTCCAACTCTGTGCGACCCCACAGACGGCAGCCCACCAGGCTCCCCCATCCCTGGGATTCTCCAGGCAAGAGCACTGGAATGGGTTGCCATTTCCTTCTCCAATGCATGAAAGTGAAAAGTGAAATGAAGTTGCTCAGTCGTGTCCGACTCTTAGCGACCCCATGGACTGCAGCCTACCAGGCTCCTCCATCCATGGGGTTTTCCAGGCAAGAGTACTGGAGTGGGGTCCCATTGCCTTCTCTGACAATACAGCGCAAACCTCTGTAAATCATTTCCTGCATGTGCCAAATTCAAGTTATTCTTTTTTGGAACTTCCTGGAATTTTTTTTCTGAATGTTTTTGATGTGTGATTGGTTGAATTCACGGATGCAGAACTGGTGGGTTTGAAGGGATGACTGTACTCTGCATGGGTGGTATCTTGGGCACCGCAGATAAAACAGGTAACTGGATGGGGGGAGCTTGTGCCCGGATGGCATAGACAGTGATTGATCCATGGACAGGTTAGTCAAGGTAACATTCGAGATTGTGGTTAGGGTGATGTCTTTTGAATAGGTTTGTTGGGAAGAGTTTCTTTGAAAAAGAGTCATTGTGTTGAGTCTTTTTTATATATAATTTTATGTATGTATTTATTGATTGGCATTTGGTTGTGCTGGGTCTTCCTTGCTGTGTGGGCTTTTCTCTAGGTACAGCGAGCTGGGGCTACTCTTTGCTGCCATGTGTGGGCTTCTCAGTGCACTGGCGTCTCTTGTTGTGGAGCACATGCTCAAGGCACTCAGACTTCAGAAGCTGGGGCTCCCAGGCCCTAGGGCACAGGCTCAGGAGTTGTGGTGCATGGGCTTCATTGCCCCTCGGCATGTGGGACCTTCCTGAATCAGGAATCGAACTTGTGTCTACTGAACCGACAGGTGGATTCTTTACCACTGAGCTACCTAGGAAGCGCTGTGTTGAGTTTTGAATGATGAGGAGGTAACCATACAAAGAAAGAGGGAAGAACTTTATTTGGCCAGAAGAAAAGCAAAGATAAAACACAGAGGAAGTGACAACCTTCTCCTCTTCCAGGGACACGGTCATAGGGCTGGGATGGGAGGTGTGGTAAGGCAGGTGTGTTACAGTGAAGGCAAGATGGAGGGAAGTTGTGCAGGCCAGAGAAAAGGGTTTAAGTTTATTATAAGAGCAATGAAGGAGGAGATAGCACAATTTCTACTTTGACCAACACAGAAAAGCATGTGAGCTGGGCACTAAGGGCAAAAGCAGAAGCAGAAATGGTCCACAGGAAGCCTTTGCAGTGTTCCATGGGAGCGATGTGTCCTGGGCTGGATGGTGTACATGGAGACAAATGAATGGATATGAACTTTCTTTTAAAGTAGAGTGGACAGGACTCTAGACTGCTTACCCCTCACCAACCCATCAGTAACTCAGGTCTTACCCAACTCCTCACCCCCCTACATGTTTCACTGCAACAGACAAATCTCTCTTCCTCCAGCCACATCCAACCCCCACATGGCTCTAAAATAGACCTTATTCATCATTACTGCCTCTCAAGGCATCTCCCATTCTTCAGGGGCCAGTCAAATCTGATCTTCTCTCCAAAGACCTCCCAAATCCTCTGTTAGAATTTTCCTTTTTAAATACTCCCTTTGCACTTTATTCATAGCCATCCTGACTATCACTTTAAAGTGGAGGTACTAATATGACATTTTGTTAGCCTTGGAGGTACTACTCAGCTTTCACTGAGATTTCCCTTGATACTGCTTTGGGTGCCGTCGGCCCTCAAAGAGTGTTACGTTGCATTGAATTAAAGTGAATGACACGAAGAGTCCAAGTCCAGTGTTTGAGGGTGGGGAAACTCCCTAGCAATGCGGATGCCCTGATGAGGGCCATGATGATGATGATGATGATGCTATTGACAACTGTAATGATGACCTTGATCAGGACAACCATTCGCTGAGCACCTGCAATATGGACACTTTGCAAGGTGGACACTTGGCAAAGCACTTCAGACATTTCCTTCTCATCACAATCCTATGACACAAGATGTATTCTCATTCCCGTTTTCTAGATGAGGAAGCTGAGGGCTAGACAGTTTAGGTAAGTTACCCAAGTTCATACGCCTTCAATCGCAGAAATCCCTGCTCTAGAAAGATTCCTGTGACACAGAAGGTGAAATGTAGGGAGATGGGAACCGAGGCAGGAAAACCAGGTGGGAGACTCTCATGAGAGTCCTGGCAAGAGGCGGTGGGTGTGCACGTGAGCTGTTCCCACAGTGAAGAGAGAGTGACTCCGAGGCCCAGTGCTGATGATTAATTCCATACAGCGCGTGAGAGAAGAGTTGGAGATCCTCTCAAGGCTTCTGTTGAGGCAGTTGAGCAGCTGTTGGTGGCAATAACAGACTCCATGGAGAAAGCAAGACTTTGCAAAGAAAAATAGTTGGACATTCTCTGGTGTGATGTGTTGACACTGACATCTGTGAGGCGTCGGTTCTGCTCTGACAGTTATTTTGAAACTTGAGTTGTTTCCAGTGTTATCAATACATTAAGAAACAGTTTGAGCATAGCAGGAATTTTGTGTCTGTGCATGTGTGATTTCATCCACAAGAAGTGTTAGGTGAATGCTTAAAACGGCGCCTGGCTGGACCAAGCCGTGCAGGAGTATCAGAACTCTCTTTCTCTCTCACACACACGCACACACTTCACACACGTAACAGCCGCCTCAGGTCGCATGTGTTACGAGCCTCCCCCATCACATCTAGTGCTGCACATTTCTTTCTTCTTTTTTCTCTGTTAAGCCTTTGACTACATGGAGGCTACTCTCCAACACTTAGAATTTTCACCAATGCAGTGATAATTATTAATAATCATACAATTTGGTGTAACTGCAAGTTCAGAAGTATTTCCCAAGTTATCAGTGACACATCTGATATTCATTAAAATTTCACTAGTAAATGTATTTATTGGTTTTTAAATCTTTTGAAAATGCATATATATGAAATTAATTAATTAATTATAATATAATTAAATACAATAAACTCATTCAGGACATGATTTTATCCAACCATATTATAAAGTGTTTGATATAAATAGAAGAAAGTACCAGGACTAATGTTTTGTATCTACAATTTGTACCTAGTTAACTGGAAATTGCAACATAATACTGTTTCATGCCCTATTAATGCAATAAATATCTGACTGGGATAGAGTCAGCTTCTCTGAATGTTCACAGGAAAATTATATCCAGCAAGTCTGTCGTTTATGTATTTATGTATGCGTTTATGTATGGGTGAAACCATGATGAGCGATAATGTTTTGCGTGCTATGTTAGTCGCTCAGTCGTGCCCGACTCTTTACGACCCCATGGACTGTAGCCCACCAGGCTCCTCTGGCCATGGAATTCTCCAGGCAGGAATACTGGAGTGGGTAGCCATTCCCTTCTCCCGGGGGCTTTGTTTCCTACACCTTTCTGAATGACCTCACAGAAACCCTCTTTCTACCACTTTACAATAACTCACAAAATATTATGATTCCAAAGCACATTTCTACAGGCAAACTTCAGGTTTTGTTCAAGGTAAAGTGCTATATTTATTGTAGTATTGTGAACTTCTTAACCATTTAGAATGTGTAAATCACTTCCCCGGTGGCTCAGTGGTAAAGAATCTACCTGCCAACACAACATGGGAGACATGGGTTTGATCCCTGGCTTGGGAAGATCCTCTGGAGAAGGAAATGGCACCCCACTCTAGTGTTCTTGCCTGGGAAATCCCGTGGACAGAGGAGCCTGGTGGGCTATAGTCCATGGTCACAAAGAGATGCAACTGAACAACTGAGCATCTTAATTCAAGGAAGAATTGTGCCCTGAGGACTGGACTTTACAGGCAGGCCAACAAAAGGCTGTCAACTATTTTTGGCTGTTTCTCTTGGGGTATTTCTCTTCCCAAGCCACCAACTGTCTTTTCAGAAACTGACCTGACTCTCCTACTTTCCAATACCATAGACTACTTCAGTGAAAGTTCCAGCCCCATCATTTTCTGCTATTTGGGGGAAATTAGTTAACCACTCGCTGCTTCCGAATTGTCATCTATACATTGAGGATAGATGGTCAATAATCTGTATAAAGTTCTTAGAACGTGTCTGCTGCATGTTTTAAGTGTTCAGAAACTGTTATTTTAAATGCCTATTTAACTTTCCAACATACTTTCCCCAGAGAATATTTAGTAAAAGCTGAAAGGGGAGAAGTAAGAGTGACATCTTTTCCAATTAGAAGCAACTAGTTTTTTTTCTATCTTTCTTAGATCTTTGAAGTTAAATTGTGCCTCCCGTCCTAATTGGCATTAAATGGCCCTTCAATCACTCCTTTACCCATAAGAATGCTTTCAGAAATACTTTAGTCCAGAAGAAAGACAAGAGTGGTGACCCATATGGATGGACGTGCCAGGTCAAGCTGCAGAGTTAGCCACTGGTCCTACCAGGACTCCAAAGCCCATCTGGGTTTCTTCAGCCTTATTGACGGTTCTCATCCAGGAGCAATTTTGCCGTCTAGGGGACATTCGGCCATGTGAGGGGATGGTGGTGGGGCAGGGATGCCACTAACCTCTAGTAGGCAGAGGGAAGGGATGCTGGGAAACATCCTACAATGCCCAGAACATTATCTGTCCCTCCAGTTATCCGTCCTCCAGTTTTCCATCCCAAATGTAAACAGGGCTAAGGCTGAGAACCCTGGGCAAGATCATGTTGCCTCAGAGATACTTTCATTTTGTTTAAAGAAAATAAGTGAGAAGAACATACATGCATGTGATGAGACAGACTCGGACCTGGGACCCTCTGCTTCAGTGCTAGTACCCTGGACAAACATCTCCTGCAGCAACAAAGTATTGATGCAAAGAAACTAGAAGGGATTAAAAATAACTGCATGCACGTGCAGCTGGGCCGAATTATGGACAAGAAGATACAAAAAGACTGAAGACCCAAATGCTGCTTGTCTAGAGCCAGGAGCAAAAGAAGGGGATGGGAGGCAAAAGTAGAATACTATCCATGTCCCCTGCACTCAACACCACCAAAGGGATGAGCAGACCACCTAAGCCACCGCTCCAGCCCAACCCCTGGACATACCCTTACCCTCCTGCCATGTGAGGAACCAGCTCCCCGCCTCAGGGGAGCAGGCAAGGAAACCTGTTCCTTGTTCTCATTCCTCTGTGTGTAGCAGGGGCCCCAATAAAGCTTTGCCTGAATTTCTTGTCTGGCCTCTGATCAATTTCTAGTGATCGAGCAAGGCCAAGGGCCCTTGTTGGTAGCCATAATATTTCTAAAGAACTTGCTGAAATGGTTTCAATTGATTATTATTCAAAGCTGCTGATGAAATGGGACTCTTTTTAAAAAAATCTTTAAGTTAGATGATTTAACATCTATTTTTATAACCTCTTCCACTGCTGTCTGAGACTTGTTAATATGGCTTTTCTGGAAGATGCGTGGAGCATTTCAAGGAGAGAAGGAGATGTTATTCAACATTGCAAATACCATGTGGACATTGCCCTACATCAGCAGAATACCCTGAGAAGAAACTCAAGGGACCCAGCATGATTCTTAGGGCACTGTGGATAATGCTGTGGCCAGCAGGCATGCTTAGAGGAAGGGCTCTGGGGAATTCCTTTAAAAGCTCTGATTCATGTCCCTCTGGGACTCAGGCAGACAAGAAGCAAATGCTGCTGCTGCCTCATCCCAGTCCCCTCACAGGATGGCACATCCAGCTTCTGTGATCAGTGACTGCTGGGGTCACGGCTGACCCCACGGAGGTTATGTGCCATCCTGTTGAGCAGAGGCCCAAGACAGACTGGTTACCAACCAGGGTCCTTGGTCTTCTCCAATCACTAGAAACTGATTAGAGGCAAGACAAGAAATGCAGACAAGGCTTTGCTGGGGTCTCTGCTGCAGCAGGAGGAAGGAGAACAAGTAACAGGCGCCCTTGCTCACTCCCTGAGGGGGAAGGTTTGGGAGGGTTCCTGTATGAGGCGTGGATAAGGGTGGGTGAGGGGTGGCTTAGGTGCCTGCCCACCCCTTTGATGTTATTTGAGTACAGGGGGCGTGCCCAGTACTCTGCCTTTGCTCCTGGCTCTTCACAACTGACAGTTGTGGTTTTGTCTTTTTGTATCTTATTTTTCATAATCTGGCCCAACTGCAGCACGCTGGCAGTTACTTTTAGTCCCTTAGGGTTTCTTAGTATTTTGTTGCTGGAGGCGATGTCTGTCCAGTTGCAGGCTCTGCACCAACGGGTCCCGGGTCCCAGGTCCCAGCCTGGCTCCGACTGACAGAGGGATGAGAGGATGGCGCCCTTGCCTAAAGGAACACCACCCCGGGTACTCCAGAGATCTTCCCCTGAGATCTGCTGGAGGCCAGACTCCAGCTCCGATTCCTGCCCCGTCTCCTGAGAGCAGCCCCCAATATACCACGTTCCCAAAAGGACCCGCTGGGGCTCTGGGTCAATAGTACCTGGCCCCAAAACACGTGGGGTCAGCAAATCCAAGGGATGAGGGGTGCACCAGGGTGTCCTTCTTGGCAATACACTCGCCTCCCTCCCTGAGGCTCCTCGGCCCTGGCCGGAAGCAGGTGTGGGGGCCGGAAGCAGGTGTGGGGGCCGGAAACTGGTGTAGGCCGCCATCTGTAGCTCAGGCAGGTGTGGCAGGAGAAGATGCCAGGCTCTACCTAGGCAAAGCCCTGTTGGAAGGCTCTCTCCCAACTCTAACTTTTCCCTGAGAGAGCCATTTGTCTCTTTGGCCCGAAACTAGGCCCAAGGTAATCGGAGCTTTGCCAGACACCCAGGTCCTATACAAGGTAATGGGGAGGAATTTTTCTTACTTTTCCCATTCAGTTTACTCATTTAGGATTATCCACACAAAATAGCCCATGAGACTGCATCCCTTAACAATACTAGTAGTCATATCTTACGTGAATAGATCTAACTGAATGTTATTCTTTTCTTCCATGATTTCTGAAGTTCTAGAGAAATAGAATAGAGAAATTGAGAAACAGCTTTGACCTATTTATACTACTCTGTTCACAAAGACAGGTTATGGTCACCATACACAGCCATCAGGTCCAAAGGAAATTTATGCTTTTTTTCCTCTTTATCCTTACCAACATCCTCTGGATCATTGAAAAAGTAAGATAGTTCCAGAAAAACATCTATTTCTGCTTTATTGACTATGCCAAAGCCTTTGACTGTGTGGATCACAACAAACTGTGGAAAATTCTGAAAGAGATGGGAATACCAGCCCACCTGACCTGCCTCTTGAGAAACCTATATGCAGGTCGGGAAGCAACAGTTAGAACTGGACATGGAACAACAGACTGGTTCCAAATAGGAAAAGGAGTATGTCAAGGCTATATATTGTCACCTTGCTTATTTAACTTATATATAGAGTACATCATGAGAAACGCTGGGCTGGAAGAAGCACAAGCTGGAATCAAGACTGCTGAGAGAAATATCAATAACCTCAGATATGCAGATGACACCACCCTTATGGCAGAAAGTGAAGAGGAACTAAAGAGCCTCTTGATGAAAGTGAAAGAGGAGAGTGAAAAAGTTGGCCTAAAGCTCAACATTCAGAAAACGAAGATCAAGGCATCTGGTCCCGTCACTTCATGGCAAATAGATGGGGAAACAGTGGAAACAGTGTCAGACTTTATTTTTTGGGGGTTCCAGAATCACTGGAGATGGTGATTGCAGCCATGAAATTAAAAGACACTTACTCCTTGGAAGGAAAGTTATGACCAACCTAGATAGCATATTGAAAAGCAGAGACATTACTTTGTCAATAAAGACCCATCTAGTCAGGGCTATGGTTTTTCCAGTAGTCATGTATGAATGTGAGAGTTGGTCTGTAAAGAAAGCTGAGCACCAAAGAATTGATGCTTTTGAACTGTGGTGTTGGGGAAGACTCTTGAGAGTCCCATGGACTGCAAGAAGATCCAACCAGTCCATCCTAAAAGAGGTCAGTCCTGGGTGTTCATTGGAAGGACTGATGTTGAAGCTGAAACTCCCAATACTTTGGCAACCTGATGTGAAGAGCTGACTCATTGGAAAAGACCCTGATGCTGGAAAAGATTGAGGACAGGAGGAGAAGGGGACGACAGAGGATGAGATGGTTGGATGGCATCACCGACTCAATGGACATAAGTTTGGGTAGGCTGTGGGAGTTGGTGATGGACAGGGAGGCCTGGCGTGCTGCGGTTCATGGGGTCGCAAAAAGTTGGACGCAACTGAGTGACTGAACTGAACTGATCCTTACCACACTCACATTTCCGGATGGATTTTTTTCTAAGTAAACAGACGCCACACATGTATTTATCTATTTCTCACCAGTCAGTGGGCCAGGCACTGTTCTATGTACTGAAGATACAGAGATGTGTAAAACAGACAAAACCCTGCCCTCTCGGAGCCCAGTTTCCAGTGGGGAGACAGGAGACACAGTGCACTGATAAATATATATTTTACTATGGTATAGATGTCGATAAAGGAAAAGGAGAAACATTTAGCAAAATAGCATCTCGCCTGAACAAAGGGGATGCTAATTTAGATAAGACTGTGACGCTGTTTCTCATCAGACAACAAGTTAGCTGAAACCTGGATGAAGTGAGAGAGGGAGGCTTATGGGTTTTGGGGGAAGAGCTTTGAGGCCAGGAATGACTGGTGCCAAACCCTTGAGATGCCAATAAGATTGGCAGATCTAAGGAGGATCAGTGGTGCTGACCGCAGCACAGTCAGCCAGATGGAGAATGGGGTTGACAGGGAAGCCACTGTGTTTTACCAGGGATGATAAAGAGTACGAGCAAGTCAGTTCTTTTTAAAAATTATTTCTATTTTATTATTTTTATTGACGTATAGTTGATTTACAATGTTGTCTTATTACTGCTGCACTGCAACGTGATTCAGTTATACATACACATATATTCTTTTTTATATTCTTTTCCATTATAGTTTATCATAGGATATTGCACACAGTTCTCCGTGTGGACCTTGTTTATCCATCCTATATCCATCCTTTATCTAACATCTGCTGACCCCAACCTCCCACTCCAATCAATTCTTCATAATCCCTTCTAGTAGAGAACATTCAGCTTCCTCTGTTCCCATTACTAAAGGCTAGCAGTGCCTCACTTGTCATGACTATCAAAAACATGCCCACTCATTTCCAAAGGCACACTGGGATGTGGGATTAGTCCCAGTGGAGACTAAGCTTTCCAGCAAGGAAGTGACATGATCAGTTTCACACAATTAAGGTCACTGTGCATAGGACAGAGATTGAACTCCTGGAGAGTTGAAGAAGAGAAAACTTTAGGAGGTTATTGCAATAGTCCAGGTGGAAGACAATGATGGCCAGGCTAGGAGGTATCAGTGGAGCTGGTGAGAAGCAGCCTGTTTGGCAGCAGAAGGGGAAAGTGGAGCTAAGAGGATATGCTGATGTTGGGAGTGAAATGAGGGAGAGAGAAATGCTATGGAAAGCATCAGGGTGGGCTGTTGCTATGACCATTCTTGTTTTGCTCATCATGTTAAAATTAATGCAGATGGCTGTTTTATCCTCTTCTGAATGCTGTGTGTGTGTGTGTGTGTGTGTGTGTGTGTGTCTGCAAGCCTTTACACTTGAATGTCACTTCTATCCCTGGGTTCCTAACCTCAACCATACCAGGTTGGAGAGGTGTTCTGTGAAGTGTAGGATGTTTGACAACATTCCCGGCCTTTACACACTGAATGCAAGAAGGCAATATGTGCATGGAGTACCTTCCTTCCAGCTTGACAACCAAAAATGTCTTCAGACACTGTGGAATTTTTCTTAGCAAAACGGCCACCAGTAGAGAATCACTGCTCTAAGCAAGAATCTCACTGAGGCTGTGACCTGGTTCTGCCTCTAATGGGGTGACTTTGGGCAAGTCACCCAGCCTCTTAGGGCTCTGTGTGTTCATCATAAGTGTGAGTTAGATGCTAGCCCAGGTTGGAAACCATATACTTTGGTGAACCAACTCTGTCTTTCTGAAAAATTAACTTCCACTGAATTTCAGATGCACAGTGTCTCAAAAATATCTTAGTAAAAGCATAACAGGTTTTCTTCTGGGAGCGAACAAAATGCCCCCACCAATTATAGCACTGATTTTCTCAATGTAGGCCAATATTTGAGCAGGAAAAATTTGCTAATAGACATTCCCAGCTTCTGAAAAATCATCTGCAATTTCCTTGTTTTGCAAAGGACAATTGAGGACTTGTAACCTCAGCTGTCCATATGTGGTTTCTTGCGATTCTTACTGGGTAATTTGGTCTAACAAAGTTTAGCTTTCAGCTGACAATATTGAATTATGGCAGGTGCTGTTGGGGGTTCTTTTGTTACATCACATCTATTTTTTTGCCCAATTAGAGCTCTAGGTAATAATTGTGTATTTTTCCTTATCCACCCTGAAATTTGTGGCTGAGAGGTGTTCATCATCAAAAGGATGGTACTCATTTGAGTAAATTGAGACTGAGATGGGCTTGTGTCTCCCTCTAAGCAGTAAGGAGTTGGAACCACAGACTGGATCTCTTCCTCAAAGGTCTGGGCCTTGTTCAGCATACCTGCAGGCTCTGCTCTTTTGCCAGATGTTGAGGAAGCAGGTCAGCACACAGATTCACCATGGGTTCTGAAGGTGTATTTGCAAAACTGTGGCTCCAACAGGAAGTCAAATCACATTATTATATATTTGTGTATGTGTTGTAAGATGGCTGAAGGCTACTCTCGTGTGTGTGTGTGTGTATTCTCTATTTGGATGACCTATATGCAGGGTTTCTACTTTTTGAAATCTATGGATGCCTTTTATTAAATGAAAAAGAGAAATCAATTTTCTATATTTAATCCCTGCATTTGAGCTTCTCCCAGCTTGGCCACTGCCAGAAACTTTTAAGGAAAGCAGCATCAGCTGAATGTGTCTGCCCTTTTTGGCTTTTCCTGAATTCTAGATGGCCAGGGATTTCCTTCCTGGCTGTAGTCAGTGGTCAAGGCTTGATGCTAAATGGTGGATTGATTTTTGGCATTGATTACTTTTAATTAAGCAGCATATGTACAGAGTGGTCCCAAGAGGACTGAATCTGGTGACTTTGATGGGGGTAACCTTGAGATGACTTTCATTATTCCAACAACTAAGCTCTTCAGAGATGGCAGTGATGTGGTCCAACATGGGGAAGACCCAATATTATTTGAGCATCTGGAACCCTGAAGAGCTCTATCAATCAGGGTTCTACCTGGAAAACTGGTCGCATAAGAAAACAGAATACATTATAGCCCAAGGCAGGTCATCAGCATACCTGAGAAGCCACTAGGTCTGCTTGTTGGAGGTTCTAAAATTTTTGTTGGCTAGAGGAATTGCAAAGAAATGATTACTTCCTTTATTCTTTCATTCAACAAATACTTGAACATTCACGGAGCTTAATACTAGGCAAAGACAAAGTTCAGCAGGACACAGGGCCTTCTGTTAAGAAGTTTGTGAAGTTGTACGGATCAGACTGTCATGGATAGTTCTAAATGGATGACATACACATGACAAAATAAAATGCACCCTGTGACAGTGGGAAAGCAAAAATGTAGAATAACAGAAAAAAGTGCAATTGATTATGATTATGAAAGCTGTATTTAGTATCTTAATTTAGATTCTTCAACCACGAGTAACAGAACACAGTTTGCAATTAAGAATGACTTATACTGGTGCTGGTCATCTTGTTAAGATGCAGATTCTGATTCAGCATTTCTGGGGTATTGCCCAAGATTCTGCTGTTTTAACACGTTCTGGATTTTGTTGATATGGTTAGTCCACTTGCCACCCTTTGAGCTGAAAGAACTTTCAAAACAAGATTTTCTATTATCTCCTATAACAAAAGTTTACAGGTAGTTAGGTAATGATAGGGCTGATTTAAAAGCTCAAACCACATCAGGATGGACCCAGGTGCTTTCCAACCTGTTCTCAGCCTTCTGGCTTTGTCCTCAGGCTTCTCCCTCAAGGTCTCAAAATGGCTGCTGGGATTCCAGGCATCACACACAGGCATGAAAAAGTGCATGAGAAGTAGAAGACAAATGTATCCCTCTTTTTATTCTTTCCATACAAAGAAAGTCTTTTACTAAAACAATTCTTGGCAACAAGCATCCACTTAGTTTCCATTGACTGAAATAATGTCTGATGTCATCCTTCACTGCAAAGCCTTCTGGGAAAGCAAGTATTCAGTCTCTACAATGAGATATAGGCTCTGTTAGAAGAATGGTGGGAAGGAGAATGATCATTCTGTTGGACAGCCAACCACATTCGTCAGTGGGGTTAGAGTTCTTTTGGCTAAGGAAGTCTTGCATGGCTAGGAACACCCTGCTGAGTTGGCGCAGGGCAGGGAAATTGTTAAGTGTCACTTAGATGATGCCAGAGCCATCTTCCTCTCTAGGTGCGCACCTCACCGCCTTCCATTGTCTGGACTCAGAGCCCGAACGTTTCTTACCTAGAGGATTTAATAGGGTCCTAAATGATCTCACCACCCCATCCCTCCATTTACACCTCTCATCTGCTCTGCATAGAGAGTCAGAGACTTCTAGCATGCAAATGTGACTGTGATATACCTTGTTCAAAAAATTGTAAAGGTTCCTCATATCATTCATGACAGATATTAATATTAAAATGTTAACTCCATAGTATCGTACAGTCTTCAAATCTCATTATAATTTCCTCTCTACCACTTATCCTGTCTCCCCTCCCAACACTCCCCATTAAAAATCCATGTCTTCAGGGAGTTCCCTGGTGTCCTAATGGTTAGGATTCTGGGCTTTTACTGCCATGGCCCAGGCTCAATCCCTGGTCAGGGAACTGAGATCCCAGGGGACAGAGATCCCACAAGGCTGTACAGGGCGGCCAAAAAAAAGTCAACACCTTTGATGTTACAGAGAATACTAATTTTGCTAGAACCAACTCTGGGTATAAAATCATCTACTTAAGAATTTCTTTCAATATCTCTGCAGATCATGAAAAGTGATTACTGGGATTCCTCTGATTTGGAACATCGACATTTTTCTGATCTACTCCGTATGCTAGATGCTTAATTATCAAGGTCATCTTCAAATATGCCAGAAGGCTTTAAGGTCAGGACTCCAGGGCCTTTTCACTCCCTGAGGGAGTCGAAGTCATTTGGAGTGCATGGAGTATGCATGTGTGCTCAGGTGTGTCTTTGGACTGTAGCCCGCCAGGCTCCTCTGACCATGGAATTCTCCAGGCAAGAATACTGGAGTGGGTTGCCATTTCCTCCTCCAGGGAGGATCTTTCTGACTCAGGGATCGAACCCACATCTCCTGCATTGCAGGCAGATTCTTTACCTGCTGAGCCATCCTAAAAGTCTTGGAGCCAACGTTCTTACTTCTTTAACACTCCCCTTAATATGTTCTCCATTTCATGAGTAAGTGCTGCCCAAGACTGGAGGACTTTCCCACTTACTGACTTTTCACTAGGCATGTTTTTTCATTATTAATGTCTCTGCCCATCCTCTGATCACTCTTTTATTCCATCAGGTGTGGGTCATAGACTGCTTCCTCCCCATCCTGTCCCTCACTGCCCTCCCCACTGCGCCAAACCCAGCACGGAGCTGGTCACGTCTTAGGTGCCTAGCAAACACCCTTTCCATTTTCTTTTTCTTTTTTTCCCAAGCTCAAAATTTAATTTAAAAACATACAATGGGAGTTTCTCTGTTTTCCTCTACATGTACATTTTACTGAATTGTGTGTGTGTGTGTGTGTGTGTGTGTGTGATTTTATACTGTTAAAATAAAAAACAAATACACACCATGGTCATACTTTATCAACAATGAACTAATGTACTTACTAGACAGAACAAGGGAGATCAGTCCTGAGTGTTCATTGGAAGGACTGATGTTGAAGCTGAAACTCCAATATTTTGGCCACCTGATACAAAGAGCTGACTCATTTGAAAAGATCCTGATGCTGGGAAAGATTGAAGGTGGGAGGAGAAGGGGACGATACAGGATGAGACAGTTGGATGGAATCACCAACACAATGGACATGAGATTGGGTAAACTCTGGGAGTTGGTGATAGACCGGGAGGCCTGGAGTGCTGCAGTCCATGGGGTTGCAAAGAGTCAGACATGACTGAGGGACTGAACTGAACTGACTGAACTGAGACAGAACAAAGTTTACATAAAGAAAATAATACTGTAATTCAATAGTCATAAAACTTTTGTTTAGTAAGCTAATTTCCTAATAAAAGAAGCAGAGAGCTTTTATTTGCCTTTTTACTAATTCCTGCCTTGTTGCATGGACACCTCTTATCTGTTTGATGCCAGGGACTTAAACATCTGACACATGGCTCCAGCCTTGAGATGATCACATGTGTGCTCTCCATGACCATGCTAGTTTGTTGATCACCACCTTGAAAGAGTTTCCATGGAGCACTGACAGTGGGGGAGCGGAAATAGCCCTTGGGTCTTCCTGTGAGTTAGGAAAGACAATCTGGGGAGGGTGTTGGTGACAGAAACCTACAAGCAAGGAGACCCTGGCTTCAGAGATGGAGATGCCAGGCAGGACCTCACTGAGGGCCACCAGTGGGTAAGGAATTTGACGGAACCCTGAGCAGCTAAGCGTGACCGAACCAGAAGAAGGGGGTGTGGCAGAGGGCGAGACTAATGACACAGGCAGGAGAAATGATAATGAACTTGGAGGCTGTACAGGGAAGTCAAGATTTTTAATCCTGAACCACTGAAGAATTCTGAGCACGTATGTCTCACATTTGCAGGTTCAAGGGTCATTTCCAGCTGCTGTGCCGAGAAGAGAGGAATCAGAGAGTGAGCCTTTCAGCAGGAAGTCCAGGGTTCAGGTGAGAAATGACCGTGTTCTGAAATCAAGCCAGCAGTGGAGGGGGCCTGTTAGTGTGGTGGGGACTGTTAGAGAGCCACAGGGAGGTACACTTGGTTCAATCAGGTGATTCACATGCAAGAGAAGAATATGCCTTTCAGGGTCTTTCATTTTGAAAAGATCTCCCTCGCTGGAATTGCTGCCCGGCTTCTCGTGTACAAAGGTGTGTGCCAGGCACACCCCGCAGCCCACAGCTTAACTCAGGCTTGATTGCCAAACTCTCTAGCAAATGCTTCTCCACGTTTGACTCTTAAGGAATCGAATACCATCGCTCACAGAAGCAGAACATTGGCCACGTGTGAATATTGCACTCTTCCTCCTGGGTATGATCTCTATTTTTATTGAACAACTGTCAGTAGACCATGCAGCATTGCCAACAACACGCTGAAAATAGAATGAAGGCAATTACCTCAGCAAAGATTAACGCAGAAAGTAAAATTGCACTTATGTAACGCTCATCTTCCAGGCACGGAGACCAGCCCGCCTCTGGTTTCCCTGTCTCGGCATCAGCATCGTAATCCAACGGCACCACCCCGGACCACACCGGAAGAACCAACTGTCTCCGCCCTTCCCTCTTCCTGTGTTCGCTAAGCCTTTTCTCAGAGCGGCCCGCGGAACACGGTGCTGCGCTCAGGGATGTTCCCCTCAAGACGCCGCCAACAGATGAGAGAGAATATTAGCTAAGAAGGCAATGGCACCCCACTCCAGTACTCTTGCCTGGAAAATCCCATGGATGGAGGAGCCTGGTAGGCTGCAGTCCATGGGGTCGCTAAGAGGCCGACACGACTGAGCGACTTCACTTTCAGCTTCTAACACCATTTCCGCACTCTTCTGCTGCTTGGCAATTACTTGTCAGTGAACTTCAGGAAAATACTTGTGTTTTGGAGAATGTCAGGTCTGAGAGGAACTTTGCAGATGACTTAGGCCAATCCTCTCAAGGTACAGAGGAAAACACTGAAGCCTGGGGGATTATATGACATGACTGTGACTTCCTTTGTGGCTTAAATTTAGAAGAGAGGCCTGAAACCGGAGCTGCACTCCAACAAGGGCATTTCCCCTATGCCCTTGGCTTCTTGCAAAGAAACAGGGATGGTAGGAAAAGCCTCCTTGTCAAATCCCCAACACCCCCCAGTGGGTGGAGGAGACTTGAATACAAAAGAAGAAAATCAACCCCATAATTCGATACAGCACTGATTCCAGACCAACTAGCGGAAATATTGTGTGGCTCCCATAAAGCTACAGAAGGAAGAAAACGAAGCCTGCATCAGCAACTTGGGACCCAGGTGTAGGTCTGACAGAACGATACCATTTTCATAAAAGCCAAATATGACAAAAATAGCTTTTATGGGATGCAAGAGAAACAAGGGCAACTAATTCCTAAGGATGGCTACTTGGGTATCAATTGTCAATGTCACCCTGCTTTTCCCCCCTGAATCTCTGACATTGCAGACTGAGCTGGCTCATTGCATCTATTGAATTGCAGTCATATTATAAAAATATTAACCTTGACTTCCCTGGAGGTCCAGCAGCTAAGACTCTGTGCTCTCAATGCAGGGGGCCTGGGTTTGATCTCGGGTCAGGGAACTAGATCTCACATGCTGCAACTAAAAATCTTACGCACTGCAACTCAGACCTGGCACAGGCAAATAAATAAATAAAATACTAAAGAAATATTAACCTCACAGTTGGAACTCTGACCACATCTTGTCAGGCCAACTCTTATATCAGAAAATCAGCAAGCGGACATGAAGGATAATGGAAATCTTGGGAAGAAATGGGGTACCTGAGACACAATGGTGATTCTGTCCTATGCACCCAGGTCTGTATTTAATTTTGCTCAGAGAGAGGCTGTTTGCAAATACATTGATGTCATATACTCTATCTCAATTAACTCCTACAGCCACCTGATGAGATGACCATTAGAATAGTGTTGCTTCTTATAAGTAGAAAAGGCTTCCCTTGCGGCTCAGCTGGTAAAGAGTCCGCCTGCAATGAGGGAGACCTGTGTTCAATCTCTGGGTTTGGCAAATCCCCTGGAGAAGGGAAAGGCTACCCACTCCAGTATTCTGGCTGTGGATTGGGTAGTCCAGAATTCCATGGACTGGGTAGTCCATGGGGTCACAAAGAGTTGGACACAAGTGAGCGACTTTCACTTCATTTCATAAGTAGAAAAACTGAGTCAGAAGGGTTTTGAACCTTCCCAGGTTTGGACCTTCTCAGGTTCGTGTGTATGCATGCTCAATTGCTCAGTTGTGTCCAACTCTCTGTGGCCTGATGGGCTGTTGCCCTCCAGGCTCCTCTGTTCATGGGATTCTCCAGTTAGGAATACTGGAATGGGTTGCCATTTCCTCCTCCACGGGATCTTCCCAATCCAGGGATCAAACCCACATCTCCTGTGTCACCTCTGTTGGCATGCAAATTTTTTACCACTGAGCCAACTGGGAAGCCCTCTTCTCAAATTTAGACCCACTTTAAAATTATTTTGCAATAGTTTCATCTTTATACAAGAGTTGCCAGTTTAGTACAGAGTATTCTCATAGACCTTTTACCAGCTTCCCCTAATCTTAGCATTTAGCATCACCAGGTAGTCCTAACTTTGACAGGTTTCTTGAGATGTGATTCATATACCATATAATTTACCTCTTTAAAGTGTACTTTCAATAGCATATTAGCACATATGGGCAACCAGGGCATCCCTGGTGGCTCAGACAGTAAAGAATCCGCCTGCAATGCAGGAGACCTGGGTTCGATCACTGGGTTGGGAAGATCCCCTGAAGGAGGGCATGGCAACCCACTCCAGTATTCTTGCCTGGAGAATCCCCATGGACAGAGAACACTAGTGGGCTATATAGTCCATGGGGTCACAAAGAGTAGGACATGACTGAGCGACTAAGCACAGCACACACATGTTCAACCAACACTCTAGTTTACTAGGACATTTTCAGGACCTCAAATAGAAACCTCATACTCTTTACCCATCACTTTCTCTTCCCTCCTCCATCCTAAAGAATCTGCCTGCAATTCAGGAGACCTGGGTTCAATCCCTGGGTTGGGAAGATCCCCTAGAGAAAGGAAAAGCTGCCCACTCCAGTATTCTGGCCTAGAGAATTCCATGGACCATATAGCCCGTGGGGTCACAAAGAGTTGGACACAACTGAGCAGCTTTCACTTTTCCCCATCCTAACCTTCACCTCACCTGCCTCTTGAGAAATTTGTATGCAGGTCAGGAAGCAACAGTTAGAACTGGACATGGAACAACAGACTGGTTCCAAATAGGAAAAGGAGTACGTCAAGGCTGTATATTGTCACCCTGCTTATTTAACTTATATGCAGAGTCCATCATGAGAAACACTGGGCTGGAAGAAGCACAAGCTGGAATCAAGATTTCTGGGAGAAATATCAATAACCTCAGATATGCAGATGACACCACCCTTATGGAAGAAAGTGAAGAGGAACTCAAAAGCCTCTTGATGAAAGTGAAAGTGGAGAGTGAAAAAGTTGGCTTAAAGCTCAACATTCAGAAAACAAAGATCATGGCATCCGGTCCCATCACTTCATGGGAAATAGATGGGGGAACAGTGGAAACAGTGTCAGACTTTATTTTTTGGGGTTCCAAAATCACAGCAGATGGTGATTGCAGCCATGAAATTAAAAGACACTTACTCCTTGGAAGGAAAGTTATGACCAACCTAGATAGCATATTGAAAAGCAAAGACATTACTTTGCCAACAAAGGTCTGTCTAGTCAAGGCTATGGTTTTTCCAGTGGTCATGTATGGATGTGAGAGTTGGGACTGTGAAGAAAGCTGAGTGCCGAAGAATTGATGCTTTTGAACTGTGGTGTTGGAGAAGACTCTTGAGAGTCCCATGGACTGCAAGGAGATCCAACCAGTCCATTCTGAAGGAGATCAGCCCTGGGATTTCTTTGGAAGGAATGATGCTGAAGCTGAAACTCCGGTCCTTTGGCCACCTCATGCGAAGAGTTAACTCATTGGAAAAGACTCTGATGCTGGGAGGGATTGTGGGCAGGAGGAAGAGGGGACAACAGAGGATGAGATGGATGGCATCACTGACTCAATAGACGTGAGTTTGAGTGAACTCCGGGAGTTGGTGATGGACAGGGAGGCCTGGCGTGCTGCGATTCATGGGGTCACAAAGAGTCAGACACAACTGAGGGACTGAACTGTTCAGTTCTGTTCAGTTCACTTCAGTCTCTCAGTCATGTCCGACTCTTTGTGACCCCATGAATCCCAGCACGCCGTTCAGTTCAGTCACTCAGTTGTGTCCGACTCTTTACAACCCCATGAATCGCAGCACGCCAGGCCTCCCTGTCCATCACCATCTCCTAGAGTTCACTCAGACTCACATCCATCGAGCCAGTGATGCCATCCAGCCATCTCATCCTCTACTGTCCCCTCTTCCTCCTGCCCCCAATCCCTCCCAGCATCAGAGTCTTTTCCAATGAGTCAGCTCTTCGCATGAGGGGGCCAAAGTACTGGAGTTCAGCTTTAGCATCAGTCCTTCCAATGAACACCCAGGACTGATCTCCTTTAGAATGGACTGGTTGGATCTCCTTGCAGTCCAAGGGCCTCTCAAGAGTCTTCTCCAACACCACAGTCCTAACCTTAAGAAACCACTAATCTATTTTATGTCTCCATAGCTCTCCTGGACATTGCATATGAATGTGATCATATAATATGCCATCTTCTGCGACTGGACCTTTCACTTACCATACGTTTTTCAAGGTCCATGCGTGTTGTAGCATGTACCACTGCTTCATCTCTTTTAATGGCCAAACAATATTTCATTGCATGGATACAATATATTTGCTATATTTTTCACTTGATGTATATTTGGGTTGCTTCCACCTTTTGGCTTTTATGAATCATGTGGCCCTATTCTAGACAGAATCTAAATGTCCACTATGTTGCTAGCAAAGCTGATGGGAGCACGTGATTTTAGATCCGTAAGGACCTAGAGGGTATCCTCATACATCACTCTTGAATTAAACTGATTTATCCATCCAGTTGTTAGTTAAAGACCTTCCCTTGGGGGCAAGACCTCACACATGGCAGGAGGCAGGATAAATATGCATGGCCTGTGGACTTGCTGTCACCAAAAGAGGGGCGGTAAAGGGTAATGCCCAGTTTCTCCTTTAAATTCATCAGTCAGGTAATCTGACCCTCTCCTTTAGGGACTTATTGTCCCAGAAGCAGTCTTGACATAGAGATGAGAGTTCAGTTTCTCTGGAAAGTTTTATTAGAGGTCTGGGAAAGTGAAACAAAGAAGCCAGTAAAAGCTTCCCTTTTGAGTGAGTTAGTGTTGTCGGTAATTGGGGCACAGTGATGTTGAGGGCCTCTGGGAGACAGTGTGGAACATGCCTTAGCATCATATCAGCAGAGTAGTCATGTAGACTTTCTACCCATCACCCGGCATGAGTCACTGGGGGAGGGGCAGTTGGTCCCCAGCGCTCCCAGGCTGCCCCCCATGGACCAGGCACGGAGTAGCAGGTGCTTGCAGTTGGGAGATGTGGGGTTGAGGATGCAGATGCCACCGGAAGGTGGTGGAGGGCCAGCAGTGACCAGGGACTGAGAATCTTCTGACAGCCCCTCATGGAAAAGCAGGGGGAGGAGGGAGAGGGCTTCCGTCCCGATGATGCTATTTCCACGGAGATGCTGATTAATGACTATGGGAGGCAGGATCGCAGACCTGCGTTAACTGGTCTGTAGAATGAGGACTCATTCTGTGCTCACTACCCCCTTGATAATTAGGGCTGAAGTCATATATGAAGCAATATTTCAATCCAATATTCCTACCCTCTTTCAGTCTACTGCAGATGTTTCTGCCTATAGATAAATAGGTTGGTACATGATTGTGGGATGGTAAAGAGAGCATACATTTCAGAGACTGATGCTCCTGGGTTCAGATCTTGACCCCAACACATATCATCTGTGTGTAAACTGAGTGAACAATTTAATCTCTGAGCATGAAAGAAGTTGCGAAGTTGCCCCCCACCCCCACGCCAAAGCGGGGTAACAAATTACATCAGACGTCTGATGATACTTAGCCCCATGGCTGGTTTATAAAGTAAGTTCAATACATGGTCATTTTTCTTATTTCTTCCTGGGAGCCAGGAAGAAATACAACAAAGAAATACATTGTCACTCAACAAATATTTATTAAACCCCTATGTATGTGCAGAATTCTATTTTCATCACTGCAGAAAATGGCAAAGAATCCAAACCTCTGCCCTCATGAAGCCACCATTCTAATAAATCACAGACACTCGGATCCCGTTTCTACATGTCAGGTCCTATCTTTATTGCCTACAAAAATAGGGTTCAATTTACGTTACTCACTGGGCTTTTAACTTCTCAAAACAGAAGCTTCATATCAAAGTATCCCCAACTGTTCTCTCTCCAACTTTAATCAAGTGTATTTTGGGAAGCATTTCTCAGATCTCTCTTTGATGCTGCATTGGTTGGAATCCTTTTTGGTCCCAAGTGACAGAAACCAAATTTGAGCTCGTTGAAGCCAAGAGGCACATTTATTGAAGAGAGGATGAACAAAAAGCTGTGGCTGGACCTCCAAACCGCTGGAACCAGGAACTCAATTGTTCTTCCTCTCAAATCTGTCCCTGGGGGGCAGCTTTATGTGGAAGTGTGGCTTTCTCCACGTGGCAGACAGTATCCCTACCCGTGGCTTCTACAGTTCACTAACTCTCTCCTAGCAATCTTCCTGTCCAACATTCTGATAATTCCAGCTTGGAACAGGGGTTCCCTCCTGGGTCATTGAGCTTTGTAGTCACATGACATTTCCTATGGTAATTGCATGGCTGGGGGACTACGAGGGTGTATCACTCACACGTGGAATCTTATTGTAAAGTGCGATACAAATGAACTGATTTACAAAACAGAAACAGATTTACAGATGTTGAAATGTATGGTTACCTAAGGGAAAAGGGGAAAGATGGGGGCGGGAGGGATAAATCAGAGCTTGGGATAATCAAACACACACTACTATAGATAAGATACTGAATGCATAAACAGTAAGGGCCTACTGTATAGCACAGTGAACTCTGCCCAACCTTCTGGGATAATATATATATGAGAAAAGAATCTGAAGAATAGATACATGTATAACTGAATCACTTCGTTGCACACCTGATACCCAACACTAGTTGGGTTTGTTGTAGTTAATCATAAATCACTAATTGTAGTTGATTGTAAATCAGCTACACTCCAAGACAACTTTTTTAAAAAGAGGGCACTCCTAGAACTCCATAGGTGCCCACACTACCTGCCAAGACATCGAATCCCCAGAAGGCTGGTTCTCACATCACAGTCACCTTCCTGGCAGGAAGTACGTATAAACAGCAACTCTGAAAGCTGGAGAAATGAACAAACAACAGAGCTAGAAGAAGCCACAACTTATTCAGTCCACACAAGATGTCTATCAATAGGAGTGAACCAACAATGCATTACCACCTGTACATTTATCTAGTATGTTCAAAAGAAACACATTAAAAAGGGATTACTCACTATTTATGTGTCAGGGAAGTAGTAATAATGTCTTTATTGCACATATTAGTGTTCTTGAGTGCTTCCAAAGTGTTGTGGAACTTGAAAACATTTTCCGGTTTCAGAGAATTAATTAGCTCCCCTGTGGAGCAACTCACGAACAGTACTGCCATGCTGGAGATAGACTGATTGAGTCAGAAAGGGGAGCAATACTGAATTATTCATCTTTGCAATAAGTGTACATCAAGCATCCACCCCATGTGTGGCTCTGGGCTGAGGGCTGTGAGCACATAAATGGATTGAAATAAAGTCCTTGCTCTCAAGGAGCTTGCAGCCTAGTTGGTGGGTGGGGCGAGTTGGGGGAGGGTAGTGAACTTGTCAACAGCTGGCTCTAATCAAAACAAAGGGCCCAGGTAAAAAGGATAAACATTGAGACGCTGGAGGAGGCTATGAAATAGTGTGTAAGAGGTCTGGGAAGAAAGTTAAATCGCAGAGGCTGATGAAAACCGTGATTAGGAATTTGGTCTTTTACTAAATGGAGCCATTATTAATGATTATGTATATATACTTACATATATATTTGTTGTTTTTCAGTCACCAAGTCATGTCTGACTCTTTGCAACCCCATGGACTGCAGCACGCCAGGCTTCCCTATCCTTCACTATCTCCCAGAGTTTGCTCAAACTCATGTCCATTGAGTTGATGATGCCATCCAAGCATCTCACCCTCTGTCATCCCCTTCTCCTCCTGCCTTCAATCTTTCCCAGCATCAGGGTCTTTTCCAGCGAGTCAGCTCTTCACATCAGGGGGCCGAAGTATCGGAGCTTTAGCTACAGCCTCAGTCCTTCCAATAAATAGTCAGGATTGATTTCCTTTAGGATTGACTGGTTTGATCTCCTTGCTGTCTAAGCGACTCTCAAGAGAGAGTGTGTGTGTGTATATTTAATTACTTTGAATTCATTTAAATGGATAATCTTAAAATTATTGTTGTTTTTTTGCTGCTAAACAATAAACTCATTTTTCCCACCCATCAACCCCTTCCTTTGGCAACCACCAATCTCTTCTCTGTATCTATGAGTCTTTTGTTTGGTGGATTCCACAAACATTGAGCTCATACAGTGTTTGTCTTTCTCTGACTTATTTCACTTAGCATAATACTCTCAAGATACTCCATGTGGTCACAAGTGGCAGGATTTTTCTTTTTCATGGCTGAGTACCATTCCATTACACGTATATACTCTACATTTACTTTATCCTTCTATCTGTTGATAAACACCGGTCGTTTCCCTATCTTGGCTACTGCAAATAATGTTGCAATGAACATGGGGGTATAAATATCTTTCCAAGACAATGATTTTTGTTTCCTTCAAATAAACACCCAGAAGTGGGACTTCTGGGTCATATGGGAGTTCTCTTTTGAATTTTTTTGAGGAACCTCCATTCTGTTTTCCATAGTGGCTGCACCACTTTACATTCCTAGCTAGTCCTCCAATTCTTAATGAAAAATCTCCATACATGGAAGGAAAATTGATCCACCTGCCTGAATTATTCAAATGATTATCTTTTTAAATAGTTTGGTGAGTTTCAGATCAAAATGTATACTATTGTGTGAAGACTGGATTGTTTGTAGAATGGGCAATACTTAGTTTAGATTTTCCACATTCACAGAAGATCTGATTTCTGTTGACGTTCCTTTTTTTGTGAATCAGATTGCCATGAAATGAGGAAATCTGTGAGAAGCTGTGGAGAGAGACACATGGAGAGGTGAATGCGGAAGGACAGTGGGGACCCCACCCTCAGCTCCTGGTGACCCCTGAGAGCCTGTAGACCGCCAGGCAGTGGGGTGAGCCATCTGGGAGGCAGAGAAGGTGTCCCTGAGTTCACACAGCACAGGCCAGAGCTCAGCCTTCCTCCCTGAGCCTCGTCCAGATTTCAGATTCAGCACAAGGAAGGATTGTTATTTTAAGCCAAGAAGTTCTAGGGTGGTTTGTTATCAAGAGCGGTTAACCGGCACACCTTCCACAAAGAATTCATGACAGTAACATCTTTTCGCCTTGATCCCATTCATTCCTTAGACGCCAGAGTTTTTGACACCCCAACTCTTCAGATTTCAGAAATTCAACTCAAGGGCTCAGAGAAATGCATTTCTCTTTCTGGTGAGAGTTTCAAAGGGAGACAATTCAAAAATCAAAGACTTTCCTTTACATGCAAAATTACTGAAATATATTCCTTTTAAAACAATTGACCCCTATTTTTTTAAAAAAGTTGCACTAAGGACACCAGTAAGTATTGTGGCCTTTACATTTCTGTAACATTTGTAATATGCTCAGACAAGTTTTACAAAAGCTTCACCTCCAACCCACAGGGACTACCGCTGTACACGTGAAGGTCACAGACACTCATGGCCCTTCAATGCCAGGCTTTGTTTCCTAATTCACTAATCAAAACTTACAAATATAACTTCTCTCTCCTCTTCTTTTATTTATGTGTTGGCTCTTAAGACAAGGCGGGAACAGCAACCAGTCAGCTCTTCATATTAAGCAGCATATTTTGCTGAGCTGGACTTGACTCCTGGTTGCTACAAAACAAGTCCAAGTTTATATGGAAGGTGACAAACTCCATGCCCTGTCATTCATCCTTTTTATAGCCTGGGTGACACCAGCAGCCAGCAAGTCCTGTTGATTATGTGAATCGACTAGAGCACAAAGCGTCCTAGTCTAGAGGTTTCCTGTGTCAATAGTTAGAAATTGTTTGTTTTAATTAAGAGAAAACTAATTCCACTGCTTTTGGTTACTACATAAATTTTTAAAAAGAAACCCATAATCCAAGTATTAAGAGGGATAAACAATGCTTATCGTTTCAGCTGCATATTTATTGTCTAGAGTGCATATTACTCTACACAGGAGTCTAAATGCATATATATGCAACAAAACATGTATTCAGCTCATCTTTAACAGTTAATAATGGCCAAAAGGAAAACATATTGAGATTTTACCATGCCTTAGGCATTGCACTGTTTTTCATAAATACTATTTAATTTAAAGCACAAAAACACTATGAGGTAAATAACAATCCGATCACGCAACCAAGGTATTAGAGAGGAACAGCACAGCTGGCAAGTAAAAATGTCTGACTCCAAACCGAGATCTGTCCGTTTCAGATTTTAATTTTCACTATTTTCTCATCTTCTGCATCTGATTTTTTCAACTAAAATTGTATTATAACCATCATTCTCGACCATATTCACCTATCCACTTACAACAACTGTTCAATGTCTGACTAATATTGAAGTAGTTATTCAAACTATTTCACCATTTCTTTCTTGTGAGATATGAGTTTGGTTTTGATATTGTACTAGGAAAAGCAACACAGCAATAAACATCCTTGTAGATAAATCTTGTCGTACATCCTCAATTATTTCCTGAGGATGAATTTCTAGAAATAGAGTCATGAGGACAATGACATGCGAATACTTTATGTTTTCAGTAGTAATGCCCAATTTCTCTTCAGAAAAAAACTATACCAAATTACACACCTGCCATCCATATTTACCTGTGACTTTATCTAAAAAACAAAACAAAATAAATAAATAAAACTTCAAACTACAACCTTTCCAATCACAGTATCATCTTAGAAAATATCATTTTATTTTTTTTTTCCCTCAATCTCCTACACATTTATGGACCCTTTTCATAGTGCAGCCCTGATCTGGGGAATCTGTCCTATAGTTGATAGGAAGTGAGGGCAGAAAATAAAGGATTATTTAATATATCCCTAAGCCACAAAGCACAAACTCTCTTGGCGATGAAATACTGCTCAGTTTGAAGATGCATCCAGAACAAGAGAGCCACACTGGAAATGAGGAAATCTTGGCAGGCTTCCAACAGACTTGACACGGGTCATGAAATGATAAAAATTGTCTGGTCCTTCTCACCTGGAATGGGTTTGCTCTAGGTGTTAGCGCTGGGAATGTACCTCTCACCCTATGCAGCTGTGCAACAGCTTGGTTTTCTTTGCCTTTGGAAATTCTGCAGACAGAGGTGGGGTGATCAGTGAGAGAAGATTATTTAGAAACAAGACTGAAGTACACAGTTGTACATTTCTAGCTCAGAGAGGTGTGAGTTTAACTGTGTCTTCTGTCCCATCCAAACTCTTACAGATTTCATCACTGAGTCCTTGTGATTCTAGATTAAATCACTGAGATTTAGCTGCTTGAAGGAGAAATCGACCTTCCACTGGTTAAGCTTTCCTTGAGAACCCTACCGGTTAGATACAACACATTGCTGGATGTTGCAGTGGAGAAAGAAAAATTAACAATACTCACAGGTGAATGAAGCCATAGAAATCTATAAGCAAATCTATAAATATGCAAATCCTGCAAGTGACTGGCAAATGCAACGGTGACAGCAAAGAGAAGGGAAGATTAATTCTGCCTGGGGTGAGAGTGAGGATGGGCTATAAAAGAAGGTGCTATCTGTAGACCCTGGGGAGGCCAGGTCCTCTGGCCCAATTTTTTATTTTTTCCTTTTGGTATAGATCTGATAAATAATTTACATCATGAAGCAATACCGTTATGAAAATCAGTAAGTAATTCGCTTTAATCTTACACACACTTTCTTAAGGGACTTACAGACTCCATTTCGGCTGCAGATACATGCACGGTCCTCCCCGGGAGAGGAAGGAAAAAATTAATTTTCTAACACCTTCTGCTTTGGGAAACTGATTGGACTGGCTGCGGGGGAAGGGCTCTGAGCCCAAAACTTTGGGCTTCCGGAACTGCAGGGGGCCTTTCTAGGGTATTATCCAGGAGTCTGAGAGGGGGCGGGGGTGGTATCCACTTAATCATCCTCCGGCAAAATAGCCGAGCGCGATGCTCTGCACCCAGTGGACCATCATCTGTCAAAAGGATTTCAAGCATCCTCCTTTCTTCCCATTTAGAGGTTTATCCACCCATATCCCCACGTTGTGTTGCTCCGGCCAGCTAAATTCGGTTCTGATCTCGAGAGTTAGAAAAAACAGAGGAGAAAGGATCGGGCCGTAGCAAGCTGAGAGTGGAGCTATGCCAGGAGGTGTGAGAGAGGGGGGCGAGGGCGGCGCGCCGAGCGAGCGCTCGCGCCCCAGCTCAGCGGCTCCTGCGGCGATCGCTCAGCCCCCGCCCCCTCGCTCCCTCGCGGACCCCCGCCCGGGAGGCGGGAGGGCAGCGCCCGCGCCGCCGAGGCTGGGCTCTGGCTGTCGCGCTCGTCCCCTGCTGCTCTTGCCGTCCCCAGCCGCCGCCTCCTCCTCCTACTCCCTCCTCCCCGGCCCGGCTTTGGAGGCGATTCCCCTCTAGCGACCGAGCCGATCGCTTCTGGGCGGGCGGCGCTTTGTCTGCTCCCTCCAGCGAGGCTCCGGGCCCGGCGCCGGGTCTGCAGCGACCGCCGCTGCAGCGGGAGCCCGGCGGCGCCTTCTCGCGCCCCCGGGGGCCGCGCCCTCTCCCCGCCGAGGCGCCGGGGGACGGCGGCCCAGCCACTCACCGCCCGCGTCCCGCGCACCAACGCCGCCGCCGCCGCCGCCGCCGCCGCCGCCGCCGCGGAAGAACCGGCCCAGCCGGCCCGCCAGGTTCGAGGCAGGCAGCCCGGCGGGCAGTCGGGCGGGGACGGCGGCTGCTGCGGGTCTGGCAGCGCGCACGCCGCCCCGCAGACGCACCCAACGCCTCCTCCGTGCGCTGCGAGGATGGAGCAGCCGCCCCGGCCGCGGACTGGCGCAAGGTAAGGTGCAGCCGCCTGTTGCTTTTCGCCCAGCGCCGCGTTGGCCCCTCTGCCCGGGTACCTAGGCCGTCCCTCCCCGGAACCCGTAGAGAAGAACCATCATCATCCCATTTCTGAGCCGTGTCCAGCCCCCAGGCTCCCTGGCGCAGATCCTTGGAGAGACCCCCTTCTTGGCGAGTGGCGGGAGAGGTGGGTGGGGGGGTGTCGACCCTCTTTGCTCGCTTGCCGCTGGCTGCAGTGCCACAGTCTGCAAACTTTTGTGCCCCCTCGCTGCGCGGCGCTCAGCCAGTGCGTGCAAGTTGCACGTCTAGTTATCGCTTGCGCCCTTCCCCCCATCTCCCCCCACCCCACCCCCCTCCCCGCCTCGCCGGAGGCATCTGTCTATTTCTCTGTGTGTTCTTGCCAGTCGACTTTTCGCTCCCTGCAGAGGGGCGAGGGTCTGGGACCCAGCGGTGCTCATCCTGCCTGTAGGGGTTGAGTAGGAGCCAAGAGGGTTAATAGAATTGGTGGGACGTGGCGGGGAGGCTGCCCCCTCCCCTCGCCCCGGGGCTCGTCCGGCGCGGCGGGAGTCGGTCGGTTCTCCCGTGTGCCACCCCCAACTCGGTCATGAAACCCTCGGAGTGGTTTGCGGCTGTGCGCCGTGGGAAGGCAAGTACAGATCCGGGTGGGTGAAGTAAGTGGTTTGGGGGGGCAAAGGTGGTCGGCGGGGTGTTGTGGGGGGCGGTGGGAGGGAGCTGAAGGTGGAGACGGATCGGGTTGAGGGGAGACCCAAAAGCTCGGCTCAAGTGGGCGAGGGGCCGGCTCCCCAGCCGTCTTCTGGGAATCTGAGTGTGGAGGGCACCGACTGGGTGTGTAAATACGGCTGGGGGAGGGGGCGGGTACCCGGGGAAGCGTCTGGGGGCCGACCCCAGCCGCCGAATGCTGGGCCCGGGGTGGGGGGCGTGGGAAGGCCGGCTTCTGGATGCCTGGACTGGGGCGATCTCCGTCTCCGGGTGGAACAGACCGTGTCGGTTGGCGTCTTGGGCGGTGACTGAGTGGTCGGGGGACGCTTTCCCAGCTCCAGGAGGACCCCGCGTCCCCTCTCACCCAGCACCCGCGGCTGCACCTTTCCCTTCCGCAGCCTGGCGGGCCGGCCCACGCCCACCCTCCAGCCCGGCGCCCGGGAGTTCGGGGTGTTTCCGCAGCCGCGGGGTGGGAAGGGGATTCCGGGACTCCGGGGGGAGGCTTGTGTGCTGCTTGGGGAGTGTCCCCGGAGCCTGGGCTTGGAGACCCGGATCCCAGTCTGTGGGAGGACAGCGCAGTGGCCGCGGCTGCAGCGCCAGCCCCCTCCCCCGTCTCCCGCACCACCCCCCTAGGCGGAGCGAGCGACCCGGGGAGCCCCGAGACCCCCGGGCAGCTCCGGAGCGCTGCTCCCGGAGGGGATGCGGCGAAAGGCGGGGCGCGGGGCGAGGGGGTGCGGGCCTCAGGAGAGGGGAGGCCTGGCTCCCAGACCCGGGGACCCGGGCAGAGGGAACTCGGTCCACCTCTCTGCCCCCAGGTAGACCCTCTGGGCTGTTTCAGACGTCTTGGCAGATGCGGGAAGGAGAGCCCCTCTCCTCCTTGGCACCCCAGCAATCTGGTGGGGAAGGCCATTGGGGGGGGTCCCTAGAGTGCTGTGAAGAAGAAAGGGGAGCCCCCCTCACCCCGCGGCCCCGCGGAGGCCGGCGGGGAACTCGCTAGGCTGTCAAAGGCCTGGCAGCTCCTGGTTTAACCCTTCCTCTCTGAGGAGTGCACGCCCCTCTCAAAGTGGCGCTTTTGGCTGAGACTCCGGTCCGGGTCGCTTCCTCCTGGCTGCAGAGAAGAGGGGTTTGAACGTTGCCTGGGTCTAGAGCGCCCGAAACCCTCGGGTCGTCCCTGCGCAGCTCTCCCACGTGCAGGCTCGGAGGGGGACCCCCGTCTCGTCCCTGCGGTTCCCCTGCAGACATCTCTGGATCCGAGCTGGGAGAAAGCAGAGCTCCGCGCAGACCCCTCTTTTGGGCCCCAGGCTTTGCAGACCCTTCTGGAAGAGACATCGACTGGCCCGGACTCAGGGAGGAGTCCTGAGTTGGGTCATTCCCCTCCATCCAGATTCCCCTGCGGCCGCGCCCTCCCTGCCTCCCGAAGGCAAGCTCCAGAGCCCCAGGCAGCTGTCGTGGGGCGGCGGGGGGTGGGGGGGGGTGCCCTGGGACGAGGCTGGGGTGCAGCTTCTGAGCGCCAAGGCCACACCCCACAGGCCCGCTTTGGTCTCTTCAGAATTCCCCAGCTCTCCAGGTAGGATCCTAGAATTAAGTCCCTCGCTCAAGCTCACCATTGAGCTTTTGACTCCCAGGGCCTGCTTCTCTCTGGATGCTTATGGCCTGGTTTGTGTTCTGCTCACTTGCTTTGCTTGTAGAAAGAGATGGAACGTGTCCTTGGGCAACTCTTTTGAAATTGTTCCTTTGGTTGCTGTGGGTCTTGTGGCGGGCAGGCTTTTTCTAGGTGCAGGAGAGTGGGGCTACCCTCCCTAGGTGCCGGGTCCGTGGAGCCCTCAGACTTCAGTAGTTGCGGCGCCGGAAGCAGTTGTTCCCTGGCGTGTGGAATGCTCCCAGACCAGGGGGAGGACCTGTGTCCCCCATGTTGGCAGCCAGATTCTCAACCCCTGGACTGCCAGGAAAGTCCCCTTGGCAACTGCTGACGGAGGACTTAAAATTCGCACCAAGGTGTTTGTGCAGGTTGCTGGGGAGCTCTTCTGAGGGGCTAGGTAGCAGGGACAGTGGTCCACACCGGCCTTTACCCTGTGCCAGGCTCTGATGGTTTCCTGGGCACAACCCTGCTCACAACCCTGCAGGAGAGTTATTTTGAAAACTAAGCGGTGGAGAAGGTAGTCGGTTTGCTCTTTGTCACCCAGCCAGTAAGTGGCGGGATGGGTTAGTCTTGGGTGGAGGACGGTTGGTGTGTCCCTGCTTTGAACCCCACTTGCTCCCAAAGACCCTTTGGCCACAGGACGTGGGTGAGGCCCTAGTTTTCTACTGCAGCCCAGGGCTGTGTTGGCAGCTCCATGCTGGCCTGTGAGGCTCCTGGGGATGTGACACCGATCGGTCCCTTGGGGCGCACCTCGGCAGGGTGGGATCCTGGCACTGGAAGCAGATTTAGGGAATTGGCCACCGGCACTGGACTTCTTTTCTGATTCTTTCGGAGAGTGTGCGTGGTAAGTCGCTCAGTCGTGTCTGCCTCTTTGCGACCCCATAGACTGTAGCCCGCCGGGCTCCTCTGCCCATGGCATTCTCCAGGCAAGAATACTGGAGTGGGTGGCCATGCCCTCCTCCATGGATCTTCCAGACCCAGGGATCGAACCCATGTCTCTTATGTCTCCTGCATTGACAGGCAGGTTCTTTACCACAGCACCACCTGGGAAGCCCCTTTGTAAAAGTGAGGAGATATGGAAGGGGGGATATGAGTGTGAGCAGGGTCTGCTCTAGAGACAGAAATTGTAGGCACTGGATTCTGCAAGAGTCTATTTCTCATGACTGAATCACAGAATACCAGAGCGAGGGCCTTCTCAGATCTGCCCCTCCCGGCCCAGAGGTGGAAGGATGTTCCCTGATGAAGGTCATTTTTGTGTGTTTCTAGCGCCGCTAGTACTGGACCACTGTCTTCTGACCCTTGGTTGAAATAGCCCATGTTGATGCACGCATGCATTGGGTTCACTGCGGTTGTTTCTCAGCATCTTAAAATTAACTTGTGAAAAATTGATTAGGGAAAAACTTTATTAAAAAAGTAGAGCTCTTTGCTAATTTGGCATCAATGCGTCCATCTGCACAACCAGAAAAAAGCTGCTCTTGTAGAGTGGTTAAACCACCGCAAGTGTATGTCTTTCGCCAAAAATTGCAGTAGGCCATTTCTAAGTCTTCTGGTAAAAGACTAACTGTGCAGCCTTTTCAATAATTCTAAAGAAAATTAAAGGCATTCTCAGCCATTTTAGCCAGGTCCTTCTGTCCAGTGGAGTGGATCTGTCTTCCCCCACCCGCAGATATTCGTGAAAATAAGAGAAAATGTCGGACTTCAGAGGGAAAGATCCTTTTGCATTCTATGATACGATTTGGTATTATTTCTCCTGGATTTCTGATCATTGGTTTCTGATTTCTGATCCTAAACTTTAGGCTGCTGTCAACTTGAGGCAAAAACCACATCTTTCTGGCGGACATACTTGGGGCTCAGAAGTAGACATACTTGGGGCTCAGAAAAGGGAAATTATTCTTTGCCACGTCTCACTCACTGAGCCCCTTTAACAAAGGGGACTTTCTCTAGCAGTTTGGGCATTCCTTATGCCCCTCAGTGTTCTTGCAGGACAGAATTCTGATTCCTAAGAACATCCCCTGTCTTCTCCCCTGCAGCTCCAGTATCAAGATGCTCTTCCCCTGGAGCTGAATCAACAAAAAGTAAACAGAGAGGAAATTGGGAAAGCCTGTTTCTCAGACTCACACTGAGGCGGGGGAGGTAAGAGTTGCAGGCAGATGGTGGAGATTTGGTGCCTTTTATGTCCCCTGGAACAAGCTTTTCACCCCTGTTGCTGTGACAAGCCAGGATGGAGGCCCTTAGGCAGCAAGGACACCCACGTGGGGGTGAGGCAGGGGTGGGGGAGGTAGAAAGAGGCTTGGGTGACAGAGGGCTTTGGTGGGCCCTGCCCGATGCTGTCCTTCCTGCCTCCCCTTCTGCCCACCTCCTCAGTCTGCCCTTAGGGCAGGGCTGACTGATCTGAATCCCAGAGTCCTCGGTTATCTCAAGGGAAGCATTCACTTTCTAGAGAGTTCATTAGAAACGCATATTGTTTTTACTATAAGGAGGGAAAAGTAGGTCCCGATGCCCCAGTCCGCAGGGAGTGCCCTGAACCTCAAATCATCCCAGAAGGGTGATCTTCTGAAGGAGGGGCCGCTGCTTTAGCTGGATTCCCTCAGTGTTGGAGCAGTGGCTTTGAAATCAGGCGCGACAGCCTCCCAGAGAAGGGGTCTCTCTCAGGAACCACAGGAGGAAGACACTGCTCGCCCCTAGGCGGACATCCTGGTTTCCAGTTCCTAGCTTTTCAGGCGTGCCAGGGGAGTTCCTTGTCTCCTTGTCCCGTGTATGTGGTCCGTATCCCCTCTGCTGACTCACACACTCACTGCCCGAGGCCCACAGAGCGCTTCTACAGGGACAATTCATTGGGGGTATATTTATCTTAAACCATATAAACACAAGTTTGTTGACAGAATAACTATTATTATTGAGCAACATGCTCTGGGAAGAGGTTATGAAACACATGAAACCTTTTTATTTGGAACACAATGAATAACTATTGTTATACAATACATAGTAAGAATTAAAATTCTCAGTTTTGGTGAGATAGTTAAAAATAAGAGAATCAAGAACCACAGCATCTGAATTTGACCTGTTTTTATTAACAAGAGAATCCGAATAATAAGGATCTGTGGAATTTGAAGGTGATGACAGGAGGAAAATAAGGAAAAGAAAATATAGCCAAGTAGAACCTGAGAAGCTATTTCTTCATTGGCTTTATTTTAAATAAAAATATAATATCTTAATCTAGATTTAAATAATCCACAGGATTTATCTTCAGGTTGTAGCTATGACGAGCTTTATTCTACAAGTGGTTGGGAACCATAATGGTAGCTCTTAGATCTGACATACTGGTATATACCTATCTGTGCTTTGTAAAAACTTGGTGAATTAATGCATCACAACATGACATGAAATGGCCATTTGAGGTAAGAATGAAGTCTGCAACCTTCTCAAGACCTGACAAGTTTGGACCATATTTTCCCAAAGTGAGTAAGTTAAGGGTAAGGACTGTATAATATTTAAATTTAAAAAAAAAAAAATGAATTAAGTATTGAAAAGGGTTTTCCAGGTGTTGCCAGTGGTAAAGAACCCACCTGACAATGCAGGAGACTTAAGAGATGCAGGTTCGATCCCTGGGTTGGGAAGATCCCCTGGAGGAGGGCATGGCAACCCACTCAGTGTTCTTGCTTGGAGACTCCCATGGACAGAAGAGCCTGGTGGGCTACAGTCCATAGGGTTGCACAGAGTTGGACATGACTGAAGTGACTTAGCATGCATGCATGCATGTACAGAAAAAGAACCACTCTGAAAAGACTTTTTTCTTTTGGAGGATAAATTAACAGCTATTATAAAATTTATGGTTTCAATTTCTCCTAAACTCTCTGAGCTGCTTTTTATGTTAATACTTGTCCAGGGACAGGTTTTGAAAAAAGGATTTGAGACAGTGTTTGAAAAAGGATTTGTGCCTTTTAGTAGAAGTAAAATGGAGACAAATATAAAAAATAAAAATATATAATATTGTGAATCACTCTTAAGCATGGAGTGACAAAATTTAGATCGATTCCTTCTTTCTTTCTTTTTTCCTGCCTTCTTTTCCTCTTCTTCTTTTCTTTAGATCATTGATAGACTTTTCAATCTGCATATAAGTCAGTCCCTTGCTGGGGGAGATGGCTGTTTCAGGACACAAATTTCCCCTGGTGGGAGGAGGGAGAAGGCACAGGGCCCTTGTATATTTGTCCAGAGCTAAAGCACAAAGGTCCTTAAGTCACACTGACTTCTCGAGTCTGCCCTCGGTCCTGATCGAGAAAAGCAGTGCTTGTATAGGCCTGCATACAGAGGGCTCACCCGGGTAGCAGTGACTAAGCAGGATCCTTTCTGTGGCTACACTGGGAATTTATGCTCTGCGAGGAATCCTGGCCCCAGCTTGCTGACCTTCCCTAGACATCTGGTCATGAGGGATTATCAAGCAGGAATGCTTGCCATCCTTTCTACAGAGTACATTTAAGCTTGGGTTGTCAGAGTAATAGCATCTCCTGCCGTGGACTGTTTCGGAGTCATTTATTTGGGTGGGCAGTCAGTTTTTTAGTTGCTTCTCAAAAGCACTTCCTATCAACAGAATGAATACCCTGCCCCAGTGAAAGATAGTATGAGACCCTTGGTGCGCAAAGCACCTGCTACGAAACCTATGGAAAAGGGAAGGCTGAGAGCCCACCAGGTCAGGAGGCCCAGGAGAGAGGTCCGGGAGAAGCAGTGGAGGCAGGGGTAGGAGAAAACGGGTGGGGGTGGAGCAAGCGTCAGCGGAAATGGACCACCCAAAGGAAGAGGGCCCAGTGATCAGCAGCAGAAGATGAACAGATACTTGGTTTAAGCCAAACCCAACAGATAAAGAAAGGCATAAAAGTAAGAGAAGATGAAGAAAGCTAATGGGAATGCTCAAGGCCTGCAGAAGAGCTGTGCAAGCTGTCAGGGTGCACCTGCGTAATTCCTCAAGGTCTGGATCAACTCAGTGGCAGGCTGAGACCTCACCCAGAGGGCAGGATTTCTTTCCCACATCCTCTGTCCTTGGCGAAGGTGGCTTCTGCAACACCAGGCCAAAGCCTCTTAATCTATGCCATGGTGCCCCTTGGTGGTCTGACAAGTTTAGGGACCCTGGAACGATGCGTTTCAATGTACACATTGCAATGCGTAAGATTATAACACAAATCTTATTGAGACCATTTTACATTCTACATAAACCACTGTGAACTACCCGAGTCAGTGTAACCAGATCGGACATAGACCAATAACTGGGTGAGCGTGATGCTGCCTTGGGTAACTGCAGGCCTGAACCATGATAGGAAAACATCCCATTTGTATGTTTGGGTGACAGCGTCGCTGGTACCCGTACTCCGTCTAAAGTTTGTGGCCTGCATTTATAATAGAATGAAATGCTACATTGTAGCTCGTTGTTGGGAAGCACATTCATGACTGTTGTCATATTCAAGTTCATGGATTCTTGGAATTCTGTTGATAGACGCCTTGGAGAGGTCTGTGGCTAGAGTGACCACAGACGATCAGGTACTTTCGAGAATGAAAGGGAGCCTAGTTGTTGCTGTACAAAGTGGGTGTGAATTGGGATGGGCCTGGGCAAATGGTAACAGAAGGTCCCTCCTCTGCTATCCACCACTTCCCTGGTGGCTCAGATGGTAAAGCGTCTGCCTGTAATGTGGGGGACCCGGGTTTGATCCCTGGGTCGGGAAGATCCCCTGGAGAAGGAAATGGCAACCTACTCCAGTATTCTTGCCTGGAAAATCACATGGACAGAGGAGCCTGGTGGGCTACAGTCCGTGGGGCCGCAAAGAGTTGGACACAACTGAGCGGCTTCACTTTCTTTTCTTTCTTTCAGCTGCCATCACCTCCCCGGGGTCTCTCTCCCCAGATCAGTTTTCCCTTCTCTGGCCCAAGGGATTGTCATTATCTGCCCTGTTCCCAGGGGTCATGGTGGTGGCTACTGATGGGCTTTGGAAAGTGGAGAACAACTCTAGCTGAAAGAAGCCACGAGGCAGGTCGCAGCCAGGCTGGAGGAAGCCTTTGTAAGGACTGGACAATGGGCTTCCTTGGAATAGCTGCAGCCTCTGGGTCCTGGCTGGGTGAATGCTGGCCTGCATTTCAGTTCCCGATTGCTGCCTTGGCCAGATGTCCTGAAGCCTTGGCCAATTTCACCTGAAGCGAGGCTGAATTATTAGACTACGGTGCAATTCAGCAGAAAGTTTCACCTTCTCCAACAATCTTTTCTTTTTTTCCCCAAAGCAGAGCTGGCACAATGGCTTTGCAAGGTTCACTTCCTGTCCCTGCCCATCCTACTTACCAGGAAATGGCCTCAGTGCAGGCAGGTGGAGGGAGGCCCCGTGGGAAGAGCCCAGGACCTGGAGAGTCCTTAGACTGGATCATAAGACCTCGAGTGAGGTAGGTGGACCGAGGTCACAGCGTGTTCCCTGAGCAGATGGCTCGTGTTGTCCTGTGCTGGGGGAAGTGGCAGCAGGTCCCTGCTTCTGGAGATTGCCTTGTGTCTATCTGTTCCAGCTGGTGAAGTGGAACCAGCTCGGTAGGAAAGAAAGACTCTTCTAAGAAAGCCTTTGATTCTGCAGGGGGTACGCAGCATCTCAGAAACATTGCTTTATGTGCACCTAGAGTATTCAACTGGGAGCCAGGCAGCCTGGTTCTTGGTCCAGCTTTGGACCTTACCAGCTCGGGGTCTTTGGGCTGGCTAAGACGATTGCCTTCTGCTCTCCTTCCTCGGTGAGAGGGTGTTTGGAAGCCAGCTGGTTTCTAAAGCCCCTTTCAGCACTGTGGTCTGCGGTGGCATTGTTTCGTTTATACTCCGCAGACCAGGCTCCCTCTATAAGATGGTTCAGGCTCACTGCTTTGCGCTGCCTTCCTTAGATAGCACAGATCCAGCAGTGATAGCTAGAGACTCCCCACCACCCCGAGGGGCTGCGACTCGAGTGAGGGGATGGAGGAGAAGAAGCCGGCAGGCACAGGCATGGTGTCGGGAAGGAGCGGGACGGTTGATAGCTTTTCTAGCAAGAGTCATCACTCAGGAGAGACAGAGGAGGAGCTCCTGAAGTGTGGACGGTGTGCTCATCTGCGTCTAACCCTTCATAACCGTGGAGTCATGTCCCTCCCTGCTGAAAATGGCTCAGGCGCTCCTGGTTGCCTCTAGAAGAAGTGGATCCTTATGATGCTTTAGTGGGTCCTTCCTCACCTGCCTGTGTCTTCAGTGGGCATTTTCCACTTCTGTACCCTGAGGCATTCAAGCTGGAGTGCTCGTACTATTTAGTACCAGCTAGTAAGTGTGTTAGGCTTCACACCTCTTCTCTCAAGCTCTGCACTGGGTGGGTCATACGGCAGCTTGCCGTCAGCTGTGGTCAGCCATCTACACCTCAGAAATTGACTGACGTTCTAAAGCAGGGCAGTCTGCCCGGAGAGTCTACTGTTAAAAATGACTAGCTCACACCACAGCCCCTGCCCCCACCCGAAGACTTCAGTTCCTGCCACGAAAACGCCTCCATCTGCTGTTACCAACTCCTGACAGCTCATCTGTCTTTCCTTCTCTCTTGCTTTCCCTTCTTCTTTCCCTCCCTTCCTTCTGTCTAAGGGTCCATCCAATCCACCTTCTCATCCAGACGTCACCAGACTCCATTCTTTTGCCTCTTCTGCCGCTTAATGGTTGGGTCAGAGAATCTGGGAGGCTGTCCTAACTTTTAACACACCTCAGTTTTCTCTACATCAAATGGGTATAACTGGTCGTCGTGGGGCTAAAGTGAGTTAGGATGTATAAGGCACTTTGAATAGTCTCTGATGCATGGTAAGTCTTTCATTTTAGTATTGATCACCACATTGGGGATTGCTTACTCTGTACCCAGAACTGAATAGTGCATGTATGGTCCAATAAAACAAGCACAAGAAAATGTCGAAGAGACTTAAACAAAGCCTGGTTAGCTCTTCCAGGCATATCAGAATGGACTTTACGGAGCCAGGGTCATTTGAAGCGAATCCAAAAAAGACATGATAAAAGCCCGTGTAACCGGCAAGACAGGTGGCGGCCTCTCAGGAGAAGGAGGGTCCCGTGACCAGAGGCGCCGAAGAGAAGAGCAGCACAGTGTGTGAGGCTTTGTGTGGCTGAGCATGAGCCAGTGGGAGGAGTGGGGCTTTGGTCACATCTGGGTTATGGGCGGAGTGCCCCGCAGCCTCCTCTTAGCCCTGCCGTCCTCTTGCCCGCAGCAGCACAGGTCTAAGCTTTGGATTTTCCCCAAAAAGTCAGACATCTTGATTCACTAATTCAATTAAAAAAAATAAGCAAAATAAGCAAAGCAAAGCATATCCAGAGGCTGTATCCAATCTCCTGTAAGAGATGGGGACTCCAGATCCCCAAACTGTGTCCCCTAAGGTTGCAGTCGAACACGGGACCCCATTTTGAATGTGGTTCGGACAGTCGCATCCCTGGTGGCTCAGCTGGTAAAGACTCTGCCGTCAGCGTAGGAGACCCAGGTTCAATTCCTGGGTCAGGATGATCCCCTGGAAAGGGAATGGCGCTTCACTCCAGTATTCATGCCTGAAAACTTCCATGACAGAGGAGCCTGGAGGGCTCCAATCCATGGGGTCACAAGGAGTCTGACACAACTGAGTGGCTAACACGGACAGTCTTCTGTGGCCACAGGCGAGAGACCCTCAAGGTCTCGGAGCTCTGCCACGTGGCTCTGCTGTTTCTTGTCCTACCGGCCTTGGGGTGAGGAACCTTTTGGACTACAGAGATAAAAGCCCTTGCAAAGTGCCAGACACGGGTTAGAATTGGGCCCTGCATGCTGTGGGCAGAGCCCCGCCCTCAGTGCCCCCCAAGCCTGATCCCATCTCATTCATCCAGAGCTTCCTGGGTATCCTCACCTGCCTTTTTAATTTTAATGATCGATGGGGGAAGAGAAATGTAGGGGTGTGTTTTCTCCTTCATTCTGTTAAAAACTTCGCGAGGAGCTTGACATGCCATTTGGAAAGGCTGGATGTCACAGATCCAGCTGAGAGCTATTCATTGCTTCTGCTTGGATTCAAGACTGTGGGGAAGAGAGGGCACGCAGCCTCCACGCCCTGTGTGGTGACTGTTCCTTCGAGGTGCAGTCAGCCCTGTGAGGTGTTAGTTGGGGTCATGTCAGGATCTGCACTTACATTTGTGCAGTTTCCTCTCTTTGGAGTCCTTTCCATTCCAGGTTGGCTTTGACCATGCAGGCTTTTACGGAAATGATCATACCTTAAGAAGAGAGTAGAATTATTTCTAGCTGAGGGAGCTTGGTGGATGTTGGCTTCTGTACAGTAGAGAGGTGGACAGGCCCCCAGCCTACTTCATCAGGCCTGGTGAAAAGCACTCTCTCACTGCAGCTTTGTGAAAACTGGCTTTCCTGGTGGTCCCAGATGGTAAAGAATCTGCCTGCAATGCAGAAGCCCCGGGTTCTATCCCTGGGTCAGGAAGATCCCCTGGAGGAGGGCACGGCAGCCCACTCCAGTATTCTTCCCTGGAGAATTCCATGGACAGAGGAGTCTGGTGGGCTACACTCCATGGAGTTGCAAACAGTCTGACACGACTGAGCAACTAACACTTTCTTTTCAGGCTGATTATGTGCCTTGAATCCTGTTGTTACTCTGATTTTGTGTTATCTATATTCATTTCGTGGCATTTCCCAATTGAACTTGATCAGGAGACACTTCAGAGTTGCAGGCGGGCCTTGAAGTCAGGACAGCTGTCTTTGAAAATTGCATCAGGGCTAGATTCTGGCCCCACTGCAGAACACTGCCGCCTCTGCTCCAGGAGCTGACCTGAGCCTTGGTCTGCCTCAGTCTCCAAGCTCTAAGCCACCTGGGCCCTCAGGACTGAGGTGTCTGATGCTACTTTGGCCCTCACCCCCTGTCGGTGCCTTTCCTTACCAAACTCTGCAGGAGCCAAACTGCAGAGAAGCCAAGGGCTTACTCTTCTGAGGTGAATATGAAACACTTGCATGCGTGCGTGCATGCCAAGTCGCTTCAGTGTGTCTGACTCTTTGCAATCCCATGGACTGTAACCTGCCAGGCTCCTCTGTCCATGGGATTTTCCAGGTAGGAATATTGGAGTGGGTTGCCATTTCTTCCTCCAGGGGATCTTCCCCACCCAGGGGTCAAACCCACATCTCTTCCATCTCCTGCGTTGGCAAGCAGGTTCTTTACCACTAGTGCCACCTGGGAAGCCCTATGAAACACTTCAGTTCACTTCAGTCGCTCAGTCGTGTCCAACTCTTTGCGACCCCATGAATCGCAGCACGCCAGGCCTCCCTGTCCATCACCAACTCCCGGAGTTCACTCAGACTCACGTCCATCGAGTTAGTGATGCCATCCAGCCATCTCATCCTCTGTTGTCCCCTTCTCCTCCTGCCCCCAATCCCTCCCAGCATCAGAGTCTTTTCCAATGAGTCAACTCTTTGCATGAGGTGGCCAAAGTACTGGAGTTTCAGCTTTAGCATCATTCCTTCCAAAGAAATCCCAGGGCTGATCTCCTTCAGAATGGACTGGTTGAATCTCCTTGCAGTCCAAGGCACTCTCAAGAGTCTTCTCCAACACCACAGTTCAAAAGCATCAATTCTTCGGTGCTCAGCCTTCTTCACAGTCCAACTCTCACATCCATACATGACCATAGGAAAAACCATAGCCTTGACTAGACGGACCTATGTTGGCAATGAAACACTTAGGTCTATAGAAATTAACATTATGGGTCAAATAGCATATTTACTGTGAAGGAGGTGTTGGAGCCGCAACCCCTAATGTGATGTTGTTTGGAGATGAGACCTCTGGGCGGTGATTATGGTTGCGAGAGGTCAGGAGGATGGGGCCAGACAGTGAGAGTTCCCTTCCTCTCTTTCCACGGACATACACCCAGGAAGGGCCATGTGAGCATACAGGAAGAACAGGGTCTTCTGTGACCCAAGGAGAGGGCCCTCACCAGACACTGCCCATGCTGGCACCTGATCTTGGACTTCCAGTCGCTAAAACTGGGAGAAACAAAATTCCCGTTGCACCCAGTCTATCGTATTCTGTTATGGCAGCCTGAGATGACTAATACAGGAGGTTGCTGTAGATTAGCCTGGTATCTAGCCACCTTGTGAAACATCTCTTGGAAAAGATGTGCCTTTTTCATGGCATGATATCTCATGCTTACTGCCAGCTTGGCCCTTAGTAGGCACTCAGTAACTTCTTGTCAAATGCAAGAATGAATGAACACTAATGAATGGAGTGGGAAACGTTCAGTTGATAAATGAACATTTGGAAAACAGTTCATTTGAGTGTTGGAAATTTCCTGCAATCGTGGTTTTGGAGATGAAGGAAAAATAATTCTTGTAGAGAAGAAGCTGTGAGTAGTCTGAGTTTTTTCCTCGTTCACCCCATATAAGGTCTCCTGGACCGATTCTCCATAAGAAAATGCTTGAGTTAAGCTGTTGACCTACCAAAGCATCATTACCTTTAGGTTAGTCAAGTAACAAAGAAAAATCATTTCTTTATAAGAAAATCTTAGGACCTCAAAATTGGAAAGGACTTCCAAGGTCCTTTTTTACTTTAAATACCCAGTGGGCAGGTTGTCACAGAAGGATGTGATTTTTTTTCTGAGAACACGGTGGCTCTTGAGGTCTTTCTTGTTCCTCCGAGAGATTCCCTCAGACGCTAGGAGGACTTTGCTCCACGGCTTTTGCCATTTGAGCGTGGAGATGCTATTTCCTCAAGAAGCTCTTCATCTTTATTCATACCTGGGTGCAGATGAGTTCACAGTGTGTGGGTGTGGGGTTTGAAGAGTCTGACGTGCTTAGGTAACAGTTGGCGTGTCAGCTGTATAATGAAGAGTATGTATTGACAATGTTAAATTGTGGGCTGAATCTCGTTTTTGGTGCTTAAAAAAAAAAGAATAAAATTTCTAAAAGCAACAATGTTGTTTTTAGCCAGGGGTGTTTCTAAACGTTGGGACAACAGAGCCGAGAAGTGTGGGCTTCCAGCAGGCATCGCTTCCTTCCGCCCAGCCTGGTTTTACTGTGGAAGCCCCACTCCACTTTCTTTTTAATTGGAAGGTGCTGTACGGCTTCTAAATATACATTCATGTTGTACTCAACCGATGAAGGGAAGTAGCTTCAGAAATAACAGGTAAAATTTTAATGCGCTTTTCATATTGAGGGTGGAAGAGCCAGCTGGTTTCTAAGAACAATTAATGGCGTTTTACTGAATTACTAGGAAGTTACTGTTTGCTCCGCAGGCTCCAAAATCTCTCAGTCATCGTCAGCTTCCAGGGCTTTCTCAGGTGAAGCTGTGCACCATGGCTTCTGTAAACAGCCACGTGCCTTTCTCTACCTTTGCTGTGTGCTGGCAAGAATAGAGACTGAAACACAGAGGGACTTTCTGCTACTCATTTGTGGGCCGAGAAGGCAGTGTGAGGGTGATCCTGATGGGCGCTGGGTAACCCTGTGGATTCTACCAGAAGCAGGTGCCCTGAGTTAAAAACACGTGGGTATTTGGAGTCCTGTAAGGCTTGGGTGAACTCTGGGAGATGGTGATGGACAGGGAGGCCTGGCGTGCTGCGATTCATGGGGTCACAAAGAGTCGGACATGACTGAGCGACTGAACTGAACTGAAGGCTTGGGTAAGGGGGTTTTAACTTTTTTTCCTGGTATGTATTCTTTTGGCAGTCTAGTGAAATCTATGTACACTTACTATTTTTTTTTTTTACATTTTATTTTGTTTAAATAAAATTTAAAATATTAATGTTAAAATTAATACTTTTATTTGTTTAAATAAAATATAAAAAAAGTCAGGATGGGGAACACATGTATACCTGTGGCGGATTCATTTTGATATTTGGCAAATCTAATACAGTTATGTTAAGTTTAAAAATAAAATTATAAAAAAAAAAAAATATAAAAAAAGTCAAAACGTAAAAGGTATGTAGAATTACTAAGAACAAAAAAAATACAGAAACACACTGATTTTCCCAGAACTTACAACCTTATGCATGGTCTATATCACTGCCCAATCTGTCACCATATTTTAAAAATGACTTTAAATAACACGCTTTAGTTAGCTTAACCATCAGATGTGTTTGAATGTGCCTGGTAAAGACTTGTAGCTGACTCACCTATCATATTTCAAAAAACAATGCTAACTTACAAAGAGTTACAAATTCTCATTTTTGCAAAACTCTAACAAATAATTTAAATAGCTGATTTCTTCCCATGTATCCATGAATGACAAGCAAGTGTAGACAGGTAAGACCATAAAGCATGTTCCGTGTCTGGATCGCCAGGTGGAGAAAGCACCTCATCCACAGTGACCAGATTAGAGATTGACCAAGAGTTGCCTCTGTGTTATGAGGTGCTGCTATGCATGTGTGCGTGCTGAGTTGCTTCAGTCGTGTCCGACTCTTTGTAGCCCTGTGGAGTGTTGCTCGCCGGGCTCCTCTGTCCATGGCATTCTCCAGGCGAGATAACTGGAATGTGTCATCCTGCTCTTCTCCAGGGGATCTTTCCGACCCAGGGATCTAACCCGCATCTCATAAGTCTCCTGTACTGGCAAGTGGGTTCACCACTAGCACACCTGGGAAGCCCATGAGGTGCTATAGTCAGGAAGAATTAACTACCATAAAGTTATGATGTGCATAAATCATATTTCAGGATTTCTGAAATAACTGTGTTGTTATGAGAAAAAAAAAAAGCTGTGATTTTTATTGCTGATATCATAGGTCCTGATAATAGTAACGTAGTTTATTGCTTGCCTTGAAATTTGAAGTGAGGTGAAGTGAAAGTCACTCAGTCGTGTCCGACTTTTTGTGACCCATGGACTGTACACTCTGTGGAATTCTCCAGGCCAGAACACTGGAGTGGGTAGCTGTTCCCTTCTCCAGCGGATCTTCCCAACCTAGGGATCGAACCCAGGTCTCCCACACTGCAGGCAGATTCTTTACCAGGTGAGCTATTAGGGAAGCCCTGAAATTTGAAGGACATGCTAAATTTCAGCTGGAAATCAGTGGAGGAAAAAAAAAAATCAGAAAAGACCCTCCACCATTGTGGATCCCTTTTATTCTAGCCACGGCTGTAATATTGAGGAGTGGTGGATGGACCCTGAGTGAGAACCCTCTGCTCAAGGTGTGAGTAAACACCTGGTAACAAACAAAGCAGTTTTCAGGGGGATGAGACCTGTTAGAAGGAATTTTTAAAAGAATGTCATTTTCTGTTTGGTAGTTTATTTAGCAAACATGCCAGAATTTAACCTAAGGAGCGGTTGGCTTTGTAACTGGTCCCTTTGGAGAGAGATGCCATTGATTTTATTTAAAATACTGTTGGGTCTTCTTTGAGATCCAGTAGTATAATATTTTGAATATTCTTATCAGTGCTGGTTCTTGAACTATTTGGGCTGGTTTGAAATAAGCCAAAGGCGTTTGAAAGGACTGCTGCTGGAGGTAGAGGGTGCTCACGGTGTGTAGACACCAGACTGGGAGTTGAAAATCCCAAGGCTTCTTTTCAGAAGGGACTTGTCAGCTACCCTGGAGGCTGCTCCATCATGGGTGGAGGTGGGGTAGAGGCGAGATCCAGAAAAGATTGAGTTTCCAAAATGGTAGCATCTTTGGATTCAGTCTGTGGTCCTCTGGAATGACAACTTTATACATGCATTTCTGTCTATAGAGTAACGTTCCAAGATGGTTTAAAAATATTCAGTGACAACATTCGGGGTCACGGTTTACACAATCTTGACTGCACTGAACTGTCCAATATGAAATAATGCTAGCTACTTACTTAATTTCAGCTTCCCAGTAGCTATACTCCACATCTAAAAAGAAAACGGTGAAATTAGTTTTAATAATTTATTTTACTTAAACCCAATATCTCCAAAATTATCATTTAAACATAAAACCAAATTAAAACGTATTAAATGTTTTTCACACCGAGTCTTTGAAATTTCATGTGTATTTTATACCCCGCAGCCCATTGCATTTTGGACACTGAATGTTCATCAGACTTATTTGACCTACATTTACATTTCATAAAATGTACTGTTGAAAATCGGATTTGTGTATCCAAGTTGTTTCAAATATACCTAAACATCTTCCAATAGCTGAATGAGTGTTAGTTTTTGCGTTTTGAATAAATCACAATTAAAATTCAGCCTTCGGCTTCTCGGTCTTGCCATTTTGAGCGCTGGAAGCTGGTTACCGTATTAGATGGTGCAGGTCCAGATTATATGGAGCACCGTTGGAGAGGGGTCCCCAGACACAGAGCCCACAGGGAAAACTCGGTGGGAAAATTACAGAGAGCTTTGTCCTTCTGATTCTTTGTTCTTTCTGTGAATCCGTTCTATTTGTCTTTTTCTTAATCCAGTATTTTTCCAAAAGCTCCTGATCGTTTTTCTAGGATCTCTCTTGTAACCAAAAGAGACTACTGGTCACCTACATCTGGGGACAACCCGTACCTGTACCCTCGGCTTCCTAGGAGGAATGTTCGGGGTGGGGCAGGTGCCAGGAAGCTCACACCTCTGCCTCAGGGTCTCAAGACTGAGAGTCTAGTTCCTGACTCTCCACCCCGATGCCTATGTCTGTCAAGGTACCTCTGATTCTGATTCTGAGAAATTGGGCAGAGCCCAGGAAACTGCATTTTTATCAAGTCTTCCTCGCTCTCCCTACCTTCGCCCACCAAGTGATTCAGAACAGCTTTGTCTGAGAACTGCTGACCTTAGCATCCTTCCCACCACTGTGTTCTTTATGCTGGTGGTTCGGAGCTGTGCTCTGAGGACCCTCTTCCTCAGGAGCCCTTGTGTCTCCTTAAACTGGAGAGTTGTAGGCCCTGCTCCAAACCAGCTAAATCAGAATATTTGAAAGTGTGGCACTAGGAGTCTGCATTCTGAACAAGCTCCCCAAGTCATCGTTATGCCTACGAAAGCTTGTACAGACCCTCCTGCCTAGTAATACGGAATTCTTCAATTCCAGCTTTTCTCACTCAGCCTTTCCCCTCATGTCTGACCTTTAGAAATACATATCCCATTTTTATTCCACCTCCCCTGTCTTAAGGTTATTTCACGAATATGCGTTTGTTCCAGGCACTGAGGAAAGAAAAATACAAACCATGAGATCCTGTCTTTGACTGTAGAGAGCCTGCAGAACATGGAGTGGAGAGACAGATCTGTGGAAAACTGAGGTCACAGAGGAATGCAGGTGGAATGCTACATAAATGTGCTGGACTCCAGGGAGAAAAGAGTCATGCATATGCACCTGGGCTTTGAGTTGATGAGGATGGCTTCAAAAGGGCTTCAGGACCTGTTAACAACCAGGGCTTTTGGCCTCCTCAATCAATAAAAATTGATCAGAGGCCAGACAAGAAATTCAGGCAAGGCTTTATGGGGACCCCAGCTGCACAGAGGGGATGAAAACAAGTAACAGGGTTCGTTTGCTCA